>NW_027117318.1:742234-1484468 GCF_021436955.1 Diplodia seriata | reverse complement strand
AGAGAGCGAGAAATGGATATTGCGACAAACCGCGCATAGCCGCGGCAAATGGTCTACATGGGCATAAAGAAAGAGAGATCGGGATGCTCAAGGTGATGATAGATTGAAAACCGAATGCAGGAGTTATCGGTTACGGTATAATGCGGAATTGCATTACATCCGGGTTTCCCGGCTACTGCACCTGTCCGAACAGACAAAGAGAGTAGACAAGCATTCGGCTGCCCGCCGCCCACAGGGTGCGCGCCGTTGCGTCTTCGAAGCTGTGTAACAATGCCAGACACTCAGCCTCTGTCTGCTGAGATGCCTAATCGATAGTCCATAGTTACACGCGTTACTGCAGTTCCAAGCCAGACCTACATGGCCTTCAATACGCGAACACCAAGTCGAACCGTCGACCAACGCCAGCATGACAAGAACCCGCCCAATTGCACCAGAGCCCCCGCCAAGTCCTTTTTTGTCGTTACCCGCTACGCCAAAAAGCCAACCCGTAAGGAAGACACATCGACATCATCTCCAGTTACCTTGACTGAGTTTGAGAAGGCCCTCCACACAGCCTAGCTCTTCACCGCTTGAGACACTTGTTCTCTGGCTGTGGCCACCTGCACCGCCCATGAATGCGCGAATTTCTTCGTCATCTTCGGGGTTACTGGTGCGAGTAGCCTGGGGCCGCTTGTGCGGCGTGGCCTTCATCCCTTTCTCGCGATCCATCATAGCCCCGAGGCTGGCACCTGTGCTCATGATATTGGTGTTCTCGCCCAAGACCCTGCGTCGTGGCTGACCAGGCTGCTGACCGGCGATGGGCTGCCTGGTGCGACGGGCGCTAGCGCCAGGAACACCTGGTTCCCAGTTCTCTTTGTCGGACTCTGTCTGGGGGATCTCGAAGCCATCGCCATCGACGTTCTTTACGATGGCGGATTGACTCTTCTTCAATGGCGTTCTACTCACAGGGGCCGCCTTGCCTTGGAGGCGTCCTTGGGATGATGAAGCTCGAGACAGAGGCGGTCGGTGAGTGCTTTTTCCATCAAGCTTGACACGCTTTGCAGAGCTTTGAGGGAGAAGCTGGGCATTACGCTTGTTCGGGTTCAGCCTCAATGCTCCTTTGCTGGCAGAGCGTATAAGACCAATGGCATCCGCCGCAGAGCCACTCCCCTCTTGGTTGGCCTTTTCAGTCAGGGAATTTCTTGCGTCACTGTCGCACCAGAATTCCCAGGCTCTTGAGTCCCGAGACCGTCCTGAGAATGAGCGCTGAATACCCTGGGGCGATTGAGTCTGCTTCAGGCGGTCGTTCAGGGCGGCAGCACTGTAACTGCGACGAAGACCCTCCGTTCTCTCGCTCACCGGGGCTGGATTCGGCTGAGACCGAGGTGGGGATGGAGAGTCCTCGCCAGTGATGACTCTAGCGTTCCCATCTTCGGTCATGGATAGTCGCACAAATGAGCTGGACTTTTTCAAGGTCCGAGAGGGCGGCTGCTCCTGCGACGATGGCACCAAGCCGGAGTTCTCCGTGGTTGCTTCCTCGTAAGTGCGGATGAACGACTGGCTACGGCGATTCGCGAGATAACCGATGCCCTGGCGTTGGCTCTCTTGCGATGATGAAAGAGGCTGCGAGCCACCAAACTCCATGGATCCCGCACCACCGGGTTGGACTGAACTCTCTCGCAATTCATTTGGCGCATTGGTTGTCTGGGATTCGACGTTCGTTAAGTCCGCCGTGGATGGGGAGGGAATTTCTTCTGATAAGTGCTCAGTGCCACGAGCTGGAGACTTGCCCGGGGTCTCTTGAAGGCTGCGTGAGTCGTTTAACGACGCCACTGTGACATCTGCCGTTTGTTGTTCCTGCTCCCCTGCTTCGGCATCGTCTGAATTCGGGGCGGATGAAGATGGCTCTGTGATGGGCTCTTGAGAACTCGAGAGGCGCGATTGGATTTCGTGCGGCTCGAGCGGCTTGGATTTGCGACGCGTGTTTTGGCGGCGGTTCTGGAACCAGATCTGATGGTGCGTAGTGTTAGTACGTGTAGCAGGTAAGTGGCCCAAGCGGGGATCCCTACCTGCACCTCCTTCTCGCCAAGAGCGACGCGCTTTACGATCTCGAGACGCGCAGCCTTGTCCGGTTTGCTGTTTCTCTGATATTCTGCCTCTAGTATTTTCTGGTCCTCGGGGCTTTCGCGCGCAGAACGATGTTAGCATGATATCGGCGGCACATGAAGCCTGCAGGTTTCACGCCCTGAGGCGGCTGGGCTTGGACGCGTCTCGCGCCGCTAACAGTGTGGAGGAGCACAACAGAGCAAAAACTGACCTGGTTCTTCTCCGTTTCTGGCGTACAAGAGGCTTGTTGTCGACGTCGGGCGGGAGGTTGCTTCTGACGGTGTCGGGGGAGTGTACGAGGAATGCGAGGCTGCCTGAGGGAGGACTCGACAGCTTCGCCGCGTCTGCTGGCGGGGTGGTAGAGCCGGGATCGCTCATGGCGACAGGCGGGAGCAGGCAAGGTAAAATGGACGAGCCACGGGAGCAGCGAGGGATAGAAGATGGGTATGGGTGCGACAGCTCGTATGGACGCGTGGTGGAGAATGCGCGCGTGTGTCGAGATCGGCGGCACAGCGGCTGCCCTCCTCTCGACCCCGGGATGATGACGCGAGGCGCGACCCCAACCCGCACGCGTGCCCTTTGCAGAACCACCACAATCCAGCAGCCCGCAAGGCCCTGTGCAGCTTGCTCGCTTCCGACACGCGGCTCGCAGCACTCCCGACCGCGATCACTCACCTCGCTGTCGACTTGTTGTCGCGCACAAAACGCGCTTTCACGTGAGTCGCCACGCGTGGGGAACTCCGCCTGCGCCCCGCTCTCCGGTCGTACCGTCCCTCTGCTGTGGTGCCAGCTGGGGCGCGACTCGTGCGCGTCCTGTGCGCCAGCCCTACGCGTAGAGGCCGCCGGGCTCCCGGACCGCTCTTTACTCTTGTCGGTACATATGACCAGGTCGGATGTGGGACGGCATGAGGCAACTGGCCAGGCAGCAAGCACTCTAGGCCAGCCGTGAAGCGTAAGACCGGAGCAACCTCCTTCCCGTACCGTCACCAGACGAGCCTCACTCGGCCTTCGTCGTGACCCCGCGCCACGGCGGCCTCTGGGGCTCTCTAGTCGCTCCGATTGCTTCATTGGCCATGCCCATCGTCTTCTGTCGATACTCGAATTAGTGTTTTGCCCCTCATCTCACAGCAGCTTAGGCAGACGCTGGGGTATGCCAAAATCCCTCCGTGACCCCGTCCTGCCCAGGCTTACCTCACATTCCGATTCGGCCCTTTCCAACGTAGAATCTTAGCTTCAGTGTGCGGTACAGCCGACGATCGTCTCCCACCCGTTCAGATAATAGTAATCCTCCGACTCCTCACCGTTTGCTGCATTGGCCCCAGGAGCTACTCTGCTGATTGCAGCGCGTTCCGCCATTGGACGAGGTGCTATTATCTCCGACTGCCGCCATGCAGGTATTCCAAAGACAAGGCGGTCGTAGGCTGCAGTGAGAAAAAGAAAACAGTTCATTGTCGGCCGACTAGGAGGCCAGAGCTACCACAGTCATCGCCAGTGGCGTCGGGAGGCTGATATGTCCTGGTTCTTCCAACCCCGTCCTTCGGGTCATCGGGCCAAGTCACAGCCACGGAGAAATGGTTCGAAGAGTGCCATTGGTCGCTTGTACCGCAGCCTCCAAGGGATAGTATAAGTGCGCAGCAAAACTCCGTTTCAGTTCGCTCAGCCCTTGTCTTCAGTCTCGCTACTCGACAGCCAATCAGAACCTATAAGCTACTGATTCCGAGCAGCTAGAATCTAAACACCCTCCATCACCTTAGGATTTGCGGACCCCACGCGGCTTGGGCGGACTTGGAACTGCAACGGCTGGATGTTACTACCGCCACCAGATGCCAACGCTGGAGGCGTGCGTACGACCTCTACGCGGCGGGCATCGGGACCATTTTCCAAACCAAATTGGTGGTACTGCTTCGTTGGTAGCGGGCGTTTTGGCTGCGGTCACGGTTCTTGAGTCAGGCAGAGGTCCCGGACTCTTGTGAGGTCTCTAGGCGTTCCCCGGCGAGCAAGCCACATGGGCTATTCCTGGCGGGCCACCACAGACGCGGGATTCCCAGCTCCCAGGTTGTCGGATATTACATCCTGTGCCGTTGTGAACACGATCTTGGGATTATGGCAAACCGCAGCACGAAGTGTCTCGGCCGATTCGCAGCCAACCACCAGGCGCATCCCACTTGACTCGCTGTAGCCGGACTTGGGACAACGGGCGTAGGCAGCAGCTGCTCCATAATTTTTCAAGACCCCCGACACCGCCTGCCAGTGGAGCAGAGAAGTGCTGTCCTAGGCCACTTACATTTCGTTCTGGCCTTTCGGAACCACCGTCTTGCTTCCGCGGGATTTTCGCTGAGTGTACTGTCACCGACACCACCTTGTCGTCACCACCTGGATAACTGGCTAGCATTTGCTAGGCACCTGGTCCGGAATCCGTAACTATCGGCCGACCCCGGCTCGGGATATTTCGCTGAGATTAAGCGGTCATTGGAAGTCATACACGAGTTCTGGCCGAATAGGGGGCCACTGGTGAGTCAAGCTTTTGTGTATAGCCTCATGATCTTTGGTCCTGGGTCCGGTTGACGCCTTGGGTGCTACTCAGCACCTGCTTGCGGCTCTATTGCCCTATTAGTTGAGAGAGGGGAGGCTCAACTATTTAATCCGAAACCACCTCGTTGGAACAGCCGCATGATCCCCAAACCCCACCCAAAATCATTCCAACATCATGCGTGTCGCAGTTGCAGGGACCAGCGGCTTGGCGCAGCTTATCGCACACTACGTTAGGGAGGAAACAAGCCACCAGCTTGTATTGCTCTCGAGAAAGGTAAGTGTCACTTTTGTCTTCTTGTGCTAAAGCTCGCTTTCCCGTCAATTTTCGACGCGGTTACCTTCACCGAAGGCACAGGAGGTCACTTGAGACCGCCAGGGGCACTCAACCCATTATATGGGGACTGCTTGATATCCAGGTCCTTCACACGGTTTGGAATTTTGGCCGGGGTTGGGTGTCTGCATATCTGGCGGTCGCAATCTGTTAGCCCGCCCCGCAACTTTGAAGTGGCACGAGGCTGGCTATGCCGTTCACGAGTTGCTACAACTGCGGGGCTTCTCCGGGCTTCACCTTAGCTGCGTGCACGCTGTCCGATTGTACCCGGGCCCCTACAAAGCGTCAGCATCCAGCTATCGCTTGAACATTCAAGCCTCGCCATTTTCATCATCAAATCTCCTTACAAACTTGTCTGTAAAGCGCTTACTGTCTTTTAGGCACAACCGAATCTCGAATCCAGAGGCTATCAGACCCAAGTGGTTAGCTATGATGACTTGAGCTCTCTTGAGCATGCCCTAGCAGGCATAGACATCGTGATCTCCACGGTCAGCGGCCCTCCGCAACTGGCGCTCATCAAGGCATCAGTCAACGCTGGTGTGCGTCGCTTTGCGCCCGCCGAATATGAGGGACCCCCATCATTACGACAGGACAACGATCCGCTGGACCGCGGCAGGGCGTCCGCTTTGGCATACCTCCAGCACTACCGCCAATACTTTGAAGCTACTACCGTCTTTGTCTGCGGCATCTTCTACGAACGCTTCCAACCGGGCGGCCTGGCTGCCGGCCGTCTGGGGTCCTCGACTGGCGCTGGTCAGGAAGGTCACTACATTCTGGACCTCCGCTACATGACTGCCCAGGTTCCGGCGTACGATTCGGCCAATCGCCCGTCCTTTGTTTGCATGACGGCCGCCTCAGATGCTGCACGACTAGTCGTTGCAGCTCTGGACATGCCTACGTGGCCGCCTGAGTTCCGGATGTGCAGCGAAAGGCTCAAAGTCTACGACTTGGTCTCCATCGCTCGAAGTGTTCGAGGTGAGAAGTTGAGGCTGTGGGATTTAAGCCACTTTGCTTGACACTTCCTCATCCTCTTCGAATGCTGACCCACGTACAACAGGAAGGGAGTTTTACACAGAGCCCACGATCGAGAGTACGCAGACGCTGAGGTACAAGGCATCGCTCGCGTCGACGCAAACGGAACAGTTGAGGTTGCAGAACCTTGCTGCGACGGCTGACGGCCAACACGACTTCACCGATGCGAATCTCAACAGCTTTTTCCCTCATATCCGCATGACTCGATTCAGAGACTGGCTGGCATCCGCCTGGGCTGGCGTCCCTTAGATACCCGAAGATATACGGAGAGTGGTGAAGGAATGATACAGAACGGCGCATATCTCACCCGCCAGCCGAGGGATGGCTGGACAGGGTGGGAATAGGTCAAGGGGCATTCAGCAGCGCGGCAGGCGGGATATGATGCTTTGGCACATACTATTTTTCTTTTTTTCCTTGCTTTGCGGTGGCATTAGGGGAGGGAATTCAAATTGACACGGCAAGTGAGCTGGACGACGGCAGCGTTGAGCAGTCCTCACTTCCTTTCTTAGCGGTTAATTTCGGTACTGTCGTTGCTAGAATGCTGCTGAAACATCTGTAGAGATGAATCACAACGAGGACTCAACAGTCTTCCAGACCACGGCTGTTGCCTGTTCACTGACGAAAGCCATATGGTTGCCACCTCGGGCGCTTCAGGCAGCAAAAGGCGAACGGCGCTTATGAAGCAGGGAAGGCCGGCCTTTGGGTAGGAACGGGTTACACGGCAGCAAGCGAGCATTAATCACTCTCGGGCCTGGCCGAGACTGGCCTCGTGTCGGGGGTTGGGGCTTGCAAAAATGTGCCCTGTTAGTGTGTAGCCATCGGCTGTGCCTGAGGCCGGCGCTCTGGCCGTTGGGTCTCGGCCCGGGGCTTGCACCTCAGTGTGACGCGGTAGGGTTGGTGGATGCCGTGACAGTCTCGAGCTTCAGCCTGGAATCGCCATGAACCAACGGGCGCGGTGGAGGCGGTTTGCGTCATAACGGGGAGGACAACGTAGGGTGCCAAGCGGACAGGGAAATTGCGCAACGGGCGGGGAGGAGGCCGGCGATCGCAAATGCGATTGGGCCTCTTGAATCTTCGATCTATGGCAATTTGATGTGGCCATGGACCTTGCACATCAGCGCGGAGATAGGTGGGGCGAATTTGCAGAGTGCGGTCGGCGCAATTGCGTTCCTGTGATGTCATCAGCCGCCCCACCACCCCTCCGTCAACTGCCCCTCTGCTTGTGCTCGCCATGCCGCATGCTACAAAACCACAGCTTTCCCGCCCTGGCTCTCTCTTCATCTTCTACACACACTTCTTCTGTGATACCCGCGCTTTATCTCAACCACACACTCAACCACACACTCAACCTCACTTTCCACTACAACACCATCATCATGACTGTCACCAACAACGTGTAAGTGGAACTACACCTTCTACTCCCACAGTTCATATAGCTAATGCAACGCAGTCCCATCTCCGGTGTCGAGAGCGCCAACCCCAAGACTGTTGATGAGCGCCAGGCCAACCTTCCTCTGCCCGAGCAGCCTCCCGTCGCCTCCGACTGGCAATCTGCTGACGCCAGCACTGTCAACGTCGGCTCCGGCAAGGTTTCCGACGACATCTCCCACGGCAGCGGTGCCAGCACCCTGCGCGAGCCCACCACCAGTGACGAGAACATCGATGTCGGCCGGACCGCTAAGGATGGTCTCGGTGGCCTTCCCAACGACGCTGTCACCAAGGAGGCGAGGGGCCACACCGGTACCCAGGAGACCCGGAAGTAAACGAAGAGTCAGGGGGAAACATGCGGTGAAGGGTAGCATCTTCTTTGGCGGCCATTGACTGGCGCAGCCTGCACCTTTCACGGTTTCTCAAAACATCTATTAAAGGCGAACCTGGGTGCATCCCGTGTACTATAGATATTCGGACACGAATCATTGAAATGAATAATGATGATACATACATTGACCTCGCGATCGTGAGAAGAGTGGTTGAAACATAATCAATATTTTGAACTGTTGTCTTGAGAAAAGGTTCGTATTTGGGTCCTTCAGATCGCATCGAACATAACTAAAACCTGCGTCTGCAGCATCTCCCTTTGTGCCTACGTCGTGATGAATGCAACTAGCTCTGACAACGCACGACTCCAGATCCGTCCAGACCATGGGTCCCCGCGCCAATCGCCCCGCTGCTGTGACGTTGCAAGGGAGAAGCAATAATGGTAAAATCGCCACCCGGCTGCACGTGCATCTGCCAAGCCGGATTGCCTATGGGAAATCAAGGCTCGATATTGCAAAATTGCCGTTTTCCGGCCCACTCGGAAACAGCTGAAGAGGTGATTGTGGTGAGGGCGGCCGATCTATGGCATGCGGGGCAGATCGGTTCGTGGATAGTCTAGACAATTATCGTCACCACACGGGAGCCCGACCTCCACAGTTTATGCGCGCATGATGTCACTATGGTGGAAGGCATTTTCTGGCAATGACATAGATTCCTGCTTCCAGGGAGCCCCTGCTGCTTATATCTGCAGCGGTGCAGCCTCTGCACACCACAAGATACCCCTCATCACTCCAGTCCGCAACAGATTCCGGTCACCACATCCAACCCCACAACTTCCCATCTACATCTACCTCGCACAAACATCATGCCGTCTTCCGCCGGTCAGAAGGTACGTCAAGTTCAGCATAGCCGTTTGGTCAACCTTTCTGCGTCACATGCATGGAAACTCCCCTCACTACGATAAGGCAGCGGCTGATATGACGTACTGTAGGTTTCCGACCCCACCGCTCCCCCCGTCTCCGAGGGCACCGGCATCGTCACCAGCGATTCTCTGGCCGCCGAGTCTTTGAAGGGCGATGGTTCTTTCGCCGCCGGCAACCCCAAGTCTGGTGTCAACCCCCAGTCCAGCGCGGGCACCACAGCAAACACCACCGACACCTCGGCCGCCCGCACTTTGAACGCGGCTGCGGATGCTGAGGCGCGCGATGCGCAATCTGAGTGGACCGAGCAGGCGCAGTTGAACGCAGGCAGCGGCCTGACGGGCAAGGGCCCGACCTACAACAAGACGGCCAGTGCTACCGGTAACACGGGCAGCAGCGCGGCCGGCACCGCGCCCACTGCGTACAGCGCCGGCAAGCTGAACGAGAAGGACCAGAAGCCGAAGGGCGCAAACCTCACCGAGGGCGATATCCCAGACCACGCGCCCAACGCCAGCTTCAACAGTGAAATCGGCACCAAGAACGACCCAGGCCGCGTGGCGGAGCAGAAGATGCAGCGTCAGGCTCAGCAGAGTGGCCTCGATGCCGCACAGCCGAAGGACAAGGGCGACAGTGGCGATCAGCCTTACTCTGTCTTGAAGGAGACGTCGGCCTAAAATCAAAGTAGAAGGCAGTCACGGTTGATGGGTTACGACATAAACTGTACGAGTATTAGTAGTATATCAGCGACTTTTTAATTGAACGGGCTTGACGGCCTAAAAATAGAAGTTCACAAGAGTCCCGTCTGGAGGCAAGCCGGTGATGACGCGGGCCGCAATTTTGTGCATGTTTCAACTTGGGCCTGTTTCAACTTAGCCGGTAGCTTCGTCGCATTGCGGCGCGGCGGAGGACAGGCGGGGGCACAGGCCATGCGGACCCTCGCTGGAGCTGAGGTGGCCTCTTCCGACAACCGTTTGCGCGCGCCTTCGCCCACCGATTTGCAACACCCCTCTCTGCTTCCTTTGCCGCTCCATGTAGCAGTCGCTGAACCCAGCTGCTACCATGAACGGCTTCGCGGACCAAGGCCTCTCCGAGGACAGCTTCGGGCCCTCCGGCGGCGGGCTCCAGGCATTCGATGCTTTTCGTAAGTCAGCCACTCTCGAATGCACCCTCGCCTCGGCACCTCGCTGCGCGCCCTGCATTGCATTTGCTCGTGCCTGGCCTGCAAAACCAATCGCAATATTCTTCTTTGGCGACCATTGATTAACACAGCCTCCCTCCAGCCAAGACGAAGAAGACATACCTCCAACAGACGACGCAGGGCGCCAACTGGACGCTGCTTCTGATAGTAACATGTGTTTGGCTTTCGATCACGGAGACGATGCGCTGGTGGGTGGGCGAGACGTCACATACATTCAGCGTCGAGAAGGGCGTCGGGCACGAGATGCAGATCAACCTGGACGTCGTGGTGGCCATGCGCTGCGACGACCTGCACGTCAACATCCAGGACGCTTCGGGCGACCGCATCCTCGCCGGATCCGCGCTGACCAAGGACAACACGCGCTGGCTGACATGGGTTGAGAAGAGCAAGAACGTGCACAAGCTGGAGCGCAGCCAGGGTCAGAAGAGGTACGACGAGGAGGATGTGCACGACTACGTCGGCGCCAAGGTCAAGAGGAAGTTCCCCAAGACGCCGCGCTTCAGGGGCCCCGCGGACGCGTGCAGGATCTACGGCAGTCTGGACGCGAACAGGGTGCAGGGCGACTTTCACATCACGGCGAGAGGCCATGGCTACATGGCGTTTGGCGAGCACTTGGACCACAGCCGTAAGAAGCCAGGAAGCGCAACGAATACGGTTACAATTTGCTGACGGAGAGTGGCAGAGTTCAACTTCTCGCACCAGATCAACGAGCTCTCGTTCGGCCCCTACTACCCCTCGCTCACCAACCCGCTCGACGACACGCGCTCTGTGACGCCAACGGAGAACGATCACTTCTACAAGTTCCAGTACTATCTTTCGGTGGTGCCGACCGTGTACACGGACAACAGCCACACCATCGTGACCAACCAGTACGCCGTGACGGAGCAGTCCCACGGCGTGTCCGAGGTGTCGGTGCCGGGCGTCTTTGTAAAATTCGACATTGAGCCGATCATGCTCACCATCTCCGAGTACAACGGCGGGTTCCTTGCGCTGTTGATCCGGCTGGTCAACGTGGTTAGCGGTGTCATGGTCGCGGGCGGGTGGTGCTTCCGAGTGGGCGAGGCACTGACGGAGTTCTATGGCAAGAGAAAGAACCGCGGCGACGGGCTGGGCGTCTTGCATGGAAGGACGCCTAGCTACGATGAGAAGCGGAGCATTTGAAGCATTTGCTGTGTCCGGGGGTTTCTGGGATACAGGGGGCGTTCCGGGCGGGCTTGTGTACAAAGTTGCGTGTAGGTAAATGCGTACAGGGTAGATACGGCGCTGCAACTGCGTTTGAATTGCTTGAGACTGCATCTTCGATGGCGCTGCATTGGGAGGTGAAACAGGCTGCCCGAATAGGGCGGGTGCAACGCTGGGCAACGGGCCAATCAGCGGCCGCGACTTATCGAGGCGGATGAAGACGGCAAAAGCCCGCTGCTTCGGTCAGCTTGTACTCGCCTCTCTCCTTCCTTATTCCACTGCAGCTTCAGTGATAGCCCTGGCCTGGCCCCGGCCCCGGCCACAGCGCAGGTAAGTCGTTGATTCCTGTTCAGCCTCATTTCTTTGTCGCGTCACCGGCTGCCATCGGCACTGCATCGCTCCTCATGACGCCCCGCGCGCCCCGCGACCCACGGCTAGCTGTTTCCTTTATACCGCCCCATCGTTTTCCGGGCGTGTGAGTCAACTTGGCGCCGCGATACGGATGCGGCAGAGCACTGCACCTCTGTGTCAGGCGGACCAACGAGCTGCCACCGCCTCGTCCATCCAGCACCGCGCCTCATGGATTACAGATCCTGCTTTAGCCAAGCGAGAATCAGCACTCCCGGCAGCGTGCTGATCCGGGCGCCCCGTGTCTCGCCCACGCAGGTGGTGTGGTCCCGCACGCCGGCCAGTGGTCGTAGACCTTTGTTGTCTGTATGGGACGAGAGGAGAGCAGATCTGAGACGCGCCCACTCGAAGCCATGTGCCGGGAGTACGTGCTTCTCTAGCGCGTGCCTGCTGGGGAGCTATCCGCCGCGCTCCACACTAGTTTACAGCTTATCACGGGCCGCTGTAGCTTCACGTCACTACCGCTCCTGGAGCACCTCTCCACCTCTTTTGCTTTCTTTTCCTGCAGCTCCTGAGTGACAGCCCTCCCACAACACTAAACCTCCTTCCTTCTCCACCTCTCCTCTATATACCCCTTTCAGCGCCATACCCCATCCTCACAAACCACAAACACAACCAAAGAAAGGGACATTTTCTGAAGTAGACATCATGGAGCTCAAAGCGTACCGATCCCACTCCATACGAGGCTTCAACACCGACGGCAGCCTCGACCGCGCGCAGCTGGACCTCCGATACAGCCCGCATCGCCCAGAGTACTTCGTCTCCACTTCTCCCCACCGTGTCGACAGCGGCTACAACTCCCCGACAATATCACCGACGGGAGCAGAACCAGCAGCTACTAGCATGTCGCTGCCGCTAATCCGCCGCGCCCTGCCCATGGGCGGCAGGAAACCGCACGTCTGCGTCGTTGGCGCCGGCGTCAGCGGTCTGAGATGTGCGGATATCTTGCTGCAGGCGGGATTGAGAGTGACGGTGTTGGAGGCAAGAGATAGAGTGGGTGGACGGGTGAGTGGTTTTGCGTGTTTGTGGATGAGCATGATTTCTGATCTCCATGACCTTTGCAGCTTTGTCAAGCGAAAACGCAGGCGGGTCAAATGGTCGATCTGTAGGTTGTCTCCTGAGCTCTTGCCTTTTGGTTCTTCTTCTTCCTTGCCCGTTCTCGAGTAGTGTACCGGAAACCAAAGGTAAGGTGGTAGGTTCAGTGCAAACACCGTCCCGATTTCGTGCCAAATGGTACCCACTTTCACGTCGGCATGAACACTGTGAGGTTAGGTTGATTGGTGTCAGCCTCTAACCAACCCTCGAGTCTTCTATCCTTGTGGAGTGTGCGTTTTCTTTCCAGTGAGAAGAAATAATAGGCAGGTAGTTTGTGCACATCTAACATCTCACCCTTTACAGGTGCATGTTTCAATGCACTGCCCACAACTTCGCGACCTTCTCAAGAATGCTCTGCCAAAGGTTTGAATCAGGGGCTAACCGGAATTTGTCGAGATTGGTAGCGGTCCGAACTGGATTCACGGAACTGAAGACAATCCGATCTTGGACCTGGCAAAAGAAACGGGCACCATCACGCATAACTGGGACGGGCGCCAGGGTATATTCGACTCGAAGGGCTCACAGCTCTCCGAGAAGGAGGCGGTCGAGGCCTCTGAAACTATATGGAGCATAATAGGTGATGGAATGGAGTTCAGCAAGCAGAACAGCACGTCGATACCGCCGACCAAAAGCCTGCTTGACTACATCCACGAGAAGACGAAGGAGCTGTACACCGACGAGAATTGGAACCACCTTCAGGAGGCGGAAAAGGAGAAGAAACGCCATCTACTGCACGACATCGCCGAGATGTGGGGGGCCTTCGTCGGCAGTCCCGTTGAACGCCAGAGCCTGAGGTTCTTCTGGCTCGAGGAGTGCATCGACGGTGAGAACCTTTTCGTCGCGGAAACCTACCACAAAATTCTGGAGAGAATAGCGAAACCCGCGCTCGAAGGCGCAGACGTCAAGTTCAGCCAACGCGTGAAGAAGGTCGAGACTGTCGCCGAAGAGGGTAACGAGAATGGCGCCGTGAAGGTGCATCTGGACGATGGCCAGAGCATGCTCTTCGACGAAGTCGTCATGACCACGCCCCTGGGCTGGCTCAAGCGCAACAAGGACACAGCCTTCTCGCCGCCGCTACCCGAACGCCTATCCGACGCCATCGACAGCATAGGATACGGCTGCCTTGACAAATTCTACATCACCTTCCCAACCGCGTTTTGGGAGACTCCTTCGCCTTCCCCCTCGGCCACGTCCCCGGTCCCGATCTCCGCCCGCCAGACCATACCCAACACCACCGCCACCACGGCCCCCGTCCACCAGCCGGACCCGACCGCCGCCGCGGAAGAAGGCAGCAGCCCGAGGCACTACCCCGGCTTCGCGCAGTGGACGTCCCCGCTCTACGCCGCCTCGACCAACCCCCACCGCTGGAGCCAAGAATGCGTCAACATGGCCGCCCTGCCGGGCCCGACCGCCCACCCGACCCTCCTCTTCTACACCTTCGGCCCGACCTCGCAGCACCTCGCCTCCCTCCTCCTCAAATCCGCCGGCGACCACCACACCCAACAGAAGCTCCTCCTCTCCTTCTTCTCCCCCTACTACACCCGCCTCCCCGGCTTCGACCCGACCAACCCCGCCCACCGGCCCCACTCCGTCCTCGCCACCGCCTGGACCAACGACGAGCTGGCCGGGTTTGGCAGCTACTGCAACTTCCAGACCGGCCTCGAGCGCGGCGACCAAGACGTCGAGGCCATGCGCCGCGGCCTGCCCGAGCGCCGCGTGTGGTTCGCCGGCGAGCACACCGCGAGCTTCCTCGCGCTGGGGACCGTCACGGGCGCGTATTGGAGCGGCGAGGGCGTGGGGAGGGGCATCGCGTGGGCGTATGGGTGCGGCGGTGGGAAGAGTGGTGGTGGTGGTGATGGCGTGGCGAAGGAATGAGGAGGGATATCGGGTGGAGATGAAGGTTTCGGCGGGCTGGTCGCTTTCGGTTCGAGTTAACGACGGAGGTCTCGGGGAGGAAGTGGTCGAAATAGTGGTTGCTGTTTGTCTGTCATGCGTCTTCCTTCTCTCCTGGAGTTTGGGGGGCTTGCTACTTTACGTAGGTTGTAGGTCGTATAAGAAACCAGTTGGCGCGTATTCGCAACTCCGGCTCAAATCGCTGATCTGATCTTTTCTTTTCCCCATTCTTGTTCTTTTGACTAGCAGAGTTGAAGGGAGCTGATGGAAGGACCTTGTCCTCGACTGATATAATTTCGTTATTTCCCAACTTCTCATCAAAAAAAAAAAAAAAACCACTGATTCGTAGATGTGTCCGACGCACGCTCATCCGGAAGGACCTTCGCAAAGGAAGTCTTCCGTCCAAACCACCTTCCTCGTTTGTCCACATTCTCCTTCGCTAACCGATACAAGTTTACCCATTCCTATTTCCCCGCCGTATCTGGTGGGCCTCCACCATTCAACACCCATCACCGACGGCACCTTCTTCGCGTTGGATATCCACCGTCCGTATTCTAACCTGACAGACAACCAAAAACAGAACCGAAGAGAGCAAACATTCAGAAGGGAACAAGGAAAAAGCCTAAGAGAGAGGGCCCGAGCAAACGTGGGCCGGGGTAGTAGCTGAAGAACATGAGGAAACAATAGGGAAGAACGGAGCAGCTTGCTATCCAACGCCTTGCAAATGCTTTGATTGGTTTTGGATTCGATTTTTCTTTGGGTATTTTATGTTTTTGTCAAACAGCTCAACGCCTTAAACCAGATCGTTCAGGAAGATTTGACTGGGAAGGAGGAGCAAGAAAGGGTACAGATGGCTCGTTGGAACAACCTCCTCAATCTTGAGTTTGACATCGTAGACGTCGTGAAAAGGTTGAGAAGAAAGAAAAAAGGCTTCAGCAATGGCCACACTATTCGCAGTGGCCTCTTCTTCTCGTCGTAAGCAAAACGCACCGAAATACACTGACCGTGCCTGTGCTTCACTGCTGATATATACGCCTCTTGCGGCATCAGCAGTAGCTGTTGAAATATTAAGAATGCCCGATCGTCCGACTTACTACTCCGGACTTGCTTCCAGCACTTCGCGCTCCCGCGCCTCTTCCAACTCGCTCAATATTTCAGGAAGCATTCCCTCGACGTCCTCTTCTCTGATTCCCAATGCTCCCATGATGAGCCGTTTATACTCAGTCTGCCGCTCACCCATGCCCGCAACGCTCAAGTTCTGCACGACCTCGTTTACCAAGCCACGTCGTACCTTCTGAGCATTACCAAGGCTGAGCGCCAGCCGTAGTCTTTCGCGGGTGGCGGCTTCGCTACCCTTGTTGCCATCTTGTTGTGGTTCGGCGTTGGATTCTGCGTGTGCTATGCGCTGCTGGAGCTCGGCCTGCTGTTCCAGTTCCATGAGCGCTTCGGCTTCGCGTTGAAGAGCCTCCATTTCCTCTTCTTGCTGCCTTGTTTCCTCTTCCCATACCGGATCGTCCAAAGTGTCTCCGATCACGCTGTCGACCTCGGCGATGCCCATATCTCTCAGTTGCCTCTTTAATGCATCAACCTCGGCCTGTCGTTTCCTCATTACTCGTTCTGCATCTGCTGCTTCGGCGTCCTTTTCTACAAGCTCTTCTTCATACGCGCCTGCCAACTGCTCAAACTTTTCGTTCAAGGTCGGTGCGATCTTAGTCATCAAAGTCTGGGCGGTTTGACTGCGGAACTGGTGTGGCGATGCTGCGACTTGCTGAAGGTTGCTTCCGTTGCGTAACCCAGGAAAAGTTGTGTTGCCATTGAGGCCAAGCCTTCCGTCCGGCGCAAATGGCGATGATGACATGCCCCGATGGCGTCCGTCACGACGGCGAGCGTTGAGTTCGCGGATCAAGTCGTCAGCCGTCTCGCCCAGTTGGTTTGGAATGTCAACGGCAACATTTCGACCAAGTAGCGCGCGGACGCATTTCCTCGCGCCGTGCCGGGCTGCAATCATGATCGCTGTGTCACCATTCTTGTCCTGAGCGTTAAGTAGGCGCGTGACTTCCTCGGGTATCCAAGTCTCGCTGAGCTTGTTAATGATGCAGTCCAGGTAGTAACGGGCGCAGGTGTACTTGTTTTTGCTGCTTGTGGTAGCCGAAATGTGGTGGAAGACGGTGCTGCCAAACCAGTCAGTGCGCACAACGGTTGGCTGCAGGATCTTGATCATCTGAGGCATCGTGTTCTTGTCGTAGTTGTTGGTGAACATGACTGCACGCATAAGGGGCGTCTCGAGGTTGTTCGACAGGGAGTCGATGCGCGCTCCTCGGCGGATGAGGTCTTTCACTACGTCCACGTCGCCCATGGCAGCCGCCCAGTGCATGGCTGAGTGCCCCTTTTCGTCTATCATGCGGTCCAGATTGACGCCTGGCGGCGGCTCTGGGGGTGCAGGGAAGCGATCTTCTGATTCCAGAAGCATGAAGTAGTCTAACAAAGCATCCGCCCAGATCTGGTGCGCGCGATCTTGCGCAGACGGCTGGTCCGCATCACGCTTCCGCTTGCGTCCCCCTTGTGAGTAGTGAACACCATGCAACAGATTGTGCTCCTCCATCTCGGACTCGGCGATTGTGACATTGTCGGGCGTCTCTTCGTCGGCATACTGGAGGCTTTCTCTCTCGTAAAGATCTTCGCTCACTTGGCTAGGGGCTGCATAAGCGACTGAGACATTGTCAGCAGATGTCAATGCAGGCTGGCGGCACGATCGCACTCACCAGGTGCTCGCCGAGCCGCAGCGGCGCGCGCCGCCTTGGGCCTTGACGATGCAGCGGTAGCATGCTTGGGGGCAGGCGGCGGACTCCTGTCGCCCGGGACGTAGTCGAGAATGGGCGCGAGCTTGTCGAGAATGCCGTTGCGCTCGGCGAGGCCGCGGCCATCATGGAGCGGGATCCAGGTTCCTGCAGCGGCTCTTTCAGTGTGCTGCTACGCCGCGGCAGAGCTGCAACACCTACCCTGGTATTTGCCATAGCCGCCCTGCACCTTCTCATGCACGCCCTTCTGGACCTCGCGCTCGAGAATGCGGGTGCGAGCCGGTTTGTCGAAGTCGGCGACCTTCAGGATGTGGGTGGCATTGATCCAGTCGTCGGCGCGTCGGCGCATGACATGGTTGCCGGCGACATTGAACTCGTAGACGGGGACCTGCGGGCGGCGATGATGTCAGCTCCAGCTGTGGGGTGCGGCGAGCGCCTGGGCGGGGACAGCTCACGTTGCTGTAGGTGGCCGAGTAGATCCTGCCGCTGGTGTCGGGCGGCATGATGAGGACTGCGGCCGGCGGCGTGGCGGGGCGGGCGTGTCGATGCGGCGTGCAATTGTCGCAGTCGCGCGGTCTGCTGGCGACGTGTTAGCGGAGACGCGTGGGACACGCCGCTGGGTCGCGGGCGAAGAATTCGGGGTCAGGTGACGTTTCGCCCGTAGCCTAAATGTCCCTGGCACGCATTGCTCGGCCGCAAAAGACTCGCATCTTTCCACATCCGTCTCACCGCGGTACGTCGTGCTGCACCTACCTACGTTAATAGTGGACTCCACGCCCGCGCGTATTTTTTTCAGCCATGGGCTTTGCATCGACGTCTGGGCGGTGCTTCAACTCCAAATTGCAACCTTGAGTATTCGTACTCGCACCCCTGGAGCCTCACCTGCCCGAGCTCCGTGGCTGGCGCAGCGATGGAACCTAGCCGCGCCTCGCCTGTGCCCGACCGTCCCGCCTCCGACGCCGCCATCTCCGAGCTCCTCTGTCGGCGAGCGAGCCCACGTCGCCCTCTGCGAACAGCGAGCTGACGCGCGTCCCACTGCGCCTGCGTGCGCGGCAGATGGATACCCGTCACACAGGCCAATCAAACCCGCTCCGCCATGCGAAAACGACCTGATGCTCGGACTAGGCTGCAGTGCTGATAAGATTGTCGTCCAACTATACATAATTATGCCCTGCCTCTTCTGCGCCTTGAGCCCGTGTGCTGCTTCGACATTCTTTTGAGCCCACTTCGACCGCTGGCGCAGGCAAGCTGTGTCTCGCCATGCGTCTCACAAACCTCTCTCTGGTCACCGGCCTCGCCGCCAGTGCTTCCTTCGAGGCCGCTCTCGCCACGGCCGACTTCAGCGAAGAATCTCCAGCCCCGTTGGAGAACGCCAACCATGTTTTCAACGCCCTCCACTCATCCATGCGCCAATGGGGCTCTTCCTTGAGCCACAACGGCATGTCCTTCTTCCTCACCTCGGTCCCCGAAGGAACCCAGTTCTACCATGGCAGGTCAAGCAACGAGTCTGTCAAGGGCATGGAATGGCTTGCGTTTGAGCCCGAGCATGCTCTGGTCTTTGCCAGGCCTCATGGTCCACCACCGGGAAAGGGTCCTGGTCGTGGCGGCCCCGGCCGAGGCCCTCCTGGACAAGCCCCTCCCGGACAGGGTCCCCCTCCACCATTCCCCGCGGGAGAATCGACCTCTGAGCACAAGGAACATCATGGGTGGAGAAAGCCACCACACGGCGAAGAGTACCGTCCGGACTGGAAGCGTCCCGGTTGGGAGAAGCATCACGGTGCTGATCGTCAAGCACCCATGGAAAAGAGGGATGCTAAGGCTAAGGATGATAGTGCTGGAGGTTATCTGCATACCTACCGTACCAAGCACAACCTCTCCCTTCTGTACATCGACGGCATGTCTGCCGGCAAGACGCAGAAAGGAACCTTGGACTCCACCGATGCCATCCTGCTTGGCGTGGACATAGAAGAGCACAACCGGCACATGTGGGACTTCGAGCGCGGCCAGGCACTCTGCAACCTGACCCGGGACGAATGGGGCAACCGCGTCGACGGTTTCCTGCGCATGGAGATGGGCTTCGAGATCATCTTGTGCGACTTCGAGAAACACCTTGACGTGGAGCGCGTCACTCAGACAGCTGGCCGGAGATCGGATGATTGGGGACCACCCAGAGGCGGATTCGGCGACATGACCTACTACCGCGCTGTGGCGTCTCGATTCGACGGTATTGGCGGCAACCGCGTGTCGGTCAACTACGACGACTTCGTCACCGCCTTCACCTACGATACTGACCTCTTCAACGGCGAGCTTCTGCCGCGTCTCCTCAATGTGTCGAATGAGACGCTGAGTCTGATGCACGATGATGTGACACAGCTTGTCATGTCCCGTCCCTCTCCGGCTTATGGCAAGATCCAGCCGACTACGAACTGGCAGGCTGTGGCAGATTTGGTCGTTGAGCGTTACTCGGACCGAATCCAGTATCTCGCCTCGTTTTCCGACTTGGAGATGCTGCAGAGGGAAGCTGACCAGGCTCTCAAGCCGTACATTGACTACGGAATCCGGAACAGCGCTGCAGAGATCGAGCGCTGCGCGGCGCAACACCTGCCGGCCTCCTCCCTGGAGTCTCTCTCCACTGCTCCGGTTGCTGCTCAGGCGATCCACGCTGTGACTTCCTCCATCTGCAACACACTTGTCTCTCTGTCCAACGCCACTGATGTAGAAAGCGCCAGGTCTTCTGTGCAGGACCTGATGTCGTATCTCCAGTGGACCACGTGGAAGCGCTGCCGTGGGTGCGGCGCCGAGGAGGTTTGCTTCATCCCTATCTGGCCTGCAGGCCGCAAGCAGGATTACGAGAACCCTCAGTGCCAGAGCAGCCTCCCGAGCTCTCACGATGACTCCTACTGGGGCGGCTGGGGACCGGGACCTAGGCCTCCTAAGGATGGAGAGGGCAGGATACAGGAAGAGAAGTATCCGGCACCGCCGCCATACGGTCCCTACCCGCCGCCACCTTACGGTCACTACCCTCCGCCGCCGCCCCCGCCACCTCCTCACAACGACAACTTTCCGGCGCCTCACGGAGATCACCCTCCTCCTCCTCCCCACGGAGATCGCCCTCCTTACCCCCACGGTGATGGCCACCCTCCTCCCCATGCAGACTACGCTCCCCCGCCTCACGGCGACCATCCTCCCCCGCCTCACGGCAACCGTCCGCCGCCGCCTCCGCCTTACAGCGATAATATCCCGCACCCTCACGGCAACCGCCCTCCACCGCCTCATGGCGACCGCCTTCCCCCTCCTCATGGTGACCTTCCACCTCCACCTCACGGCAACCATCTTCCCCTGCCTCATGGTGAGCGCCCTCCTCCCCCTCATGGTGAGCGCCCTCCGTCGCCTCCTGGAGGCCATGCTCCACCTCCTCACCGGGAGCATTACGGTCGAGTGTGGTGATCGTCAGGAGAAGACGGTGGATGGGCTGGCATGGAGTTCGAGAATCGGCAGCGAAAAGAAGTGCGCAAGTTTTAGAGGAGAAAGGATAGTTTCATTCAGGACGCAGTGTTGTATACCCACATAATTTATTAGAAAGTACGAATGTAGAGCAGTCGAGGCGTTGCAACTATATCCGAAGGGTCCCTGGTCATCTCGCTACACCGCACCAGGCAGGCGCCGCCGAACAGTAGCCGAATTGCGGAGCAGGACGCGGTGGCGGGACCAGGGCTGCCAAGCGTGCGCAAGCGAGTCAGGCGATCCCGGCAGCCCTGGTTGAGCAGATTATTACCGCCTCATCACCACCCTCTCGCCGCCCTCGCACACACAGCTGCGAGGCGGGGGGATCGCCCGAAGGCGGAAGGAAGCGAGGCGGCCGTGGCCGAGGGGCGAGCAATTTATATGTCAGTTGCGGCGTGGCTGCCGGCAAGCGGGTTCGCCTTGTGCGCGATTGCGAAACGTGCTCAAACCCACGCGTCCCCATCTGGGATGTGCGCCAAGGTCCAACCACCAGCCCAACCAGGGCCCGGTTTAACCACTACCTACATATCTACGCGGGCTCGCTGCTGCCCACCTCCATCTTCACCTTCATCCGCTCGCTCTCGCCATCGACAACCTCCGGCGGCGCCCCCCTTGCTACCCTGATCCCGGACCGCCGATCGCTCAAGATGGACATGAGTAGCTCAATGTCGGGCATGGCCATGTCGACAATGGCCTCGTCTATGGACATGGCCTCGTCCATGACCATGGCTATGTCGTCCACCGGCACGGCGGCAGCTGCTTCGGCCACCAGCACAATGGACATGTCGTCGATGGACTCGATGGACATGGGCGGCGACTGCCAAGTTTCGGTAAGGATCCTTGGACCGTTGATCAGAACATAATCCTGACATTACTGCAGATGTTGTGGAACTGGTATACTATCGATGCCTGTATGTGAAATACATCCGTCCCCTCTTGGTTCGGAAATCTGTTCTGACCAATCACACAGGCTTCCTCACAGAGTCATGGCACATCACGTCCAAGGGCATGTTCGCCGGCTCTTGCATTGGCGTGATCCTGATGGTCATGCTGCTCGAGTTCCTCCGCCGCGCCGCAAAAGAGTACGACCGCCTCCTGCTGCGGCAGCACCAGCGCGCCATGTTCGCCGAGGTTTCGTCCTCGGGCAGCTCCTCGCCGCAGCGGACCCCGGTGCCTGCGCCTGCGCCTGCACCCGAGCCCGCTCCCGTCAGCTGCTGTGACAACACCGACTCAATTGAGAGCGAGAAGAACGAGTCGTCCAAGCCGAGTGCTGCTGCCATCACCACCGCCCGAACCGCGCCGTTCCCGAGGAGGACGACGACGAGGTTCAGGCCGAATGTCATGCAACAAGCCATCAGGGCGCTGCTGCATCTGCTGCAGTTTGCTCTGGCGTACTTTGTGATGCTGCTCGCCATGTACTACAACGGCTACCTGATCATCTGCATTTTCATCGGTGCATTCCTGGGCGCATTCATCTTCTCGTGGGAAAGCGTAGAGGTGGCCGTGGCTAGCGGGATGTGAGTAACAGCCCGATTTTCCCCTACAAGTGTCCTCGCTAACCCGGTAACAGGGGAGTGGAAGAGGATCCAACCGTTTGCTGCGGTTGAGAGAAGGTTGTTCCAGAAGGTGGATCTGGAAGGTCGAGCGTGTGCATTATTAAGATACCACTGGAGAACGTAATGACAGACCGTATAATGATCCATGCCCGCGTGTTCGCAGCGGACTGAAACAAACAACGCTCGCCGATGTGACAAGTAGAGTGTCCAGTCTGAGCGGGCGTGTACTCGACGAATCACAGCAGCCCAGCAGAAACTGGCTCATTGTAAATGCCTGCCCTCGCAGACGGTAAGCAACGCCGTCGGTCTGAGTCAGACGGGCATGGGCTTCAGCTTCGCAGAATGTGACGGCATTTGTTGCCGAATTATGTGCTCGAGCGAAAGTCGGCGAGGCCGGAGATTGTCCGGATCGGCGTGGTGTCGTGAACAAAAGTCCCTGGGGACGGTAGCTTTGAAAGCTCGCGCCGTGTGACTCAAGCTGCTCCGCGCCCTCCGCCAGACAAGTCGCTCTCTAAACTCCCTCCCTGCCGGCGACACCTCCGCGGCCGCTCTCGACGAAATCCCACCAAGAATTCGTGCCTCCCGACGCAACAATGGCCGCAGAACTCGTCGACCACTCCCCGCACCACCCCGCCCCGGCGCCGCCCGTTGAAACGGCCAAGAACCTCGTCCTCATAGACAACTACGACTCGTTCACCTGGAACGTCTACCAGTACCTTGTCCTCGAAGGCGCCACCGTCACCGTCTTCCGCAATGATGAGATCAGCCTCGACGAGCTCATCGCGAAGAAGCCGACCCAGCTGGTCGTGAGCCCTGGTCCCGGACACCCCGAGACCGACTCTGGCATAAGCAGGGACGCCATCAAACATTTCGCGGGCAAGATCCCCATTCTGGGCGTGTGCATGGGAGAGTGCGTTGTCTCTGGGCCGTAGCCGCGACGAACCCTCCGCTAATCCTTCCCTCGTCCAGGCAATGCATCTACTCTGTCTTCGGCGGCCGTGTTGACGTGACCGGTGAGATCCTGCATGGAAAGACCTCGCCGCTGCGCCATGACGGCAAGGGTGTGTACGCGAACGTTCCTCAAGACGTGGCCGTGACGAGATACCACTCCCTGGCCGGTACCCATCCTACGCTTCCCGAATGCCTCGAGGTCTCTTCCTGGATTGCGGTCGGCCCGGATGGTGGCAAGGGTATAATCATGGGTGTCAGACACAAGGAATATGTCATCGAGGGCGTGCAATACCACCCCGAGAGCATCTTGACAGAGGACGGCCGGACCCAGATCAAAAACTTCCTAAAGATGCAGGGAGGCACCTGGGCTGAGAACGAGAAGCTCGCCAAGGCCCAGCCAGCTGCTGCGAGCGCCCCCAATGGCGCCATTGCCGTCGACAAGAAGACCTCCATCCTGGAGAAGATCTTCGATCACCGCCGTGCCGCCGTTGCAGCCCAGAAGCAGATTCCTTCTCAGAGGCCTGTGGACCTGCAGGCTGCGTTTGACATGGACATTGCCCCGCCTCTCATTTCGTTCCCCGATCGTCTCAGGCAGTCGCCCTACCGGCTGTCACTGATGGCCGAGATTAAGCGCGCCTCCCCTTCCAAGGGCATCATTTCACTGTCCACGTGTGCGCCTCAGCAGGCTCGGACCTACGCGCTCGCAGGCGCCAGCGTGATCTCTGTCCTCACCGAGCCTGAATGGTTCAAGGGAAGTATTGATGACCTGAAGCTTGTGCGTCAGGCGCTGGAAGGCATGCCCAACCGCCCGGCCATTCTGCGCAAGGAATTCGTCTTCGAGGAGTACCAGATCCTCGAGGCAAGGTTGGCGGGTGCTGATACCGTTCTGCTCATCGTCAAGATGTTGGACGAGGCCACTCTTAAGAGGCTATATCTTTACTCCCAATCGCTTGGCATGGAGCCTCTGGTTGAGGTCAACACAGCCGATGAGATGCACATTGCAGTAAATCTCGGGGCGAAGGTCATTGGTGTGAACAATCGTAACCTGACCAACTTTGAGGTGGACCTGGAGACCACCAGCAGGCTGATGGACATCGTCCCCAAGGAGACCATTGTCTGCGCTCTCAGCGGCATTGCCGGCCCCAAGGACGTCGAGCCGTACGAGAAGAACGGCGTCGGCGCCGTCCTCGTCGGCGAGGCTCTGATGAGGGCTTCCAACACCGCTCAGTTCATTGCCCAGCTTCTCGGCGGCTCGAGCGAAGCGGTGAAGACCACGCCTCGCGCAGCACTGCTCGTCAAGATCTGCGGCACCCGGTCGGCGGAAGCCGCGAAGACGGCCATCGAGGCGGGCGCCGACCTTATCGGCATCATCCTCGTCGAAGGCCGCACGCGGTGCGTCTCGAACGAGACCGCGCTCGAGATCTCACAAGTCATTCACAGCACACCGAAGCCATCCGCCGCCGCCGCCTCTTCCACAACCTCCAGCATCCCCAACGCCGCAACCGAATTCTTCTCCCACGCTGCGCGACACCACGTCTCGCACCCCTCCCGCGCCCTCCTCGTCGGCGTCTTCCGCAACCAGCCCCTTGCCTACATCCTCGCGCAGCAAAAGGCGCTCAACCTCGACATCGTCCAGCTGCATGGCGATGAGCCGGTCGAGTGGGCCCGCCTCATCCCCGTGCCTGTCGTGCACGCCTTCAAGCCGGGCCAGGCCGGGCTCGCGTGCCGCGCCTACCACGCGCTCTCGCTGCTCGACTCGGGGGCCGGCGGCTCGGGGCAGAAGCTCGATCTGAAGGAGGTCAAGGAGACGTTGGAGAAGGACCCGAGTTTGCACGTCTTGCTGGCGGGTGGGCTGGGCCCGGAGAATGTGAGGGACGCGATCGCGGAGTTGGGTGAGCTGGCGGAGCGGGTGGTAGGCGTGGATGTGAGCAGTGGGGTGGAGGTGGATGGGAAGCAGGATTTGGGGAAGATTAAGGCTTTTGTAGAGGCAGCGAAGGCGGCTTAGGCTTGGGCTTGGGAGAGATATTTTAGATGATTGTGACGTTTCTGGGTTTGCGCGAATCGAATTCGAGCTCTTCCGCTGGTTTGTGCAGAGCTTTTCGTCAGGATGGAGACTGTGACCTGCTCGTGCCCAAGAAGTATTTCCAGGTGTCTACGTATGTGGTTGGGGAGTCATCACTAAGCATGCCGGTCAGATCAGAACCCTTGAGCGAGTAACTGGTTATGCCGACAGCCCGGAAGCACGCCGGCTATATGGTCTTGGGCACAGGCATCGTTCACGCAGAGCTGCCGACAGCTCGGGACCGCGCCGCCACGCTCTCCGTGCTTTTTCACTAGGTACCGATCAAGGAATGCTCGAGGATCTATTAAACAGCTACTAGCGCGAAAAAGGCCATGCGGTTCTCACTGCTGGGCGCGTCGGTCATGGCAACGAATGTAGGCGGAGTGCGCGGGACACTGAGCACCGCGTCACTTCATCTCCGCACAGTGCTTACATCGGGCAAGCGTGAGGCGGAGGCAGCATGGATTGAGAACTCGATGCTCGATTTGTGCGCCTTGTTTGCGCAGCTCACTGCAAAGTAACGTTTGGGCGTAGCGAGGCGACTGGTGGAGTGAGGACGATAGCGGTGGGGTTTGCAGCTCATCAATTGAATTTTGTGCCCAGACTATATGGCATCGATAGTCTCGGTTTTGCTGTGCGTCTTAGCATCTCAGAGTTGCGCGGTTGTGTATTTGCTTGGGAAGTCGCGTCGCAGCTGCCTCACCTGGCTCACCTCACCTCCCCTCACCTCTGGACAGCACCTCACCTTCGAAGCACCACGCAAAATGGCCACCATTTTCGAGCCCGCCAGCCAAGCCTCGCTTCGCCCGCCTGCTACTTACTCCCACACTCTTCTCTTCGCCCTCCTCCTCCTCATCCTCTTCCTCATCCTCTCTTCTCCTACATCCGACCGGCGACGAAGCCCACCCACGACGCCATGTTGCAGAACCAGCATCGTGCGCCTCAGGCGCCTGACGACGGAATCGACCCCAGGCTCTTGACCCTGATGAACGACGATCGCTACTGCGGCGACCTCACCTCACAGGCGTCGCCTTTTGCCTCGCTCAGCATGCCGAATGGATCCCAGAATCCGCCTGGCACATCCACCACGTTTCCCATTGACCCGCAGTGCATGCTCACCGCCAACACCAGCTTCGCGTTCTACCCACAATCCAACCCCACCGCTGTCACTCCGATCAGCTCCAACGTCCAGCAGCTCACCCCCAACTTTTCTCACACTCCGCTCGCTCCTGTCGGCAACGGATACGGCACTGCACAGTATACGTCCTACACGCCCCAGCACCAGTCTGCTTTCTACACGCCCCAGAACCAGTCTGCTTCGTACACGCCTCAGCATCAGTCTGCTTCATACACGCCCCAGCACCAGTCTGCTTCATACACGACCCAGCACCAGTCTGCTTCATACACGCCCCAGCACCAGCCTGCTTCCTACAACCCTCAGCACCAATCTGCTTCCTACACGCCTCAGCACCAATCTGTTTCCTACACGCCCCAACACCAGTCTGCTGCCATCAGGACTGGACCCGCGGCTCAGCAGTTCAGGTTCAGCCCATACGCATGTCGCAATCCCCCCATTGCTGCTGCGGCTAGACAAGCTGTCCCACATCTCACCTCTCACCCCACTCATCATCGTTCCCAATCTGTCCTGAAGAAGCCCAAGAAGCAGGCCGCCTCTCACACAAGTTGTGCTCCCCACACTTCCGTCCAGGCGAGGCCCAACAACCACCAGCTCACTTCTTACACAGCTCAGGCTTCTTCTAGTGCTGTCCCGGCGGGGCCCAACAACCACCAGCTCACTTCTTACACAGCTCAGGCTTCTTCTGGTGTTGTCCCGGCGAAGTCGAACAGCCAGCAGCTCTCTTCTCGTACATCTCACATTCCATCCGCTACAGCTAAGAAGAGGCCTTTGAAGCAGCAGCTTGGACCGTACACACCCCAAAATCAGCAGATCAACCCTACCGGCCCTGATTCACCATTCGGGTTTCTCACTGTCAGTCCTAACCCTGATGAGCCCGGCTCTTGGCTGCTGAGTTATACACCTCCGCCTCACACCAGCATTGGCTTGCTCACTCCCGAGAGGACGCCAACCACCAACAAGCCGGCAAACAAGAGTCTCCCCGTCGCTTCCAAGAAATCGCTACCCGCTGCCGCAAAGAACAAGAACCACCAACGTGCTGCAGTCAGCGCTCCACACCGTCAAGCTCCAGCGGTTCAACCCAGCTGTCAAATCACATCCCCCGAGCGGGACACCTCGACGAACCCATCTGAGGACTCCTCGACGAACCCATCTGACACCCCGTTTGAGGCCACATTGAGGGCAGCCCTTACCGCTGAGATCAAAGTGTTGGACGAAGCCAAGCCCGAGAAGGAGCGCGAAAAGGAGATCGAAATGACGGAGTGTGCGAACAACTACGTGAAGGAAGGCACGGACAGCTTCGCAAACGCCGTCCAGGAGAAGCGTGGTGCATACGAAATTGGCAAGGAAAATGCCAGGAAGAATCTCAATTCGGAGCGATACCATACGTACGTTGACTGCACCGGTTTCGCCTACCACGACATTTGCCTTACTCGCGTGGAGCTCACCAAGAACACCAACGAGCGGGTTCTCCTTTCGATCTACGAAGCCGACTTCTCCCCGCCCAACTATGTGACCTTCGTGAGCTTCCATGGCCCCGGCACGGACTTCAAGTCCGAATTCCTTGCCAATGGCACCGACTTCCAGACCGCCTTCCTCGAGTTCCGCAAAACATTCAAGAAGTACACGCGTGTCAGCTGGGAGGCACGTTCGATTTCACAGGACTACATTGCGCTTAGCGCCAAGACGTGGGAGAAGCAGAGGCTCGACCGACTCATGTTCGAAAGGGTCGGCGAACAGCGCGAGGGCGGCAGGAGCAGGAGCGCAAGCCCTGTCCGTGAGGGTGGAGAGAAGAACAGGATCAGGTCGAGGAAGAGGGTGGAACACCAGCGCCCCGAAGACGTCCTGACGAAGGAGGAGCTCGAGAGCTGCAAGATCAAGCGCTACAAGTACGTCCCGCCGCCGGCCGACAGCCCTCAGGGTGCGAAGCCGCCTTTCGTTGGTGATTACCCGGTCATTCCTGGAGATGAGCCCAAGGATGGCGGTTGGACCCTGGTCATTCCTTGAAGCTTCTTGGTACAACGGCCCTTTCTTTTCTTGAAGCTTCTTGGTACAACGACCCTTTCTTTTCTTGAAGCTTCTTGGTACAACGACTCCTTCTTTTCTTGAAGCTTCTTGGTACAACGACCCTTTCTTTTGTTGAAGCTTCATGGTACAGCGACTCTTTCTTTTGATTTTCAAACTGCGAGGCCGACTGGGTGCTTGCTTGGTATTACATTGATGTTTTGTTGGGCTCAGTTTGGCTCCATACTAACTCCTTCTTTTTTTCATTGAGAGAAGACGGATTGGACAAGCTGATAACATTTGGTTATCGACAGAGGCGCTGAAGTGCGCACTTTTCACTCATTAGAATTCCCATGGCGGCAGGTAGGCATCAGACTAGATGCTAGCGATAACAATTCAAGCACAATTCTCATCCATGCGAGCTCTTCTTATATTTCTCTTGATTAGTCTTGAGCATCAGAGCTTAAGTGTGTGTGTAGCGGTGATGTCAGCTCCCTCCATTCAACTCGACTGCCACACGCATGCTCAAATAAAAATCCGTCTAACCAAAGGCGGAAGGAAGTCCTACGGCGTATGTTGTAGGAACCAAAAGCATCCGACAGATACAAGTCTTCGGGTCATGGGGGTGACAAAAAAATTGCCTGCCCGCATCTGCCTCATGAAAAGAAAAAATCTCACGGGTAGTTGAATACAAAATACGGTCGTAAATGTATGTTTAAAATGCACATATTTACGTCCTGACCTTGTATTCAACTGCCTACACCAACTTGATAATGCAGTGTTTGTGTAGGGTAAACGCGGGCGTGCAATTTCTTTTGTCACCCGCCGTGACAATGTCCGCTTGGTCGCGACTCAACCCGCGCTTCGACAATGACGTCGATGATCACGGCTAGCCTAGCAGCTCGCATAGCCACCGCACCAAGTCTTACCACCAACATGTTGCTTCCCTCTGCTCTTCTTCAGCGCCTGCGGCTGACCACCCCCCGGCAGGCAAGTGAACCAAGTCCATTATTCTGATCCGTCCACACTTAGCTACCGAAACCCCCTCGTCACCCGCTCATCCAATCACAGCCAACCAAGCCGCGGGGCGGATGTGGTATGAAGGAATCCCGACCATTAGCGACCGGTGGGGGCCGAGCTGCAGCGGAGCTACAGTGTCCTTGGGGCGAGTTGGGCCTTCCAGCTGGCCCCCACGCGTTTCCCTTCGACACCCTCCGACCACCATGAAATATATATATAAAGATGGCCCCGCATGGCAAGGCAGAAAAGCTAGGTACATGGCCGAGGCGTCTCGCGCGCGAGGAGGGACAAAGAAGGGCGGAGCCGAGTCGAGTCCCTTGTACAACCCGTGAACCATGCAAAGCCACCGCCGCGGAGGATAAGGTCGATCGGGGGCACGTGGGGGGCGGCTGACGGGCGCGCGGGCCGGAGGTGCAGAGAGGCCGGGGGAGGGGCGCCGCGGCGGCTGCGGCTGCGGACTGTGTGGTCGTCGGCGGGTCATCCGTGTCACGTCGCCTTTTTTTATTCCGCAGGTCATGGAGGGGGGCCAAAATCCTATCTAAGGCCACAGAAGATTATGTGGCCGCGCTGATAATGGCCCGGCCGTTGACAAAACGACGGGGGTTATTCTGATGATGCGAGCTCGTGTGACTCGCGTCTGCTGAAGGATTAACTTTGGGTAGCCCTCATGATCCGCTGCGGACACCGACTCTCGACCAGGCCTATCGCTGCGCCGCAATCCTTCGTGATGATCGTGTGTGCGGAGGTGCGGCGGAAGGATTGTGAATCACTTGCAGAGTGCATAAGTCCGCGTGCGTCGCGTATAATGACGTACGTGTGTCGTTCTCACCGTTCATTCCGAATGGAGGGGTTCTGTGCACCAGTATTGCTTTGTCGCATGTGGAGGAAGCTAGGCATTTGATGCTCAGTGTAAAACAATGACGGGAGTTACCATACTTGGGCACGCTCAGATATCCTAGCACTGGTGAAATTGCCCAGAACACCATATCCAACACCCATACCATGGGAATGTCGTTGAGGTAGATACTACTATGGTTACACCCAGGCGTATGGGTAGATGATGGAGGACGCGAGACAGATGGTCAGAGCTGTAGGACATGCGCCGAACCATTGGCTCACGGACCGATCCGACGTGTCACTGGATCCGGGGCATCATGATAGGCGAGTAGTATAAGGGCTTTACTGAAACCTAGGCAAACAAGCCGTTTTCATGCTGCAGATCATGCATATGGAACCACAGTTAAGGCACGCCCGTATTCAAGGCGTACGGTCCACGTGGTAACTACATGGACACGGAAGAAAGGGCCTTACCTTCCTCGCTGTTAGCGTGGGCCTTAAGTCAGCATTTCGAAAAGCAGAGCTGTAGCCAGGAGGGCAATCCGCAGCTCAGGACCATATGGACCATGGAAGACGTTTGTTAACGGCCAAGAAGGCTGGACATGGACACGAACACGGCAAGCCTCATCATCCGAGCCACGGCCGACTGATCGAGCCATTCGCGAGAGCCTTGATTGAATCCTGGCTGGTCCAAGGCTGTCAACCGCCAATGCCTCCGATGCGGGATGAAGTCATACTCTCCAAAGGGAGGTGTATTGAGTGTTTCGGTCTCTGTATGGCTCCCTAGCTCCTTCTCCAGATGTCGGTGATCACCGGGAGCTTCCGGTAGAGGAAAGACACGGTCAAAGGGGTCAGGCTGGAGGCTGAACCTGTGTCGAGAAATCCAGGCCGAGGACGGAACTGCAGCCGGCAGCATGCCGCGCGGGGAGGACGGAAATAGGGCGTAAGGCACGGCCGCGCCGCAGTCCTGGCCATCTCAAGGGGCCGGGCGGTGGTGGGTCCTGGACGACGCGGTACACCATCCGAGTGACGTCGGGACGCCGTTTCCAGTCATTCAATTGGGGCGCAGACGGGTTGCTCGTGCTCCCCGATGCATGGGCTGGTGAAGCAGATGGACTCGACCTCGACCGCGTGGAACCCGGCTACGGATGCGCGCAGAAGGCGCGTCAGGCGGGTGACAGCGTTGTCGTCTTTGATGGCGGGCGGCGGCCGTCGTCTTGACGCAGCCCTGTTGCAGATGGACCGAGAAGCAGCAGTCATTGATGAGTCGAGCAGCGGACTCATCAGTTGGTGGCGTGGAGTTGGGGAGGAGGCCGCCAGGCGATTGTCCAAACGGAAGGGCCACAGGGCAGGCGCGGTGGGTGCTCAGCTGCTAGCGTCGCGGCATGGCACCTCTTTCCGAGTTCGCTAATGTGGACCACTGGCGCGTCGCGCAGGCCGAGATTTGGCAGCTCCACAGCTCGCGTGTCGGCAGCTGAGGACTGATCGCTCTGCTCCACTCCCCGCCTACACCACCGTCTCCACCTGCTGTGCCTGCAGCGAGGCTGAATGCAGCGGCGGGCCCTTCCCTTGCCGCGGCGCATGCAGCAACACACTCAGCATCGGTCCATGGCGCCTCGACCGCGGCGCACACTGATCTCATCCCGCCCTCATTCTCCGCGTGCTGCGGTTGCGAGGTCTCACGTCAGGTGCCATTTTTGGCCCCGAACGCTCGATAGCGGCTTTTTCTGCCTGCGCCGGCTGCGGCGACGCCTCAGGCCGCTGTCCAATCGCCGTTCTGCATCACCTTGTGGACGGCCATCCTTACGATTCACGATGCGCACTGCTGCGGCTGGCTCCAAGCCGCCTATCGTCCGCTTTCCTTTCCTGTCCCGATGCCCGTCTCTGCCTTCTGGCCCCCTGCGTGCTCTCTCTAGAATATATACACCATGTGGCCGCCCAGTTCTCCACCAGTCGCCCCGACAACATGCAAGTCACCATGCCTTCTCTATTAGCCCTCCTGTTCTGGCTAGCCGCTGCGGCGTCGGCCACCTCCTTCGACTGCCTTCCCGGTGAGCCGTGCTGGCCCGCTCTATCGCAATGGGCCTCTTTCAACTCCTCCTTGAACGGACGCTTGAGAATCACCGAGCCATGGGCCAGTCCATGCTACCTTAACTCGGACTCGTCTCTATGTGCCATGGCCAAGACCGAATCCCACAACGACATCGCACGGGCCTCGGTATACGGCGCAACCCAGAACCTCCAATGGCAGGAGTGTGGCGCTCAAAGGTGTATGCTGAAGGGTGCAGACAACGGACAGTGTTCCCTTGGCGCCTTGTCCGCGTACTACGTCAATGCCACGACCGCCAGCGATGTTGTCCAGACCATCAACTTCGTCAACAAGACCGGCATCCGCATGTCGATCAAGAATTCTGGTCACGATTACTTTGGCCGCAGCGTTGCCGCTAACTCCCTTGCCCTGTGGACCCGCAACATTCAAAACTACGAATTCCACCCAAAGTTCACGCCTGAGGGCTGCTCTAAGACCTACGAGAACATTGGCGTCATCGGTGCCGGTGTGAGCGCGGGCGAGGCAGCCCGTTACTTCAAGGACCAGGGCATGGACATCACGCTGGGTGCCCTCTCCAGCGTTGGCGCAGCTGGTGGTTTCGGCCAGGGTGCCGGTCATGGTCCTTTGGGCCCCAAGCATGGGTTAATGGTCGATCAGGCGGTTGAGTTTGATGTTGTCACCGCCGATGGTGTCTTGCGCACCATCAACGCTTGTCAAGAGCCTGACCTCTTCTGGGCCCTTCGTGGCGGAGGTGGCGGCACCTACGCCGTCATGATCAACTACAAGTTCAAGGTTCACCCTTCAGTGCCTTTCAACACTTACAGCTTTTTGGCCAATATCACAGACGCAACCCAGGACTGGGTTTACCGTGCCATCTTCACTCAGTTCGTCGAAAGCCAGCAAGCGTGGTCCAATGCCAACATGTCTGGCTACAACTTCTTCTCGCGCGACAAGATCGAGACACACCTTGTCTGGCCCGCAGATCAGCCTCTGTCTGCAATGATTGACCTCTCGTCCAAATGGGCCGACTTCCTGACCTCCCTCCCCGGCATGAGTATCCACAAACACGCCTACGAGAGGTTCCCAACCTATAGTGACTGGGCCACTGACTCGGATTATCGCGGCATCATCAAGCGCAATGCGCCGGGCGGCATGGCCGTCGTCGAATCAGGCCGCCTCGTGCCCCGCTCGCTGTTTGCCTCACCGGAAAACCGCACTGCGCTGGTGGATGCGCTGGTGAACGGTATGGCTGCAGGCTGCGCCGACAACGAGCGCTTCCAGATCCAAGTGTATGCAACCACGCCGGCCAACACGCCGGATAAGAACCGCGACACGTCGGCCCACCGGGCATGGCGCGAGGCCCTATGGACTTTGGATTACGTTTCCGGGTACATGGAGGGTACGGAGCAGTCCCAGGTCGACGCGCTCTGGAAAAACAGCCGCGACGCCATGTCTTTCCTGAAGAAGCTCACGCCCGGTGGCGGCTGCTATGTCAACGAGGGCGACTACGGCGAGCCTGAGTGGGAGGACACGTTCTTCGGCGCGAATTTCGGCAAGCTGCTTGAGGTCAAGAACAAGTGGGATCCCAGGCGCCTGTTCAACTGCTGGAAGTGTGTCGGCTGGGCGGGCCCGGACGACCGCATGTACTCATGCTACGGCGACAAGCCGAAGCCGACGGAGCCGCTGCCGGCTTGCGGTTCAAGGGCGAAGGAAGGGCTGACGCAGCAGCATCCCGAGGGCCTGCCATGGGATGAGCGCCTAGGTGTGGCGTTCACAGAGGAATTGTGACTAGGCTACGCCACCACGATATGGAACGTACTGGAGACTGGTGTTGATAAGATTTTGTTTGGATAAGAGATGGACGCTCACGCCCGGATTGTTATTACATGTAAATTTACGTATAGGATGTGTGGACCACTGACATATAAAACTGGAGCTCGGTGTTGGGTTTGTTTCTCCGCTCGTTAGTCGCTGGTTGATGTCGAGCTGGAAGTATTCTTCTTTCTTTTTCTTTTCCTCTTTGGCTTCGCATTTACACTCGTACTACCAGCTGAAAGTTTGAAAATGTACAAATCTATCTGCATCCATTCTGCTCCATCCTTTGGTGTCTGCTTTCAACAGAGTTCAACACACTTTTGCAGCGCAACACAAAAGGCCAAGCTAAAGGCGTTTCTCACCTGCAGGTACGATGGCACGGTAGATACGCGCGTAGCGGTCAGTCGCGTTCCTTTGCGTCTGACAGGGTGGTAGTCACACGACGCCGTGGACATGCATGTGCTGTACTCATTATCTTCCGAATCTCGATGCGCGATCACCATGCAGACTTCACCGACGGGATCTCCGAGCCGCATTTCCCTCCGTGCATTCCAACACTATCTCTCTGCAGCAAGCCACCCGCACAACGGCCCGTGGTTGGAAGCGGCTTAGTGCGCATTCCTGCCGTCGGGAAGGCGCGACCAACTACACAGATTTCGTGCATGGCGCGGCTCAAGTCTAACAAAGCTAATTATACTAGCGGCATGTAGTAGCAGAGCAGTGCGTGCAACCTATTCGTGTCGCAAACCAGCATGGTCGGATCATTATGTCATTCGTTCAGCCTTCTTCCTGTTGCTATTTTTGGATCGACCATCTGCCTTAATCGCTGCACTGCACTGCTACTGCTATTTTCTTTGCAGCGGCCCCGCCTCCACCAACAACATGCAGCGGCTGTGGCGCTAAGAAAAACCCACTCCTTACCTTCCAGCCGCCTAGCACACCCCTCTTAGCATGCGCCGCGGCGGAACGAGTGGTGGTGCTGATTTCGAGGAGTGCGGGGTTCATGTTTGGTGCCTCAGGCCACCCGGCGACCGAGGGGATGGAACTGCTGACAAGCACCACAAGAAGAGGCAAGAGCATGCACATCCAAACGTGACGTCGCCGCCAGCCTTATCCTCATCGCAATACTTGGTCTGCGCTATTGCTGACAAACCATGACAGCGTGACGGACGGACGCGCGGCGCCACGAGATGCAGCGCGATTAGAGATAGGTTGCGCGACCCTTCTGCGACAAAGCCTGATGGGAGCCACCCCGCGCCATGACATGCCGCAGTCTCGGCAGTCTGTTTCAGCAGGGGAGCCTGTGTGGAGGATAACGCCTCACATCCATCCGGCAGACCGGCACCGACACGACGATTCCCGTCCGTCGCTGCGATCCGCGGCCATTTGCCCGCCAATCTGCCACCCTTGTCGACAGGACGTGCTTCATCGTAAGGCTCGGCTTGCATCATCTTTGCCGTCCTCATTCGCCTGGCTCGGGGGCCCGAACCACCAAGGCCGGAGGGGGCCTGAAATGCGACTGGCGCACGCCGGCAAAAAAGACAAGACGCTGCAGAAGGCATGGGAGAGGCTGAGCGGCCAGTAGTCGTCTGCTCGCGCCGTCAGCTCCATTTCATGCCAAAAGACGCCATGTTCGCCGTCGCTTCTTCACCCATCTCCAGCTGCCGCCCTCGCCCTCGTCGCCGGCCGTGGCAGTGTACGGGCATTGCGCCGCCCAACTGACGACGTTCGCCAACGCCAACAGACACAGCCTTGCTTGTAGGGAGACCACCCTTGTCACCTCGCAACATTTGGTTGTTTTATTTGGATCTACTTGTTCCCCAGTTTCCTCACCGAGGCCTGAGCTGGCGTTTTCTATTTCTTCCATTGCCTCCTCGCTACTCTCCATCTCACCACCTCGCCGCTGCCTTGGCGCTTCTTCCATTTTCGCCCGCCGACAGCACAGCCAATATTCTCCCTCGTATTGCTTTCTTCCTGCCCTCTCCTTTGGCCAACACTGAAAGAATTATTAAGAGTGCGGCCGGACGTGGTTTTCAAGCCTTGAATGGCCCCTCAGCCCATCTCAGTCACACTTTGGTTGCGCCGCTGTAGATCCGGTTCCGTAGATTCGGCACCCTTGTCTCTGCAGACATTTTCCAGAACCTCCATCTCTGGTCTTCTCTGTGCGCATACTGCCGGCTTTCTCACTCCAATTCCAGCCGCTGGGCAGAGTAAAGAAAAGACCGAAAGCGAGCCGCAACACTGATCTCTTTCGACATTCTTACCTATCTCCGCCGCTGCACCTGTGCATTGGCCCTCGCTCTACCTTAGAGCTATGGTCCCGTCCATGTCCCGCTTATGGCGGACATACTTGATCGCCTATGCATTACTCGCCGCACTGACGCTGGCTTTCAATGAGTATGTCTTCCTCTTCTCCTTCCTTTTCTCACATCGTTCGTCTCCCACAGTCATACCGAATGACGCAATACCGCCATCTCTCCTCACGGCTGCATTAATCGAGCCCCTCTCCCCTTGTCCCCGCATTATTCCCTCCCTGTCAATCTTCCACCCCCTCTCCCCCAACTTCCTCTAAGCCGTTTTTGATAGTCCCTACCATTAAACGCTACTCCCTGTATCTCTGCCAATTCGCAATGCTGACCCAACCCTCAGAGTGGCTGCCACAGCATTAATCGCCGACACCACCGCCACACCAACTCCAACTTATGCCTCCACTTCAACCTCCACAACCATCAGCTCACCCCCCAAGACGAGCACGGCACCGCAAATACGACACCAACAGCAACAGCAACAACAACAAAACCAAGCACCACTCAATCGCCCATCCCCCGCTCCTTTCCTCTCTCCCTCCTGGAGCCAGCGTCCGAGCTCGTTTCCAACCCCCACCGCCACAGACGACATCCGCAACGAAGGAGGAGAAGGCGAAAGCGGCAGAGCACGGGCCGAGGGCCAGGGCGGCAGCAGCCGTGCGTCGGGCATGAGCGTGAGCGCGGTGGCGTTGGTGACGGCCATAGCCGGCTTGGTCGTCGTCATGCCGTTATGACACGGATTGTGGATGGATGTTCGGAGCAGTAGTGAGAGGGAAGACGAGAAGAAGAAGGATGATGCTTCACGATTTTTTACGATATTTGATGAATTCTTGATACCAAGTTTGGAATGGAGAGTGGTGGTAGATATGTCAGATATAAGATGTGTATCTAAGCAGGCAGAGAGAGAAAGAGGCAGACGATCAATCATCGTCCAGCCGCATGAAAGCAGGCAGCACCATCCCCTTCAGCAAGCCATCGTGCAATCCTTCTTCCACGGAACAGCACGTCAGTAATGTTTTTTGTTTCCCCTTAAACTTTCGCCCAAGTGTACACCAAGATCATACACGCTTCACGCGAAGAAGAACACACAAGGATACTTTTCAAACCGATTCAAAAGCCCCTACATGACATTGAGAGAGAGAAGACGAAGAAGGGGGAAGAATTAGTCCAAACCCCCTTTTATCTACAGAAAAAGACAAGAAAAGAAAAAAGAAATCGTTTCCCCATTTCATTCTCCATCCCTCCCTTTGCAAACCGCTCATATTCCTCTTTTTTTGTTTCTCTCAAATCATTCAACCAACCAAGCAACCAAGCAATCGAGCAATCAAGCACCACCACCACCACCAGACCCCCCGGCCGCCGTCGCCGCCGCCGCAGAAGCAGCAGCAGCAGCAGCGGCAGCAGCAGCAGATCCACCACTAACAGCAGCGCCCTCGCTCAAGCACTCCAACACGCCCAGCAGCTCCGCCACGACCCTCTCCTCCAACCGGCTGTCGGCCGCGGCGGCGCCGCCGGCACCACCACCACCGATGGCCACCGCCCTCTGCTTGACGAGTTCGACCTCGCGCTCGTTGGTGGGCAGCAGGCGCTCGCGCAGCGCGCGGCGGCCGCCTTGCAGCCAGCCCTCGACGTCCTCGCGGACGCCGGCGCGGTCCCAGTCGAGCGGCGCGATGCCGGCCGGGTTGACCATGGCGCCGACGGCGGCCGCCGAGCCGCCGCCGCCCTCGCCGCCGTCGGCGGAGCGGAAGCGGTCGAGGACGACGCTGAGCAGCGCGAGGCTGTGCGCCTCGGACGCGGCGCCCAGCGTGACGGCGCCGGCGGCCACGTCCTTCATCATCGCGCCGTGCTGGTTGTTGTTCGGGTTGCCGGCGCTGCGCGGGTTGAGCGCGGCGGACGCGCGGGCGAGCTGCTCGGGGAACTGGTTGAGGAAGGCGGCCACCTCGGCGGCGACGGGGGCGCCGACGGCGTCGAGCAGGTTGAGGCAGAGGGGCAGGATGCCGCGGGTCCAGATGGAGAACAGGCGAGGCGGGTGGTCGAAGGGGCCCATGCCGCGCGGGCGGCGGTAGTAGTTGACGAGGTTGGCCGTGCTGAGGCGCGCGAGCACGCCCTCGACGGCGAGGACCTCGGCCATGGGCAGGATGCCCGACAGCTCGAGCAGGAACAGGATGCTGAGCTCGCCGTAGACGGGGTCGTTGTCGGGGCCGACGGTGAGCTGGTCGGCCCAGGTAAAGAGCGCGGTCGCGTGGCGGACCGTGTTGGCGGCGGAGAAGAGCAGCGTGATCTCGCCCGCCATGACCTGCATGCCGGGCACGCGCAGGATGGCGGATAGTAGGGCGCTGACGAGCACGAAGTCTGCGGGCGAGCAGCTCTCCTGGTCCTCGTGCACCTGGTTCGCCAGCGAGCGGAGGCCAGTGGCGACGACCTTTTCCAGTATCTCCATGAGCTCGGATCCGATCTTGGACATGTTCTTCTGGATTCCAGGCTCCTCCTTCTGATACGCCTTGATGTGGGGCTGCAGAGTAAGGAGCAGTATCCTGAGAAGCGTCCTGTAGTAGTCCGCGTTTTCTCCCATGAAGGCGATCTCGAAGTCGACACCCGAGATCCGAATCGTGTCCCAGCAGAGCTTGAACAGAGCTTTGATGTGGTCGCTCGTGCAGTCGGCTGCTGTAAGTTTTTGTATCAGGACGAATGCAAAGTCTGCTCGTACATGCACCAGCCGTTCAAACAGGGCCTGCGATCCGTTCGACGTCTGGTTTGACTTCAGGCATTGCTGGATGACCTGTGCAAGGATGGCCTCGAGGCGGTGGTCTTTGTTAGCAATCGAGCTGAGCTCAATCGCAAGCAGCTTCCAGCTCTTCAGAAGCATTATCTGTGCCTCGACCAAGGACAGGTTGACATTGGCCCTCTGGAACTCATCGACAAAGCCATTGCCCCTCCTAATGCCAATCCACGTCGAGTCAAAGCCAAGAACCTCAGATGCGTACTGCAGGTCGTAGAAGTAATCGCGGCCAAACTCGGATCGGGTGAGAATTGTCCTCTTGAAGTTTGAGAGCTTGACACTGGGAAATTTGCTCTCGACGTTCTTCTTCAGGTTACTGTGTAATGACCGGTTGTATGCCGGCGGATCGACACCGTGTTTTTGGAGGAAATCAAGCTTGGCAATAACGTGCTGTGCGGGGCGCATGTCGCCCAGTTGTCGTGCATAGTGAAGGCACATGGCGCCAATGTCGGAGACTAATGAAGCCATGTGGATCTTGATCGACTGAGTCTCCACCGTCGCGAGCGGTGCGCTGGCCGCAACTGGTTGCAATGTTCGGATGAAATCCATGATGCTCTCTAGGAAGTTCCTGTGGGAGTGCATCTTGGTAACAGCCCACGGCCAGTGATTTTGCGCAAGGGAGATGAACTCTAACATGGCAACAGCTCTCCGAGGGTCCAATGACTTGATGTCACACAGCTGGTCCAGCGCCGAGTGCAGAAGAGGCTTGCCACGCGGCTTGCCAGTCACCTCGTCCTCCTTGCTCTTGAGGGAGTCTCGCGGTGTGTTGCCAGTGAGGAGATAAATCGAAAGCCATTGCTGTTTGCTGCTCACCACCGCACACAGGAACCTCCAGATACTGACCTCGACCGTGGTATCCTTCAAGGCTCCGCTCATGGACGAAATAACGCTGAGGAAAGCCTTCGCAGTCTCGGGACCCAGGTGTCCGAGTAGAGAAGGGGGCTCCTTATCCCCTCGGGCCGCACTTTTAACCAGAACTTCAAAGAGATTCATAGTGGAGGGCTTGAAGTCTTCGTGTGCAATTGATAGCCGGGCAAGCAGTGGGGCGGCCTTGAACAACTGGTGCTCCAAATAGGACGTTGGACGGCTGAGCAGAACACCAGCCTGGAGAATAGTCGTGGCGAAAGTGATAGCCGCATCTGTTTGTGATCTCCACAGATTCTCGATACGGATAGGCGTGGAAATAGGAAGGGGCTTCGTTCCGGCGAAGAACACGTTGAGGATTGCGTGGGTCGTGATGTCGTTTGTTGAATCCGAGCAGAATGCCTCCAGAAGATAGTCGGCCGAAGGTGCAATGACCGAGCTCATCTTTTCACTCGGCCCTGTTGCTTCGTCGTCATAGCCATGGACGGTACGCAAAATATCGGAGAAGATCTCCATGGCCAAACGGTTAAGCTCAAGCTGTTGATCGACAGCTCCGAATCGCCAGCTGAGACAGCTCTCAAAAACGCCAGTGAATGTCTTGGTGAAGCTGAGTAGGACCTTGCTTGTTATCTTGTCGGGAGATCCACCTCCTGAGGCGGGAAGGGATGAGAACCTTACGAGTGCCTTTTGACTCTGCTTTCTGGACACAACGTTCTTGACCGAGTCGTTGACCAAGGCCTTGTAGAGGTGAGCACAGGCTAAAAGGAAGTCGTAGCGACCCATCACCATCTCAGTCCCGGACACGATCTCCACAAGACTGCCGCCGATGCCTTCCAAATCCAGCAGCCTACTCCTTGTGAAGAATGGCCAGACCCTGTTGGGTAACACCTCGACAAGAGCGTGGATGAAGTAAAGACAGTTGACCAGAAGCTCAAGTGACCCCTCGTTGTTGGGCCTCTCCCTTAGTCTCTCAAGCTCCTGCTCAAAAATGTCGAACACCAGACTAATGATATCCTGGTTGCGGCCAAGCCCATCACTGGCATCTTCCAAGATCCACTGGGCGTCTTTTCGTGCATCTGCATCCCTGGCAGCGGCGGCCTTCCCTGAGGCAGCAACAAGCATTGCAAGTAGACCGATGTACTCAGTCGCTGTTGCAATGCTGATTGGCTTACGTGTTGCCGTGTCGATCGTTTCACTGCCTACCACAAACGTGGACAAGTACGCGGCCAAATAGCGCAGGGATGAGTGCTTGTGCATCCACGCTATCACAAGGGGTCTGGTATCTGGATTGAGTGCAATGCCTTCAGTTCCAGCAGGAATGAAGTGAACTTCGTCCGCTTGCATCTCATCAAGTGGAATAACCTCGTTACCTTCGGCATCTTCGTCCGCGAGAGGACGCTTGGTGTCTTTCCGATTCCAGAAGAGGCTCATGTCTTCCTTCAACTGGACAGACGGAACCTCGTCCTCGCGGGTTGGCGCGTAGCCTTCGAAGTTGGTGGGAATGACCTGGGTAAACTGAGCCTTGTCTTGTAACCACTTGGCAGTAACAAGCTCGCCCTCGTCATCCGTGTCGACCCTCAAGCACAGTCGCTTGGCAAACTGCAAAAGGGGAACCGATTCGTAGGGGTAGCGATACTTGGCCTGGTCCAGGATCCCCATTCCGCCCTCGGCGACAAAGGCCTCTAAAACCGGGTCCGGGATCTTTTTCGGAGATTGTTCCGCAAGAGTCCAATACGTCTGGCTGCCGCTGAGCACAACGAGGAAGCTCATGATGACTTCAGGGCTGTATTCCACTGTGTACGAGCCTTCCCGGATGAGCCAGAGTAGCCGAAGGCGCATACGGGCAGCCAAGTCATGGTCAGAGCTCGCAACTAGGCTATCCTGAATCAGGACGTCGCTGAAAGTGCTCGTCAGAGTGAGAGCAATCTCTGGCAAAAGCTCGTAGATCTTTGCACCAATTACAGAGGCCTTGACCAGTATTGTGGCGTTGTCGTCCTCTTCGTCTTCGTCGATGTTGATTCCCCTGATCATCTCGTTGAGTTTTTCCACTACGGTCAATTCGACGTCGGGAGAGCCTTGTGCGATTTGTGTTTCCCTTTCGTGGCTGAGAGTCTCGCTCTGGCCCTTGACAGTAAGACTGAAGACCGACCAGGCGAATAACGCAGGACTCGCGGGCGTGGGCCCTGATCCGCAGTACTCCAAGAAAATCGAAGTAAGCTTTTCGACGCAGAACTTGTTCTTAACGTAAGCCCCGCCATCGGCACCATCCGTGGGAGTAACGTTTACGGCCTCCGCTTCAACGAACTTAAGCAGGCCGCGCAAGTTGACCACCGCCAGGCAGACCATGGCGACCAGAATTTGCAGGGTCGAGACCAGAGGCTGTTGACTCTGAAATGGCAGTTGGATATCCTTGCAGAAGCGGCAACCGTCCATGAACTCAAACCAATCCACAACGACGTCCGAAGGTAGAAGGTTCGCGGTGCTGTCCACATGTGTAAAAACGAGCTGGAGGATGATGATAGCTTCGGACAGCTGTGACTGTGTCCACATCTCTTCAGCCTCCTCAATGCCTCCCGGCACGTCCTTGTACCAACCACTACCATATTCAATGTTCTGGAACCGCGAGTGTAGGGCCTGGGTACCATCCTTGAGGAATCCAGTCTTCTGCGAGGAAAAAATCCTTGTTCCGAGCTCTTTAATCCAGGCCTGGGTGTTCGCGTCTGGTCTTGTGTTGTTGGACGAGCTGTCCGTCTGTGCAGTTGCTGCGCCCACCCGCGCCAGAATATCACTAATCTTCAAGATGTGTATGCGCTCTGCCAGATAGGTCTCCAATATCCGCAATTGCCTCCTCTCCTTCGAATGGAACACAGTTAGATTCTGGATTATTCCGCCGCTCGTTGCGGCGACAATGGTAGACTTGGGCAGGAAGGCTGACGAGCCTAGGTTGGCACCGCCCGCAGCATCCTGAACGCTGAGCGTCTCCTCCTCGGTGAAGCCAGAAAGGAGCTGAGTAGTAGGTCGCGCTTGCCATTCCAGCAGCACTATTCTCAACGCAGAAACCTCGTCAATCTTCGCCTCAGCCGACAGCCATTTGGTGTCTTCCTTGATCTCCTCGATGTTGTACTGGCCGGTTTCCGAGGGTGTGACGTTGATGGCGGCGGTCTTGGTCTCAAAAGCTGATTTGGACTGGGCGGTTGGCGGCTGGAAAGGTTGGAAAGGTTTGCTGAGGACGGCGGCATTGGTGTTGTCGGAAAGGAAGGCGCACAAGGTATCACCCTCGTGGCCAGCTCTAGGGCCACGTAGAGCAGCGAAGGCGTCCTGCCATGAGCTGCAGAGAAGATCAGCGGGTGTGATGGCACGGAGTTGGGGTAGGCGGTACGTACAGCAGCTGCTGCTCCCCGCTCAGGCATTTGTCCAGCGGCGGGAAAAGGACGGATTCGCCAGATGTTGCAGCCATTTCCGCCGGAGTGCGCACCAGGAGTGCGCGCGTCTAAATGTCCATGGAGTGGGTGGAGGGTAGTTGGCGGAGTTGCGACAGCTCCGGAGCTTGACCTGGAAAACAATGCGCCTTGACGCGCTGCGCGGGCGGACACGAGCGCCACGGCAACCACTTTTCGCCCGCGCCAAGACTTGCTCGCACATCTAGCCAGCTTCTTCCGCACAACTTTGCCGCCAGTTCAAACATGGAAACTATTCACGCGCATCATAAATATCATTTCTGGCAACCCTGGGATTCTTGATTGTTTACGCCTATGCGGTTCCTTGAAAAAGGCTTCCATCTATACAATCCGAACCCAGTACCTTAATCTTCCCAATATTAACTGCAACCAACATATCTGTGTCCAGACACCACACTCTAACTCGAGTGACCAGTAGATGGGCGTTTCCACATACACGAAATTCATTCGTATCGTGAGCCAACGTCTCCAACCCCCACAATACATTTACCTCGTTTCGCCATATCCAAATCTCGCCCATCTTCAATACAAGGTTAAAGATCAGCAGGAGCAAGACTGAAACCATCAAGCCGGACACTTACCAAAAGCTCAAACAACGGGTATCACAAGATACAGTATTTACAAGGACAAACGGACGATAACAACGGCGACGGGACGAGAACGAACGAGTGGAAACGCGGCGGCGACGAACGACGGTAAACGGTAAACGGACGAAGGGACGCATCGCAACGCAACGCCAAAAAGCAACGCGCGAAGAAACGATTAGGCTTCGCCGGCGGCATCCGCGTAGGACTTCTTTTGCTTCTTGTGGAATGGGAGTTTCTTGGGCAGCGCCTTGCGGAGCGGCTTCCAAGACCTCTTACATAACCACGCAACAGCTTTTGAAAACCCGGAGAACTTTTTTCCCTTTGCTAAAGATATTATCAACATCGTCGTTCTGGTTCTGCTGTGGCTCCTGGTAATGGCTGTTGTATTGCGAATTACCTGCTTGCTGGGGCTTTTGCTGGGGCTGCTGCTCGCCGGAGACGGCGTTGGCATAGGAGTGGCCTTCGGTGGCATGGTGGGGCTTCTCGGCGTGGCCGTTTTGGTGCTGTGGCTGCTCGTGCTGGACGGGCTGCTCGTGCTGGGCGGGCTTCGCTTGCTGCCAGGCCGGGCGGTTGTGGGTCGCGATGGGGAACGAGCTGGTTGGACGCTGGCCGCCGCCGCCCAAGTGCGAGGGCAGGTGGGCGTCACCACCAGTCAGGTCGACGTACATGCGTCCGGCGTTGTCCTCGGTACGGAACTGGAGACCTAGATCGCGGCAGACCTGCTCGCAGCGGGGCTTGAGCTTCTGGACGTGGCCGGTAGAGTGGTTACCCTTGCCGACAATGACATGCAGGTGCGTCTGGCCATGCTTCTGCGCGTAACGGATGCGCTCCTCCAAGATGTCCTCGGCCTCCTCGGTGAACTGGCCGTGCAAGTCGAGCTCGTCGCCCGCGACGCGGTCCTCGGCGTTGTTCTCGCGGAAGATGAACTCGGACGCCTGCTTGTTGTACTCATCCATCTTGGCGCCGTGGCGCTTGCCCGCCTCGGACAGCTCATGCGCCTTTGCGCCGTCGCCAGACTCGTAGGCTTCGTGGGCGCGGTCGAAGCAGTCCTGGCGCTTCGCACGCTCATTGCGCGCCTGGTCGCGCAGGCGGTCGTACTCTTCCTCGATATCTTTGGCGCGCTCGTGCGACTCGTGGTGGAAAGCTGGGGGTTGCGATCAGCGGAGCTGGTGGGGAGGCGCAAGGGACAACAGCGGGACCTACGGCGACTGCCCATGTAGGAACACCCGGACGCCATGTTTGATAATGCAGCTAGTGGTTCTGGCACGTGGGAAAACGGATGCGCGGGGAACAATGGCTTGCAGAGGGGACCAGAGCAAGGAGGATCGTCAGGTACTTATTTATGAATGCCTTGGAAGAGCTCGGGGAGCTAATTGCGGAGTCGATCGGCAGCCGGCCCAGCTTGACAAGGTGCTGCCACCTGCCAGGTGCCAGCGCCATTTCACCGCCGATCTGGACCGCCAATGGCCAGCCAGCCCAGCCCTGTCAGTGCCTGTCGCCAGCGCGCACCGCCTCACCAGCACGCCCTCAGCCGCCGCAGTGGGGAAGCTCTGCCACCTCAACCGGAGACCCGCACGCATGCAGGGCAATCGGCGCGCCGCTCCCGCTTGCCGCCGCGGCGGATGAGACGGAGACGTTTGATCGCAGCGGTGCGGCGGCTGCCGCCAGCCCTGACATGACTTGCGCGGTGGAGACGCCGCGATGAAACAGGCTGTGCTGGTTCCTGTCCCTGAGCGCCAGCAATTTTCCTGACACGCCTCGTACTCAAGCACGTGACTTTATTTCGGATGACGTAACGGCCCAGGCGAACCCCGAAACGGCAACCGCCCATCTGGCCCACACAAGCCTCAACCTGACCCCTCCGCCAGCCAATTGCGCGTCCGGAACGCCGAGCACCCTGTTCCCTACGACGGTTCCCCCAAAATGGATGCACTCCCCGAGGAGCTCCTCGACCTGATAGCCGCCGAGTGCGACTTTGTCTCCTTGAAGCGGCTGCGTGGGACCTGCAAAGTCCTCGCCCGTCTCACTGGCCCCCGCATCTTCGAACATGTGCATGTCGGCATGTTTATGGAGAGCTTGCAGAAGATCTGCTGCATCGCTGCCCACTCCGACTTCCGCAAGATGGTCCGAAAATTGACCTACCATGGAGAGCTGCTGCCGTACTTTGAGAACCGAGAGGAGTACGCGGAACGGATAGACATGCGTCCACCATTCAGTCTGTTCTACCAGATGTATTGCTATGAAAAGGGGCTGCCGGTGCTGCCTTCAGGCGACATGAGGTATCGTGAAGCGAAGAGCGCGGCGCTCGCCATCTGGACAAAGCTGCCGAAAGTAGACCCGGAGCTAGACCTGGACGCCTACTACCAGGAATACCAGCGAATATGGGAGGAACAGCAGGAATGGGATGAGGAGCGCACTCAGATACTTCGACGAGCAATCTGCAACTTGCCAAAGCTGGAAATGGCCGAGGTGTCGACGCAGGAGATGGGGACGCCCAAGAACCACGGACCAGTATGGGGAAGGCTGTTACCGCGGATTCTGCAGGGTCCGGATGATTGGAAGTTCATCGATTCGAACGAGGAGGCTTCTCTTGGTGTGAGCTTGGACGGCGCGCAGCAAATAACCCATTTGCTCAAAGCGCTGTGTGAGAGGACCAGCAGGCCAGTCCGGTCACTGAAGTTCGCCACCAGCAACAATGTGTTTTGGTGTCAAGCAACCCGATTGCCAATCGTTCACCAGAGTCTGTGGCCAGCCGAACTCGGAGGCCTCGAAATCGACGGTCGCGTCTACGAAATGAGATACGCCTTTCAGAATCTGACGCATCTCGAGCTTCTCATCTCATTTGACCACTTTTGGGACCGGAGGGATTGGATAGGAAGTGGTATGCGAGCATTCTTGCAAGAGGCAAAGAAGCTGGAAAGACTTCACTTTGGGTATAGCGAAGAAACCAAAGACCGGGAAGACGACCGTTGGGATGACCCCTTACAAATCCTGGGCGACATACATTGGCCGGTTCTGCATACTTTACGTGCAAGCTTCACAACGAGGGAAAATCTTCTGGTTGGTCTCCTCAAGCGTCACTCCGCGACACTCAAGCGCCTTTCGATGGTGGATATGGCTCTATCAAGAGCGCACGGCTCGTGGGCATCTATCATCGAGCAAATCCCTCACATACTCAAGTTGGAGCACATCTACGTGGAATCCCTATGGGACTCCACGTGCGAGGATAACGGCGGTGCTGGCCTGTTTGAGTTTTGGGAAGGTGGAGCTTACGAAAGATCCATCATGAACTACTGTATCAATGGTGGTCAACTCCCTCTCATTTATCCGCGAGATTGGAACCAGGTGCATCCGGATGAGCCAACACTGGATTATTTCGCTCCGCTACGTGACAATGATTCAGAAGAGGGCGAGGAGGAAGCCAGTGAAGACGAAGAAGAGGAAATTTTGGTCGAGTGACGACAGGCGACGATATACCCAAATGCACTTCCAAACCTAGGCAAGCCTCTTCCAGCGTACTTGATCTTTTGTATTCAAAGACACCTGCTACACTGTAGTGTCAGATTGCTTTTCGGTAACGGTCTCGTGACTCTGGGCTCTGTGCATGTGATAACAGGATTTGGTGGTTTTCTTCATAGACCCTGCATCACTTGCCTAGTACGTTTCATGTTCCAGACCTCTAAGGACAAAGTTTTCTCGTAGAGGTCTATCCATTTCGAGACATGATGCATTAATAGAGCAAGCCGTGCTGGTCCGTCCGTACCCTTGAGGCGGCGACGACAAAGTCATGTCGTATATGAGTATGCGGGTGACAAGTGCAATAGTATTAAACTTTCGTAGAATTGTTTTGAATGCCTGCAATTGTAGGCAAATTCCCTATTGTACCTCAACGCCGATCATGCAATAGTGACAGAAGGACCACCACGGTCAATTCCTTCCTTGTCCCGAAATCCTCGTGCTTGGAAACTCGCCGAAGGGAACGCGCTGCCTTGGTCAGGCAGCATGCCAGCTACCAAGCCCGCCTCACCACATTCAGTGGTATCTCAATACAAGTGACAGAAGCCCGATACTTTTTTGTTACAAGCGATAGAGGTCGTTTCAATGAATCAAACACCTTTCCCACCACGTTCGTCCTGCATTCCGATGACGACGTCAGGTGCCTCGGGATGTTCCTTCTTCGCGCGCGCAGTGCTTGAGCGTTCATCTCTACGGCTTGTGGCCGAACCGCCAGTTCCGGTGGCGTGGGATCTGTTGGGCGAGGTCAGCGATGCTTCAAACCCAATTGAGGTGTTGAGCTCAACGACGTGGTGGGGGAAGGTAATGCGAGGCAAAGCAGGGGTGGTGAACTTGGACAAAGACAACAAATGAACGTAATCAACTGACTGGCTGGCGCTCGCAAAGAAGACTTACTCCATCCCCGCTTGCGAGTTCTCGCTCTGGACGTCGGCCCTCTCCGTCTTCTCGGTCGTATGCTTCTCGTCCGGGAAGGCCTTGTCAGACTTGCCGTAGCCCCAGCGTGGAATCGAGGTGCTGAGTGGCCGACTTGTCTGGGTGGCGGAAGCAGCGAGGCCGCGGCGCAAGGCTGGGTGCGTCGTGAGGTGGCGGTAGAAGGTTAAGAACTCTGATGGAGATGGGGTCGCCATGGTTGTTGGGGCAGGAGCAGCGGAGCAGATGCGGAAAGTTGAAAGCGCGAACAACAGGCCGCGGACGATGAAAGAGGTCGATGAGAAGGAGAGAGAGTGAATTGGAAACGGCACGGAGCTGTATGGACAAGTCTCGGGCTGAAGTACTAAGTGGAGCCGTGGAACGAAATGTCGACGTATATGACGGGCGACATCCCTTCCCAATGCACCTGTTGCACCGGGCCGTCATCTGCCATTGCGCCTGGCCCGGCACATGCTCTGTTGCGCTACTCCTGCCCATTGCGCATTGGTCGTTGATGCGTCCATGACATCACCGCACCGCAAGCCGAGACGCGGGGAAGAAAGCGGCCCCGACTAGCCCGCATCGGGCAGCCACGCGGGGCTCGACTGCCTCTCTTCTCATCACAGGCCAGCCTCTCCTGCAGCACACAGACGCTCCCCTTTGGACGTTGGAGCCGCAACACGCGCCGCCCCCGCCGGTACTCCTGGCTCCGCCGCATCCCCGTTCTTCCTGCAGACCTCGGCTTTGTGGCCACCGCCCGCGCGCGTGAACGGAACTTGGCGAAGCAAAAATCGACCACAAACCCATCCCGTCATGACAAACTCCACCGATCTCGCGGGCTTTCCCTGCACGCTGTACGGCTCACTTGTCACCTGACAGTTGCCCGTCCCGTAACCGAACAGTAGCAGCTAACCCATCCCAACCCAGCACCCTCAACATCCCCTTCCCGACTCCCACCCACGCCACCAACGCCCAGCGCGCCCTCGCCGTCGATGAGGAACTCTCCTCCCTTGTCAAGCGCACGCTTTCTGTCTCGCCCGATACCCCGTCCGTCCTCGACGTGCACTACGCCGCCACAACGAACCGTATGCTGCGCGTAGCCGTCAACGGTTTCTTCGACAGTCTGGGCGTCGTGTTGGGTGTGATGGAAGAGCTGGACGTGGATACGGTCTTGAAGGAGGGCAAGGAGAGCGTCGAGGGCGCGCAGGGTCTGATGCCGGTGAAGGGTAGTGTTGGTTGAATATAAATCCACCACCAGGATCTGGGACCGCAAAACCTGAAACTTGGGATCCAAAGGAGAAGGCTCGCTTCTACCAAGCAGCAGGCGAAAGACCGCCGCGGATATTTGCGGCGACAACCCCATTTACGAACTGCAAGAGGGAAGAGGGCAAAAGGCGGGTCTAGCAAGGTACGACTCGACGTACCACCGGTCGACGCTCCCTGCATAATGGGTGCTTAGAATCTTGACGTATGAGTGCCGTAGCATTCAAGAGTCATTGAGATGGCGAGGTAGTTGAATGAATAGTCCGGCGGGGAAGGCGATGGCATTGGTTGCTCGGGTTTGCCGGCCAACGGCCAGATGACGAGAATGTTCACAGTATCACGCACAAGCAACCGAACGGAGAGTAATAAACGCGATGGTCTACCAATCCTACCCTAATCAACCCAAACCACCCTATCAGGAAAAAGCCCACATGGAACGCCGCCACCATGGGCCCCTCGAGCTGGCCAGGTGGATATGCAAAAGCTGTGAGAAGGTTGCTTCTCACTTCCCATCTTCATGATATGACCCAACAAACAAACAGAAATCAAAATCCACGAATCTGCACAACGCATCCGAGTGCTGCCAGTGCTTTCGCATTCCCTTTCCCTCTTGACGCCGTGTAGTCGATTGTCCTCGCCCAGTTCATCCCATATTCGTTTCATCGTAACCCACCGCCATTTCTCGGCGGTGTCTTTGAACATATCGCAACTGAAGATCCGAATCGAAAGGAAGGATGCAGAATTGGGGAAAGAATTTCAAGGAAGAGGGGGGAAGATATGCCTATGCACAAGGACAAAAGCAAATAACGCTGAGTAAAAGCAAACAATTGCAGCGCGGAAGGACATTGAAAGAAATCAAAATGCCGCACTACGGCCATCTAAGCCCGAGATTCTCCAGAAGAGAAGTAACTGGATCATAAGATCAGTAACGGCAGATCTAGTCGCCCAACCTGCTGTCGGCATCCGAATCGCTGACATCCTCTTCGAGCTTCTTCCTCCTCTCCTCATCCATCTCTTTATAAGTATCGTAAGAGAGCATAAGGAAAGCGCCGATGATGAAGCAGCCACCAATGACGGCGGCGAAGCTGAGCGGGGAGTTGAGCGGCGGCGGAAGGAGCTGGTCGATAAGGGCGACAATGAAGATGGTCAGGAGCGCGGCCACGGAGGATAAAACCGGAGATGTCAGACTGATCAGGACAAGGAAAGACCCGGAGAAGGCTATTCGGGTTTCGAGTCAGCGATTGAACTGGAAACAGACTTGGGCCAGTGAATACATACTTGCGTTGGCCAACACACTTATAACCAGCATCCATGCGGCTTCACCGGTAGGCAAAGCGAACCTCTCCACACCGGTGAAATGCAAAATCGGAATGGGAATCCAAAGAATGAACAATGTGAAGCAGCCAATCAGGCTACCAAAAGTGTTCGCGAAGATCATGCCTCGGCCAGGGCTGCAGCCATCAGGCGGGCAGGCCAGCTTCTTGTAAAGCACCTCGTACAAGCCGTAAAGCACACTGCCAACACCAATGACGATGTTACCCAGAGCCCGATTCTTGGCCTCGGAGGAATCAGGAGCCTTGTCACCGCCAGCGCCGCCGCCGGACTTGTTACCGTGCTTCGCCGGAGTCACGTCACCGTAGGCGACGATGAGCACACCCCCGATAGCAATAGCGACGGCTACAATCTTCGAGGTGCGAACTTTCTCGTGCAGCAACGGGATACTGAAAGCGTAGGCGAAGAAGGCGGAGCAATTGTAGATGGCGGTCAAGTCGCTTGCGGTCGTCATGTCCACGGCTACGTACCAGCTACCGCCGGCGACTGTCAAAGCGCATGTGACGATGGCCGTCATCCGGAGCATGTACGGGATGGGCGACTTCGAGAGTTGCCGACCGGTAGGACGAAGCGTGCCGTGCTCGACCATCTGCGCGGTGCTGCGGAGAATCTGCAGGTGCCGGCGCCAGAACGCGGGCCAAGGCTGGTTCCACTTCTGGATGCGGAGAATGAGTAGTTGCGTCGGCCAGAGCAGGGACCAGGAACCGTGCGTCAACCATCTGCATGGGAACCCCAAGTCAGCGCCAATGCACCCTTGTCGGGGATTCGTTGCGGGAAGCGGTGCAAGTTTTTACGGGGGCACATGGTACTTACAGCATTGAATATGCCTTGTTCCAGCCCAAGTGATGCTGGATGTAGACGGCCGTCTCCGTCTGCACGGCGAAGCTGATTAAGCTCAGCACCAGGAAACCCGCGGCATACGTATACCGCTTACGGGTCGCCGTCTTGGCCTCGAGATCAGGGTCCCGTTCGTGGAAAGTGCGGCGACGGCCGCCCATTTGCGGACGTAGCGTAGGCGAGTCGTAACTGCGGCGGTCATCGCGCTTGTTGCCAAGCAAGGGCTGGTGCGAACGACCGTCCGTAGGCCGGTGGAAGGGGGGACGCAGGTCGGAAGGCATGTCGTCGTCGTCGGCGATCGAGTCCCTGTTATCGCGATTGTGATCGTCGTCGTCGTCGTTCCGGCTCCCTAGTTCCCAATCCTCGAATTCGAGTTCACTGTCTGACGCAGCCGCCGAGGGAGGCTCCCTCCCTTCTTTCAGCTTATTCTCGTCGGAGCCGTGATGGGCGTGGGCAGGATGGCGGTGGGCTACCCCGGAGGTAATAGACACGAACGGCGAGGGGGATCGCGAAGGCTGCCGTGGTGAGAGGACGACGGGCGACGAGCCCAGGGACGGGGTCGGGTCTGGAGGAAGCTGATGGGGTTGAGAGCGAAGCTGGTGGTCGTTGGGATGGAGCGAAGAGGAGGCGGCGGGTCTATCTCTCTGGGGCACGGAATGGGCTGACGAGTTATTCATCCATGCGGTGTTTGGTGGGGATGATCAGGGTTCGGGAGAAAAGCAGGCGCATCGAGTGACGGAGTCGTGACCTGCGCTTGGCCACGATGCACGAATGGCGCCGGGGCTTGGCGGCGCGCCCGAGAGCCGTCCCTGCCTGTCTCGCGCCCGCCGATCACGGGTCGGGCAGCGGGCTGGGCAACTGACCCAAGCATCGTCGTGTTTTTGGCAAACGGCGGCGAGTAGGCGTCTTTTAGGAGCGGCAGGCCCCGGGCAGCGTGTGTACTGCGCAGGTGCATGGCGTGCGTGGTGCCTGGCGCCGGGCTCGCGGCCTCGAGTCAAGGCCGATCTCCACGGATTTAGCATAACTCCCGCCTCAGTTCCCCGCTGGCAGTGATGACGAGCGCGACGGCAGCTCCGCTATGCCCGCCCTTCGCAGCAGTGATGGGACGCATAAATACCAGACTGCGCCCTGGCGCGCCGTCCGTGAAGTCGCACAGCCGCCCATCTCGGCAATCTCTCACCTGCCGATCGAGCCCTGCCAGCCCTCGCTGATAAGCCAGCAGCCGCACCAATGCCTCTCGTCGCCAACACCCGCCCCACGCCCCGCGTGATCCTGGGGCTGATGACCTTTGGGTGAGCACGACATTCCACACTAAGACACATTTTCCACGCACGTGTCGCTCGCGGATGCCGCCGTGCCTGTGATGTCACCGGGAAGAAACCACCACTGACTCGGCTGCTTCTAGGCCAGATGAATCCACTGGTGCCCGTGTCACCTCGCTAGACGAGTACAACAAGGTCCTGGACCACTTCCAGTCCCAGGGCTACAATGAGGTCGACACCGCCCGCACCTACGTCGGTGGCAGGCAGGAAAGCTTCACCGCCTCGGCCAAGTGGAGGGACCGCGGCCTGACGCTGGCGACCAAATGCTACCCACGTGAGGCCGGTACCCACCAGGCGGCACGCATCACTGAGAGCGTGGAAAAGAGTCTGGCCGAGCTGCAGACCGACTGCGTCGACATCTTCTACCTGCACGCCGCCGACCGGAGCGTACCCTTCGCCGAGACCCTTGAGGCCGTCAACAAGCTGCACAAGCAGGGCAAGTTTGTGCAGCTGGGCCTGAGCAACTTCACGGCCTTCGAGGTCGCCGAGGTGGTCATGACCTGCAAATACAATGGTTGGGTCCGTCCGACTATCTACCAGGCCATGTACAATGCCATCAGTAAGTTGTGGCCGCCACTACTGTGCCGTCTGACTAGATAAATCTCGTTGCTGACGGTAGCCAGCGCGCTCCATCGAGGCCGAGCTTATCCCTGCCTGTCGCCGGTATGGCTTGGACATCGTCGTGTACAACCCTATCGCTGGCGGTCTTTTCTCCGGCAAGTACAAGTCCTCGGAGGTGCCCACGACTGGTCGTTTCTCGGATTCCGTAGGCCGCATGGGAGACATGTACCGTGCCAGGTACTTCAAGGATGCGACATGGGAAGCTTTGCGTATCATCGAACCCGTTGTCAAGAAGCATAACTTGACCATGCTTGAAACAGCTTTCCGTTGGCTGACCCATCATTCGGCGCTGAGCATCAGTGATGGTGGCAATGATGGTGTCATCATTGGTGTCAGCAGCTTGGAGCAACTGCAGCAGAACCTCAAAGAATTCGAGAAGGGCCCGCTGCCTGACGAAGTGTTGAAGGCGCTTGATGAGGCGTGGCTGGTTGCCAAACCCACGACACCAAACTATTGGCACTTGGACCTGAAGTACACCTATGACACGAGAAAGGCCCTTTTTGGCTGAAACAAGCCACAGAAGGATGTAATTTCCAGGAAGGATACGGGCGACCCTGCGAAAACGAAAGATGCAAGCATCGTCTGCCTTTTATGCGGGAAGATTAGACTTACAGAGGCAACAGTAAGTGTTAGGCGTGCCCAGCTGATGGAGATCTACTGGGATGTCTGAGTACGAACGAATCCATTCTTCATTTTTCAGAGGATCTAAACTGGATAAACACCTCCCAATGTCGATAAACAAGAAACTCATCAAGAAGAATGGGGTATCGCCGAGCAAAAGACTGCGTGCAGTGAATACAACGAGTGCGCAAGAAATCACAAATCCTCGCCTGTCTGGAACCAATGCTTGAGATCCCGGACCTCTTTTATGGGCGCGAATCGAACACAGATTTCCTGGATGTCGTATTGAAGCGAGTCAGCTGGCACCAGTCCTCGTCGTATGAGGTTTCTGATGAATAGAACTAGCAATTTCACTTTTCGTTTCTTCTCTTCGGGGTCAAGAGAGGGGGAGTAAGGCTCCTCGGACTCGGTTGTTCCGGTACTGCCGTCGCTGGATGAGTCTTCGAGTTTGCGGAGGCCATGTTGAATATAGTTGCAGGCGATGACGGGGCTTTCCAAGTTCGCTTCGCCAGACGCAAGAACACCATTGATAATCTCCATGGAAGCCAGGTCGATGGGCAAGTTCACAAGCATCTGTTGGGCTTGGTCAGGCTCCTTCCGCGACAGCTCGACAACTTCTTCCGCGGTTAGCGCTTCGCTGGTTTGTCGTGGCCCAAGGTCGACCTCATGCTTGGCAGTATTAGCAGGTGCGGTTTCACGAGAAGGTACTGTCTCTGGCCCCGCATTTGGGGCATACCACTTCTCGATCCATGATACACCCGCTGCCCCAATGCCGCGCTGTTGATTCTCCGAGGCTTCGCCCTTCCTGTCGTCTTCTGCGCTTAACTGGATGAATACGTCCGAAATCTCGTTTCTGTAAAACTGGCGCCAAGGAACCCCCTCCTTATCCATTACGTGAATATAGTTTGCGATGTTGAACTTGGGGTCTGGGTCATTCGGTCTGAAGTCCTTGAGGAAGGCAGATGGAGTGGGTATCTTCTTGGGCGCATCCTCATGCGATTGGGCTAGCTCGAGGAGGATGTGCTTGATGTACCGTATAACGACGCGGAGAAGCTGGGCTTCGTTCTCCTCGTCGTCGGGGAACATATCTAGCATGTCTGGGTGATCCCACAGAAGGAGGGTCTTGACCCAATGGGGCAGCGCGGGGTGGTATTGCAACTCGAGAGTGGGATGGAGCCGGAGAAGCTGGTTGTTGCATTGGAGGCAGTGCATGACAACTTGTTTGATGGACATATCCGCCGCTGCGAGGCGCTGCAGTCAGCATTGATGTTCTTGATTGGCGGAGCGAAGGGGGCGTACTAGACTCTTGGGGTGCCTCCATCTGGTGCATTGAGTCGATCAGATTCACGGTTCTGATGAAGGCCGTCTCTCCGAACCAGCTCTGCGCGGGTCGATATGCGGGCTCGCTGGAGGTAATAACGCTGTACACCTCGTCGTACCACGGCAGCTCTTCGGTGTCGACGTCGAAGACATATGCGAACAGGCGCAGTGGCTCGGGCAGCCTGGAGCGGTTCGCCGCAGCCCGGAGCTTGACGACGGCGTCGGCGCCTCGAGGGAGAGCAGCCATGGCGCTAGTGTGGGTGGGGAATATGTGGCTGGTGTGGATGTTAGCTGCGGCGGTAGGGAGGCCGAGATGTGGAAGATGCTGCGAGTGGACCATCTCTCCGAAGATGCGCAGGGCGCGTTGGGGGAGGCATGGACGGAAGGGAGAGAAGGCGCAAGTTGCGCACTCTCCCGCGGAAGGTTTGTACGAGCAGGCCGCGGGAGTGACGTGGGTAGCGGTAGCGAAGCTCCACGCCGAAACGCGCGGGCCCTGCCGTTGACTAGCGCTGATCGCCGCCACCGTCTTTCAACCAGTCACGTGTGGCTTGCTATTAATACACGGCCCATCGTCGCACCGTCGCACCCAGCGCGAGACATTACGCTCCCTCGAGTATGTGGCGTCGCTGCTGCTGCTCTGAGAGCTGTCGCCGCCGGACTTGGATTGAACATGCATGCTTTTTGTGTGTCTCGCGAGTTTCACATTGTCCCTGAACGCAACGCGGACATCAAGCCACTGTTGCGAATCCCAATGGCATTGGTTGTTGGGCCTGTATACTGCCGAGTGCTGGCGAACCAGAGCAGCCCTAGATTGTGCCACTGCAAGAGATAACGTGTCAGCAGAGCAGTGGGACTGCATGCAATGCAGCAGTCTCACGTCGACACGCAAATCAGCGACCCCGCTTCCATGGCAACCATTGCTCGGACCATAAGACCCTTTCTTGGCAATAATGTTGTGGCTCACTGGTTCAGTCTTCTTTACCGAGCAGGGTTTCGGGTCCTGCCAGTCACGGTGGATTAGACTGGTTGGTTGAACTTGGAAACAGCTGTCTGGGGATCTGGGTGGAGTGAGAAGCATGTTTCAAGAAGTGCGGACCAGGAATGGTATCTGAATCGGCTGAAATCGTCAAAAATTGATAGGGCCGCGCTGTGCGGTCTTTTAGTGGTAGCCTCTGTCTGAACCCTTGATAATAGCGATGCGGCTCCGATGAGCCGGGATCCAAGGATTCAGTCTTGGTGGAAGCTATGCCACAGTAGGTGACCAGATAATTCTCATATTCTTCTTGAAAGATACTGCACCATACTTATAGGTAGTGTAGTAGCGTCGTCGGAGAAGCTTAGATGGCCAATTTCTTCTGTCACCCGCTGCGAGGCAGGAAACGAAATATCTCACCGATACACTTCACTAGCAACTCAAGAGGCTGGAAAGTCAAAATGCAAGTACTTTGTTCAATGTGACCGAGTGTTGATGTTAACGCTGCTTTCTTCGGCTCTGCAATCCAGGATCAAGAGCGCAATGAAAGGTGCCCAGGGCAGCGCAATAGGCGGGTGTTTGAGGGGCCCAACATAAGGCAAGTAAGGCCATTGGCCTGTCGATATGTAAGCGCTGGCCAACAGGGCCTCGCAGTATCGAGCCGCCAGCCATTGTGACCTGTCCTATGGAAATCAATGGAAAAGCTGCTGCAGGTAAGACTTGACGTGTGACTAGGAGTCGAGCATAGGAACTACTGTAATGTACTCGAAGCGACAAGAACTCGTATTCGATAGGGACTCGAGCGAGACATTAAAACAACAAAGCAACAAAAGCGCATCCAGGCGAGCGCCAATCTGCTTTCCAGGTGGGTGTGATTATGAATGTCCCGCTACTTTTGCGCGGTTCCTGGGCGCTGCGGCTTGCTAGCTTGATGTTTGTTCCCCGTTCGACCAGCGGACAATGTAAGCGCAAAGTCCGTGGGCATGTGAAAAGCACGGAGTCGCGCGCTGGAAAAAAGCACGGTAGCTCGGCAGCCGGAAAGCGCGGCAGGTCCTGAGTCAAGTAAAGCGCGCGGCGCGGCCGACCGGTGCAATTTTAGCGGCGAAGCGCAACGCTCGGTCACGCGGATCCGGAATCATCATGGTGGAATGTCAGCGGCTGCTGGATCGAACTTCACGGGCGACGCTTCGAATCGAGAGAAGGTGTTATGGTGTTGAAAAGGTCGTCATTAATAGATCATCACTATGTAGGGAACTGAGCCATCAAGAAGCTGCAAACTACAGCTGCCGTGCCGACTACTGTCCAAGACTACCCGTCACGCCAGGAAAGCCCTGACAACGCCGAATGATTATGCTGTGAGGCGCGGGACGCGCAGCATGCGGAAACATCCAGAGAAAGGAAAATTGGGTATCGAGTGGGTGGTAAGGCTCCGTTGCATCGACGCGATTAGAATTTGAAGATGATGTACCTGGGGACTGGTTAGCGGCGCTGTTGTTTCGAAACACGGCGGGAGCGGGAACGGCGGCGTACAGCGCGTGGATGATACCGGGAATGTAACCCAGGATGGTCAACAGGATGTTGATGAGGAAGTCGGCATTGCAACCGCGCTCGAGGAAGACACCAAGAGGGGGCAGGACGACGGCGAAGATGATCTTGATGATGTCGCTGCAGTCATGTCAGTAAGCAAAGGATTGCGACACACCGCCGCGGCGGCTGAGGCGGGAGCGAACGCACCTTCCGGTGAAAGGCATGATGGCGGATTGGAGCGATGGACTCGGGAGTGGTGTCTGGGCGAGGGCGAAGCTGGCAGAGTAACGTAGGAGCTGTGGAGGGAGTGGATGGGTGGTAGTGGCTGGAGGCTGTATTTATGGGCAGTGACTGGCGCCTGCGTGCATGACGTAGCGGGCATGTCAAAGGGCCGCGATCCCTGACTGCACAGGCGCTTGGATGTGGCTGGACCTCGCCCGCGCTCATCATTCATCATCTAGCCCCAAACGCCTGCACACTCAGCCTGGGGCCACGCCCGGTTTGCGCGTCGTGCGACTGCGCGCTGCCTTGCGGCCATGGCAGCGTGCCTTGTTGTTGCCGCCGCCTGCGATCTCTTGCCGCGTTGGAGAGCTCCCCAGCCCGCGCGTGCAACCAGATCAAGCTCCAGCCGACCCGCACGACCAATCGATCGCCCCGGCCGCCGCGAGACGTCCATTCCGTCCTATCCGGACGCGCCCGCGCTCTGTCCCGTGTTCCGTTGTGCCGCTGCCACGGCCATCCCCAGATGCCCTCAGCCCTGTGTGGCGCCGCGAGCGTGTGGCGCAGTCTGCATCCTCGTCGTCATGCCCCCGAGCCTCTTTCCTGGCGTGTTTGCCTCCTTGGTTTTCGCTCTCACGCGACCGAGATGCGCCACGCTTACCTTTGAGGCTTGCCTTGAGGACGCAATGCGTTCACCTGACGCTGCCCGTGCTGATTGTTGATCACTACCAACAGGGCCTCCCTCCAGCCCTCGGCGCAAGAAATGCGGCCTGAGGAACAGAGCTAAGCCTCAAAACGAGCGCTATTTAATTAAGCTTTCACCGCCCATAAAGTGGGGCTGCAATATTGGAATAGGATGAACCGTGATGCGCCCTCCCAGCCAACACCAATAACTAATGCGTGACTGTGCGGGACTTGTGCTCTCCTGCTAGCTACCTTTACGGGCGCCATCGTGGCAACGACTTTACGCCGCACCCTGACAGAGCGTTACTAAACCCCACTAAACCCCGGTACTCCCGGGGCCTTCTACATGCTGTGCCCGGGGATCTAGGCTCAAGAGGCTAGGATGCCATAGTCCTATATACATGGTGGGAGTTGAGATAAAAGTGATCTTTGAGTATGCACTGCAGGATCTCAGGTAAGGGAGTGGGCCCTCGGCCACGACTTTAGTCTTAGAGGTATGAGCTTCTGCCCCGCCGACGTCACACCTAAAACAACACAACACATCTGCCCGCTGCCATCAGGCACATTGCTTTGCCATTGAGTCCATTCGCCATTTACCAAACATCCGCAGCCGTCCGACTAAGGAAGTCAAGAAGACACAACGAAATCATGCCGTTCCAACCATCTGCCCACGATGGTGTCGCCCACCGTTTCTCGCCTGGCCTGCTGGCTTTCGAGCACAAACCTGCCAATGCGTCGACGACAACCAATGCTAACGTGCTGATCTGGTACATTCTATTCCCTTGTTTGCTTGTCTTTCATCTCCCTTCCACTTTCTCCAAGACATGACTAACACCTCACAGGGTCGGCGGCCTCGGCGACGGCCTCCTCACCGTCCCATACCCCACCACCATCGCCTCCAAGCTTCCGCCCAATTGGATTCTCGCCCAACCACTCCTCAGCTCCTCCTATGCCGGCTGGGGCACCTCTAGCCTTGTCCGTGACGCCGACGAACTGGCGCAGTGCGTCAAGTACTTCCGGTCGCGCCACGGCCCGGGCGCCAAGATTGTGCTCATGGGCCACAGCACGGGATGCCAGGACGCGATCGAATATGTATCGTCTCCATCCATCCCTTCCGCCGCCTCTCACAGAACTCCTCTCGACGCCATCATCCTGCAGGCGCCCGCCAGCGACCGCCAGGCCATGCTCCACTCGCTAGGGAAAAATAAGTTCGATGCGGCAAACGCCGTGGCGCAGGCGTACGTGGACGAGGGTCGTGGCGAAGATGTCTTGCCGTTCAGAGTCACGGAAAAGGACTTCAAGAAGACTCCGGTCTCGGCCCGGCGGTGGTTGGCGCTCGCGTCTCCAGACAAGAAGGGCGCCGATGACTTCTTCAGTGACGATTTGCCGGATGATAGCCTGAAGACGACTTTTGGAGCTTTGCCGAAGGGCCTGGGTGTCTGTGTGCTCTACTCTGGCAGTGACGAGTTTTGTCCTCCAAGCGTGGACAAGGAGGGGCTGGTCAAGAGGTGGAGCGGATTTGTGAAGGAGGCAGGAGGTGTGTGGGAAGAGGAGTTTGGAGGCGTCGTACCGGGTGCCAGTCATAACCTGAGGGGAGATTCGGATGCGGTCGTTGGCGACCTATGCCGAAGAGTTGTTGGGTTTCTGGGAAAGGTGGAGAAGGGCGAGGGAGCACATCTATAAGCTCTTGTGCTGTCCTCAATGACGAGACTGATCCGCAGGGGACGATTAAATGCCTCAGAATACGACAGCCTGACTCTGAGACAGAACCCCAACCGCTACTAAGGAAAAAGTCTCCGCCCGAACGCAAAGCGTGTAGCAAACTGAACCCGCGATTTTGTCAAAGGTACGTCAGTCTCAGCTTTGACACCCAACTCTACCTATATGATGCCTACTTGTAGTGGTATTGCCGAACGTACAGTGTCGATACCAATTTCACCAAATGTCTGAAACACCAGTTTTCTCTTGTGTCCTTGTTTTTGAATCCACCACATGGGTTCTACTAATTCCAGTGATAGAAATCCTAGTTTCGATCCGGAAACAGCTGGCTTCATGGATGGTAGCCGTTCTAGACTCCAATGAAAACTAGGAATGAGAATGGACACTCCCGATTCGACCTAGACGTGAGGCATTGCTATTCCTGAGTCAGCTATGGATATTCGCGGATGCACTCGACGAAGTAGGCGAAGAAAAGGCCATCAAACTTTCCTATCCTGGTTGATTCCGAAAGCCATTCTGATATTATCTACTGACCAAGTAGCATACAGTTTCGCATCTTACTTGCTCTGGACAAATCTTGGTCTAGTGGCTGCATTGTAACCCATGTTCAAGTTTCATACGCGACATTGCAACTCTTCCCCGCCATTGATTACATTCCTCTTCACTCACCTTTCATCACGACTTCCAAAGTCTTACCCTTTGGAGTGATGACGAAGTAGTTCTCCAGCTCCATCTTCTCGGGGGTCATGCTGTCCGCCAGCCTCAGGCCCTTGCATTCGCGGAACAGCATCGCCGTCCCGAACCTCAGCTCCATCCACGCCAGGTTGATACCCAGGCAAGACGTTGCGCCCGTGCCAAAAGCGCAGAATGTAGTCTTCGCCCCGGGCGAAATCTCCCGGCCAGGTAGCCAGCGGTACGGATCGAATCTATCCTCGTATGTCAGCTACTTCGAACTCAATCCTCTCAGCGCAGAGGAGGGAAAGGGGGGCTGGACTCACTCCTGAGCGTTGTCCCACAAGTTCTCATCCCGATGCAACGTGTATGCTTGCGTGCTCACCGTCGTGCCTTCGGGGATGAAGTAGCCGCCGATAGTGGCGCCACCGGCCGGGACGACGCGCGGCAAACTGCCGGGAACGGCGCAGTAGAGACGCAGCGTCTCATTGATGATGGCGTTGAGCAGGGGTAGCTGTTCGAGGTCGGCGTCTGAGTAGCCCTCCTGTAGCGTCGACAGCTCCTCTTCAAGCGCCTGCTGCAGTGCCGGCCGTGACAGCACGGCGTAGTTGAGGAAGGTCAAGGTGTTGGCCGTGGTGCCCGAACCGGCAAAGATGAGGCTGGTGGATTCGGTGCAGACGTCCTGTACGGCACATGTTAGCAAACCGCTTCTACATCGTCATGCCCCTCTCTCTCTCAGCAGCAGGAATCTGGCTCCTGACGAGAGAGGGGGGGGAGATGAGGAAGAAAACTCACCAACTCATCTACCCTGCTCCCACCCTTCTCCGCCTCCGCCATGATAGTCGCCATCAAGTTCGAATCTCTCCCACCCGCCCGCGCATTCTCAACCGCCTTGGTGCCATAGGCCAAGATATACTCGCTGCTGTTGAACGCCTCGCGCAGCGCGCGAACCGGCATACGCGAACCTATCGCCCTCACCCACGGCAGCTCCGCACCGACACCATTCCCGACCAGCGCCGCCTCCAGCACGCGGATATACTCGGTGCGCCTGCCGGCCTCCAGCATGCCGAAGCTCTCGCCAAAGCCCAGCACGCCGACGATGTCGGCGGCCATGAAGGTCCACCACTTCATCAAGTCGGCCTTGCCGGTCGCGGCGGCCTCCTCCCTGACGCGGCGCACGGCGGCGGCGCACTTGTCGCGCACGGCAGGCTCCCAGCGCTCGCGCAGGAAGCCCTTGCCGAAGGCGCGCGCGAACAGGCGGCGGCGGGCGGCGTGCTGGCGCTGGTCGCGCATGGTGAAGACGCTGAGCCGCGGGAAGTTGGTGAGCGCCTCGTACCACAGGTCCTTGGCGAACTTGGACTGCACGTTGTGGATCTGCTTGAACGCCGTCACGTCGCCGCCGACGGCCACCTCGGTCGGCGAGATGCGCACGATGGGCCCGTACGCCCGGTGCAGGTCGTCGATGTGGAAGATGCGTCGCCCGGAAGTGACGGCTTGCTTGAGCGGGAGGTTGGTGAGGTGCGAGGAGAAGGGGCCGGGGATCAGGCGGAGGGGGGAGGTGACGGCGCGGAAGATGGACTACGGGGGTTTTAGCATTGTTGTGGGATATGTGGTGTAGTCGAGGGTTCGTTACCTGCACGAGCCAGACGGCAATGGTGAGGGCTACCCCGGCGGCCAGGGCCAGGAAGGGACTGAGTGCCATCTTGTGGAGGCCGATATACGAGTCTCCAGGTACAGGCAGAGGAGACGATGAGAAGTGTCGCAGAAAGGTCGTTTGAATTTGACTATCGGAAGAGCAGACCCCCCAAGAAGTGAGGGGCAGGAGGCATCGAAGCCAGACTACAGTATTTAAGTAGGCCGCACAGCAGATGGTCCACCTATCGGGATTGCCCTCGATCCCGACGCAGGGCCACGGGCCAAGCAAAGCTTCGGGAGACACAAGTCCGAAAGCCAAGCACCGGTTCCTATTCAGCTACCATTGTCGTTGGGGAGCGGAGTCGTATGAGAGCGTTGCTTCCGGAAAATGGCTGTGGGGGAGTGCGAGCGATGAAGGCGTAGCGTGCAGTGGCGGCTGGCGCAATCTAGGTAGAGTTGGGACCCGGAATGACGCACTAAGACAACGGCTGGCAACCTTAACCCTGCTCCCCGCGAAAAAGCAGCAAAACGTGAAGCAAACAAAGATGAGGCTGAGAGAGCCAGCAGCTGTCCAACCGAATGCGGAAGACCGAGATAAGCAATCGCTGTAGGACGTTAATAAGGTTTGTTGGAACCAGTAAGCTGGCTGCACGATGAACAATACCGGTACATGGTGATGGCGGGCGCCAACCCCGCACCGGGGAACAAGAAGTTCAAGCGTGCCTGGCTAGCTAAACCAGGCCTGAACTCGCACAAGACCATGGCTGCATGATGCTCACTACTCCGGATCCGCACCTTCGGCTCCCCTTTTCGTTCTCCTAGCTCTTGTGCAACCACTCTCCCCGCAGCCTTGCTCTTGCCGAGAGGAGCAACGAACGAACTCCGAAAAGCCAACCGGACGCCCCCCGAAAAGCAAGAGGTAATCGATGAAAGGTAGGGGAAGAGCGGTTGTGCCGTGCAAGTTCGAGACAGACGCGAATACCAGAGCCTTACCCGAGAAAGTTCCTGAAGCAAGACAAAGCCAAAGAGTCATGTAGAGCCTTACGAGACAGATGACAGCTGTAGTGCGTGTACGGGGTAATATTAGATTGATAATCGCATCCCGGGCGTGTGGTTGACTGGTGAAACGCGGGCGCCACACCCGCACATACGATTCGCAAAGCTGGGATGCGCCGCCGTGCACTGCCCTCCACAAAGCAGAATACTACTCCAGGCGGGCAACACGTGGCGATGCAGCTTCCATGGATATAGGCGCCGAGCCTATAAGTGTACGTGTGGGATGGGGTGGATCGTGGACGAATTGAGCGCACAACAGCAAAATCTGAAGCAGACAGTGATACGGCACTTACCATGGCGGAAGTTGTGGATCCTTGAGCGGCTTTAAATGTTGCGGTGCAGGCATACTGAGTCGAAACGCTAGTTTGCCGTATTCGTGATGCCCTACTATTCTCGGACGGATGCATCCACGACTCATGCACACCTGCCTTGCTGTTCAGCTTGTTCATCACTCAAATAAATGAATCAGTAGCACCCATGCTCTAGCGGTGTGCATGCGTCTCTCCCGCGTTCCAGAGCAACCATGTTCTTTGTTACCGCTTCGAGTCGGTACGCTTCGCTCGATCGTCGGCGTTCGCCAACATACATGGGCGTAGGCTAAGGAGGCCACCGGGCGTGGGGAGTTGAAGCAATCACCCGGCTATTTGGGTATGCATGGCTTGTACAGGCTATCCGGACGAGGCTCCAACTCCCCCTGCGCTCCCATCCGCTTGCTTCATCGCCTTCTGGATGATCTTGTTCTTCTGGGCTTGCCAATGTCTTCGATATCCATAACACTGGCCTCAGGCATGTCTTCGGCTTTGACGTTATGTTCCACCTTCACCTCATTGACCACTTCTTGCTCCACCGTCCCCCCGCCTACTTCGGCTTTGACAGTGGTCCTGTCCCTCTTCACCGTTGTCTGCTTCTTCGCGACAATCGCGCCGGGACACAGGCCTTTTTCGGCAAGCGTGCACTCCCCGCACTTCCTGCCTACAGGGAGGCAGATAGTCTGACCAAAGCCGACGAGGAGATGATTGATCGCATGCCACTTGTCTCTCGGCAGCCATGCCTCGAGCGCCGCTCTGGTTTCCTCAGGGTTACGCGTCTTATGCCACCCCCACAAGTTGGTGATCCGATGGACGTGAACATCGACGCCAATGCCCTCGTCGCGGCCCCAAGCCGCACTCATGCACAGATAAGCCATCTTGGGGCCAACGCCGGGCAAGGACACCAGCCCCTCAATCGTATCCGGAATATCGCCGTCAAACTTATCGCGCAGGATTTCGGCAGTCTGCTTGATGTACTTGGTCTTGTTGTTGTGGAAGCCGACCTTTTCGATCAGAGAATTTAACCGTGCCGGCTCCACTCCCAGCAGCGCGCGCAGGTTGAATCCGCCAGGCAAATTGTCCTGCAAGTTCTTCATGGCGACAGATGTGACCGTGTCTTTGGTCTGCGACGACAGCATCAACGCGACCAGCGTCTGCAGCCGCTGGTCCACGGGCGAGTCCTTCGTGTCCGCCAGGCTCTCGCAGCCCATGGTATCGACTGGGGCCACCACCCGGGAGCGCATGTCGGCGGTTAGACTGTACATCTCTTCCCAATTGGGAGGCGGCTCGACCTTGACGGATCCGTCAGCGGCAACCGCCTTCTTCGCAGGAGCGCGGCGCGCCTTTTTTGCCTTTGTGCTGGTGTTGACGGTTGTTCCGCCCCGCGCATCGCCGGCGCGGTCGAGTAAGGTCGGCGCATACGACGACTCGGCGGCACTCGCGGTGAAGGACAGCAGCTTGGTTTCAGGTGCGGCTGCTGCTGTGCCGCTCCGCTTGCGCTTGCGCGTCGAGGAAGAGAATGACGCCGTCGTCGTGGGTATTGCCGACGCTTGTCGATGGCCCCGAAATGGGTCTGTAGAATCGCCGACGCCGTCATCGTCGGAGGGCGCGGAGGACAGTTCGGATGAGGAAGCGCCGCGTTCGTGGTCGTCGGCGGCGCCATCGTCGTGGTTCGCCGCCGCCCTGATCGGCGGTGGGCTGCTGCTCTTAGCAGCGCGTTGTTGGGTCTGGTCCTGTTCCCGCTGCTCGGGGGAGTCTGAAACCCTCCGCGTTTGAGCGACGTCGGGTCGAGCTGGAAATTTCCGCGCGGACGGCGACGACAATGCGCGCATGACGGCGGTAGTCTCGCGGGCGATGCGGGAGGTGCGCATCTTCCAGTCTCGCGGCTTGCAATGGGGAGTATAGCGGGCGCGAGGTCGGTGGCGGACTTCGTGGGTGGGATGTGCGCGCGTCGCGTGGGTGGTTGGCAACTGCGCGCACTTGACAGGTCGGTTACCGCCAGCTCGGCCCCCCCGGCGGCTAGTAAGGTCCAGGGGCACGGCACGGAAGGGGCCCGCTGCTTGGCATACGCAATGAGCGCGCCGCTGTCATCGCGCAAGCAGGTGACCGCGCGCGCGCATCTGCGGGCCTCCCGGCTGTGCGTTTGCCCATCCCACCGACCCCGCGTCCACCCTGCACCACCGGTCAACGGTCCTTCGAGAAGCCTTCCGCAGAGTCAGCACGCACACGCCTCCGGCTGCCAGACAGCAGAACAGTATGCCGCCGCCAACCGACATTCCCACTTTCGCAGCCGCCCAGCTGTCCCTGCTCGACGCGGAGCTGCAGGCCGAGCTGGCCGAGACGTCGTTGCTCCTCTCGGCGCACCCGCCCCAAACGCTCCAGCGTGCGGGGCTTGCGATCCTCAACCTGCATATCTCCTCACAGCGCACGGGTCTGGGCGGCAAGACGGTGGTCGAGCTCGAGCTGGACCCTGCGGTCAAGGGCGCCGGCGCCGAGCTGCCGGAACACGGGATCCGCACCGGCGACATCGTGGGCGTGCAGGAGCAGCCCGCCGGGAGCGCGAAGAAGAAGGAGAAGAGCGACCTGAAGAAGAGCGGCGTCGACGGCGTGGTGCTGAGAGTGAGCGCTGCCACGGTGGCTGTGGCGCTGGATAAGGAGGACGTCGACGTGCCGCAGGGGAAGCTCTGGCTGTGCGTGTCCCACGCAGTACAAACGCTATGGGCAGTCATTTGTGCTGATTGTACATTAGAGTCAAGCTTGCCAATGATGTCACGTACAAGAGGTGTGTCTTATACTCCGTGCTGCCGTGATATGAGCGGCTTCTATTCTGACAGTGGGAAGGATGACACAGACCATGGCCCGGCTGCAGAAGTTCACGGACTCGGAATACACGCCCTTCATCCGCGCCCTCTTCGGCCTGTCGTCCCTCTCGCCTCTGCCGAAGGAATACTCGGAAGCTGGCCTCGACAAGCTCCAATGGATCGACCCGAGCCTCAATGAGTCGCAAAAGGACGCGATCCGATTCGCAATGGCTTCTAGGGAGGTCGCACTGATTCATGGCCCGCCAGGCACCGGCAAAACTCATACATTGATCGAGCTGATCCTCCAGCTCCTTAAACAGGACCTGCGCCTCCTTGTATGCGGTCCGTCTAATATTTCCGTCGATAATATTGTGGAGAGACTTGCTCCTCACAAAGTCCCCATCATTCGGCTCGGGCATCCCGCCCGGCTGCTGCCGTCGGTGGTGAACCATTCGTTGGACGTTCTCACGCGGACATCGGATGCTGCCGCCATTGTGCAGGACATTAGAAAGGAGATGGACGCGAAGCAGGCGAGTATAAAGAAGACCCGCAACGGACGCGAGCGCAAAGCCATCTATGGCGAGATGAGGGAATTGCGGAAAGACTACCGTGAGCGCGAACGCGGCTGTGTGGACCAGCTGGTCAGGGGCAGCAAAGTGGTCCTCGCAACATTGCACGGCGCGGGGGGCTTCCACCTCAAGGGCCAGCAGTTCGACGTGGTGATCATCGATGAAGCTAGTCAAGCACTGGAGGCGCAGTGCTGGGTTCCCTTGCTGTCAGCAAAGAAGGTAGTTCTGGCCGGTGATCACTTGCAGTTACCCCCGACGATCAAGTCGTTGAATAGCAAAGCGCAAAAGGAGGCCAAACCAAGCGAGAAGAAGGCGCAACAGTCGGCCAAAGGGTTCACGTTGGAGCAGACCCTCTTTGACCGACTGCTGGCGCTGCATGGGCCATCGATAAAGCGCATGCTCACAACACAGTATCGGATGCACGAGAAGATCATGGCCTTCCCGTCGCAAGAGCTGTACGAGTCCAAGCTTATTGCCGCGGACTCAGTCAAAGCGCGCCTCCTGGCAGAGCTGGACTACGAGGTCCAGGAGACCGAGGACACCACGGAGCCCGTGGTGTTCTGGGACACGCAGGGTGGCGACTTTCCGGAGAGGACGGAGGATGAGGACTCGGGCAAGAAGTCGTCGCTATTGGGCGACAGCAAGAGCAACGAGATGGAGGCGGCGCTGGTCCGGTTGCACGTCGGGCAGCTCGTCGAGGCGGGCGTGAGACCGGAGGACATTGCGGTCGTGACACCGTACAATGCGCAGCTGGCAGCGCTGTCTCAACTGCTCAAGGAGCGGTACCCGGGCATCGAGCTGGGCAGCGTGGACGGCTTCCAGGGCCGCGAGAAGGAGGCGGTGATAGTCAGCCTGGTGCGCAGCAACGCGGAGCACGAGGTCGGGTTCCTGGGCGAGAAGAGGCGGCTCAATGGTAAGGCTCGCGTCGCGTTCCAGAAGATGACGATCGTGGCAAGCTGAAACAGTTGCACGGTGCCGAGCGCTGACTGACGCTTTGCAGTGGCCATGACTCGCCCGAAGCGGCACCTCTGCGTGATCGGAGACTCGGAGACGGTGGCACGGTAAGCGGGCTCCTGGCTCCTTGCGTGGGCGCGGACGAGAGGCTGACGGGCGCAGGGGCAGCAAATTCCTCAAGCGCTGGATGGACTTTCTGCAGGAGCATGCGGACCTGCGATATCCGGATGCCGCGGAGCTGTACGGATGAGCGCGAGGGCCGAGCGGGGAAGAGAGCACGGTGGGCCGGCGACCGTGTTGGGCGGCGCACCGGCCGCAAGTGTGCGGTGGCTGCAGCCCCCCCGCTGCTAATTTCAGGACGGCGGGCTGGTATTGGTGCTTGCGCAAGCCGATACCGACGCGGCAGCAGCTCTGGAACGGCAGGCGCCTTTTGACGTGGCGCGCTGGCAGCCTTTGGCGGCGCGCGGAGGTGCAGGGCAGGCCGGCATTGGCGCAGGCACTGGCGCAGGCACTGCGTCGGGTCGGGGTGCCTGGCGGCTGGCGGGCTAGGCGTCACTACTCACTGCCGTTGGCGATCTGCCAGACGTCCAGAAACAGCGCGGCCCCTGCCCGCGCGCCGGCACAGTGGATGTTCTGCATACTCTATGCACAATCCGGCCTCTCTCCCGCCCTGAAACGGTGCTGCCCCTCTTGCCTGAATCGACACCGCGGCGCCATGGCAGTGGCTCGGAGCCTCCCATCTCCACGCGTGGAGCGGGCCGGCAGCGTACGACCGTGTCAGGGCCTGCCCCTGCTCCGCCAGCAATCATGGATGATACATAAGACTCTTGCGCCATCCAGGCACTGCTCTCGCGCCCCTCTCTGCCCTCGTGTCAGTGCAGCGTGCTGGCCCGCCGCTCGTTTGCCGTTTGATTCGATTCTCCTGCTCGCCAGCCGACCCTTCATATCCCACCGCCGCCTCGAGTGTCACCGCGAGCATGCGTACTGCCCCGACCCAGCTGCACGCAACAACTGCATGACGAGATTGCGCCCTGCCGCCACCCGCCAGCTGCTAAAGAGGCCTGCCCCCGCCCGCCATGCAGGACCAGCCGCCGTCCACCGACCGCTCCACCTGGAAGCACGAAGCCATCCGCCGCGGGAACCTGCGAATCACCGGCCCGCCGCCTGCTGATCTGCCGCCTGCCGACGCCGTCGAAGAGGACCAGGACAAGCCCTTGTCGCCCAAGCGCTTCACCGACTCACACGCGCTGGACCTGCGCAGCACCCACTCGTCCACTCGCCGCCGTCTGCTGCGCAAGGCCAGTCTGGACATTGGCCACCGCGTGGGCGTCCATAGCGTGTTCCCCAGCCACAAACGCACCTCGACCGAGATCCAAGAGACGATCATGCAATCCAGCATATCCGTCAGCGGCGCCTCGACTGTGACTCCTACCACCATCGGGCGCCCAAGCAAGCGTCAGAAGCGCGGCTCCTTGAGCGCTGCTTTCAAGCGCATCTTCGGCAGCAAGAGGCGCCTGGAGCGCGAGAGAAGCCGCACCGCCTCTCCGCCGAGGCACGCCTATCACCACAGTGTAAATCCTCGACTCGTGCCGTTGCCTCCCCACGTAGTGCTGACCGTCTGCAGGAACCACAGGTCAGGCGCGTGTCGCCCCCGCGGACCTTCACCACAGAGCCGCGCGTGGGAACCTCAGCTTCAGACGAATTACCTTCATTTACCGAGAACATCGGCCGCGGGACGCCGAACCAACTTCCCTTCCCCATGAACGTCAACGCTCCTCAGGAAGAGAGCAGCGCGCTCGGGTACATCGCATTCAACCAGCTGCGCCCGATCCACCGCCGAAGAGCCACGCTGCCCAGCATGGTGTTCAATTCCACCGATGCCTCGACGCTTTCCGCCGTCTGGAGCGAGTCTGCCAGCAGGCATGAGGATCAGCGCAGTATTAAGGACGAGATCGGCATTGCTGTTTCCGGCCCCGAACATCGCCAAAGCTTCAGCTCGCAAGGGCCACGACGAAGATCCAATCGCAGGTCGCGAAGCGCTGGCGCGTTAGAGGATCTGAGAAGGCTGCATGAACAAGACCCGTCCAATCGCAATAGTATTGTGAGCAGCCTACGGCAAATCAGAACCCCCGGGAGCCGACCGCAGACGTCCCACGTGCCCACCACGGAAGAGGAAGAGGATGTGATCATGCAAGATGAGGTGTTTGAGACTCCAGGCGAGGGCGTGTCGCGGGCCAGCAGCCGTGACACCGTGATGCGTGCCAGCCCACCGCGCAAAGCCTCTTTGGGTGAGCATGATATCCAGGCCTTTGATTTTGGTCCTTGGCGCTCTGTCCACGATTCTCCTGCACTCAACGATTCCCCAGCGCTCAAACAGTTTGAGGCGTCAGCCGACCCGCCGCTTGTTCCGCTGGACGAGCGCATGGAGCGCCTGGAGAGCAACATGCGGTACTTCGATGAATCGTTGCGGCGCTTGCATGGTCGCCAGAACCGACAGACGATCATCCTGGAGAATGCGCCTCTCGGGCGAGGGCACTCCAGGAACTTGAGCACATCGTCGGAAGACTCGCCGCGATACCCCAAACGCCCGTCCATTCCTTTCACCGACTCCCAGCAACAAGTGCCATCTCCAGTCTCACTGACTTCCTCGCCTCATGATTCGCACTTTACTCCGCAACAAGCTAGCTCATCGGTCCAGTCCGGTCAGATGTTCTACTCACCAACACAATACTCTCAGAGCCTCCCTCATCAACGCTTCCCATCCCCCAAGACGTCTCTTCCCAACCTCATGAGCTCTCCGAGCATGACCACCATGAGCAGCACCCCGACAGTGGTCGCCACCGCAGGTCTTCCTCCGCCATCTTCGCATTCCTACACCGAGCAGCACTCGTACGCCCCAGACCAGATGACAGCTCTCTACTCTCTCCTCTATCACGAGCGTGCTGCGCGTAAAGACCTCGAGACGCAGGTTGATGATCTGCGCCGTGAGATGGGTGAGTTGCGTCTACGTGTTGAACGGCAGTATCCACGGAGCCACCCAGACGCGTACAACAGCAACGGCGTGCAACAAAACAGCGGGAGTAACTACTGCTCCAACTCGGAGAAAGCACACGTGACATCCAACATATACAACTACAATGCCTACCCGGGAACCCAAAACGCCTACCCAACACCCTCACCCGACGTCAGCATCCTTCTCGGCACGACAACCACCTCGTCAACCGAGCAGCTTGCCGCCATACACCCTCGCATTTCCCAGCTCAACTACGAAGAGGAAGCGTCCAAGCAGCGCAAGAGCCGTTTTAGTTTCGAGTCCGAGGAGCTCGACCTTCCCGACAGCGGCCGTGCCAGCAAGCGTCACAGCGGCTCCGCCAACAACACCGCTATTCTTGGCGGCGACGGCAGTAGCCCCGGCTCTCAGCGTCAAAGTTTCCTGCGCTACGGAGGACCCGTTGTTGCGGATCGGAGCAGCAGCGTGTACGAGTACGGGTACCCGCCGGACGACGAGACGGAGGTCACCTCTGACGATGCCAAAGCCAGCATGGAGGAGTACCAGACGCCGCTCGAGGAGCCCGAGAGCCCACCGCCGCGGGATGGCGAGGAAGTGTTCACAGGCGTCGGCATCGCCACGAGAAGTCCGCTTCCTGTGCGGAAGATCAGCGTTGGGAAGATGATCTGAGGCCCGGAAGACGGGCAAAGCAATGACAAAAACAACATAGACAAACTCATGGGATAATGGAATATGGCCACTAACAACAACAACATCAACATCAACAAAACGGCGTTCAAGGAGTTGCATCACAGCGTCGGCTGGGATACACGAGTTTCCTACTTCACTTCTCTCTTTCTCTTCTACTCCAACCCACTGACTAATGCCTTTGCTATGGACCGAGGAGTACCTTGAGTCCTTTTCTTTTGTTCTCTTTTTGATTGATTGTTTGCTCCGCCTTCGTCGCGTGAGTTGCGCACACACAGCCAGCAAGTCTTGGCCTCTCGCTTTTGGAGCGAGCGTGTGAGAGTAAGATACCCTAGCGTTTCTTTGCTATCATCTTGCATTTTCAGCGAACTTCCAATCTTCTTGTCTCTATTGTCTACATATAAGTCTTATTTAGAGGTGGTCAATGGGTTTCTCTGGCACATAGAGGGAAATGGTCAAGGATTTCTGAGATGAATGTCTGTGCTCGCAATTGTGATGTTCATTCTCATGGTTCATTGCTGACTGAGCTTCGATGGTCGTATTTGCATGTGAAATGACCCGGCTTGTTGCGTGATCGTATTTGCTGCTCGGCATGATCGGTAAATGCAACCATCCAAAATAAACTGAGACGTAGCCAATGCCTTAGTGACGTTGCGATCTGCGGCTGAGAAACTAGCAAGTCACATCGGCTTACGTGTGTGTGCTTGCGGGGTTCCGCGCGGGAGGAACCGCAAATCCTGTTAGAGCAACGTGACTAGCGTTGCTATTGGCCTTGACTGACTTTCTTTTTCTAGAGCCTTGTGCCGTTCTCCTGGATCCAAGCGTCCCTTGGCGTCAATTCGTAGGCACGTATCAGAAGCCATATCATTATGATTCGTCGATCACGCTGCTCTCTTGCGGCTCTATGCATAAAGCTTTTGCAGCCAAATGTTGTCGCGGGAGATGCCGATACAGGGATTAAGGCCGTTTGATCACCGCTTAGGGACAATTACTCTTCCATACTATCACCATTGTCATACGGCGCCTCATCAAACGTTGTCGTTTCACTTACAGCGGACCCTGTTTGTGCATGCAGTTGCCGAAGTCATGGATTCCGACAAAACTGCTACATACACGTATTTCGGTGTCACACAGCAATGCAGATCCCCTCACCCGCTCAATCCAGACATATCTGGAGTCGGCGTGAGTGACCTCTTTGCTATCCGTCCATGCCGCTAGCTGATTTATCGGTCTCAAGGTGTTCTGGTCACACATGGCCACCGCCATTTTGACAATTGGAACAGTGATCATGGCATACCTTTGCAACTGCCTCCCTATACCAAGCAACCGGATGGACCTTGTTGACGATTTGCTCACCTCAAGTATCCAGAGTGGCTGTTTCCGGGGCTTGAGGTACACTTCGTCGTTCAGAAGTGGCTCTCCATGCGTGTGACGGCTCCAAGTAGGGCTCTCGGTATGATTTCCGGACATCGAAATCTTGAAAGACGCCGCGAGATCCAGGAAGTTTGGTCAAATAGCGTCGAACGATTCATCCTGGCTATGAGCGACCAGCAATTGATCACAGGTATCACCCTCCTCGTGGCCCTTTATCCCAAGCGCTGCTCCATTTCAGTCTACGATTACTACATGGCGTCCATTCAAGCCTGGTTCTCGTCAACGACACACCTTGCCACAATCACCGTTCTACCACGATACTTCGATCAGAACAATACCATGCGAAATCTCCGCGCTCTCCTTATCGTCGGCTTGGTACGCCGATGCGTTCAATCTGAGGATAAGTGGGGATTTGGGCAGCTGACTCCCCTTTGCTTCTTGATGCTTCCTGTCATCAACGGAGTCCAAGCATATACTGGCCAAGTCATTTGTGGCTGCATGGTTGCATTCCGAAACTAACGTGCTTCCAGGAACCAAGGCTCGGTATCCAACACCAGCGATGTTTTTGACATACGATCAACACCCTGCAGTGCCTTCGCAAGCTGACTAAACAATGAGTATTGAAAGTTGTCACGACGAGGGCCAGGGCCATCTACCCGAGAACAACTCTCTTTGTGTCCCGCCGTGGTCCAGAAGACAATAAATTCTCATACTTTTGCTTATTATCCTTATCACTTTGGCCATAACTCTGTGGTTTGCCGTTGCTATAGGGATTGACTGGTACGTTTGTTGGCCGTTTGCTCCTGAGCTTCTCATAGGCTGGGTGAGATTCCTGTACTTCCTCGGTGTGATTCTTCCGGAGGGGTTTGAGCTTCGGCAGGCCAACAGAGTTCATTCTCGAAATGCCCGAGCACTTGTGACACAGGCAGGAGTCTTTCAAGGGACGAATAGCCTTTCCCTCAGTACGCAGCTATCATGAATGCGAACGACGGACCTCTCCAGACGCCCATGACCGTCTTGGGTTGTGATACGGAACCTGAGGTGAAGCATTCACACGGCGTCTACAACAGGCCATGGGTGTAGTTTGATGGATCCTCGAAGGAAATTTTGGCGATTTATTTTCAAGAGCACATCTAAGCTAGGATGATAGAAGTGACAAAAGCAATGGCACGTGCAGATCCGAAGAATATATCAAGAACAACATAGCCGTCACTTACGATTGCACATTAATCAATCCTCTCGCCTAGCGGGATGCCTTCCCCATACTTCATCCGCATCCTTCTTCCCTTTTGTCTCAGGCACCACCAAGGCAACAAACGCCCCAAACCCAACAGCCAGCGCCGTGAAGATGAAGAATACGTATCCGCCCATCTTAGCGTTGAGAATAGGGAAAAACTGTGCTACGACGAACGTTGCAATCCAGTTTGCAGCAAGCGCCCAGCTTTGGGTGGCACCAACGGCGTTGGGGCCCACAAGCTCGGATGCGAGGATGAAAGGGACAGGGCCGAGGCCAAGAGCGAAAGAGGAAACGAAGGCGACGACGGCGATGATAGACAGAATGGGGATAACGCGAATGATGGAGATGCCGAGGAGCAGTGCAGAGGTGCCCATACCGGCGATGGAGCTAATGAGGCAAGTCTTGCGGCCGAGGCGCTCGATGAGCGGGGCACAACCGGTGGTGACGACAATGTTGACAGCCGAGACGAACAGGTTGAGGAGGGCGCTGTTGGCGGAAAGGAGGGTAGAGAGGAGAGAGACGCCGTACATTATGATGGTGTTGATGCCTAGTGAATTGTCAATGCCATGCTCGCCAAGTGCGTACAGCGGGTATGCTGAGAGACCTACCTGAGAACTGCTGTGCAACCATGACGACCATGATTGCAAAGGTAGCTTTCTTCGTGTCTGGGTGCTTAAGGACTTGGAACATGCTGAGGCTCTCCCTAGAAGTCTTGTCCCTGGACGCGCCGCTATGAAGAGAGGCACGATCCTCACTATGAAGCAAGGTTTCCTCCTCGTCTTCCGAGCGTGTCAGCAGGAATTCGGTGATACAGGGGATGAAGATGCTATACCACTCATCTGATCAACGTTGTCGACGCCCCATCCGCTAATCTCCTCAGTGATGTTGGCGTCAGATCCCCGAAGCCTGCGGAGATTCTTTTTGGCTGCGGATGGATGGCCCTGGTCCGCCAGCCATTTCGGACTCTCAATGCCAATAACCAGGCCGGCAGCCTGAACAATGCCGACGATGCCACCGACCGCGAGAATAACTCTCCACATGGAATCATGGCTCAGGAAATAGCCAAGGAGCTGGGTCAGAAGAATGCCACAGTTGCATGTGATTTGGGTGAAAGCACCAAAGAAACCCCGCTCGGCGGGCGGCGCAATCTCCGAGATGTAGATGGGCACTACAACAACGGCTGCGCCAGCACCTATGCCTGAAATGAAGCGACCGAGTGCGAGGACGCCGGTGTTAAGGGAAAAGGCTTCAAACACAGGGCCAATCACAAAGAAGACGGTGGTGAGCTGCATGCATCTCAAGCGTCCATACTTGGAGGCTACAGGGCCGGAGGACAGGGCGCCGAGGAGGCCGCCAAGGGTGAAGATGGAGCTGACGAGCCCCCATTGGGCAGGATCCATGGGCATACATTGGGGCAGCCTGGAGACAGCGGAGGCATCGACGGCCTTCTTGCATCTGATGACGTCCTCGGGGGCGTTGAGCTCGGCCAGATGGAAACCAAAGAGCAAAGGACCCAGCGTGGCAATGGAGAGAATGAAGAGAAAGTAGCCGGTCAGATCCTTGGCCCAATCCATGGCGATGGTAGAATCGGAGCGCTCCTGTCAACACGAGTCGAGATACTGATAGAGTCAGATGGGAGTCTAGAGTCAGGGAGATGACCAAAGCGAGGCAGCACGGGTGCAGCAGCACGCAGCCGCCACGGGAGAATCGGTCACTTGAAACATGGTGGTGGTGCTGCTGCCGGCTTGTCGTGCAGCGTCGGACGGAGGGCGCTCGGGGTGGAGTGGCCCGTGGCCAGAGCGGAAAGCAGGGCGGAAAAGCAAAAGGAGGCGACGTACCGGCGGCGGCGCGGTCGGACAGGCACGCCTGGGGGCAGCTGCAGCTGGAGCGGAGCAGACAGTGTTGGGCTTTGCGGTGGTTGGGGCAGCTAGGGGGCAGGAAGGCGACGGGACTGGGCCAGGCAGGCGTGGTTGAGGGCGGTTGCCGGTGGAAGGCGCGGCTGCGTTGGCTGCGGCCAGCGGGGGCAAGTGCGCGGCGAGTGACGCGAAGGCTCCACGCATCCCCAGCTGCAGCTGCAAACGAAGTCGCCCGCCGCCGCCACCGCCCTGACTCCCGCAGACCCGCCGCCGGGGCCTCTTGGAAGCATCGAGCCGCCCAGCATGGCGCCGCTGTCCCCAGACCCGCGTTCCCAGCCCTCGTCCGCCGCAGCCCTGTCCGTGTCCGCCAGCACCGGCCCGCAGGCAGCGTATAACGGTCGGTGCGATCAGCTTACCGCGCCCTCCCTCCAGCAGATCTTCCCTTCCTGTTGAAGAAGCCTGACTCCCGCCCGCGCGCCCCGACTCGCCGCCCGTCGCACCGCAGTCGTCGGCCTCTTGCATATCTGTCCTAACTTCCCCCAGGCTCGTCCCAGGACGCCGCCACCATGCTCCACGGCGGCTACACGAGCAAGAAACGCGTCCAGGAGCGCTACAAAATCCTCGGCTTCATCAGCAGTGGCACCTATGGCCGCGTCTTCAAGGCCCAGAGCCGCACCGGCCAGCCCGGCCTGTTCGCCATCAAGAAGTACGTCCTGCCCGTCAAGCCAGCCGACAAGCCCGCTGACCCCCGCCAGGTTCAAGCCCGACAAGGAGGGAGAGATCCAGTACACGGGCATTTCCCAGTCCGCCATCCGCGAGATGGCCCTGTGCACCGAGCTGTCCCACCCCAACGTTGTGCACACCGTCGAGATCATCCTCGAGGACAAGTGCATTTTCATTGTGTTCGAGTATGCCGAGCATGACCTGCTGCAGATAGTCCATCATCACACCCAGAACCCGCGCCAGCCCATCCCTGCCAAGACCATCCAATCCATTCTGTGGCAACTACTCAAAGGCCTCCATTACCTCCACCAGAACTGGGTCATGCACCGCGATCTGAAGCCTGCCAACATCATGGTCACCGGCAAGGGAGCCGTCAAAATCGGTGACCTGGGCCTCGCCAGGCTTTTCTATAAGCCACTAGGATCTCTTTACAGCGGCGACAAGGTAGTCGTCACCATCTGGTACCGTGCACCTGAGCTCCTCCTGGGCAGTCGCCATTACACGCCCGCTGTGGACTTGTGGGCTGTGGGCTGCATCTTTGCCGAGCTTCTTGCCTTGCGACCGATTTTCAAGGGTGAAGAAGCCAAGCTCGACAATAAGAAACAGCCGCCTTTCCAACGCAATCAGATGCAGAAGATTGTCGAGATCTTGGGCATGCCTAGAGCCGAGGACTGGCCGCTGCTCCGTGCCATGCCAGAGTATACTCAGCTTCCCACTCTCGCAGCCGGAAATCCACGCGTCAACCGACCCATGGGGCTGCGGGGGTGGTATGACTCCTGCACGAAGTCGAACAACTATCCGGATGGGCCTGGAAATTCTCCTGGTCCGGAAGGATTCTCCCTGCTTCAAGGCCTTTTGGAGTACGACCCGCAGAAGCGTCTCACAGCCGAGAAGGCGCTCAAGCATCCTTACTTCAAGGTTGGCCTGCCCGACGGCCAGACACCAAGCGACAATTGCTTCGCCGGTTCGAGCATTGACTACCCGCGGCGTGCTGTCAAGGCAGACGATAATGACATTCGGACCGGAAGCTTGTCAGGCACGAAGAGAAGCGGATTACCTGACGACTCGCTGCTGAGGCCAACAAAGAGGCTCAAGGAGGTCTGATTCGCAACAACAGACAGACCTCTATTCAGCCGCTTTGTTGGTTTCTGTCTTTCGTGTGCTAATGTTTATACTTGAGCTTAGTCCGCACAAGAACGTGAAGATCCTGCGCCCACATCCCCACACGAAGGATATTACGACCCCATGGCCGCATTCAGGTACCGTGGGCCAAGTCCCTATGTCTTTGAGATGAGCAATGAACCAGAATCTCCTCCCGGGGGATATGGGCATGGTCTTCTCCGAGCTCCAGCCCAATCCCGATCTGGAGTAGAAGACATGTCCATGTTGCCGTCTGGACACATTGGTCTAGCATCCTATGACCCTAGAAGGTTTCATGCTGCGAGCACGCCACCTAGGCTTGATTGTGCCGAAGGGGTAGACAAAGTTGAAGGGAAACCCAGTCAAGGCGACACGTAAAGTGTTGTGAACAAGAAAATCAAAGATGCTCAGGCGGGAAGGGCATCACACGATGTTCCTTGATGCACTTCCTTTGTGCCATGGTGGCGTTGTTTTGTTTTGGGTCGGCCTCATACGGAACCCTGGATTTGGTGGTCAAGAGTGATCGCACATGGCATTGATACTACATTCGCGCTAAGACAGAGGACTGTTGGGCAGCATAACTGTGCAACAGAGGTTAGAAGACCAACTGCTAATAGTGTTGTTGACATGAATATAGCACCGTGCGGCTTTTCGGTCAGAGACCATCTGCATGGGGTGAGGATTGAATTTCGGGTTTCTGGTTGCGCAGACATGGCAAAGTTGCCCGTGGTATGGTCAGCTGATTCCCTATCCACAAAGCTCCGGGACTAAAGCTAGTTGAAAGGTCGGCCGGGCGGCGCTTCTGTCTGCGCCATAACGCCTATCGATTATTATCCCCGAGCGGAAGCGCAGGACATCATAAGGTTTAATCCGAACCTCGGCTGAGTAAGAAAGCGCTGCGACACGCACGCAAGCAACGAGCAGAGCTCCACAGCAACGCACGGATGGACCATTGAGAGCAGCCGGCTTGTCAGCGAGCAAGTGGCGGAGAAAAAATGGTCGTGGGGAACGGAAAAGCACGATCCAATCCGTCGGATTTAGGCGGCTAAGACGTGCAGATGTGGGGTTGCCGGCCAGAGCATTCGCCCTTGCGGATGATTGACCGTCGTCCATCATCCCTGCTCACGCCGTCACCATCCTTCCGCTCGAACAACGAAAGACGATGGCGGCCACGTGCGGGCAGGCGCGCACTGCCCTTTTCCGGCAAAAGCTGCATCGAATCCGATCCGAGCGGCTGACGTACCCGCACTGCTACGCCCCATTCCCAAATCCAACTCTCGCCGAGGACATCCCGCTTTTATGGTCCACTGCCGTTCGGAGGAGGATCCAATTATGACGGCGAACTGGCTCTTCCTCCGCAGGAGCTAAGGAAGGGCAGGGTCCAAGCAGCCCCCTCCTCTGCTGAGCTTCTTATTAACTGCTGTCGCGCCTTTGCTTACCCCTCATCTTGTCCCGTCTCCGTGGCTTGAAAATACCAAGGTTGTTGCTCATGTTCGTGGTACTACTTGCAATCGCTTACCCGTTGCACCAGAAAAACCATGTCTACGACACTGCACCGCAACCCGCCGTTCCGCGCTGAACACCTCGGCTCGCTCCTGCGCCCCAAGGATCTCCTCGACAAGAAGGCCGAGGTTCAGGAAGGCAAAGCTCAGGCTGCGGACCTGAAGCCTCTGGAAGATGCTGCCATCAAGGACATCGTGGCCAAGCAGCAGGAATGGGGCTACCGTGCTCTGAGCGATGGCGAGTACCGGTAGAATTTCCGAGCAAGCAAAGAGCACCAATGGCGGATCGCTAACTCCCGCTATAGTCGGCACATGTTCTGGGGCTCCTTCTTCCCCGGTCTGGACGGCATGAAGGAGGTGCAGCAGCCGTCGCTCGACATGTTCCGTACCTACGTGCCCGACATGGCCGCCTTCCTCGAGACCAACCACGTCCCCGGCGAGACGGTCATCTGCACGGGCAAGATCAGGCACACCGGCCAGAGCACCTATGTCGACCAGGTCGAGTACCTCAAGACGCTGCTGCCCAAGGAGCGGTGGGGTGAGATTAAGCTCACGCTCGCGGCCCCGAACTGGTACCACCTGCGCTACAGGGAGGGCCAGGCCTACCCGGCAGATGTGTACAGCAGCGACGAGGAGTACTTCGCCGACATTGCGAAGGCGTACCAGACCGAGCTGGACATTTTGTACAAGGCGGGCCTGCGCAACGTGCAGTATGACGACCCGAACCTGGCTTGTGAGTGGCTGTCCGCCTACGTTTCGCAAAAGACTCGACCACTGATACCTCTGCGATTCCACAGACTTCTGCTCGGAGAAGATGCTTCAGGGATGGAAGGAGGATGGGCGGAACAAGTACTCGGCGGACGAGCTGCTTGACGTTTACATCAAGCTGTACAACGACTGCATTTCCAAAGCGCCGGCCGACATGCACGTCGGCATCCACCTGTGCAGAGGTAAACACGACCCAGCTGCGCGTCACCTTGCCCCTCACGCCCTTGCTTGCCCCCAGGCCCAGACCAACACGCACAGCCCCGCATATGCGCCCCCGTCGACCCCACACTTGCACACCCAAACCCCGCTTCCAAACATCATACTTGCGTAGTGCATTGTGCTGACCCATGCTCTTGACGTGCGTCCGCAGGCAACTTCATCGGCTCGCGCCACTTCGCCGAGGGCGCCTACGACCGCATCGCGACCAAGCTCTTCCGCGACCTGAACATGCAGACCTACTACCTCGAGTACGACACTCCACGCGCGGGCGGCTTCGCGCCGCTGGCGGAGCTGCCGGCCAACAAGAACGTTATCCTCGGCGTTGTGACGTCCAAGTTCCCGGAGATGGAGGACAAGGAGGAGATGAAGCGCCGCATCTACGAGGCCGCAGACGTCATGGCCAAGGGCGCCGGCCAGAGCAAGGAGGAGGCGCTGAACCGCATCGGCGTCAGCCCCCAGTGCGGCTTCGCCAGCCACGCGAGCGGCAACCTGATCGATCACGAGGGCATGGCGAAGAAGTTGAAGCTGGTCAGGCAAATTGCTGATGAGGTGTGGCCCGGCCAGCCATGAAGAGGTGAAGTAGAGAAGGATAAACCGTGGATGAGAGAGAAAGAATTAAGGTAGGTCGGACAGACAAGAAGGTGTAGACCGGGCGCGGGAGGATGCATGTCAGCTTCAACACTGACACACCGGTGTTGCATGGGATCAGAGCGTAAAATGTTTCAACCGCGACGTAGGTGAAGAAGGGCGCGCTGTGTTTGTACTTGATATACCAATCGATTGCTGCATCCAAATGTTGACCCATGTGACGTCACGTGCTTGGTGATACCGGCTCGCTTGCCAAGAAATCCTGTCTCACCGTTTCACCGGCCACGACAACACAGCACCTGCCTCCAATGTTAATTCCCTGACTCGACCCAAATCTTTGTCCTTCGAGGCAAGAAAGCGCTCGATCGTGCCATGCACAGATAGCACCGTCGTGACCGATACAACTCAACATCATGTCGCGTCCGGCCGCAGCGCGTAAAGCGCCCAAGGGCGAGTACATCGAGACGGTGAGTAGAAGCTCAATCGCAAACCACACTGCAACCCTAGAGACTGCTTTTCCTTTCATTTTTCTTACAACTTCATCGATCTCCGTTCCGCATAGCTAGACCTTAGTCCATTTCTGTTTCTGTTTATTCTACTGGCGCGCGAACTCCCCAAGCGCTCCAACCCTGCTGCCCAATTCCTCCCCATAGTCCATCTCTACCGGCAATCACACTGAACCCGCCCACCCAGGACTCCGGCAACAAAGTCTCGCGCAAGGCCCACATCTCAGGCACCGCCAACATCACCCTCGGCGGCAAAACCGTCATCATGGCCGACGTGCACCTCCGCGGCGACCTCCACCGGCTCAAAAGCTCGCACACGACAACCAGCGGCGGCGGCGCTGACGCCGAAACGTCAACAACGAAAGCCAGCTCAGCACCATCCAGCTCCGCCAACGCCATCAGCATCGGGCGCTGCACCGTCATCGGGCCGGGCTGCGTCATCAAGCCGCCGGCGCGCGTGTCGCGCGGGCAGCTGTCGTACTACCCGATGAAGATCGGCGACAACGTCTTCGTCGGCGCGGGCTCGCACGTCTCGGCCGCCAGCGTCAGCAGCCACGTCCACGTCGGCCCCGGCTGCGTGCTCGAGCCCTTCTGCATCGTCCGCGACAACGTCAAGATCCTGCCCCGCTCCGTCGTCCCCGCCAACATGGTCATCCCGTCGAATTCCATCGTCGGCGGCCGCCCCGCCCGCGTTGTTGGTGAGCTTGGCGAGGGTTGGGGCGTCGCGGCCGGCGGTGGCGGTGGCGGCGAGGGCGGCCCGATGGGCCAGGGTGAGGTCTGGGTTGAGGGCGGGGATCTGAGGGAGTTGGTTAGGAGTGTGAAATGATGAGAGAAGGGAGGGGTGTGTGTGTGGATTGTTCTTCTTCCCCGTTGTCGGTCAGGGAGATGGGCAGCATCGGGTGAAGTAACGGGCAACGGGGGTTTACGTTTCCGTTTTTGTCTTCTTCATCCGGGATAATCCAATATTGCGCGGGCGTTGGTCAAGGCACAAGGCATGGTCTCTGATAGCTTTGAGATCCCCAAGAGGTCCCTCGTCATTCAGCGATTTCCTCAAACAGGTTAACAAGCGAGACTTTAGTAGACGACATAAACAGACAGCAATAACCGATTGCTACTGACAGTATGATGTAAATACAAACGGCTTTACTTTCACGCCTCCAGAAACCTCTACTTGCCATGGTAGCATTGTATAATTTACCAGAATTCCCGTTTATACTTCATGTAGTCATAACGGTCTAGTCGGCGGACTAGTAAGATACGTACTAGAGTTGGAGTCGTTTGTATAGATAAGGTCATTAAGAAAGCAGTGCTATAATGAGTATAAAATGCGGTAGATTTCTCGCGTGATTCTGTAGATATATCTATGCTCGTTCTCACCTAGAAGGGGTGTACTAGCTCTATATGTATTGGGAATAGAAAGCAGCTACCGAAATCTTTGACAATGGCCGACCCGGGACAATGGTGCCGAATCATCTTCCTACCTTGAATGACAACACCTACACAAGCAGTCAGTTCAGGATCTTGAACCACAATACACAGGCTACTCACATCGTTTTTCCCGACAGCGACTGGGTCGTCTTCCGCGACCTTTATGCCACCTGTAGTTTCGGCGTACGCCAGGGGTGCATCGCCCATGACCTTGCGATACACGTCGCCGACAGTGGAGTTCCTGTATTATGTCAGCAAACGTAGTCCGGAATAAGCCTTAACCAAGTGACATGAAAGGAGAACCCATACTTCTTGACCAAGACGCAGTCTCTGAACACCGCTTTATCCTGGGAGCCAGACGCGAAGCTGTGGATGTTGCGAACGGGGAAGACGGGCACCAGGCCAAGCAGCTCCGCCGCACGACTCAGCACCTGAACGACACCCGTGCTGCCGAATCGGTAAAGCACCATGTCCTTCAAGTTCTCGATTCGCCTGATTTATTGTGAGCTAACAGTCACAATTGAGGAATAGTAGCAGGCATACTGCGTCAGTTTCTCATCCATTTCTTTCAGATCGCCGCCTTCCGGGTCGCCATCCGCGATAAGGTCCTCTCTCGTGTCGACAAATTCGCTGCCTTCGGTGTATCTGATGTAACCTTGCTTCGCTAGACGGCGGAGGAAAACTTCGCTGATGGCGGAGCACAGGACAATCGTCTTCGGATCTTGCTGTTTTGCTATCTTGGCGATGTTCTAAATAAAGAAAAGATCAGTACCACTTGATCCCTACCACCGGTAGACCAGGATCGTCCTTACCTTATCTGCATCAGGGTGATCGATTTTGTTCAGCGCTATCACGGTTGGGAATTTCTCGTCCGTGAAGGCATGGACGACCTGCTCAATTGTCTCATTCGACCAGTCCTGCAGAGGTTCCTTGATCTGTAGCCTGTCCAGACACCTTTGGACTACGGAAGAGGTACTACCGTAACCAGAGAATTGGTTCTGCAGGGTCTCGACAGCCGTCGCCTCTATACCGACAATTAGAAATCGCGGGCGTCTCCTCGCGGAAAGGTGGACATGGAAACTCACTTACGGCAACGTGCCGTCGTTTTATCGAGCCCCTACAACCGCGGTCAGCTGTCATCCACCCAGCACTTCGCCAGCCCGTTGTGCGTACCATTTCTCCATGAGGTTACCCTGAATCCACCGCACGATTTCGAATCGCAGCCACTCGATATCTTTCGAAGGGTCATATCCTCTCGTCGCCTTGCCTACCCAACGCATCAGCGACCCATGTCTCAACCCTTCCCTAGCCCTCCGTCTTTCGGTCCGAGCGTTCCCGAGACAAAAAAGATATGGAACCAATCCTCACGACTTACCCTCCGCATCCGTCGTCCCGCTCACGTCCACCACGTGTACCAGCGCGTCCGCATGTCTCAGATCGTCCAAGAACCGGTTCCCCAGCCCCTTGCCCATGTGCGCGCCGGGCACCAAGCCGGCGACATCCAGCAGCTCGATGGGCACGCTGCGGCGCCCGTCGACGCAGGCGCCGTAGTTGGGCTTGCACTTGTCCGACACGCCGAGGCGCGCGCACGCGCACTCGATCTGCAGATAGCCGATTGCGCGCTGCGGGTCGATGGTCGTGAAACTTTATTCATATCGGAATGAGCTCGTGAAGCTGGCTGGAGGGAGAGGGTTTCGTAGTTCGTGGTGCGGTCGGGGTATGGCCGCATGGTCTGTCGGGGGTCCGGTGGGGTGACTTACGGGAAATTTCCTGAGAAGCTGTTAGCAGACGGCATTGTGCGGGAGGAGCGGGAAGGGGACAACAACGCTACTGACCGACTTTGGAGGTGGCGTCTGTCAAACTATCGCAGCGGAAGCAAGCTTCAGCGGCTGGTCCCTTCCTCATGCTGGCACATTTTTTGGGGGCGGTGGAAGCGGGGCGCACCTGTTCAGCGTCGTGGACTTGCCCGACGACGGTTTGCCGACTAGGCCGATGAGAGGGTCGCGAGGCATTGCTGGTCAATTGCGCAAGTCGGTCTGGGAGGCAGCGAGGGTGGTGTTCGACGTGCGTGGTGCGAGACGCGAGTTGCTGCAGCGCGATGCCGTCACCCGCCGCGACTTAACGAAAGATTCGCTGTATCGATAAGGCTGCCGGCATGCCTAAGGCACCGACGAACCCCGGTCTCGGGCGGCGTCGGCGTATGTCTACAATTGGTTGGCCGCCGTTTGACCCCTAATGACGATCGCCGCTGCAGGCTTGAAGGCGCAAGCACGACAAGCACCGGCCCCCAAAATCCTCGGCGCTTGGAAGCAAGCATAAATCATCGTCACTTCAGCGCCGTTTAGCGCGCACACACACATCCAGGGACATCACCAAACTCAAGCGTGCAGAATAAGACATAATACTGTGTTCGTAAAAGTACTTGTATCCCTGATGCAGTTCCATCGATTCTATTGCGCAAGGCGCACTCAGAGATAACCACCAAAAAGCAAAGTCGGACACCGGACCTCTAGCCAGACCGCCGGTCACCAAGAAGACATTAGTTTCCCAAACCCAAAGCAAACCTATGCCGATTCGGAAAAAGAAAACAGAACCCGCTGCATGCCAACACTATTTATAAAAGCACTATGTTGGAAGAAAACATGACCGAAACGAACCAAGAGGTTCGTTTACAGGAGGGCGGCACCGAGGAAAGTCGAGGCAAGGACGACCAGGCTGCAGACGATGGGAGCAGTCTCGAAAGCGGGAGCCCTCAGACCGGAAGCAGCGCCGGAAGAGCCGGAGGAGCCGGAGCCGGAGCTGGAGCTGGAGCCAGTCGCGGTCGCGGTGACCTCGCCAGAGCCAGCGGAAGCAGTGCCGGTGGAGCCAGTGCCGGCGTTCTGAGAGCCAGGGCCGCTGAGACCCTTGGCCTCACCAGCACCCTTGGTCATGTAGTCCTTGGCGGGCTCGGGGATGGCAGGGAGAGAGTCGCTGTCGATGTCCCAGGTGTCGGACTTGGAGGGGCACTCCGAAGCCTTGCCGTCCGACTTGTAGCCACCGTCGCCAGTAGGAGCGGGGGTGTCGGAGAGGGCAGACTTGAAGGCATCGAAGTCGTCCTTGTTGGTGACGGAGTCACCCGAGATCTTGACGAGACCGTAGTTGGAGCCCTCCTCGGCGTACTCGTAGACGAGACCACCAGAGTAGACAGGGGTCATCTTGTCGCCGTAAAGAGCAGAAACTTCCTCGAACTTGCGCTTGTTGGTGTTGCAGCCGTACTCGGAAAGGAAGAGAGGAAGGCTGTAGTCGGCGAACTTCTTGACCTTGGACTCCCAGCCGGACTGCGAGTACGAAGAGGGGTCGCACCACGAGTAGTCGTTGAAGGCGAAGAAGTCCGAGCGCTCGTCGTCGGTACCGCAGTTCATGTACTGGGCCATCTCGAAGCGGTTGGAGTCGACATCGGCGGCAGAGTAACCGACGGGGATCTTGCGGTAGTTCTGGCTGCCAATGTACTGCCTCATGTCACGGGTGACGGCCTTGACGTAAGGAGCAGCATCGGTGGTCTTGTCATCGTTGATGACCTCGTTACCCGAGAAGAACAGCAGGGTGTTGTCGTATTTGGCGAAGGCGTCAATGGTAGCAAAGACGTTCTGGAGGTAGACGTCGTTGTACGACGACTTGGGCTCGTTGCGGTTGAGCGAGTACTTGGGGGTGTTGACGTCGAGGGCGAGGTAGATGCCGGCGTCGGCAAGCAGGCCCATGCACTCGTCGTGGCTCTTGGAGTTGTCGACAGTGTAGACACGGACGGTGTTGATGCCGAGGTCCTTGAACTTCTCGATGTCGCGCTTGCACTGGTCGGAATCGGCAATGGGGTCGGCAACCTTGGAAGAACCACCGGGCTGGTAGTCGACACCGCGGATGTAGAAGCGCTTGTCGCCGGCCCAGAAGGCGTTGCCCTTGACGCTGACCTGGGGGGTCTTGGCAGAGCTGGTGGAGGAAGCACGAGCCTCAAGGTTCGCCGGCGAACCCAGGGCGGGAGCGGCCAGAGCGACGGCGATGAATGCAACGGAGCCCTTCATTGTGATGGATGAGATGTGGATGTGGAAGTGGGAGGTCGAGTGTGAAGTTGGTTGTTGTTGTTGAGCGAGCGTAAACAATCAGTGAAGCGGAATGTGGAAGCCCGAAAGAGTGAGAGCGTTCCAGAAGAAAAGGCGCAATTAGTTGGTACCGGAAGCGGCCTGGGTTGTTGGGAAACAGGAAATGGTGTGGATGGAGAAGAAGGGAGGCTGGCAGGTGGAGGCTGCGGGTTTTGTAAATGGCGGCCGCAGGAAAAGGAGAGGGCGAAAACAGGGATGTGCAGCGGCAGGCATGTGGGAAGGCGCTGCGGTGGCAGCCAGGCATGCACCGGTGTGGTGTTTTCGAGCGGCCGATCGCAGCACCCCGGACGCACAAGGCCCGCCTCCAGCGCCGCCCGTGGAAAAGAGGCGCACCGCCCGGGCCACGATCTTCTCCCAGCGCAGACGATCCCCGTCTCCTTATTTCTGGCGCACCAGCACTGAAACAGGCCCGCTCCAGTTTTTCGCGAATCATGATCTCGCCCGGCCAATCGCCCGCGTGCGACGCTCCGCAACGATGTCATCGAGAGCACACAATTCAATCTGCAACGCCCACCGTCGTGCCCACCACCAGCCTGCTGCCAGCTCAGGGCGCCGCACCGGCCCCGCCGCGCGCCTGTGGCAGCGCGCCTCCGCCAGTCGCGCCTGCGCTGACAATACGAGTGACGGCCGCCGCCTCCCTCGCTCGCCCTCGCCCTGCGGTGCCAGCCGCCAGTCGCCAGCCGCCAGCTCCCTCGCGCATCCCGGGGCTGTGCTGCGCCTGCGAGGGGAGTCGCCTCCGTCGATACGAGCATGGACTTTAGTGGGCTGCTTCCGCCTGGCTGCCTGACGAGCCCGTTGTCGGACAGCCACCGGCCACTGCAGTGTCGCGGAATGATGGCTTCGCCCGCTCCGCCCTGCCATCCAAATCTCCTCTGTTATAACAGGAGCCCCGCCCGCATGCACAGGCGTGCCTGCGACTCTCCCGTAGCGGGATGGGGTCCCAACTGGCGGCTGTTACCAGGTGGTGTGCGCGCCTGAATGACGAGCATGAAAGCCACTGTCCCCACCTCCCCGTTCCCGCGCCAGCGTACTATTTTTGCTCGGCTCGCCACACCTTCCCCTTCCATGGGTCGTTTATGCATCTCATGACTTTGCCGCAGGCCAGATACGATTCCTCATCACCTCAAGCAGATGCGCCGCGCTGCCCACGCTTCTCGAACGCGTTGTGCGTCGCTGAGGGTCTTCGAAATGCGGCCTCCCGCGTTGCTCAGGGCGCAGGCGAGCCTTCTCGCGGACCACCCGGATCCCACCACTTGTGACGGTTGGGCGGAGAAGCGCTCCCGCTGCACCGGGGATCCACCGTGTCTCAGCCGGACCTCAATCTCGGGTGGCTGGCCAGTCGGACGATTGGCCTCTTCAATCGACCTTAAGGTTCTTTGTCAAGGTTCTCCTTCCACCCTGTTTGTCCAGCTCCGCTTCCCTGCTTCACCCTGCACGCACCAACTCGCAGCAAACTCGAAGGACCTTACCCAACCCCCAAGGCGACATTGTAAAAGCGTCAGGTCATAGTCCGGCACAGTCATTGCCATGACGCGTTCTCTGGACTCAACGAGGGGCTGCAAGCAATCTCACCTCATCTCCAGGTGTGAGCACCTTCTCGCAGATGCACATTAATGCAGCGACCTGCATTTATCCAAGACAGTCACACCCTCGTTGCTGTTTCTCCTGCAGCGAGTGTCCACCAGTCGCACCCATCCAAACTCCTTAGTCATTCGCCCCAGTCTAACCGTTCTCGTTCGCATCGTTGGAAAAGCCGCACTCATCACACGAGGTGGCTTCCAAGACAGGCGTGCTTCTTGAAGAATCCAGGCGTTGTTCTAGACCGTTTGCCGTGCCGTCCTCGTTGCGGGTCGCCGTGTGTGGCACTTGCGGCTCTTGGCGGCGGGAGCTAAGACCAAGTCAAGCACGCCCAGTCCGCCCAGCCAAATAAGCGCCCCAACGCCCAGCGCCGCGCAGATTGGGAACAACGCTTTGTGCTTTCCCAATAAGATGACGTCTTCGAGTATCTTTCCCGTCATCGGAGCTGCGTGAACGAAAGACGAGCGGAAATACGGGTATCTTCCGCACAAATGTGTCCAGGCTCACTACTCGCAGAATACGGAAACTCGTATCCAGTTTGGGCAGTAGTCGCGCAAGCTGTGTGGCGGAATGCTGCAATATCCACTACTTGTACGAGGAGGTCAGCCATATTAATTCTGGCCCTCACCTAATGGTGCTCGTAGTGTTTGCGTTGAGATAAATTTTGCCATCCTCCAGGTGAATTAGAACGCTACAGAAGAAAAGAAAGTCGAGAAAAGCTTGAGAATCCTGCCACTGAACCAACTGGACCAACTGTCACGTCCGTCAAATCGTGATGACACCTATCTTTCAGAAAATGTCTCACAAAACGATCATCTCCGGCCAAGTGATCTAGCAGAGAATGTCCCAGGTCACCAGTCGTCGTTCATGCTCGCGCTTTCCGAGGCGCCGACTGCATCAAGCTTTCCGCCGACCTGCAACCAGACATACCCCGTCTCATCGCCGCAACTACAACTGCACTGCCATGGTGAAGCCATGAAGCATGACCGCACGGTCATGTATCGCGTCAAAAAGACATCTGACGCTTACTACGTAGAGAAGCGGGGCGTGCCAGTTTTGTCCCGCTACAACATACTGTGACAATGATCTTTTGGTAGCTGTGGAGCATGGTAGGAGGATGCTGTCAAGCGCCACGGCACCTGCATATCGTGAGCTTTCTCTCGGACGTCGCAGAAATAGTCGGAAGGAGGACTTTCATGCTCCCGGCCGAGCACATCAGGAACCCACTCGACATCACACAACACTAGTCCTCTACCGCCCCACAAGGCTGACCAAGTGTCGCAGTGGCAGCCAAGATACTGGTTTTCTTCGAATCTGCCATGTAGCGGTCAGTATCATGGGCGCTTCTGTCCCTGAGACCATGGATGTAGTGGCTAACTGGACGTCTCAGGATTGCGTCCACGAAAGGATGATCGCAGCTGTACACAGGTTGCATACAAGGGATTAACTATTTAGTGGATTCTTCTGGCCGTTGGCATCGTTGAAACATTACAAAACATGGTTTCCCTTCTGTATGGCCATAGGGCAAGCAATGGCAGCAACACACGTGCGTACCAAGCTTGATCTTTAGCGGCTCCTCAGGCATCCCGAAAGGCGGTCGTCCTCATGCCAACCGCCACAGAAGGAAGAAGGTGAGGAACGTGCATTTTTTAGAAGGAGCGGAACGGGCCAACGAACATAGCCTCAAAATTCAGGCGTTCGACGCCACCGACACTCAAAATCCTTCGCGCGCGCGACGCCTTGACGATGCGTTGGCACCTGTCCAGGCGTGACACGAGACCTGAACAATCCCCCCGTGACTGACTGAAGATCACAATCACGGGCATCCCACACCTCCTCGTTCTCCCTCTTCACCCCGCATGAGGCAGTGAACCCTTCTCGCTTATTGGCAAGCGATTAGAAAGCAAGTGATAGGCGAGAAGCTGACGCGTTCAAATTTCTGGCCCAAGAAGGGAAACGATATTCGTATTTCCTCTTCGGGAAGGAGGTTTGAAGTTGATGAAGTCTGGCTCCTGTTCGTCTGACCTCCTGCGACATCCTTCCTTCCTACTCGTTTTGCGCGCTCAAGTACACATCCTCAGGAGGAGGCAGCGGTCGCCTCTCCACGAGCCGCACCCATCTCCTCCGCCTCCAAAGGCCCTTCTTCCTGCTCCCATCCCCTTCCTCCCAGCTCTTGGCCGTTGTCTTTGATCTCAACGACGCGGTCCGCGCCAAGCTGGCCGATGACTGCGACGCAAGGCCGCCACCGCCACCAACGAGCGCGAGCCCGGCGGCCGCAACGCCTGTCTTGGTCATGTCCTCGTTAGAGGCCAGAGCGAGGGAGGCGAAGTCGATGCCCTCGTCGTACTGAATGTCACTAACCCAGCGCTCACCCTCGATCTCGACCTCGACGCCAGTGATGCAGCGGTCCTCGACCCAGTCGCGCGACAGCAGGTCCAGCGTCCACTTCTTGTCTGCCCACCGCCAGCCACTGGGCGCCTCGACGTCTTCGAAGAAGCGCGACCCGCGGGCGCGGTCGCCAGCGATGCGCGCGGGTGACAACGGCGTGTATGGCTGCGTCGTAAACAGGAAGGGCTCGTACTCGGCGTCCGGCGCGTCCGACGCCCGCCGCTGCAGCTCAAACACCTCGACCTCGCGCTGCTCCGGCGCGTGCGACAGGTCGATGTCTGATTCGGCGAAGGCATGCAGCCAGTGCGCGGCATGTTGACCTTGCTCTTGGATGAAGTCGTCCGCGTGCGTCTCCTCGAGAAAAGTTTGCGCGCGAGGATGGCAGGCGCAGACAAGTACCCAGCCTGTGACCAGGAGGACGGCCCTCCAGGGGAGGATTTGAGCAGCTACAAACAGAATGATGGAGGCAACGAAGAGGATCAGGTACAGAGCAGAGGAGACGCGTTCGTCAGAGAAGTTGGTGGGCGGAGTAACCATGTTGATCGCAGCATCGTGGACACGGCTGAAATCTTCCATGGTGTTCTGCAGGTCTCTCATGTTACGCCAGAAGTCTTTACTGAGCTCCGGAGCAGGCTTGATGTTCTGTGGCGCCGCCATGGGCGGCCCATTAAGCGGGTGAACGTCAGTTGGCAGATGGGACGGCGGCGGAGGATGCCGAGCGAGGAACGCCGGCACCATGACGAAGAAGAGACATCCAGCCAAAGGTACTACTGCGAGCAGATTCGGGTCTAGGCAGATGAACGAGTAAATGGCTAGGAAAGCCATGGTGTGCGTCGGGTCTTTCCATGAGAAAAGACGGATGAGACGGTTCTCGAAGACAAAGACAACGCCGATTCTAGGACAGATCTTAGATGATTATTCGTGTGGCATGGGGCAACCATGAGCAGACCTGGAGTTGAAGCGGCGGAAGTTATACGACATTGTCGGTATACTAAAGCCTGGACGCTCGACATATTTCCTCGAACGTCGGTCCTTGGGACGACCGCCATCATCGGTATCTCCGCCCGGAATCATTTGTTGAAGCAGCCTGCAGTGAGTCAGAACCACTGTCGTGAAGATGATCTCTCGATGTTTTCATCGTGCAGAAAGGAAGCTTCAAATGCAAAGCGTTCTGGAAGCGAAGCTTGTAGAAAGAAAATGACGCGTGAGAAAAAGAGACGACCGAGATCTGCAGCAGCCTGCAATAAGCCTGCAGAGATAAGACAAAAGGTTCTGATAACTGTCCAACTCGAATTTTCGAGAACCGCGTACAGTCGCTGGGTTGCAACATTTTTGCGACCAACGCTCGACCAGCAGTCTCGAATCTCGTGGCGGCCGGGGTGATGGTGGATCCTTGCGCACATCGTTGCAGGAAGGGTAATGGTAATCTTGGAATCACGGCAAACGTGAAAGGAGAAGTCCAAGCTTCTTTATTGCAGGTGTGAACTCCCCGTCTTACAGGCCACGGAAACTGCCTTTGTGCGGGAAGAAGAGCGAGATGGCTTACATGTTCATCAAACGGTCCTGGATCTTGCTGGGCGACTCGGTTGCGCTGGAGGAGCTCACGCTGCGCTGGTGGCCGTGGCTGCTGCCGTGGCCTTTGAACGAGTCCAGTTTCTCCTTCAGCTTGTCGCCAGACAAAGAGTGCCTGATGGCAGCGCGTTTGCCTTTTGGGCGGTCATGCTCCGCAGGCGAGGGATCGTCCCGTGGTGCAGAAATGGCGACGACGGGGATGGGGTCGTCGCGGTTCACCAGCGGGTCGGAGTGGAAGTTCCTGTCCATGGCTCAGGGACGGCCACGGGGAGAAAGCGCAGGAACGCGCGGCGGCGAAGAAGGCGGCCGTGGCGGCAGGGCGGCGTGCGGGCAGCTCGATCCGGTCTGTTGCTGCGGGAGTGCGACGTGAAGTGCTGTTCCAGTCGCACCGGTGGCCGCAGGTGAGGTAGGTAGATGATACCGCGGGCCGGCGGCATGTGACGACAGCGGGCAGGGCTGCGACTCACGCTGGCCGGGGCGCGGTCCCTCGCAACACAGGCGGCTCTGCGCAGGCCACACAAGCGGGCGCAGACGCCTGTCAGCTAGCGGGTGCAGTGTCACGTCGCGAGCCAACGCGCTCGCTCGGGACGCAGGCTTGAGCGCAGGTACGTGGCCGTCGTGTGGGCGAGCGCGGCGCCGATGCTGCGGAGCGTCATGGTTGTACATGCCCGGGGAAGTGGAGCAGCAATCATCACTTGGCTGTGTTTGGCACGCTTCGCGCAGCGCGCCTCGCCTTGCCTGGAGCATGCGTATGCGGCTGGAGTGCGCCAGCCACGCCTTCGGCCTGGGCCGCGCTGCAGGTGTCGTGCGTGGGCTGGTTCGTGGGGAGACAGCAGGCCCTGAGCCACTCGGTTTTTCGTTGGAGCCTGAGAGCCCTACGCCGCTGCCCTGCGAACGGCGGCGGCCACGCTTGGCGACGGGCAAGGGTGCCGGTCAGTAGAGCCCCAAACAGACCTGCAAGCCCAAAGTCCACCACCATCTTGGGCACCGCGCGAAGAGCCCTCACTGCCACAGCTCTGCACCGCGCGTCGCACCGCACGCAGCCGCCCGAGAACTGCCTTCCGCCCGCGCGCAGTCCTCGACTCCTAGCCTTCCGCGTCGCCGCCGCGCCCGCACCGCCTCTCTGCGCTGCCCGCTCCGAGCATGGAAGAGCCGACGACGCGCTCATAGCGATCACTCCACGCCTCGGAGCTTGGAGAAGGCCCGGCCCACACATCTATACAACACACCAACGCGGATCCACGGCGGCGTGCTGGCATTGGGTCCGCACACCGTCCTTGAGCCGCCCCAGACGCAAAGCCGGCCTGCTGCCCCTTTACCATGGCAACCCGCAGCTCCCAGGCTGGACTCGCTCGAGACGACTCGATGCCCGCGTCCGCCCACGCAGCCGACGACTCGCACAGCGCTGGAGGTAAGGCACCACCCGCTTCCGGGTACCTGCAGGGCGCCTGTTCGGCTTCGGCAGACGCTGACACAACAAACGCGGCAGCCGACCAAAACGTCGCCAGCAGTTTGCAACCCGCCGCCGGCGACAGCGCCCACCCGCCGCCGGACATGTCGACGGCAAAGGCGAGCGCGGATCCCACCCCGAGCTTTGCTGGGCGCCAGCGCTCTGTGAGAGAACATAAAGCGCCTTTGGGGCCTCGCGCCATGGATACGGGGAGGAGGCACGTATCATGAATACCCGGCATGCTCACCTGGGGGCTCGAGCTTACAGTTCAGCAGGATCGTCAGCGGTTCCACTTCTGTGAACAATGCCTCCCGACTGCCGACGTCCACCAGCGAACCCTTTATCGCTCCTGCCACCGGGTCCAACCCGCGCTTCAGCTTCGGGAAGCTGCCAAGCCGGGGCACCGACACCTCCTCCTACGACTTTCTGCCCAGCGTCAATTTTGACGACCTCCACGAACGCCTCATCGGCCCCGAGCTGAGCGACTTCCCCGTCCCTGGAGGCGGCCGCGCCATATTCTCGAACGAGGAGAGCGACAACGACAACATGGCCACCGCCCCGCCGGAGCGCAAGCCCGGCAGTCGGGCTCCCAGCACCCAGGCCTACTCCCGCCGCCCAAGCCTCTCCCAGCGCCGCCAACCCAGCCAAAGCGACCTCAGCGATGCAAGCGCAGGCCAGTCTGGCGCACAGCTTCCTGTCCGCACGCGCCGGCAGAGTCAGTTTCCGGGCCCCGCTCCTGTCTCAGATAACTCAACCTTCTCATCTGGCAACACCACAGTGCGCGGTCCCCGCAAGTCGGTTGGGCCTGGTCTCCTTTCTGCTAGCGGTATGGAAAACCAGAATCAGTACACTCAGCGTAGGGAGGTGTCGCAAGGAAATTTGGGCCACAGTCGTTCGTTGAGCAAGAATAACCGAACTGGCAATCCGGGACCGAGCTACAATTCTGACGTACCACGGCTCTCCACAGCAACGCGAAGCAGCAAAACGAAGTCTCTTCTGCAGCCATCGAGCCACAACTATGCGTCACTCTCACCGGATTTAGGTCGTGCCGCCAGCAACGCCCGCTCCCCGACGAAGGGCGGCCCTGGGCCAAAGATTGGCACTCCCTCCACGGCCAACAAGAGACAATCCCTTCACCACACCAGCGGCCTGGGTGCACGCACGATCAGCCCGACCGATGCCCGACGACTGAAGCGCATGTCAATGGGTCCGAACGTCGCCGCTTCGCCGCGGAACCCGCCGACGCCTCAACCTGACACACAGCAAGAACCTCTGCCAACCTCATACAGCCCTGCACTCGCTCTCAGAAAGAGTGTCACCCCTTCGTCTTCTGCCCGTGCCACACCCGACAACAGTGGGGCAAAGTCAATTCCAGCGCCGGCACTGTCTAACAGCTCCAGCTTCAGCTCCCTTCGCGGCAACAGCCAGATTCCCACCCGTTCAAACCAAGCCGTTTCCACGTCGCGCCTCCCAACCCCCAAACCGCGAAACGTGCACAGCTCAGCTGGACCTGAGAATACGGAAGAAGTTCCTCCTGTGCCCGCCATACCGAAAGCATTTGGAACTCCACGCACTGAGATTGATCAGCCCCTTTATCCCACTCCGGCAACACCAGCAGCTGATGAAGGCATTTGGGGTACCTCCGCAGTGGAGACCACCGACAGCGATAACAACAACAAGAAGAAGGAACCCGAGGCGAAGAAGGCAGTCGAGGCGTCGAGTAATGGCCCCCAGAAGGCTCAAGGCACTGGCAGACCGAGGAGAGGACTCACTGTCGGAGCAGACACTGATGCAGAGAAAGGTGGACATCAGTCAAACAGCGGCCGTACTAACAAGGGTTTGGCGCCGCTCAGGCTGCCTCCTCTGAACCTGTTGCCTCTCAGTACTCCAACAGCCGCGAAGATCGCCTCGTACCCGCAACCTTCGGCCGAAGTTGATGAGCGCGAGCCAACGACGCCTCCACCCAAGAGGAATTATACCAAGACGCCGAGCACGCCATTGACAGCGTCCAAGGCCACTTTCCCTTTCCATGATGAAGAGACCGATCAGCTGCCGCCGATGCGAAGCAACACATCACATTACCACCTCAGGGCGCTTGAAACTCCGTCTTTTCCTCCACTTCCTACTGAACCGCTTCCCACTGAATCGCTGCCAAACGTGGAAGCAGCGAACAGCGACCGGAACAGCAACACCACTCCTTATTCCTCTAGCTCTCTGCCCAAGACCGAGGAAGATTTTGGCGCTTCGAAGACACAGGATGAATATGAGCTTGGAAGCGTTGAGAAAGAGCCGCAAGGCTCTAGGTTGAATGGGCCTAGGGCACAAGCAACTCAAAACGCCACGAAAAATGACGCATCATCCGTAACTTCGACTGAACCAGAGACTCCATCTTCTGGGTCTTCCATAAGGCGAAAGCTGAGCCTGAGCTGGAAGAGAAGCTCATCAAAGGGTCAACACAGAAACCAGGCTTCCCAAGGAAATATTGGCTTCCAGCCCACCAATGATCAGCCCCCTCAGCCTCCGAAACACCACGACATGCCGCCTCCGAAGGTCCCTGCCTCAGCCACATGGAGCGGTCATACCAACGCCACATCGACCCCGAGCCCATCTACCAAGGTAGCACCCACGCCACGCACGGCGCGGAGGAAACCTTCTGGTTCTTTGTTTAGCAGCGATTCCGAGGCGCAAAACTCGACGAACGGCGAGCGCAAGGCATCGCTGTCTCACAAGCCCCAGCCACCCCCGTACACGGGTCCTACAACCAGGTCGGCCTCAAGCTCTATGATGCACAAAATGCTTGGAACCAAGAACTCCATCAGTGCTCTCAAAGCGCGCTCTCTGGATACCAATCTGGACAAGGACGACCTTGCAGCAGACGAAGAGATGCGGAGGCTTAGCGCAAGACGGAAGGAATTCGAGCAGGCTGCCAGAGATGTCGATGAATTGCGCAAGAGGGCCAAGCCGCAGGAGCGGGTGTCGCCAGCACATGCGCTTCAGATGGTCCCTCTCAATATCTTCGAGAGAGGTGAGATCATCGATTACAAGGACGTCTACTTCTGCGGCACGAAGAGTGCTAAGAAGCGGGTTGGTGATTTGCATGCATCGACGGCAAACTTTGGATACGATGATGACCGCGGAGATTACCAAATCGTTCTTGGAGACCACTTGGCTTATCGCTATGAGGTCGTGGATGTGCTTGGGAAAGGTTCTTTTGGTCAAGTTGTGCGTTGCGTTGACCACAAGAGCGGAAAGCTGGTGGCCATCAAGATCATCAGGAACAAGAAAAGGTTCCACCAGCAGGCTTTGGTTGAAGTCAACATCCTGCAAAAGCTGCGCGAATGGGTGAGTATCACTGTGACATGTGCAACAACCTGACGGCTAACTTTAGCAGGACCCTGAAAACAAACACAGCATGATCAACTTCACGCAGCATTTCTACTTCCGAGGTCACTTGTGTATTTCGACAGAGCTCCTTGGCATGAACCTCTACGAGTTCATCAAGGCCCATGAGTTCAAGGGCTTCTCTCTTAGATTGATCCGTCGCTTCGCCAGGCAGATCCTGAGCTCGCTTGTGCTTCTTAAGGGCAAGCGTGTCATCCACTGCGACTTGAAGCCCGAGAACATCCTCCTTGCTCACCCGCTGCACTCTGAAATCAAGGTGATTGATTTTGGTTCTAGCTGTTTCGAGCACGAGAAGGTCTATACCTACATCCAGTCTCGTTTCTATCGATCACCTGAGGTCATCCTGGGCATGAACTACGGTCTGCCCATCGACATGTGGAGTTTTGGGTGCATTCTTGCGGAGCTGCTCACCGGATCCCCGATTTTCCCTGGAGAAAACGAGCAAGAACAGCTTGCTTGTATCATGGAGATTTTCGGACCGCCAGAGAAGCACCTCATCGAGAAGAGCAGCCGCAAGAAGCTCTTCTTCGACTCCCTTGGCAAGCCACGTGTCACCGTGTCCTCCAAGGGCCGCAGACGGCGCCCGAGCTCCAAAACGCTTGAGCAGTCGCTGAAGTGCAGCGACGATGCGTTCCTCGATTTCATCGCGCGTTGCCTTCGATGGGACCCTGACCGCCGTCTCAAGCCTGAAGATGCCATGCAACACGAGTTCATAACTGGTATCAAACGGCCTCGCGGAGGACCGCGGCCTGCAAATGCCGCGGCTCAGGCGGCGTCATCTCCCATGAAGCGGTATAACACGGTTGCGCACCAGACACCACAACGGACAAGGCCGTTGCCGGAGCCGCCGGCGACTAGCTTCAAGAACGGCGCAGCGCAGTCATCTGGTGCTGCTAGAGTTCCCGGTACTGGCTCGCCGGCCAAGACTGGACCTGCTCCTCGTCGCCATTCAACAGTGAATGGAATGGCTAGCGGTCTCGGCATGAAGCGGGGATCCAACGGACAGAACCAGGGTGGCTCTAACAACAACAATAACAACGCCTCCGCACCGCAAGGCCAGAACAGCGCCTTGCCCCGCGTGGCCCAGAGGAGTGTGAGCGGAAAGCCGGACCTAGCATCGGCAGCAGCAGTGGCGAGCCTGGTGAGTCGAGCCGGCATCCGACAATGTTGAAAATGCTAACCTTGACACAGCGCTCGCGCTAAATACAGTCCATGCCAGAATTGACAGCAAATCCACATCGTGCGGACCACCATCGCCGCTGTCGAACTCCGGCTCATATACGATTCGCAAGGGGAGAAATGCGCTTCTTCGAGCCCAAGCGCAAAGGGTTGTACATGCGCTTGGATTAGGTCATGGATAGATGGGTACCATGAATGATCAAGGGGGGTCCTTCACGGTTGGGGAATGCTTGTTTGCGTCCGGTTGACGGATGTTTTGGACCCCCTTCACATTAAATTATGAGCGTGTGATGTTTTTTTGATTTTCTCATGGCGAGTACCCTTAACGTTTCTGCACTTTCTTTCTCTTCACACGGACAGCAGGGAGATGATGGGATGGTTGCGGGAAGGGTAAGAAAACAATAGGGACGAGAATGAGGGGAGAACAAATGAGCGTCACTCAAAATCATACCCTTGGCTGGCACTTGTTATTCTTTCTTCCTTTTCTCTCGTTTCCTCGATGGAATGTGCATTTGTGCCTGCTGCTGCGACAGCTACGGCGACAGCTCGGGAGAAGGGATTTACGATCGGTCTCGGGCGGGACAAGTTCAACCGCACGATTTTCCAGCATGCATGACAAGTTGCGTGCTTTCTCTTTTTTTTTGTCCTTTTTTCCCTTCCTTTCCTTCAGCATCAACAACATCTCACGACTTACTTTTTAATACCCGGAGTTCGTTCTTGTACTTTCTTCTTCTTGTTCTTCTTATGTTTTTTGGGTGGGAACCTGTGTCTCAGTTATTACCCTTTGGGCGGCGGGCTTCGGGGCGCCTATATGTCTCTCTATCGGATGGTTTCCCGTGACGTTTGTTTGCTCGGGAGTCGTCTTCGGAAGCTCATCGTTGTCCGGTTTTTTTTCTTCCCCCCCACCACCGTTTGTAAAGTACCGAAGCAAGAGAGAAAGAGGAACAGAAAAGGTGGACAGAAATTAAAATCGAGAGTGTGTATGTATGTGTGCGGAATGTGTATGCTATCTGTCTGCTGTTTTTTCGACCCCCTTTTGTCTTCTTTTTTTTTTTCTCCCCCACCCCTCTCCTACGTACTTTCTTCGTTTTGTACAGTACGGTTGTTTTGGTGTCTGTTCTCTTGTTCCTGTACTCCTGTACATCACGTGTAGTGGTTTAGGGATACGGCGCGTGATGTGCCGTAAGATGGTGTACGCTCTGTGCGACTTTGTGTATTCCATCTACCTATCAGCGTTGCCTCTACGTTCTCGCGCCTGCCGTATTTGCCTGTCCATCCACGGTAGGAACGCTAGGCTCGTGCCGGGGAAAATGAAGAGGCAGAGGGCAAGAAACCTTTAATGTACTCCTTACACGTCTCATTTGTATTGTATGGGAGATCACCCTCGAGTATATCTGCACCGTCAATCGGCCCACCAAATCGCAGAGAAACCGAAGTTGTGCTGAATTCTAGTACATGTTCTTCATTGCCCTCCAGTCTTGAACTAGGGCCGGTATATAAGAGAGCTAAGCAAGTCCTTCCAGGTCTACCTTATAAGGAAAAAAAAAAAAAGGCAACAAAACGCCTGAGCAGAGTCTTTGCCGCCCGTATATGCGAGGTAGTGGGGGAATAATCATCAAAAGGAAAAGAAAAGGAGGAATCATGAAACGTACGGTATCCGCCCAAAGTCTCGTACAAAAAGTGTGAAAGGGAAAAAGGCCCGCCGTATCCACAGGCAGGTATGAGAGAAAAGGAAAAAGGGTGAAGCTGAGCTCTACCAATGGCAAATCCCACCCTCGCTATCGTCCACGCTCCACACGCCCGCCAACCCGACAATTTCCATCTCTCCGCTGGGGTGTTCGCCCATCTTCGTCAGCCGCGCGCCCTTGCTACTACTGCCGGCGTCTGCGGGCCCGTTGTTGAGCAGCCTTCGCGCCCAAGCGTCAATAGCCGGCTCGCCAGTCTCGTCTCTCGCCTGTTTCAGGAATGGGATGAGCGCCGTGCCGCCCGTGCCCCGGAGGTCCTTCTTTTTGCCGCTGCCCTCCATGCCCACCGATCCAACAGTGGCCTGCTGGCGACGGTTGGCCGAGGCCAGGTTGACGCGCTGGGGATGTGCCGAGGAAGGGCTGAGCGAGCGCGACTGCGAGCGTGACTCCCGGCTCTTGACGATGATGTACCGGCTCACCATCTGGATGTGCTTGTCGCGGAAGGCGCGCAGCATGGCAAGGCAGGCGTCGAAGGCGGTGCAGAGCGCGCGGTCGCCGCGGCGCTGCTCCACGTAAGGCCGGATGTTGGCGACGCCGCTGACGGCCTCGAGGAAGCGCTTGTGCGGGCCGGGCATGTAGGTGCGCATTTCCTGGATGAAGTTGTGAGAAGGGGGCGGCGGGCCGGAAGCGGAGGGTTCCTGGGGCTTGGAGCCGGTGGGGCGGTGCTCAATGCCAAGGGCGATGTCGAAGAACTGGATAATGGAGGACTGCGCATTGCTGCCACCAGAATACTGGACGTATTGCTGAGAGGCCGAAGTGCCGTCGTCGAAGATGACGCCATTGGGCAAGCCTGCGTCGGCCATATTCTTAGAACCAGCAAGGAATGGCCGGATGCGGTGGTAGAACACGTGAGGGTCGCAGTTTTCGTACATGCGCTGAAGCAGCGTGCCGAGCTCATCCAGCCTCTCTGCAAACGAGCGCAAGCACTCGGTCACTGTGTGGCTGTCCCCGTAGCGCACAGCCTCCATGGCGGTTAGCATGAGGGGAATGGTAGGCGCGGCACGTCCCTCGATGGCAACGGAGACAAGGTAGAACCATGATTCGTCGAGGGAGCCGGTAGCGGTGTTGAGGGTGAAGATGTTCTCCAGGCTGTCGATCGGGGCGGCGGGGTCCAATGGGCGCCAGTTCCACAGCACTAGTCCAGCGTAGGTCGCCACAGGCGGGAGCTCCAGGTGGTGACATGTTGAGAGGAAAGGAGCGGAAATGGCCGGGGGCACTCTCTGTAACACGGCGCATCAGCACCAACGCTCAACACAACATGCAGCAGGGCTACTCACATCGACGGGAGCATCGCCACCCCAGATGTAGGCATGGGCAATGAAAGCTAGGATGGAGTAGGCACGACGCCACTCGGGCTCGGTCTGCAGGTAGTCGGTCGAGAGGACGGGCAGGGCATCGACGACTCCGCGCAACCGGCGAGTCAGAATGAGGGCCTGCAGAGCGGAGACGGTGCTCTCCCACGGACGGTAGTAGGGGTCGTCCAGGAACTGCAGCGGCAGCTCGGCCGGAAGGAAGCCGTGCTCCGGCGACACGTCGTAGTCGCCGGGGCGCGGGATTTGCGGTAGCATCTTTCTAGCGGCGGTGGGCTGGCTGCGGGGCAACGAGGGGCTGCAGAGCGTGGAGAAAACTGGCCTGGGCTTCTGTGCTCGTACTGCGCTGGCTGTGGCCGTACAAGAAAGGAATCCGGCAGCTGGCTTTTTTTTTTTGTTGGCCGGCTCTGCGGCTCTGCGCTAGGCGGAAGGCCCCGGGCTTGGAGGCCGATTGCGCAGATGGGCTGATGTCGCGTGCGCAAAGCTGGTGCCGTAATCGCCAGGCGGGTGATTAGGTGATCGTGGCGAACAGGTAGCGGCGAGGCAAGCAGGGCAATGGGTGGGCGGGAAGCGGGAGAGACGGCGGGGTCTCGGCAGCAATATGTAGGTGCTGGGCGAAGGGAAGGCCGTTGAAATAGGGGTGCAATTGGACGGGCAGGCGGGAGGCTCTTTTAATAATAACAGCAGGCGCGATATGGAGTTAGGAAATAGCGGGAGCCGTAGGCGTGTCGTTGGGGTCAAGGTGGTTCCGGCGGCGTAGTGGGGCAAAAATCGTCGACAAAGAAAGGCTGCCCCTCCATCCGCCCCGGAGCTTCCCGGCACAGTGAGATCACAGGAAATTGGAGAACCGTTGGAGAAAACGCGTGCCGGAAAGGAAGCTGGCGGAGAGACGAGACGGAACCCAGATTACTCATGGCGCAAGCGAAGGCCCGCCGGAGGGAGGAAAAAAACCAGGTAGCCAAGGAAATTCTAGGCCCCTCGCCGAGATCGGTAGCGGACAGCACAGTAGCAACCACACAATCGCTTTGCTCATCCCTACCTCCATGTCTGGCGTGATATTGTGCCCACGCCGGCTGCCCGGCTAGACTGATTCATTGCGTGTCTCCAGGTCGTCTCGCCGTGGTGGACGTGCTGACCGTCTCGTCTGCCCCGCAGGTCACGTCGACTTGCAGCATCGCTCTTCTATTGCATTGGGAACCTGCGACGCGGCGCCCGTCCTTGGCTTCCAAGCCGCATCAGGAAACCTCACGTGCCACGTCTGGAGTCCGGACGCCGAAACGCCCTGTGGACAAGGTGCGTCGTGGATTCGATCGGACGTTCGAGAATGCGAGACCCTAGCTTCTAGGACCGTTACAGGCGGAAAAATGAGAGCCGCGATCGGTTCCGGAACGATGAGCGACGCGACGAATGGCGCGGGACGGTGGCGGATGGCAGTTCGTGCCGCTTCCTGTGGAAAGGATCATTGGTAAGCATAAAACGCACTATCCGTCACTGGGGCTGTTGCAGGTATCGAAGGCCTCAAGAATTCGAGGCGATGGTGAGGCGGAGTCGTTGCTTTATACTCGCTGCTCCGCAAAGGTGGGAGACGCAAGGATGGGGCAAGAATGGGGGACGCCCGATATGCAAATGCAAGTCAACTGTTGCTATGTTTTGCGTCGCCACCCTCGCCCTGCAGTAGCGCCAGGTACCGCGCTGTTGGGCAGCCGCACCTCCACACCGCTGCTTTCCCTTCCGCTGTTTCATTCCAGCGTCGAAACCACGATGCTCAATCGGTTCGCCAAGCATACATAATGGAGTTGAGTCGCATCTCAAGTCTCAATGCATGGTTTCTCTAGAAGAGCTCCAGCTCACGTGCGTGGAATCGAATATTCCCGCTGGCCTCTCCAACCTGTGCACACGGCCCTTGCTCGTCTACTTCCTCTCATCTGATTCCGCCCCACCATCCAGTCGTTGTCTCCATGATTTACAGCACTATTCCGGATTAATACATCACTCGCCCGTTGTCTTTGCACTTTGATCGCTTCACGTGCATGCGATTTCCGTAGACCCCACACCGACAACGGACAGGGAGAAAAGGGGGAAGGCAAACAGGGTGGCAGGGTGAGGTGGCACTGGGAGACGTTTCGGGAATAAAAGCGGGACTATGCGGATGTTGAGCAGCGGTAGGCTTCACGCAAGGCTTGTAAGACTGGGCAGAGTTGGTCTACGCAGTCCTTTGGGGCTTGAAAAGATCTCGTAAGTAATGGTTATGTCGTATGTTCTTGTTTCTCAAGAGAGCCTGGCACTTTTGCCGGCAATGCAGCGGCCCAAGAAAACAGGAGAAACGCAAGATGCAACATAAATGCTCATCCGTCTATGCAAGCGCCACTCCAGTCACAAAGAAATAGGGAGGGAAGGGGGAGAAAGACCAGAGACAGCTAATGATCCATGGAATATGATTTGCTGTGGAGACACCCTGGTCTCGCAAATGCCGTGAATGGAGATGGGAAACTGGAAAAGAGAAACCAGGTCGACAATGAACAGACGGAAAGAAAATATATATAGTCCTAACCCAGACGCTCTTTATGTCTGACCCAGCTTCCTACGCTCGTTTCTCGTCTTCTTCATGAGCTTCTTGTACTTGTGCTTCTTCATCTTGAGTTTGCGCTGGCGCTTGACGCTAATGGCGTGCATGGTGCCATTCTGATTCCGTGCGCGGTCCCTGATGAACTTGCGCCACTCCTGCTCGCGGATCTCCATGCGCTCGAGGAAAGGCTGGCGGATGGTGATGCCCTCGTCGTATGCCGGGTCCTCGATGGCACCATCGGAGCGCGTGGGCATCCTGATGACCGGCGAGGTGGTGGCGGAGAAGGTTTTCCGCCCGGTGGTATCGGTGGTCTCGGTAACGGTCAGGGTGGCCTTCCAGACTTTCTTCTGCGGTTTCTGCAGCTTCGTCTGCTGGGTTTCGGCTTGCTTGCTCTCGGCGGCCTCGGCTGCCGATGCGCCGTTCTGCTGTGCGTGGTCGAACGGGACTGGTGGCGGGGGCGCGTTGAACGGACGCATCTGAGAAAGAAGGTCGTTCAGCGAGACCTGGCGCGCCGGAGCAGGGCCATCGAGGTGGACTGCGCCGTCGTTCGCGGCGGACTGCCGCATAATCTCCTCCCTCAGCTCCGTCTCCTCCGACGACTGAGCACCACGCTCCAAGCCCTTGACCGCGTTCCCCAAGGTGTAGATAACGTCCCCATATTTTGAAGCGTTGCTCTGCTTGCGGGGTTCGAAAATGGCGCCGAAGGAGGATTCCGACGAGGTGACGGGTATCGAGTTGGTGATGGAGATAGGGCGATGGACGGAGAAGAACGAAGAGATGGCGACGTCTGCGACGCGGTTAGTTGTCAACGCACCCATCCAGGACTGCGAGTTCTATACACGCACCACTCTCTTGTAGGTAACTTGTCGGCGGGACGGAAGGCACATTCATGTGCTGCTGAGCAAGCTTTTTGCTCTTGCCGCGTGGCGTAGTCTTCTTCTCAGCCGACTTCGACGAGGTTGCGGAGCTGGGCTGCGAGGTACCGGGACCGCGCGAGTTATCGGGAGGGCATGAGGTGCTGGAGTTGCGGCGCTGCTGGGTGCGGCGCGCGAGGAGATAGTTTGCAGTTTGGAGAGCCCCCAGCGGACGGGAGCTGATGGCGGGTGAGGAGGAGGGCAGAGCGCAAGTGGTGCGGGCCACACGCGCCAGCGACGGTGAAAACATGGCTGCTCTGTTGGGAGTCGTCCAGGTCGACGGCCAACAAGCACTGGTGGGATGGTCCTGCGGCGGCGTGATCAAAGGCGCATGGCCTTGAGCCTGTTCGGCCGGCTTCGGGCCAGGCCGTACGGAGGTCGGAGAAACCACCGCCGCTCCCTCCCGTTGTGCCGTCGCGCGTGCCCGACCATGGAAGCTGTCATGCGCACGCTAGGCCACCCATCTGCGCCACCCATCTGCGCCTGCGGGACAGCTGCACCACACACGAAGCTCCAACGCCAACGGCCCGACTGTCTGCTCTGCTCAGCTCTTGCGTGCGTTAGAGTGTTTCATTTACGAAGATGCTACTTTCTACGCTCGCATCCGGCCGTCGTCCGCTCGTAGCTATCAGGGGCTGTGTGGAAGAAATCGCAGCTATGCAACTATTGCGCCCGCTTGCCACGCTGGAAGAGATTATTACTCCCCAAAACACCAATCCAAGGTATCCTTTAAATGCAGCCATTCCCGAAAGAGAAGGGGAAAGAAAAAAGTACTACAGAGAGAAAAACGGTCCGGGAGAAGGGAAAAGAGAAGAACACAGATCAGCCCGGGAAGCAGATGTCAACTTTTTCATAGTCACAGTATTAGTGCGTTGAGGTTGCGCTGGACGATCATGTCCTGCACCGACGCCATCGTCTTCTTGAGGAGATCAGTGTCCGTCGCTGTCGTGTAGTGGACATAGACCTCCTTCTTCGGTGCCCGCACAAGGTTGCGGAACTTGTTCGCGAAGAACTCCTGGCCCGCCTCGATGTCGTTCGGCTTGCCGTAGTAGTCGGGGAAGTGCTTGTTGATGGGGCTGTTGCCCGCGATGATCTTCTCGCGGAACAAGTCGACTTTGTTGAGGAAAAGGATAAGAGCCGACTTCTCGAAGTACTTCGAATTGGAGATGGACTCAAACAGCATAAGGGCCTCGTGCATTTGGTTCTGTTCGTCGTATGATCAGCATGCGCCTGTGGCGTGAGGCGAGAAAAGGGCCAACATACGCCATTCCTGTCTTCCACCAGCACGTGGTCGTATCCGCTAATGGCCACCAGGAAAAGAACGACTTGGACGTTGTCGAAAACGTGTATCCACTTCTTCCGCTCCGAACGCTGACCACCGACATCAAACATACGATACGTCAGGTTGCCCAAGTCGAATATGGTCTCGGAAATACCGGTCGTCCTTAATCTTGTGCGCAGAATGTCCTGGTCGGTTGGAAGGTAATCCTTGGCGAAGAGGCGGTCGATGTCTTGGAAGTAGCTGTGCGGGTCTTGGTCAGCGTCGAGTGCACAAGAGCAGGCGGCGGGCGTGGCATACTAGCTGAGATTGTCGTGCAGAGCATACTCGTTGCCCTTGAGAATGGCCAGCTGAACGTTCTTGTCCTCCCAGAGCTCGGTAAAAGCTTCCAGGTACTCCCGCGGCATCGAGTCCTCGGGGCCAATTTCAGGCTCATGGTTGACCAGTTCCGCGAAGTTCTGGTTGGACAATGTCAGCATTCGCTAAGCACGCAGCGCGAGACCATTGGGGGCGTACAGAGCATTCCGGGTTGTCGAAGGGCAACGCCTGCTCGGTCATGGCGCTGAAGATGATCTCGAAGGCATTAATCAGGTTGTTGAAGATCACGACGCGCCATTGCTTCCGCTCGGACTTGGAGAAGCCGCCAGCGTGAATGACGCGCATCTGCTTCAGGACGGTCGATTTCCCGCTCTCTCCGGCTCCTGTAGGCGCAATCAGCACAGCAACACCGCGCAAGCCGGCAGGACGGCGCACCTAGCAACAGCAGCTTCACCTCCCTTTCCTGGCGCTTCTTGTCCAGGCGCAGCTGGCGCTCGATCTCCTCATTTTTCCGGTAGGTCGGGTCTTCGGATTTCTTCCCAAAACACATTATTCCGGGGGCCATGAACAGCGAGCAGCTGCGGGAGCGGGTTGGTTGCGCAATGGTGGGCGACGAGGGGGGGTTGATCGCGAGAGGGTGGAAGTCGGCGGGCGGGATGAGTCGTGCAGGTGCGGATTAAGTTGCAGGCGCAATTGGCGAAGATGACAAAGAGGTCGTCGCAGGCGCCGTAGAGCGCTGGGCAGCAAGCGGGCTAGCCTGGAGAGACGAGCTGGAGCAAGAGACCCCTAACATAGACATTGCCGTTCGGAGGACATGAGTAAGGCACTTTAACGAGCGCGAGTATCCCTGCGCAGGCTTGGCGCCCTGCTGATCGACTCAGAAGCAGCGCGTCTCGTCGCGGGGTTTCCGGCCCAGCTATTGTGCACCGCACCCGCTGGTACGCCCGATCGCGCCTGCGCCTTCCGCGGAGGCTGCATGCCAGCGCCAACACTGCTGCTCCCGCCGCCACGCTCACCTCCCGCCTGGCTGCTCGACTGCCCCCCAGAGCCACTCTGTACGCCCAACATCTCGCCGACGTGCACGAATAGCGCTAGGGTCGGCGCTGTTTCAGAATATGGACGGATTGGTGGGCACGTCCGCGTCCCTGGCCGCGCAGCAGCCGGCGAATGCCATGTCCTGCCCGCTCCCAGTGCGATCTGCCTTTGATGATATCGCGGTGCTGCACTACTGATATGCCGGCGCCTATAGGCCAGCTGCCGACTGCCCCTGGGGCACTGCAGCTTCGTGACTCCCAGGCACCACGTCGTCACCGGCCGAAGGGCTTGAGACGTCCCGCACGCCATGCCGCAAGGCAGCAATGAAGAATCGTGCCTAGCGCGGCTTTCATCTAACGAGAACACCGACTCGTCAGGCCCGCATTGGCTGCGGGCTGAGCATGGCGGCGCGTCCGCCTCCGTCCTCCGTCCGCCCCGTGGTCCACTCCGCGGTTCATTATCCGAGATGTCGTTCGGCCTGGACTTAGGCCACCCCTGCCACACGACGCCGTTGCACGCGGGAGGGCCGCTGGGACTGCTGCTTTCGCGTGTCGCTCGCAATCAGTGCGCGCGTCCTGCGCTGGATCCCCAACATCACCTTGGTCCGCGAATCTGCGGTGCATCTTACTGGCGTCTGTCTTGCTGCGCCGCCGTGCTTGGGCCTGGGTAACATGGTCCCACTCCTGTTCTGAGAGCGGCTCCTTGTTCGGGACTTCTCTCCACCGTGCTGGGTCGTCCATCTTGGGCGCAGCGCCCTCTCATGGCCTGGTAAGACAGACATCGGATGATTGTGGCCCGCTGCTAGCCAGCACACTATCTCGTGGCTGTGCGCCCTTCCGTCTGCTTACCCCGTCTGTCCCGTTAGCCAAAAGTTAGTGGTATAGCGCTGGTCTATCCGCCCTGCCCCGTGGGACGGCTCAATATGCGGGCTTCAGGAGCTGAGCCCACATGTCCACCACCGCCTCGTGGACGCCATGATTGGTGGCATTAAGACCTGGGAGCCGCAAGAGCACTCATTCAGCCAATCATCGTAACAATGCCGTACGTAGTATGCTCCGGTGTTGGTGCACGGCCAGTGTTCATCGCCCAATAGCCTCTTACGTGCTCGGCACCCATTGGCAATAAATCCGTAAGGCCTAGTCTTTGAAGCTTGATAAGCCCTGCCGCCAGTCACGGCTCGTCACACAAGTGTCCGCTCGCCGGGCCTAATGCCATGATCTTCCCGCGTTATCGCGATTAGTCTAGTAGTACGTCTGACGCAAGACCCCGCGTCGGCCGATTCGGACGAAGAGCGGGTGATCGGTTTTAGAAGCCTAGTCCATTTGATGAGTCTGTACACTGTTCAACCCGTGGTTTCATCATTCACCCTCTTGTGCGATTCAGCAAGTCGTTATTCGGCTAATACGAACACCATTTCACATAGTCCGTGGCCAGCAGATTGGCTATTGATTTGTACTCTTAATCCATTATTCAAAGTCTGAGCAACTGATCCATTTGCTTAAGGATGAGTTTCGGAAGACAACAATCAATCTGGATGATGCATATCTTAGCTCCTGGAGACATCTCATCCCCATCTCTTTACATACATGCCAGTTTGCACTCGGCTAGTCACGATATGATACATGTCTACTTGCGGAAAGGAAATCAAGGAACGCACCATGATTAGCTATTGCTCGAAGCTCGTTCTGACCACACGCAGAGCGGGTAGCCAATACTTCCCTAATCATCTATCTAGAGTGTCGTATTAGTAAGAGCTACGATATAGTAACCCATAAAGTAAAACACGTTCTCACACATACGTAAAGTGAGCCCTAACACCACAAGGCTTGTCCCAAGGCTACTCCATTTTCGCTACCAGTCCTTTGTTTACTTCCCAATTGAGCTTAGCTTAGATTGCAGGTAAATGTATATACAATCCATCGATTCAGCAAATCGATCATCCTCTCGCGCCACTTCCTTCGAAGTATAAAATATAGCGTGAAAAAAAGATATTGTGACACAGCATCTACATCCTCAGACCTTTGAAGTATCTCAATATACGCAGAAAAAGCGCATGCTAATTGAAGGGAGTTCAAAATGCTCAATTGATTGAGCAAGGAGTATTGGGGGGTGAGTTGTTATTTCAGTCTTGGTGAGGTGGAGAGAGAGTTGTGGGTGAGGCCGCTTCCAAAGAGGGAAAGACCCTGCAGGGTCGGGTGCCTGCTGCTTTCGACAACACCTACTCGCGTCCTCTCACAACCCAACCCTTTCACTCCGAAGCCCACCCCAATCTTGTAGCGCATGCGTAGCTACGTCTCAACATCGAGTTCCACGCTTCTTTGCGCTTCTACATTCCCACCCACTTCCAGCCTCAGCACCGCGACGATGCCGAACATCAAAAATACCACCAGCACCTCGGTGGCTGAACACCGGGGGGAAGCCGCTGGTGACACGCCCAACCGCGCGCTTGTCGTCTACGGACAGCCCACCTTGGAGCTCACTACGCCCGATCCCACGGCTGACGTCGCGATTGCCTACACCTCGATTGGCAAACATGTCACCAGCTTGATCGAAATGCTTGAGGAAGCGGTTCACCATGTTGAGCCTTACACTGCCGATGATTTGAAGGAGATGTTTGAGCTCCTTCGTGAGCAGTCCACCGACCTCTCCAACTTGGCGCTGGCTGCCAACGAGCAGTACGGCAGTTCCCTTCACGATTTGCAGAAGCGCAGTCGTCAATACTTGCAGCAGCAAGTCATGTACTTCAAAGGTTCGTCAGGATCTCACCCATATATACATGAACAACTGACACATCGCCCTTTACAGGACGCGAGCAGCACATCGCGAACACGATTACCGTTCAGCACAAAACGATCGAGACTCTGCACCAGAACATATCTCACCTCACTATGCACAACGGTCTCATGCGCGGAGAGAACCATGGCTTGGCTAGCACCAACCACATTCTTCGTGAGAAGGTGTCAGATATCGAAGGCTTCAACGCGAACCTGCAAAACCAGATGTGGATTCTCGAGGAAAAGCACAAGCGCAAGCTTGATGAGCTTGCCAATATGCACAAGGAAGAAAAGAAGGATTGTGAGAAGCGCCTTTCTATGGCGACCAAGACTATTGGTGATATCAAAAAGTGCAATGAAGGCCTCAAGGAGGATGCAGACAAGGCGGTGGAGGCTGCCATGATGCACCTTGAGAAGAGATGCCAGGTAAGTCATGGCTGAAGAAGTAGATCATTCACCAGGATGCGCCTCAAAGCTTCGTCGCCACAAGGTGCCAATGGTTCTGGGCTACAATCGCATGTATATTGGCAGTAGGCTGACTGACTGTGTGGGTAGGCGTTTGAGGATGGAAAAGCACTCCGCATCGAGAACGAGGCTTTGAAGAACAAGCTCAAGACCAACGAAAAAGATGGCACGGAGGATGCAAAGCAGCTCCGTATCGAGAACAAGGCTCTGAAGGACAAGATGAGAGCCAACGAGAAAGAGGGCACAGAGCTTGTGGACTCAAAGGAGCGGGAGATGCTGGCAATCGCTAAGTGTGACGATGTCACCAGCAAACTGAACGACACCACCATCAAGCTTGAACAGCTCCAGGCTACGTGCGATGAGTGGAAGGAGAGGGAGAGGCGGGGAGTCGCGAAGCGTGATGGTACCACCATCAAGCTTGTACAGCTCAACGAGCAGCTAGCGGTATGATTCGCCTCATTTACCAAGAAGTGCTCACGACTGACGGATGTGTCACACGAACAGGCGCAGACAAAATTGAACAACAAAATGGAGCTCGAGGTCAAGGAATTGAAGGAAGAAGCGGAGTTCTTCGCTGTCCAGGCCCAGGTTTGATACCACAATATTCGCTGCCTTATTCCTCCCGATCCGTTACCGCCACTTACCTTTGACTGAATAGGAAGCATGTGCGCGCGAGATTAGGGCCCTTACTGAGCTGGACGAGCTGAAGAAGCTCTGTGAGATGAAAGGCATTTGCCTCGACAGCGAGGACATGGGCGAGTGAAGGTGTTCCGGTGTGAGCACTGACTTTCGATGATCGGCTTGGAAAATGTGCAAGGGAATCTGAGCGTTGACGGTACCTGATGGATTGGATGAGGTTCAGGGGTTGAATGGCCATTTCGGCATTCAAGACACGAAAAACGATGACGTAGGCACCGTCATTATTAAGATTTCGGAAAAACGATGGGCAGCCAGAGCGAGCGGGAACCAGTATAGTCCCAATTTATTATTTTGCGACGTGCTCGGAATAGCAAGCGCTAATTTCGGCATGGGCGGCAAGCCATACAAGAAGCGGATGCGCCGCTTCTGCAGGTTGGCTTGCATTGCCGCGCAACGCAATTGCCTGATGGGCGCAAGGGTGCGTCTGATTGCGAGCCGATGGGAGCCAGCTGCGGGCTAGGTGGGGATCGGTGAGCAATGGGAAAGTGTGGAAGTGGGCGGCGGAGTTAACGGAATGGAGATGTTCAGATCTCCCACTCTCGGGCCCAGACCGGGGCAGCAGGGCTGATGGTGCCGGGGTATGGAGAGCTAGGGATGACGACGAGCGAACACGAGACGACGAGCGAACACGAGACGACTCATTTCAGCAAGCGACGTTTTGTTGTGCAGCGAAGCGAAGTTGACTCGAGACGACTTGAACAGACGGCCGGGCTGACACGCGCTGTGCAGCAGGGCGGACACGGCCGGAAGCGGCATTTATTAATAAGCTTAACAAGAAGGTAGGGCGCCACAAAGGCTTGCCTGCCGTCAGCTGAGGAGGCGAGTGGACCGGTCTGCTGCGGCTAGTCATGGCCAGTCAAGCAGTGGCTGCGTCCTTTCTTCACCGCATGAGCCACTAACTACTGGTGACTGCGCATATCTACGCCCCGCCCCCGCCCGCGTCGCTGCCGTGAACCATCGCCAGGGCGAGACGGCTGCGCTTGCTTTCCTCTCTCTCGCACGGAACCCCAGAAAACGGAGAAAAGCTACGGTGGGCTGCGACTGCTTGCGCTTCAGACACTGCGCCGTCGCCCAACGCATTGCTGCGCATTGCAACCAACCACCCACTCGTATATCGATAGTCCCAACGCTCGGCCCTCGGCCAATCTGTCTCGTGGGGCTCGGAGACAGGAAGGGGGACCATCTATCGCTGTTTACGCCTAGCCCTGCCGCCCGGAACCCGCTGATCGCCGCGAGCTAGGCCTGAAGGTACGGCCGAGGAAAGGCTCAGGAAAATAGCCATGGCTCCAGAGACTCCTCAACCTCGCCAGTCTTTATTGCGCGTGCGCACCCAGCTCTGTGAGAACCTGACCCTGCCCGGCTGGGACCGAATGCTCATGGAGGAACAACGGCCGCTGCTGCAGCCGCCCGTCAAGGCCCAACACGGTTTCCCTGGCTGTATGCTCTTGCCCGTCCACGCGCCTCTTTTCTGCTCTCCTTAACAAAATTAATATACCCCCGCAAATACCACTCTCCACCCCGCAACCCACGTTTTCCCCACCAACTTCACATTCCATCCACCTTAGCACCGCATTCCAAAAAAATGATTGATGAGTTCGCGCCGCTGATTCTTGCGCTTCTCTTGCTGTGCGTGCAAATGTAGCCGCCGATTTCGCAACCGCTCTTCGCAAGGAAAACGATGCCAGGAAGCAGCTCCCGCAGGCCATCGCGCATCGTGGCTACAAGGCCAAGTTCCCGGAGAACACCATGGGCGCGTTCGTGGGCGCGGTCGAGGTCGGGGCACATGCAATCGAGACGGATGTGCACCTGACGAAGGATGGCGTTGTCGTCTTGAACCATGTGAGTTTTTCCCTTTTTCTTTATCCCTCGACTGTTTTCTTTTTTTTTTTCTACTCGAAGGACTGTCATCCTGTGGCATTCTTATCGGCAGGACTCTGATAGTTTTTGACTTTCTCCCTCGTGTGCCCTCAATTCTCCATACCACAAATATTTTCGTCCATTTTCTGCCCTTCTCCTGAATCAGCCGGCTGTAAACTTGAACTCGACATCTGCGCGTGGCGCTGACATCAACGTCCCTTTTCGCGCGGGACGACAGGACCCGACACTAGAACGCTGTTTCGGTAAGAAGGAAAGGGTGATCGACTGCGATTGGGAATACCTGTCGACGCTGCGGACGCTGGCCGAACCGCACGAAAGCTTGCCCCGGCTCAGCGACCTGCTCGAGTACATGGCCAAGCCGGGCAATGAGCACGTGTGGGTGTTGCTGGACATCAAAGTACGTAAATGTTCTTGCAGAGAGCAAGCGGTGGCATCGGCAATAGAGAGAGCATCAACTGACCATTGAGGCCACAGAGGGATAACGACTTGGACGATGTCATGCGTCTCATCTCCGAGACGATCGCTTCGGTCCCGCCCGCGCCTTCTCGGCCGTGGAACCAGCGGGTAGTTTTGGGTATCTGGGCGGTACGTTTCCGATAACCTTCTTCCTCACAACTTTTGCACTTCGGCTCATATACCGGAACACACACCAAAAGGCCAAATACCTCCCCTTCGTCTCGACATACCTCCCCGACTTCCCGCTCACCTTCATCTCCTTCTCGCTGCCCTGCGCCTGGTACTTGCTCGCCCACGTCCCGCGCATCTCGTTCAACCTGTACGCCCCCATCCTCGCCGGGCCGCTCGGCGCCGCCTTCCGCCGCAAGGCCCAGCGCGACGCCGACGACCCGCGCCCCGTCTTCGCGTGGACGGTCAACAAGGAGCGCATGATGCGGTGGAGCATCGAGAAGGGGCTGGACGGCGTGGTGACGGACGATCCGAAGAAGTACCTGGAGGAGTGCGAGCGGTGGAAGGGGAAGAACGGCAAGAAGGTGGCGGGTTCTGTTGCCAGGAAGACGAAGAGGATGGACGAGGTACTCGAGGGGTGGACGTGGCGCGGGTGGGGCGTCGCCGAGGTGCTGGATCTGGCGAGGGTGCAGCTGTTCATCTTGCTGTTGACGCCGGTTTTGCTGTGGTGGTTGAGGCCGTGGGGCGCGCTCAGGGAGGTGGGGAGGATGCAGAGGGGTGTGTAGGGGTGGAGAGCGTTAGGTAAATGATGAGAGGAGATGAACATTCGCGTAGTCGTTGTTCTGGGCGCATAGGCAGTGAAGGGACGGAGAAAGAGGTGCCCGGAATTCACGAATAGGGCTTGGGGTTGGCCTGGGGAGTTGAGGGGGTTGGAAGCGCTACGAGCATCCATATACCGGAGCACCGAGGTTACGAGACATGTCGAACCACTGTAATGGTCATGTAGTTGTCAGTGGCTCACAAATAAATGCTCGCCATCCGATCGTGTGGCCAAGCGAGCAAAGCAAAGGACCGATGTTCGCTTATGCGCACTGACTCTGCTCCGTTGGAGGTCCATTGTGCGTTCGTCGTTCTCAAGGTCAGCAGATACACCTCCAGCTATATGCTTACACATCTCTTTCTTGTTCAAAGCGCGTCCGGGCACCCGACTCGCCGTAGGAGTGGGGCCCATGGGAGAGAAAAAAATCGACCACACACTCCGGCAACCCTCTTGACGAGAAGAGAGAGCAAAAAAAAGAGGACGTGTATGTACCCCGCGCGGGACTCGGACCCGCAACCTTTGGATTAGAAGTCCAACGCGCTACCATTGCCTGTTTTGATGTTAGATGTTGGTGTTGTGCGCGGGCTGTGGAAGGATATACTCACGCCAGCGGGGCCTGAGATTGGCTGGTCGATGAGGCCGAGGTTGCAAATTAAATCTACAGTGATGAGGAACAGAGCCGAGAACAATCATCCCTACGCCTGTCAGGTCGTGGAGCATCAGCGTGGATGAAATGAGGACTTCCGTGTTTCCGTGGTATGAAGTCATGGAGCAGAAAAATTAAGTGGAGAAGTCAAAAACACTTCAACGCTAGCTTCGAAACAGCCTGACCACTGATTGATTCCTCATTTGTATCAAGGGCACGCGAAAGATGTGTGCAGGTTCTGGAGAAGGTATAGACAAGCGCTGCAATTTTAATAGTATAGACTACGGTGCTACGGCTCGCTCTGCCACATGCATACAGCTGGCCGACCCATACCTCGAGATCCATGCTTCACATAAGTCACTGAGCGCAAATATGGATCATAGATGTCTGTTAAAAAAAAAAAAAGTCTTTTCTGTTTGAGCTCGTAACAATCGTCAGTGGCGCAACCAAGATACACCAAAAAGCCGTTCAGAAAAGGAAAAGAGAAATAGAAGAAGAGGTGGACTCAGAAGAAAGACGAGAGTCCCATCACCATCAACCAACCCCGCGAACCATAGCCCCGATCAACCGAACCACCTTGCTTTCCAGCCCCAACACTTCAACCCAACACCCTTAAGCCCGGACCTTCTTCCAGTCCATAACCTGCGCATGCACGCCACCCCTCCTCACGGCCCTCATACCCCTCGCCCTCTTAGCCATCTTCGCCGCGCCCGCAAAGCCCAACGCCTCGTTCCACGCGTCGGCGGTGCTCTGGTCCTTTGTGCCGAGCGCCTCGATCTGGGTCTTTGCGTCCTCGCACGCGGCCTTTGCGTCGTCGGCGGCGCCGCACACGTTGGTCAGCTGGTCACAGATGCGGTTGGTGATGATGTTGGGGTTGAGCGCCTCCTGCTGGCCCTCGGCGACGAGCGGGTCCGTCGGCAGGAACGTGAACTCGTCGGCGGGGCGCCCGTTGCGGCCGCCCTTGAAGTCCATCGTCGGCGTGCACTTGCCGAAGTCGAGGTTGTTGGCCGAGGAAGCCGAGGAGGAGGTGTTGGCGCCGCTGCTGCTTTGCTGCTGGTCGGCGTTGGTGGCTGAGCTGGAGGAGGCGGCAGAGGAAGAGGAGGAGGAGGCGGCGGCGGCGGTGCTCGTCGAAGCAGCATCGGCAGAACTGGAAGAAGAAGCGTCGGCGGCGGCGACATCGGTACCGCCGGCGGCAGCGGCGCCCGCGTTGCCATCGGCATCCTTGGTCGTGAAGTTGCTGAACCCGTTCTGCTGCAGCAGATCGGCGACGCTCAGGCCCGTCGCGTCGAGCGGGTTCGCCTTGGTCTTCTCCGACAGAGCGTTGGCGACGTCGGCGCCGCCGACGTCCGGGTCGATCAGCGGGGTGATGCCGCGCAGGGCCTCGGTCGTCGGCAGCGTCGGGTCGGAGCAGATGGTCGGCTGGTCGGTGGTGAAGGAGTTGAAGTTCTGCTCGGCGGCGACCATGCCGATGGCGGCCTTCATGGCGTCGGCGCCCGTGCCCAGCTTGGCCAGGATCTCGTCGCCGCGCGCCAGCTTGTCGCAGGGGTTGGCGGCGCCGAGGAGGTCGCTGATGGCGGCGCCGGCGATGGTTGAGGCCTCGCCTGCGTCGCCACCCTTGACGTCTTGGATGGCTTGGATGGGGACTTGCTCCTGACCGAAGCTGTGAGAATGGTGTTAGCTGGAGGAGTGGTGTTGGGGTGTGTTGGGGGTTTGGACTAACCGAGCTTCGGCCATGACGGCGAGGCAAACAGTGAGCAGGGTCTTGGAAAGCATGGTTGGATGTCGTAAGAAATGGTAGTTTTAAGGTTAATTATAAGGTAAAGGGTATCGGTATCTTGTAGAAGTAACGACCGGCCGGCGGATTCGATGTTGGAGAATGAAAGACAGACTAAAGATCGTGCGGAAGCTGTTGATGATGGAGCTGGCTATGGATTCCGGGCTATCCAGCCTTGATATATACTATACCCGCTGGCCAGGAGTCTGCAATTCCGCTGCCGCAGTGCCGAGGTGTCGCACATTCACCAGCAGAAACGGCCGTGAGCCCCGTCAGGATATTATCCAGACTCGGCGGCATAATGGTCTCATGTAGGCTGTGGGGGAGATTCTCGCCGTGTCTACCGTCCACAGGTGGAGCGCAGACCAGCATGGACGCTTCAAAACGGAGAAGGGACGGTTTTGCAGGTTGGGATCGGGTTTTACAGGAAAGAGGTTGCAACCCGGCATGTCTGATTCGGGTTTCAGCGCCTTCACCGCTTCCGGAAAAGGCAGTTTCGCAACCACAGCCGAGCGCCTGATGAGGCACCGAGACATGGCATTATGCCGAGCAGAAACCAATTTGCGACTCGACTTTGCAGCACTCTCGTGATTGATGGAAAAGGGTGGTGGTGGTGGGAAGTTGAGTTGCCGATCGGCACATCCTTGTTCCCGAATAGGCAATTGCATGCCTCACGCTAGTCCCAATCTTCATCGCAATGCCGGCGTGCTGGGACGGCCCCAATTTCTCACGGCGCCATAGGCAGATGACTGGGGAAGAATCCTTTCAACAATGCTCCATCCAGTCTGCGTAGCTTGACATGAGTGTGATTGTCATGCCTCTTTATTTAGCAATTCTCATGCCGTAAGTCCGTACCTTGGAAGCGTGATCCGATGCGGGGTGGCTGTCTATCTGTTGCAGTGAGGCCCTTGGCCTTTCGAATGAGAGATGCTTGGGGATTTCGACTGGTTCGCTGTTGTCTTGGTATCGACTATTCCAAAGATGCCGTCTCACCGACAAGACTTCATCAGACCTCTCAACCCTCCCTCCGCCGCCTAGGCCAAAACCCCGGGATGCCCGTCCTACAAGCATTCTCAAACTTCCTCGAGCCGCCCCTAATCGACAACTCGACGCCCCCGCCGCCCAACCGCTCCTTCAGCCCCCTCCTCTCGTCCTCGTTCAGCGCGACATGCGTCTCCCTCACCGCCCACGTATCATTCGTGCCTGCGCGGCCCGCATCCAGCACCTCAAACGACAAGTGCGGGCCCTCCCATTGCGCGAAGTCGGGCGGGTTGAGGCACGCGAAGCACCGCGTAACCTCGTGGAAACCGGCAAGCTCGACCTTCTCGAGGCGCGGCCACTCGGCGTCTGCGTCCGTGAGAACCGGTAGGATGTGCGCGCCGAATAGCGTCCACAGCGCGGGGCGCCCGCGCGGGCCGAAGGGGTGCGAGCGGTTGGCGCGGCGTATCCGCGACGACTCGGCGCGGTGCTGCTCGAAGACGAGGGAGCGTAGTGTTGGCCGCACCGATTGGATGAAGGCGGCCCACTCGGCGTAGCGAGCGTCGTCGAGGGGAGAGAGGAGCTCCCAGTGCTCCCATGGCGCGTAAGTGCGTATCTCGAGGTGTGCGAGTCGGGTGCAACGGTTGGTAAGTGGGCCGAGGTGGTTGTGCATGGGGCCGGGGAAGGTGCTGCTGAGGAATTGGTCGGGGGCGGCGTCGGTGTTGCGGTTGACGTGTGAGGTGATTTCGCGCAGGGTCATGTTGTTGGGGACGGGCGGAATGGGGTCGGCGAATTGTTGGAGGTTGATGGTGGACAGGGAGAGGAGATTTTCCGGGTTGATGTTCTCCAGGATGGCGGCGACGAAGTGGGTGGATGCTTGGCCGACTAGGCGGACAGAGGTGGCACTACTGAACAGGGGTGGTGGGGGGCAGGTTTCGCGCAAAGACCTCAGCCATGCAACGTCGATCGCGGTGACCTTGGTGAAGGCCAGAAAAGTGTCCCAGAGGACGCCGTCATCGCCAATGTTGTCGAATAACAGGCGCATGCTCTCATCATCCCTCGACTCCTGCAGCCTCTCGGGCAGAGTGGGTTGCTCCGGCCCATCATCTTCCGAGCTGCTTTCCTCTTGAGTGGAGCTTGTGGTGTTGCTACGTCTGCGGTGCGGAGGATCGAGTACGGACCAATGAAGGTAGCGGACGTGTTGGCCATATTCAGGGTGGTCTCTTAGTGTGTGGATCAACTGCTCCTGGCGAGTCCATATCTCATCGTCTAGTGGGACCCTTGGACGATCGGAGAAATCGAGGGGGAGTTCGAAATACAGACGCGAGTGCGGCCAGGCGATGGCGTGGACGGGGCCGACATGTGCGAGCTCGGTGGAGTTGTGGACGCTCAGGTCTACGGTGTGGTAGAGCTCTTCAATCTGCAATCTCAGACGGTGAGTGTGTGGTCGGACAAAGTGGCGGGAAGATGGGCCGACTCACGCAGAGACGATGAAGTTGGTGGGTTGTTGCGCTCAGGGTGCTCTGCGAATGTTGGTCGCAGTGTTGGATGATGAGGCGTAGAACCTCAACGGGGAGCTGGGCAAGGGCTCCCATGGCGGGGGTAGAAGGGTCATCTGGACAAAGGTCCCACGTCGGTGGGGAGACGGTTGATGATGGGTGGTGTTGGAGGTTAGGGTGGCAGCTGCTCGAGCGGTCTCGGACGAAAAGCACTAAGATAACCTTAGATAAGAGCCGAACTTCGGGGTGACGTAGAGCCCGACCGGGAGCCTGGCCACCTGCAGTCGCCCGCACACCACATCCAGCTCGTCCTTTCGTCCTGTGAGGAAGTCTTCCATCTTCGGCCCCAATGTCTCTCCCGCTCGCTTGGCACCAGCATCGAATCCCCTGGCGATCGGCCAGATAAGATAAGCTTAATCCGCTACTTCCCCGCATGACGTAAGGCGCTCAGCTGTAAACGGAGCAAAGGAAGACAGTCTGCCCCGCTCGGCTTGTTGCACCAGCCAGGTACACATCTCGTCGACTCCGCTTGCGGTTGCGTGTGTTTCTTATAGCCTCTTGGTCCGCTTTCACTGCTCATCATGGTGTACGACTCGACAATTAGCTTCACGCTCGACACGATTTGTCCATGGTAAGCCCTCCTTGCTGCTCCACCACGCTCTGGCCACCGCTTATCCCGTGAACAGGACCTACCTTGCCCGGCGCCGGCTGCAGCGCGCGCTCGAGCAGGTGCGCGCCTCTCACCAAGACAGCGGTACCACCTTCACTCTCAAGTACTTGCCGTATCAACTGTATCCCGAAGCCAGTAAAGAGGGCGAGGGCAAGTACGAGTGGTACAAGAAGTCGCGCTACGGCGACAGCGACGAGAAGATGAAGATGTATACAACGCTCATGACCGCATACGGTGCCGATGCTGGCATCAACTTCAAGTGAGAAGATGGTCGCTCTCGAACGCTCGGGAACCACATTCCTGACGTGAACTCCATCGTCCAGATTTGGCGGAACGGTGGCGAACACGCTTGACGCCCATCGTGTGATTCAACACTTCCAGGAAAAGCGCGGCCCCGAAGTCGCCGACAAGATTGTGGAATGTAAGCATCTCGGCTCGGCCCTCAACCCGAGTTTCCTCGCATCAACAACACGAAGCGTTCGGCATTCCAAGTCCGGCGGTCGAATCGGAAAAAGACCGCACTCGAGCTAGTCGCAGATCGGTTCGCTAACTCCATTCTTAGCACTGTACAGTCAGTACTTCGAGCACGAGCAGCATCCGAGCGCTGCCGACACGCTGCTCCGCGCGACGACAGATGCAGGCATCGCTGAATCCGAGGCCAAGCCCGTAATCGACGACGAATCCGAAGGCCTGACGGACGTCAAGATGCTGATCCAGGAACAAAAGGGAAACGGCGTCGATGCCGTCCCCTATATCGTCATTGAGGGGCGCCGACGCGATATGACGCTCGAGGGCGCTCGCGAGGTTGACGAATACGTCAAGGCGCTGCAGCGTGTTATCAAGGAGAACGCATGATAGGGCGATCAATCGACTTTAGGAGAAGGAGCAAGCCGCGGTCGGGTGCGGAATCGGATAAGCCAGCAGCCGCATTCATGCTCGTGTTGAGCAAAGAATGCGATTTCAGCTCAACCATTGGCGCGGTTCCCCACACTTGCTCGCTGAAGACTGCGGCGAGCCCCGCCTGTTGCTAGAAGTATATTTGCCAAGCGCACGCCAAAATCTTATTCGATCGCGAACGCTGATCCGCCCGCTCCCGCTGCCGATGATTTAAGTTCAGCCATGGTACCTATAGTGTTTCCTGCACATAATTAATCATCCATTCCGCTTAATCACCATCGTCAGCTTCGCTCTTCCTTTGATTCTCCACTTCTTCATCTCCCGCTTCCCCGCACTCTGCAATCCACCAGAGCCGTCCTTCTTTAATACCACCAACTGCAATCACTTAAACCCGGCACACATTCACTGGCACACTGTATATCCTGGATGCGAAAAGCTTTAACCGCACCGACAACCGACCAATCAATTCGTCTTAATTGCCCCAACCATGGAGTACGTACTTCCGTTTGCCCCGCTCCACTCCCCAACCAAACTCGCGACCACTTGTGCTTCGTCGTCCCTTACCCTAAAATCCTCTCCCGGCTCCCCGAAGCGTAATCCCCGTCTGACTGTCACGTGCATGCTAACCACCACCACAGCGCACTACCGCCAACTCTCTCGTCATTATGCCCAACATCGTACCTCTACTCCGAAGCAACAGAAGCGACAACAATATCACCATTAGCATCAATACCATCAACCTTCCAAGTGTCCTTCGCCCTCAACGGCAACAACACCAACAACTATCTCACAACCACCAACCTGTCCTCCTCCAACAACAACAACACCACCCCACTGCTCTCACAACCAACAACATTCCAACCACCATGGCAGCCATGGTCCTCAACTACCACGTCCTCCCTCCTCTTCAACACCAACATCCTCACCCTCCTCCTGCTGCCACTCGTCATCCGCGAGATCCCGACCATCATGACGACGACGCTCGACCCGCTGCTTGACTACGTTTTCGATCCGTGGAGCTGGGGATACTTTCCCGTCTGGTGCGCCGAGGTGTGGCGGCTGCTGCGAGATGAGAGGCAGGCAGTCGTGGCTGGGTTGTTGCTGCAGAACGCCGCCGGTGGTGCTGGTGCTGGGTCCGTGGAGAGGGTTTGGGTGGAGAAGGGGGTGGTGGAGGTGGTGGAGTTGAGGGTGGGGAGGGCATGATTGGGTGGTTGGCTGGCTGCTGGGGATCGGGCATGTACAGGGGTGAGGAGCGCGTAGAGGGCGGGACAAAAAGTTTTTTTTTTTTTTTTATCTTTGGGGAGTTGGACGGAAATGTGTTTATGACGCCATGGCTACTTGGATCAAGGACGGTGTTGAAGCTATCGACGATTTTGAGTTAACTGCTTCCCAACGCATCCACCGCGACTTTCAAGACGTTCGACCATGCATTGTTCTCACGCCGTCTTGCTCGCTTTTATTCCCCACGCCTTCGGCCGGACCATGCCTCTGTTCAGTGATCCAATCCGGAGCCTACTATCTTCTTCTTCCTTCCCTGCCCCCGACAGCACGCCCAACCGTCGCGGCGCTTCCGTTCACTACAGCATGGCTCAGTCCACCTCATGCTTGAAGCCCAACAGAGAATGCTCCACGGACAGCAGCCAAAGTGTGGGTATCGACTTCGAGCGCTCCTACGACGACGACTCCGCCCGTTCGCAGTGTGGTAAGCTTTCGAGACCGGCTTTCTTCATTCTCCTTTTCTCTCCATACCCCCGGTTCCGGCTCCTGGAACTGTGAGATCTGCCTGTGTATGCGTATGTATATGCTTGGAAAGGCATTGTGCTAAAGGTCGTAGGATTGATAGGATTGCAATCCTTTCGACGGCCGGGGGTCCTTTGTACAGTGGAACGCGTGAGCAAAATGTATGGCGTACTGCTAAGGAGAACTTTTAGGGGGAAGAGGAGTAAGTAAGGGGCGGTTGTTGGTTCAGAGGAGCTATCAACAGAGGCAGTTCGAGGTGTATGTATGGGCTCGGGCGCCCTTTTTCTGTTGTAGGAAGGCAAACCACGATTGATGGCAATGACGTGAGTTTGTGGAGCCCGTGAAATGCCCCGCTGCATGCGATCTTCCAGTTCTTTGTCTACGAAGCAAGGTGCTTGCCATAAGTGCATGGTTCCTTTTTTCGAGCCACGAAGAGGAATGGATTCATCCTCTGCCCCGGAGCTGAAGTTGGCCGACTGAGTTTGGTTGAAGGCCGTTGCTGATAAACTGAATTTTTGAATTGTGAAGCAAGTTCAGGTTTTTCGTGGTAAGTAGGCTTAAGAGCGTTCGCCATATTTTCAAGACAAAGGATCCCAATTTGCCCGAATATGCCGAAGGCTTGGAAAACTCCACACCGAAACGTACAAGGAAAGTGGAAGATGGAACTACATTGAGGTTGGACTTGAAGAACACTTCCTGAATATCTGCTCGGTACGCTGGGTCAGGCTCTAAAGAGTAGCAACACAAATGAACAGCTCGTACATGCACATCTCTAGTATGTGGCGTTACAATATTGCAATCGTTGCATTAATATATTTAATTCAAGCGTGGAGCCGCCGTGCTTTTTCAATTGCCTATCGTACAACCTGTGTGTGTGAAGCCTTCTTATCATCCAAAGGATAGGTTCTGTGATTCCTATAAACGAAAGTCTTCCCGGTTGTGCCGGGGCTCATATAAACACAAGGTAAGGTAGCTCCAAAAGTCGTCGCGCCATTCCTCAGAGATGGTTTAATGTAATATGCAGTCAAGCTGAGAGGAAATATCAGCCTTTGCCCACGCTGAGGTGGATCAGTGTCTGATGGTGAAGCAGGATGATCGATAGGTGAAGGCTGCTGGTGGTGCTATATACCACCTGGTAGCAAACTACGCTAGTCCTAATCGATCTACATAAAGCAAACAACCCGCTGCAGTCTCATGAAGGAGGGAGGCCTACCGGCCCTGCCGATCAGTGTCTCTTGGTATTTCATGCCTGAGAAAGGTTTGAGTCGGGAAAGCTCAAGCCGGCGCACAAAATAGCACTGCTCCTTGTACCTGAGCTATGGAGTAGATGGAAACTTCCTTTCAAATGAGACAAACCTCCTCTTCTATGTTAGTGTTGTAAAACTACGCCATTTTTGGAAATCGAGCAGCGTCATCAACCAACAACATGCTCCATCAGGGTACTCATTCAACGTGATCATCAGTTTTACCGCGCCACACCTCCGCCAAACAAGCTTCAGTTGGATGTCAAACTTTACAGAAGGCAATCTGATCGCTTTGACTCGACGCGCTGACCTATTTACAACAGTTTTGCCCCGAGAAAGCATTGTGCAGGATTGCGAAGCATGTTGGTTCGCATATGGACGGAATCGAGGCGACGTCTATAAAAGAGAGCGGAGACGGTTTACCTTAACTCTATCACAGAGCCCACCTTTACCATCTCACCATGTAATCTTGAGCCTTGGGGCTTGAAGCTGACTTCGTAAGCATGATTCAAATCCTCAGCATCATCATCTCTACTGCCTCCGCTGCGGCTATGGTTATTGGCCGGCAAAACGGGACTGTGGGCACTGAGGTTTCGTATCCCAAAAGACAATTTCCGTCACAATACTGCCATCAGCAATACACTACATGGTAAGTGGATCAGTGACCGTCTACGGTCCGTAAAGAATCGAATTGCAAGAAGAAAAGGAAAGAGACTTAGTTTGCTAATTGCCGCTAAACAGCAAGGTCGGCGACGGCAGCCCCCGTGACGTCGTCTACCACGAGCAGGTGACGGACAGCATGCAGTGTTCTCAGGAGAATGAATGCTCCATCGCCAACCAAGAAGGGGAAAGCATCGAGATCAGCTTCAGCGCGAGCATTACGCCGTTGGAATGGTATGTATGAGCACTTTGCCTATTCCATCTCTTTGTTGCAAGAGGGAAACGAAGTACCCGAGTTGGAATAGGAGAATCGAGACAGACACGATGCTGACAGTACACACAAGGATCACTGCCGGCTTCGGAGTCGCGAAGAGCTGGTCGGTAGGCGTCTCGCACGAGTGCGCTGGCGGGCCGGACGAGACTGTCTGTCTGTGGGTGCGAACGCCATACATCGAGTACGAGGTGCAAAACTGCGGCGTGGACAGTTGCTACGGGAGGCCTGAGCTGGAGGGCGAGTCGTTTCGGATCAAGAGTCCCAACAAGGAAGAGGAGCTGCGGCCGTACTGCGTTGTGGGAGCCGAATACTGTCGGAAGATGGGATCTCGATACTGGCAGTTTGACGGTCTAGAGGAGTATCCGTATTGGTACCCCAAGGGCAAATAGACCTTGCTGAGCTTGTCTTGCACCGAGTAGGACGCTGGTCGTCATTGCCGAGTCTTATTTCTTTAGAGCTTTTCTTCGAGCTCTGTCCGGTCTTTACTTCGGTTTCAGGTTTATATAGTCTGTGTTGGTTAGATTGCGGTCCAATGTATTTGAATAGATCTTTTTCCTCATCTCAAACGGCAGGCGTCACAATTCCGTCCACCTGATTCCGGCTCTCAACGAGTTTCAAAGTGTCCTCGCAGTCTACCCAACCCTCTTCATCACAAGCCGAGGCACCTTTCATATCAACAACAAAGTCCCCAATGTTTTATCTACAAACAGTTAAGAATTAAAACTACCAAGTGATCGGGAACTCAAAAGAGCAACCAGGGTATACATCACCACGAAACCTCCTCTACCTCTGCATCTCATATCTACGCCAAATCCCAGACCGCAATGCCCTGATAATTCCTGAACCCGTACCGATCGCTCTCCCACACTTCTCTCGTCACACCCCTCCCACTCCCCTCCGGGCCACCGTGCCACTTGTCCCCGGCACATGCCATGATTGTCTGCCCGGGGGCGCCCAGCTCGACCCTCTCGACGTCCAGCCACCAGAACCGGCCGTCCGTGTTCATCGGCAAGAACTGCTTGTTGCGGCCATCCCTACCCTGGATCGCGAGGAAAAACATGTACGGCTTGCCCTCGCCCAGCGCCTCGCCATCGAAATGCGGGCAGCGCTTCTCCCACTGGAAGCGGATGACAGGCGCCGCGGCCGGGTCCGGGTCGTATATACAAATCTGGCGCACGTCGGGGAGGAAGGCGGTCTTGCTCAGGCCGGCGGTTTGGGCGAAGCCGTAGACGTTGGCGCCGGGGGGCGCGGCGATGTACTCCTGCCAGGTGATGCTCGGCCTGCCCGGGTCGTTGCGGAAGAAGTACGCGGGGTTCTCGGGGAAGTGGCTCGCGCCGAACTCGACGTTGTCGGCGGTGAAGCACTCGGGCGAGAACTTGCGCGTGTAGGCCTGCGTGCCGCCGTCGATGTGGCCCGCGCCCCAGCAGCAGTCGATCAGCTTCCACTCGCCGCCGTCGATGCGCACCGCGTTCCACGCGTGCCCGCACGAGAAGGGCGGGATCGCCGCGCCCGCCGTCAGCGGCGAGTGCCCGAACCCCTTGCCGTGCCCGCCGACGACGACGCTTTCGAGCCCGACGGCCGTGGCGAGCGCGGCGAAGAGGCCGGCGTAGCCTTCGCAGACGGCGAGGCCGGTGGCAATGGTCGAGGCGGGCGTGCTGGGCTGGACGTTGTGATTGAAAAAGGCGGCCGCGTTGTAGTCGATGTTGTGGTGAAGCCATGTGAAAAGGGCGCGGGCTTTGTCGGTCAAAGAAGGGAAGGGGTCGGTGAGTTGGTGCGCTAGCCACGAAATGTCGTGAGACGGGATGGCTTCGCGGGGGAAGCGCGCAGCATGCGCATCTACACCACGGAAATCGCGGCACTTGAGGCAGGAGTTTGTAGCGCCAGACCTTGGCTTGCTGGCCTGGAGCGTGGCCAGGTCAGGGCGAGAGCCAAGCGGGACTGGAGGAGGCGGCGAGGCACCCGACTGTTGACCTGGCCGGCCTGAGGGCAACGGCGGCGCCTCTTCCGTGCTCTTATTCATGCCCCATTCGAGCGCTGACCGCCTGGGCTTGCGCGCCAACGCTGCATCATTTTGTGTTGTACTGGGCCGCGGCGGAAGACTTGGCCTGGACGGAAGCGCAGGCGGCGGCGCCTTAGCAGTCGAGTGAGAGCTCGAGGTCCTCCTGTTCGCGCGCACTGGGTCGTATCTTGCAAGCTCCGCATCCTTTTCTTCCTGCGTCCTCTTGGGCGGTAGCGGAGGCAGCTTTGAAGGGTCGAATGGCGGCGCCTTGACGCGATTCGACGATGCCGCAGGCTCGCTGTACAGAGTGCCTGACGTCACGCTTGTGCGACCTGAAAGTGCCGACCCCGCAGAGCGCCATGAGGCAACGGTAGATATGGACTCTTGCGACTCCTTCCGGCGCACGCTCTGCTCCGACGGGCGGCGGGGAGGCAAGGTAGGCGCATTCTGCAAGGACCTTGTCGGACGCGGTGGTAGCGAGGGCCTGGCCTCAGTCGCGGCTCCTAAGGATGGCGGGGGCAGGACACGCTTCTGCTGGGGGGTCGACTCGGCAGGAAGGTTACCAATGGACCTGGCATCGGTCGGCGCATAGCTCTGGGTCGGCAAGTTGACAGACTGGCTGCGATCATCGGCGGAAAGGCGGGGCGGAGGGTTCGCTGGCGGCGGGGGTGGAGGGCGCTTCTTGACGGGGGCGGGCTGGCCGTAGACGGGCGGAGGTCGCCCGGCTGTCTCGCTGAGGTTCAGGGCAGCAATGCGGGCCTTCAGCGAGGGCATTGGAGCTGGATCGTCGGCCATGATGGTGGTGGCGGGGCGCTACGAAGGCGCGGGCCGTTTCCGCTGCAGCGCTGCGATTGCGAATGAACGAGAGCGACGCGCTCCTGACGACGACACAGCGGGCGCAGGAGGCGATGCTAGTATAGGTCGGTGGCGAGAGGATAGTGGTACGACCTGCTGCTCCGCGGACTCCAGCTCCAGGCGGCAAGGCTGCGCCGCAAGTGCCAGCGCGAAGGATTACGAGCGCGCGTGGTAGCGCGCGAGGCTGACCACGGTTCACCAGCACAGGCGCAACCGCAGTCGTGCAACCGCAGGCAAGCTGTCGGGCAGTGCCATGGGCGGCTGCCTCTGGCGCGCGGTGCTGTGCCTGGCTGTGTCGCATTCGACCTAGGTCGGACACAACGTCCATGTCGGGGGTGCGCAGACAGCCGGCGGCCCCCAGCGTCGCCGGCGCGCATCCCATTCGCGATGACGATGTGGGCGCGGCAACGTGCAGCTCGAGCCGCGCGAGTCAGCAGGGCGTGTCCGAGCGTTTGAAGCAGGACAGCGCAGCCAGTGGGCAGCGGCGTCCGGTCGAAAAAAAGTCGGATAGAGCGGCATATCGTGAAACAGTCAACTCGGCCCCAATGCTCTTCGCCTGCCGCTGCTTCCCCGAGCCCGAGCGAAGCCTGAGGAATGCGTTGTCCCAAGGGCAGTATTCTAGACTCCGATCTCCAAGTTCTTCGGGAACGGGCCGTGGCTCCTGGCCGTCTGCTACCCTGTTGCGGATGGAACGCCGCTGAAGGCTTGTGGAGCTGGCTCCCGTTGCGCCCTGCCATTGCGCATTCACGTGCTGGGTTGAAGCCTGCGTCAGAATGCCCAACAGATGCTGGGACAGCCATTATTGCACCAGTCTGGTAGCGTCAGCAACATCCATCTAGCGCGATGCTGTGAGATCTGGATGCTGGCGGTGGCTCCGTTTCCCCGTCAAAGGTACGCGCCTTTGCCACTCTACTCCATCGTCTCCAAGCCAACCATCGCGCGCCCCTGTTGCCGTTGTAAGCCTACTTTGCCGTTCCACAGCATCCGAACCTTAATCTGCGTGCATGATCGAAAGAGGCATTTTGACCATATCGGATTTTACTTGCGCATGAGAGTTACAACATTTGCCCCCTCATCTCCAATTGCCAACACCTTGGAACCCCCATACGAACCAACACACGGCAAGAAACGGACCAAGTGAGAAGAAAAGGAAACGAACCAGCCATCCGCCACCAGCCTCCCGCCAACCGTCATATGTAGCCCACCCGTCCTCTGTTGTCATTGACCGTCATCTTCTCGGCTTCTCGCCGTACAATTTTGTCCAAACCTCGTGCAGACAAAAGTCCAGCCCGTCTGTCTCGCGACTGCGACCTGGCATTTGGAAGATCGAAGCCCGATTAAACTTTTTTCTTAAGTAAGGAATGTTGACGCGTGAAAAATAAACTCCGCCGTAACACCGTCCCGTAACCACGCTCAAACAACCGTAACCCACGGCTATAAATCACAAGACAGAAGAAAGGTAGGGAACGGATCGTCGCTGAGAAAGGAGGTTGGCGAGGTTGGCGCATCCATCCAGCCGAGCAAGTGCGCTGAAAATCAAACCGCTAGCCGCCAACGCCTGTGCCAAGAACACTGTAGACATGTCGCTGAGGAAATATACAACGCCCGGTCATGGCTTTATCTCTTGCGCTTCTTGTTCTTGTCGGCGGCTGCGGTGAGGGCGCTGTAGCCGCCCATGCCTCCCATGGCGCTGGGCGACTCGTGGAACGTAGGCGCATCGGGGATGATTTTCTTGACGGGCACGCCCATGTGGCGACCATAACGACCCTTCCGGCCGTTGCCCTCGTCCTCGCTGACACAGCCGTCATGGCCAATGCCGGCATCCTTGCAGCGCTGGCAAGGCCGCTGACGGTCGCATCCCTTCTTGCTCTTCCTGCATCGCTGGCAGCGAGGCTTGGTAGACAAGTCTTCCTCATCGGGCGCGAACGTCGGCATCGAGAGCGATGCACTCGACGTCTTGCGCGACGCGGGAGGAAGAGAAGTAGGCGAGATAGGAGCCTTTGTAACCGTCGGTGTCTTGACCTTGTTCTTGGAGCTGTGGACACGAGACTTCACCATCTTGGTAGACAGCTTGGTCACCAGCGATCCCGCGCGCTTCTTCATCACAATCGGCCTACCCATGCCGTTGTCGTCAGGAACAACCTCATCACTGTCGCCCCTGAACGATTCCCTGTCGTCGTACTCGTCACTCTCATCCGCACTGTCGTAACGGTGCAGGTCGTGGTCGTGCACATGAACCGTAGTATCAAGCGATTCCGTGTAAGCAGGGAACTCGTCGACTTCGCTGCCGTCGTCGCTGCATTCGTCCGAAGAAGCAAGCTCAGCCTTGCCGCTCAGCGCATCGTCAATGGTCGAGGTGGACTGGCGACCATGAGACGAGAAGTTTGAGGCGTCGCCAAGGCGCATGAGTTGAAGAGCGACGTCCTCATCAGAGATAACACTTCCGCCGATCGTAGGGTCAGGCGTGGGCAGAACACCACCGTAGGAGTTTCGCGGGATGCCTTGACCGGTGCCACGTGTACGCGGTCGGTGTCCGTGCGGCTGTCCGCTGGAGGTAGCGTACGGAGTTCCCATTGGGAACCCCTGCACGTATGAAACATCCCCATGGCTTTGCGGTGAAGGTAGAGGGTGCGTGTAGGAAAACGTCTGCTGGTTGGAGTAGGAATACGGCGAAGTGCCATTGTTGCTGCTGATGCGTCGCTGCGGAGAAATAGACGAGATTGACGCAGTCATGGGCACCTGAGGCGGTGCAAAAAGCGGCAATTCCTAAGTGAAACGCTCTTTGTTAGATCAGAGAGAACGTGCAAAGTATGGCGCGTCGGAAGGCTTACCGAGCTGTCGAATTTCGCACGCTTTCGTCGACCACCCTCGACGATATTATCCAAGCTGATCTCTGCACTCGCAACATTGTCTCTGCGCGAGCTTGTGACCGATCCTTCGCCCGCCTCGCTATCGCTATAGTCGCCATTGTAGTCGGGCAGACTGCCATGCGAGCTCGTCGCTCTGATCTTGAGTCCCGGGCGAGAACGAGACTTGCGGTTGGTGCTCCCGGACACACTACGACGACCGCGCTGGTTGTCGGGCGACAGACTGCGATTCCTAATCGATAGGGAGGGAGGTTGAGAGTGCAGTTGGGGAGGGAGCATTTGGAAGGGCTCGTCGAGGCGGTTCTTGCGAGGGGAGAGTGATTGGCGAGGAGTGGGATTGAAGTCATCGATGTCTTGCGGTATCCGGCGCACGAATACGGTCATGTTGTGCTCGAAGTTCTCATACCTCGCAATGAGGGTGTTGCCGTGCCGGTCCTCGAAGCTCACGCCGTAACCCTGACCGTCGTAGATGCCATGGAAGTTCTTGACGGTCGCAACAATCGATTCCGTGGTGTCGTGCGGCCATATGTTCACCCTCATCGGCAAGCGCGCGCGCGAGTGCGGCGTCTCCAACAACAGTTCAAAGCTGACATGCTTCGGCTTTGCATTGATGGTCGGTGACGGCAGAGGCCACGAGCCAACGCCCATGGGGACATCGACGGGAGAGTGAGTCTGATAGACGGAGCCCATTGTGTTTCTCGTAGCGATTGTAGAGTGCGTTCTGTCGGGTTGTTCGGGGGATGGCTGTTGGATTTCGATGGGTGTTTTGGCTTGGCGGTTGTGGTTGTGCGTGAAGTCGGTGAGCAGGCTCGATACTTCCATACCAAGTATATCAAGGCGATATATGAGGTATGGAGGCTTCCGTAGAGGTCGCCACTACTCAAATATAGATCGTGCCCGCCGAAGCTATTCGGGCAGACACCGATCCTGCCGGTGTCGCGAGGTGAAGAGGGGGTAGGTGGAGAAGCGGTCAAAGGAAGAGGGCAGCGGCCTGGACGACGGATTTCGTTAGCAATTTATATTCAAAGTAATCGCTCGGTATCCGTGAGCTGGTTGATGGTGTAGATGAGTTGCGGATCAGGGTTGCTGTCCCTGGGCTGATGGGAGGCGCCCCAGGGCGGAGCAGCAGCAGAGCCGAGTGGAAAGCCCCTCAGGAGCGATGTGCAGAATACACTGCCCTGAAGGGGCGTGATTATGGTCGCATGCAGCATATGAAAGTATTGACATACCCTAGGAGAGAGGATGAGGCGTGGGCGTGGGAGTTGAGGGCGTTCCGTGAAGCGCCGGGTCGTCGTCTGTGGCACACCGATACGTCAGTTCGGGCGGCACGATGTGGGCGAGGCAGGCAGGGCGGGCGACGAGAGAGTGAGGGCTGTATCGGATGGGCTCTGGCGAAAGCGGCTGGACACTTACGGGAGGTGTTGAGCCTTGGGGTGGGTGTTGTTGGTACAGGCTTGGGAGGTCAGTCGGAGAGGAGGATGTGTGACAGCCAGAGACGCTCGACTAGCGAGTGTCAGGCGGGCCGGATGCTCAACTTATGCGCTCAACACCGCACCACAAACCCAAGAATGCGGATTCAAACGGTAAAGTGGGCTGAATAGGGCAGAGGCGACTCGGACGGACATCAATTGCGCTTCACATGCAAGCTTATTCGGAAGTTTCCCATATAACGTGATGCGCGCCGCATACGGGGCGCTGGCGACGCAGCGGACGGCGACCCGGGGGCAGGCGCAAGTGCCAAACACCAAGCCGCCAGCCGGCCGCGGTCGCAGGGTTCAGAGGCGCAATGCTGCTCAGTGCTGTGCTGTGCGGCGCCCATGACACGGCAGCGCGGGCGGATGCGCTTCCTCAGGCCTCGCGCTGGCAGCCCTCACGGTGTCCAAAGTTGCGACTAGCCCCCAGCACAAGCACCGCAACCTGGCCGGACGACATGTAGAGCACGGGCAGCGGTAGGGCAGGTCACGGCCGCGCAGCCAGCACGCTCACGGCGGGCGCGGCGCATACCCGTGGTGCGCAGCTCTGCGAAGCCAGACTTCCCGAGCTCAGCGCAGCGGGCCAATCCGCAGCAGGGCTGCTAATGCATGCCAGACAAGCTCCGTCGCTACGAGAAACGCAGCTTGTGCTAGCGTGAGCTGCTGTTCTGCCCGCGTTGAAATACTGCTGTGCGGGGAGCGGGCATTCGTCTGGACTTCGGCGGGCTTCCATCTGCGCGAATGCGCCCTGTCTCCCGGCAGCGCGAATGTGATGCGAACAGTAATTCACGCCAGCGGTACCTGAGTTGCCTAGATCTCACGGCCTGGCGCCGCCGCCGACGACCAATGACAGCTGTTGCCGCAGATATGTTGCGGGCGCCGGGGCGGATCGCACAATCTGAGGCCGCGATGCCAGCGGCCATGCGCGCGCTCAACTGCCTCGCCGCCGGGCTGCAGAACATCGTTCTCGCCGTCGCATGCAAGCGCAGAGGGGACCGAGCGGGCCAGGGACAGGCCGGGCACGGCGCTGCGCCTCTGAAGCGGTCTTGATGGGTCTCCAGGTGGCCGCTCCACACAAGGGACTGCACGGCATGGCCACCTGCTGGACGGCCCCGGTGATTCGAGCAAACACAGCGCGCAGAGACGGCCAGAGAGCAACCCCCGGGCGAGACCGCGCTCTCGCCGCTGCGGAGCTCGCATTTCTGCAGCTGCACCGGGCAGATCGCAGCGAACGGCGCAAGACCGTCTCTCCGCGATTACGCCGGAAGGCCCTGAGAGAACAGGCGATAGTGATGCGACACGGCCCTTCTCCACAGCGTGCTGCGCAGAGCGCGGAAGCAGGCCACGCGCTCCGGGAGCTGCAGCGTCTGGACGCCTGTCTGCCGCAGCGCCCGGCCGGAGCAAGTGGAGATGGCGGGTGCTCTTCAGCGACGGCGGCATCGCGGCAGATCTGCGCACCCTACCCGCGCAGCAGAGCGCCAGAGGAACACTGGGCGCAAGCCTCGCTGCCGTCTGCTGCCGCCGCGGCCGCAGCCGGGGTCGCAGATGCTTGCCAGAAGCCGGCGCAAGCGGGAGCGCATCGCGCGAGGTTCGAATCGCTTGCAGGAGGGTGAGTTTTGGGAAAGCGGGTGCCGATTGACTTGATAGGCTGGAGTGGGGCGCACTGCTGGCACTCGACACAAGCCATCGAACGGCCCAACAGCCTGCCAGCACCCTGCGCGGCTGCGGGACAGGCACAGAACAGGCGTAGGACGCGCGCAAGACAGTCGCAGGACGGCGTGCTGGCGATGCGGCGTGGTCGCAAATGTCGAAGGGGGCGCGTGCTAGGTCACGTTTCCGCGCGCCGTTGACGCATCACCCGGCGCGCGCCCTGCGCCAGGCGGGCGCCAACGCGGGGCTTGCACCGGCGGGCAGCCGCGGGCGCGGGCAGGCCAAGAAGCCGGCGGGCGGCAGCGGGGGGGCATGCGACACATATAGCAGCGGCAGACAATGCGCGCGACGAGCGTGGCGGCGAGTCCCGAGGGGTTCGTGTCAAAGATCGCATCTCTGGAGACGCGCGGTGGACAGTTGCGGGGTGACGACATGTCTTGGCGGCGCATGTGGGGACGTGCTAGCGACCCTTGGGTGCGTTGCGCGCTGACCGTCTTTCGGCGCTGCCGGGGCCGTTTCTCCGGCCCTCGAATCCCTGCCGCCTTCCCAACTGGCCGTTGCTGTGTTTACAAGCAGCCACGCAAAACAGTAGGCGCGCCTTTTACAGCGGTGCAAGCTCCAACGCACTCTCTTGTCCACCCTCCCCACCGCCTCATCGTCCCATTGTTCCCGCAGCACCGCCTATCCGCAAGCACTGTTAGTAGTGCTCTAGCGGCCTGACTGTGCGCAGGCCCCCAGCATCCTGCGAGATCCACTTGCGCGCGCGCGCCGCGGCACGCTGCTGGTCACCGGTTGTTTGTTGTGCCCGCGAGCTCACCGTTCCTTCGAGCGCTGAGGATCGCCGTCCCGATTCCTCTCCACCAGCACGCTCCACAACATCCTCGCCACTGCTAACAACGCATCGCTGCACCCTGCCACCATGGATGCGAAGGTACGTATTCTCAATGCTTGCCCGCTGCCACCTGCGCACCCTCCCCCAAGCATCGGCCTCAGGCTCGAGAGCATCCTCTTCCCGAGCTTCATGCACGCTGACTCGCCGGAATCTCTCCCCACTCCCGCGCCGCTCCGCCCAATGGACTTTTGCCTCAGCGAAAAGCTAATCCGGTGTCGCGAGCAGCCTCAGCGCCCGATGCGCTCCCTGCGCGTCCACAACGAGAACAGTGTGCCTGCTGCTCCCGCCGGCAAGACTATTCACCAGCGCAATAAGTCGTCGCCCGCGCTCTCGTCGCTTGCCCAGAATGCTGGCATCAAGGCTGCTGCGAAGCGTACCGCCTTCGCGGACGTTAGCAACACCGCGCGCAACACCCATCTAGCCAAGGATGACTCCGCTGTCGCCGCCAAGGGTGCTCTCGCGGTCAAGAAAGACGTGCTCGCTCCTATCCAGGAAGCACACAAGCCTGCTTCGCTTCTTCGTCCCGCCCAGCGACCGCTGTCCTCGACTGCGCAGAAGCCCGCCGTTGCCGAGTCGGTCGCGCCCAAGACCAGTGCTGCCGATGTCGCGCCCCAGCCACTCCACGCCAAGAACGTTATCTCCAAGCGTAACACGACCGTCTTCAAGGAGAACACTGCCCCTCCCGATGCCGACCCAGTCCGTCGCCGTGAGAGGAGTGACAGCGCGCCTCAGCTTTCGCCGCCTTCTGAGAAGCTTCTCAAGGTTCGAAGCATCGTCGAGGCGACCGTTGAGGAGAGCGTCACGCTTTCGCGCGAGGAATCGACTACTAGTCTCGAAACAGCCATTGCTGATGAGGAATGCCACCACATTGCCGGCCTTGATACCGACCTGCCAGAGGAAGATGCTCTGCCTGTCGCCGAGGATAAGCTCGCCGAGCTTGGCCAGAAGGAGAACGACGACGCCGAACACGAGGAGCAGGATGCGAAGGCGGAGGCCGTTGCGCTTGCTGATGCAGAGAGGTTTGAAGAGTATTGGGATGAGGAAGATGAGGAGTACTATGATGCCGATGGCTACACCGGATACACCTCGCGCTCGCTCAGGAACAGGACGGAAAACACTACCGGTGGTGTTACCGTGGTCCTGGCCCCGAGGGTTACCGCGCGCACTCGACGTGAACTAGAGGAAGCCGCGGACTTTGTCGAAGCCACCAAGACCCCCGAGGATATTGAGGATGAAGCTTGGGACACATCCATGGTCGCTGAATATGGTGACGAGATCTTCGACTACATGAGGAAGCTTGAGGTATAATATCTCGAGTGAACGTTCATTTCCATCTGATGACTAACTTGTTTGCAGGATCGCATGAGGCCTAACCCGTTCTACATGGACAATCAATCCGAGATCCAGTGGTCTATGCGTTCAGTTCTCATGGACTGGCTGGTCCAGGTACACCATAGGTTCACTCTTCTCCCTGAGACTCTCTTCCTTGCCGTCAACTATGTCGACCGCTTCCTCTCCTGCAAGGTCGTGTCCCTTGGCAAACTCCAGCTCGTTGGCGCTACCGCAATATTCGTTGCAGCGAAGTATGAAGAGATCAACTGTCCTTCCGTGTCTGAGATAGTCTACATGGTAGATGGCGGATACACCATCGATGAGATCCTCAAGGCTGAGCGTTTCATGCTCAGCATGCTCCAATTCGAGCTTGGCTGGCCCGGTCCAATGAGCTTCCTGCGTCGCATTAGCAAGGCGGATGACTACGACCTGGAGACCCGCACTCTGGCCAAGTACTTCCTTGAGATCACCATCATGGATGAGCGCTTTGTTGGATGCGTCCCGAGCTTCTTGGCCGCCGGTGCTCATTGCCTTGCCCGCTTAATGCTTAAGAAGGGTGACTGGGTAAGCATAGTCAAGTCCTAGCTCCTCTTTGGTCCTTCTGCTAACTCTGTACAGAGCAAGGCCCACGTCCACTACTCAGGATACACCTGGTCCCAACTCCGTTCGCTTGTGTCGGTCATCCTCGAGTGCAGCGAGCACCCCCAAAAGCACCATGCTGCCGTCTATGAGAAGTACGCCGATAAGCGCTACAAGCGCGCATCTCTGTTCGTGGAAGCCGAGATTCAGAAGGGCTTCCAGCTGCCTCAGCAGAACCACCGTGATAGCTATGGCACTGGATCTTGGCTTCGTAAGTGATCACGACGTTCTTCTCCAGCTGTTGCCCCGCTCAACAGCACTCGCTGTATCACAACCTTCTGTATGCTTCTGCTCCCAAGATTTGGGTAGCTTTCATTGGCATTTTGTATTTTGAAAGGGAGCCAAAGTGCTATCGATTTTGGGATCTGCTTTATTTGCCTTTTTGGAGACCAGCTGATTACACCATTCTTTCCCCAGGCTCTTCTGTTTCCGCGCTGGCGCCTTGGTATTATACCCCCGGTGGATGGGTTGCTCCCTTGATGTGTTGAACCACGATCGAGCTTGCTTCCTGAAGCTGGACACCTTGGGCATTGTCTTCTTGGACTTGCCAGGCCGGAGTTCCCTCCATCACACGCCTGTCTTCGTTTGCTGAGGCTTTTGCGGAACGATTGGATGTTCTCCAATTCTTCCTTGACTCATCACTTGAAGACTGGCTCCAACACCACTTTTCCTTTGAGGTTTTGCTGCTTTTTGTTCATTGCCCTTCATAGTCCTCGCACGTCGAACGACAAGCAGAAGTACAATCGCCACCACAAAGCAGCCACAGAAAGAGTACTTACGAAGTCACGACGAGACGATCACTTAATTCCCTTTATTTTGCTATGCCCCAAATTCCCCCTTTACGTACGGTGTGTCCCCAGCGTCTTTTCAATTTGCTGTTTCTTGCATTTTCCTATGTATAAAGGGTTGCGTCGGATAATCTGGCACTGGCGATGGATAGAAAGGGTTTACTCAACGCCGGTCTCCCTTTGATGCTGGTCACGGCGCTAATGGTGGGAGGAACTTTGCTAGGAACGGATCCGGTATGGATCCGAGAGGGAAGATTGGTGGCCTTTTTCTTTTTCTTTTCTTCGGTTTTTCTTCCCTCACACGGTTTGGGTGGATGATTGATAACGGATCGGCGGTCGGATGGTTGGTGGATCAAAAACGACGGGATTCTATTCATGTTGTGGACATGGCTGACGGTATGCGGCTCGCGTTGCAGTCGTCGGCTGGCGGTTCTTCTCGATTGCTTTGCACTCTGGGCGAAAATTTTACTTAAACTATACCCTCTTATACCTAATAGCCGTTGTGCAAGCGTGAGTCGTTGGAGGAATAGGGGCGAGCTACAGAGTCGGAACGACTTCTGTGCCGTCAATCCGGATGCATCTAATATATCTGTTTTCCCAAAATGCCAAAGGTTTTAGCACCTATGTTGTGAAGCGACGACTTTCTCCTAGGCAGCAGGTGCCCTCGTTCAAAAAGAAGACTTAGATACTGGCTATGCTCAGTCCCAAAAAGATGTCCATCTGTCTTCAGCGTTTGCCTCGTTTTCAATGAACAGGCTAGTAGGAAGCTTCTGGTTCTGAGCATACCGGTGCAACTGCTCAGGGGAGTGTTTCCTTTCCCTCTTCGTGGTTCGGATGCTATCCTACCCTATGCCCAAGAAGTTAAGATTCCAAGATTCTCAATGGCCAAAGCATTTTATTTTTCAACGACGGCTACACCTCGCCCGCCTTCCCTGGTAGAGGTATCTATCTGGCCCCTTTCCAGTCAAGCCCCATTCTCGCGCCCCTCCTGGTGCTCTTGTGAGGAACGTGTGGATGATTCATGCGCTGACACCTCTTGCAGCTTCTCCACACTGTCATCGCATGACGCGAGGTGTTTGTGAGCCCCTTTCGATTGGCATGTGTTCCTTGTTTGGTGGCTTGATTTTTCTCTAGCGTGACAAGTCCTCCTTAACTGCCAGGGGAGATGCGCCGGATGCGTTCATCGCAGGTAAGGTCGTATGCTTATGCGGCTGCCTGCGGGGAGATGAGGACTACCGAATCGCCTGTTCATGGCGCAAAGTCAGCACATGGTCATTCCATCAATGGGTCCACAATCCATCGTTCCGCCACGTACCTCTTACAAACAGCATTTCCGACTGCTTCTTGACGGTCTATACCATTGTTAGCACCTGCGCAGGGCTAAACTCGTACGAGTCCGAGCTGGAATCCTACCCTCACAACCTCCTCCTCGTTCGCATCCTCCTCAACCACATATATAGTCTCCTCGACGTCGCCAAGGACAAGGTTGCAATGGCTGTCGTATGCCTGGTAGCGCAGGACGGAAAACATCAGCACCTAGGTTGCGAGCTGGCGGTTGGGATTCGGAAACAAAAAAGCTCCAGAGGCTTGCCCCAAGCTTGGCGACTCACATGCAGACGGCCCTTGAGCTCGCGATCGCCTCGTAGCTTCACAAACACGATCTCGTCCAGGGACAGGCGCACAAGGTCGAGAGGCTCGTTCACGGGCGCACCGGCGCCAGACTCGTCAACGTCAGCCATGGTTTAGTTGTGAGGGATGGAGAGGCAGTTCGGCGCGTGAGGACGGGAGGGCCGGGGATCGAGCGGGACGGGGGTCGAGCTTGGCGGGATGTGGGACAGCAGCTGTGATGACGGCGGCGGTTGGTGTATGTCGGAGCGCCAGCCTAGGTCGCGGTGATTCGCATTGGCTCCCGTGCCGAGGTTGGGCCGCACAACGCTTGGGAGACGGCGGGGTCACCTGCTTTCGCGCTGCGGGCGGGCGGCAAAGGCCGGGCGGGCGCGTTTCGCACAGGCTTCGACTGGCCGCACGCGGTCAGACAACGCACGCTGCTGTGTTTCACTTGCCGCTACGACAGCACCTGGCTTGCCCGCAGCGTCGATGATTCGCGCGGCGCATGCGGCGCCACGTGATGCTGCCTGGGGTCGGGCGCAGCAAACGCCACGATGATGATGACGCTGCCGCGGTCTCACGGAACAACCAGACGCTTCCTTCCTCAGACCCTGTCACAGATCATTGACATCGACGTCTCCCTGCCCGCCTTGTCTCGTCCACCCACATTTCTCCGCAGCCCACGCATTCATTCCACCAGCATCCCATCCCTTACGCTCTGCGCCGACGCGATTCCACTGCCCCGCCATGAGCAGCGAAGACGACCATCCCCTCATCGCGGGGCGCCCGCCCGCGATGGACTACCTGACCTACCTCACTCTCATCGAGCACAACCTCAGCCCCGAAGTGCTGCCCGTGTTACACAGGGTCCTGCAGGACCCCGAGCTTACCTCCAACATCGGCTGGGACCTGGTGCAGCTGCTGCTCCCTCTGCTGCCTGCCTCGGAGGACTGCTTGCAGGACATCGCCCGCCTCGGCAACCCGCGCGAGGTCGTTCTCAAGGTCACCGAGGCCCTGCGACTGATCGACTTCGCCGCCATCGAGCAGGACGAGGAAGATGACGACGAGACCCTTGCGCGCGCAGCGGACAACGCCATCATCTCTGATGACGAGAGCGTCGCAGGCGAGTCTAGCGCAGATCATGCGACTTCCTCGAAGGATCCTCTCCAGATCATGCAATTCAATGCACTGCTCTCCATGCTGTCTGTGCTGCACCCACGCATCAGGACAAAGTATCCCAGCCGTTTCCTCTCTACGTCTCTGCAGGCGGTGCTGAGTGCGTACGATGAGTCGGGCCCTTATGCAGGCCAGCTCACCCCTGCCGTGACCACATTTCTTAAGACTCTGTCCGGCACGAAGCGTCCACACCTTCCGCCTAGGACGAGCAGCTTCTCCGTTTCAGGCTCGAATCGTGTTGCACCAGCGCCGGATCCGGAGGCATCCAAAGAACCGCCAGCGCCAGCAGAGGATGGTCTTCAGAAGAAACTCTTGCAATCGTTCCTTACGCACGTCTTGGAAGATTACATGAGCTCGTTCTCGGCCTTCGATGATGTTCCTGCGCTTTCTTGGTCGAGCCGCGTCCACGAAAGGTTGCACCCTGAGCGTATCATTCCGAACAAGAAGACTATTGCAGAACGCTTCAACACCGAAGAGCCGCTCGTAGCAAGAACAGGAATAGTCGGTCAACTGGCCGCACTCTCGGTCGATCTGGATATCGATACTAACGATCTTCTGGCCGCCATAAAGGACACCAACCCTGAGCCCACCGGGCTGCCCACAGAAGAGGAACCTCCTTCGGCGGCAGCAGATATTCCGCTGGCAAAGACGGGTGCACTATACCTTTTCACGGCACGAAAGATCGGAGAAGTCATTTACGGGCTCCGAACTGATGCTAAGGACCTTGCCCTTTTCCCGGACCACGCCACGGTTTTGCGCAACTTTGTTGGCTTTGAGACAGCCATGGATACCGGCCTCCACGCGGATGCTCTGGTGGACAGTCTGCTGACACTAGGCATCCTGGCGGTTGAGAAGAATCAAATTGGCGAGCCGGCAGAAGACGAGGACTTCATCAAGTACCTTCAAGTAACGTCTCTTTTGGCGGCGAACAACCCGTCGCCAACTCTTCGCTACCACGCACACTACCTCACTACGACTGTGCTGCGCTCTCACCCGTCCGACCTCGTCCGCCTCACATTCATCCGCGATACGCTAGAACATTGCCCCTACGAAAACCTCAAGGCCACAGCGGTTGGCTGGATAAAGGGGGAGACGATTGAAGCAAATCTGGCCACGCTCCAAGCAGGGCAGCAAGCAGCATCAGCTTCTTCGTCAAAACCACCGGGGCACTCGCGCACAACTTCAACCGCAACCGAAGGCGATGAATCGATTTTCGCAACTCCTGTGGCCCTAGCCACGGTTGCTCCGTTCCTCTTCCCTGAAATCACCCACGACCTCTCGGGCCCGTCCATTTCCGAAGCATGGCAGAAGTTCAAGCTCGACTTGTCATTCTACCTGGCCACGCTAAACTTCTACTACCTCCTCCTTTCAGCGAAGCCGCTGCACCAGGTGCTCGATATTCCGGGCCTGCATGAGGGCAATGATGTTGGAGGCAGCTACCTCTTTCCTCTGAGACAAGCGGTTGGCTCATTCAGGAAGTCGCTGGAGGGAGGGGAGTTGAAGGATGAGGAGGGCGATCAGGGTGCTTCGCTGGGCTTGGGGGATCTGAATGTCTTGGAGGATGTGTTGAACAGGGTGGAGAATGGCGTCAAGGCGCTAAATGGTGCGTGAAAGGTGGATCTTGAATTAGCTCAGTGATCAAGGAGGGCAAAGGCGTCGCAAATAATATGGGCAGGTCCCACGCTATTCTTACAAAACAACATCGCGAGTCGTTTTCATAGCTGCTTTTGGTCTGATATGGTGAATGATTGACGGCGAGCGATCGAGTCTCGGCAATGACCGCGTGGAAGAGCAAAGTACTGATCAAGAACATGATGTTTTTAGTTTTCAGATGCAGGACAAGCTGGGTGGATCGCAAGCCTGCTATGAACTGGCGTTTCGGGAAGTGTCATATGCCTGGGCGCAGAGGAAACAGGTTTACCACGAGTCAAGTGTCATGATGGTGGTGCTTGAAGCATTCACGTCTACTCAAAATACACACATTCACCACAAGTGACGCGGACAGAGGGACCAGATTAGCCGAGATCGACTCTTTATAAAACCTCCCTCTGCTGCCGCTCCCAAACTTTTCGCCAACCACCGCTCTTATTTGCAGCCGCCACTCAGCCTGGCCTGCTCGACAACCTCGCTTTGCGCAACAGCATCACCACAGAAGTATATCTTCCCATGGCTCCTCCCAATTCACCGAGCCACTGACGTAAACCCGCAGCACCTTCAAGATGCGCGTCAAGGTCACCTTCCTCCTCACCCTCGGCACCGTCACCGGCCTCGCCCTGAATGGTGATGCCAAGCGTGCCACGACCACCTCCAGCAGCATGGCTGCTGCCACCAGCATCACGTGCTTTACTCAGCCGTTCCTCGGCTGGATCGAACAGCAGTGCGACTGGACCACCGGCACGAACAAGACGGTAAGTCTTCACCGTTATCCATGGAGAAGGAATGTGTCCGCTGACCCGCTCTCGGGGACCGCATAGGGCGCGGGCAGGATTTCGTGCCAGGAGCCCTGCTTTGACACGGATGGCCAAAACAACGAGTATTGCAAGGAATCCGCACACTGCTACCTTAAGGACGGCGAGGACCTGGACGAGATCGGCACGTGCTATTGCCTTTGCGGCGAGCGCCATCTCTGCGAGTCCATCTAGGGCGCTTGTGTGCTAGTGATGGCATGGAAGAAACATGCGCGGGTGAGGTCGAGAGGCGCACATTGGCATTAGACAGATTAGACGGGACTTTTGTAACAGGATCATTGGGCCCGCCGTGCTTTTGGCATGCTGTGTAGCAATCAGAACACAGTTAAAGAGCCATAAAAACTGCACATATGGGCACATAAGTGAGGTGACATGTAGATTGTCTCTCAAATACACGACGAACCATGAAAGTCGCCATGAAGAGCCCCGCCAGTCCAAGACTACTCGTTGAACACAAAGACTGCGTGACAAATCACCCTCCCTCACCCGCTGAGGCCACGCGTGATGCCGACAGAGAGCCGCTAGCCGAGCTTCACTCATGGAGTCTGTGTATAAAACCGTCCCACCGCCTCTTCCCAACCTTTCCTCAACTACCACCCTTCTTGCGCCGTCACCCAGCGCAACCTCCTCGCCACACGTAGCTTTCTTCAACAGCGTCACCGCACAAGTAAGTCATTCCAAGCCCAAGCAGCTTCACTCGCCGAGTCACTGACGTAAATACGCAGCACCTTCATTCAAGATGCACGTCAAGGCCACCATCCTCCTCACCCTCAGCCTGGCCACCGGCCTCGTCACCGGCGCTCCCGCCGAGCTCTCCAAGAGCACCACTCTCACCGCCCGCGACTCATGCTATATTCAGCCGTATCTAGGCTATGTGGGTCAGAAGTGCGACTGGAAGACCGGCATTGATGAGAAGGTAAGTTTCCCATCAACCACCTCATTTGGAAAAAGACATTGTCCACTGAATGCTGCACAGGGCGCGGGTAGGATTACGTGTCGCGAGTACTGCATGCACCTGGACAGCGAGCCGGACTGCATGACGGGCGCGCGCTGCCTGGCCAAGGACGGCAACGACAAGCCGGGCGAGTGCTGGTGCCCTTGCGGTCAGCGCGAGATCTGCCCGTGATTGTAGAGCGCTGTTTGCTCGTCTACCTCGCCTTTAATCCTGTGAGATGATGGAAACTGGACATTTGGAAAGATGTGTGGGAAAGAGAAGTTCTGAGTCCTTGTGGGTACAAGATTGACGTTCAGGATGGATGGGGTCAGGGCGACATGGCATGGTACTGCGACGATTGGGGACTATACTTCGAAGTACGGATAGCCATGATCAGCTTTGGCTTCACCTCGAACCTGTTGCTCACATGAATGTACCCTACTTTTTGGGATCAGTGAAACCCTGCAGTAAGAAAGCTGGAGAGAACATCTTGGAAATACTTTCAACTGTCTGATCGGACCTCGTACCATTTGCTCTGCTTGACGCTATCGCATGTCTAGAGCCATGACTCGTACATACTAGCCAGCTCTACTTGGACAGGCTACCGCTCTCGGGACCACACCGTTATGACGAGCGAGCTGAACCGCAGCCTGTCGAATCGTCGAGGATTGTTCGTCTGGTTCCGATCCCCCGGGAGATTGTGGCTGTTGAGAATGCGGGATTTATGGGTTGCTTGGGGCTGTGTCGTTGAGCGGCTACAGCTCCTTCGCGCAGCCGATGGCTAGCGTGGATCTGTCTTTTGCTCATGTCATGGGTAGTTGAAGCCATCGTCCGGACGTGTATGTAGAATTAAGATTGTACGTGGACGTCGACGCTTCAAAGCGAGGATTCGGAGCTTTGCTCTACCATGTGAAAGGAGAGCCGGAACCAGACGTCCAGAATGGCAAGGTCCAGCCATAGGCCGATGAACTCATACAACCAATAGCGTTCCTATCGCGAGTCTTGAAATCAGCGGAGACACGATACTGGCCGACGGAGTTAGAGGTCGCCGGCATCGTCTGGGTACTGCGGAAGGCGAAGCATATGCTTTATGCCGGATTAAGCAAAAGTACCTACTTCTTTACTGACCACCATGCAGCCACTTTCATCGCGCAGCACTACAATCTGCAGACCACCTCAGCCACGGATAAGATGAACCTGATAAAAATTCTACATACACGTCCGGACGATGGCTTCAACTACCTACGTATTTTTTTTTCCTCTAAGAATGAGCTAAGGCATAGATACGCCATGTTCTGTTATTCTTCGCGCTAGCCATCGGCTGCGAGAGGGGGCTGTATCTGCGTCCACGCATTGGGAGCGCGAATGGTGTGACAGCAAGCCTATCCCGAGTGGGTCACTTTGGAAGGAAGCACACTTGAATCTTCGGGTAGTCGAGGGGTCAATCTGGCATCCTTCGTAGTCTAAATATCAGCAATATAAGATACACAAAATAGCTACGTCGAGATTCGGCAACTCCAGCACAAATTAATTGGTAAAACTAGTCTCTTTGGCCTAATATCCACATTGTATCCCTGTCTTAAGATAGCAGGGATCATCTATTGAGCACATATGGACTTTAAGCTGCTTCTTTACGCCGAGTCGCCACGCGCAGGCAACTGAGTCGGCTACCTGCTCAGCCTCATGACTTCGCTGGGGTGATCGTCCATGATAGTTACGCGCGCGCTTCCGTCCCAAGGCACAATTGCATATCTCTAGCGATCATATCTAAGCGAGTGGGGAGCGCCTTGCCAACGTTGCGGCACAGACTGTCTCAACCAATGAGATATCCCAGTCGTGTGGCGCATGCGGTGGCGCATGCGCATCGTCGTCTCCACACCACACTTCAGCTCCATGGACGCATGACGAAGCCGTGAGGCACGGTAAGGCAGCAGTCTTGCTGTGCAGCGGGTAGTGCGCGCCTGGGGGAATGCTTAAAAAGAAGAGTTCGAGATGATGGATGGGACTTTCACTTCATCATCCATCGGACAACAACCGACGAACCACCTACATTCCCACCTACTGAGACCCTACCTCGAGAGAGAACTCTGCAACGCTTACACAAGGACCTCTTATTCTCGAGCATCAAGCGCCATCGGTATGGGTCCATCCTCCACTAATTCTTTTCCACCAACGAGAACTGATCCATCTCCAAAGAACACTACCCAACAAACACACCTCCTATCCGAAAAGATGCCGTTCTGCCACCTCTGCCAAAAGGTCTTCCGCACCGAGGAGGCCCTGCTCCAGCACCGCGGCGACTCCCCCACGCACAAGCAAACCGACTGCACGCTCTGCACCAAGACGTTCCCCACAGCCGAAGCCCTCGCCCAGCACACTCGCGACTCGCCCGCCCACAAGGCCCCACCCACCACCACCATCTGCACCCCATGCAACCGCGCCTTCACCAGCGCCGACGCCCTCGCCGCACACATCCAAGACTCGCCCCTTCACAAACCCCGCAGCACCAGCACCGCCGCCGGCGTCGACATCGCCACCCCCTCCTCCTCCTTCCCCCCTTCCTCCATCACCACCAACCCGGCGGGCGAGAACACCCACCAGCCCCTGGGATACCCGCTCTCCGCCCTGCCCCATCCGACGACGATGATGACGCCGACGCCGGCGCCGACGACGACGACTTCGAAGACGACGAGGACGACACTTCCCTGCACCCTCTGCGCCCGCAGCAAGTTCGCCTCTCCCGCCGCCCTCGCCCAGCACATGCGTGATGCGCCAGCGCACGGCGGATACGGCCACCGATACGGCAACCAGTACGCGGGCAAGGCTGGTGGGTTGGCGGCGGCGGCGGCGGCGGAGGGAGATGGCGGTGCTGGTATGACTAGCAGCAGCAGCGAGCGGTGTGATAGTTTGCTGGGCGCCAGGGACGATGGTGGTTACGAGGAAGAGGAGGAGGAGGAGGAAAGTGGTGGGGCTGGTGCTGGCGGCGGGTACTGCGATAGCGGGATCGGTGGGGTGAGTGTTGGGGAGTCGGCGTCGGAAATGGGGCTGCGGCAGGAGGGAGTGCGCCGGGTGGGAGGAGGAGGGCGTCGCGTGGAGAAGGGGGTCGGACGGGTGCTTCTCGAGGGGCTGGAGGCGATCAAGGATGAGGATGGGGAGGAGGAGGAGGAGGAGGAGGAGGTGAAGTTGTTGGTTAAGCTGTTGTTGAGGAGGTTGCGTCTGGTTTGAGACTGCTTGTGGTTTCTGGAAGAGTTGGTTGGTGTTGCGACTTATTGTGGATACTCATCTTGATACGCACATAGATCTCCTAGCTCCTTTGTGTTTCCGATGCTCTTAGTCATTCTTATCCTATCATCTTTATGTCGTACTTATGACAAGGTGGCATGCCCCCACGCCGGCGTCGCTCATTGATCCCGTAGGAGATATCAACAACCCATTCGAAAGGCAATGAAAAAGCTCATAAACTACTCTACTCCAAGGCCATCTATACCATGGAACCGTAAACACCATAATCAATCCTGACATTCGTGGTCCTCATGATTCCTCCTCCCAGCGCTTCCGGACCCGATATGCTCATCCCCCGGCCTCCAATCTCCCTATCAATCCTCCGTATGCTATTCCCGTCATCATCATCATCACCACCAACCACCCGTCCATCCACCGTGGACGACGGAAACGCCTTCGCCTCTCCACCCCCCATCACAACCGCCACCTTCCCCCCTCCCGCAAACCCCACCAACTCAACACCCTCGCTCCCTTCCTCCGCCCACTTGCCTCCGCGGCCAGCAACAACACCACTCCGCGAGCAAGACGACTCCTCCGACCCGCCCCCACCGGAGACGTAATACAGCTTCGACAGCAGCCCGCCGAGCGGCCAGAAGCGGGCGAGCAGCGGCTTGGCGCAGGGCAGGCAGCCAGCGACGATGCCGACCTGCGTCTCGACGACGGACCACGTCGTCAGCGCGCGGCTGTCCCACAAAAAGTCGCCGCGGCTGCGACCGTACGCGGGAAGGGCCGCGGCGCGAGCCACGGCGGCGCCGGTGGCGATCAGCCCGACGCCGAGGAGGAGGAGGAGCGAGAGCTTCTTGCGGACGGACATTTGGAGTGGGTAGATGAGGGGGATCTGGGGTGGGTGGTCAGTGGTGGTGGGGGTTGGTTTTGTTGTTGTTGGATTTACGTACCGGGATGAGGACGGCAAAGGCGAAGTCGGTGATGATGTTGATGATGCTGTTGGTGTAGGTCAGGCCGTGCAGGACCTCGACGCGCCAGCACGTCGTCTTGACCGTCGGGTCCCAGATGACGCGCAGGTCCTTGCATTGCAGGACGAGCGTGACGAAGCAGGCGACGGTGTAGACGGCCAGGACGGCCATGATCCACGCGATCAGGCCGCGGTACTTGGCCCGGCCGGTGATGCGCAGGAGGAAGAAGCCGACGGACTCTTTGACGAACAGCGCGGTGAAGAGGTAGAAGGGCTGCGAGAGGAAGTTGAGGTACATGCCCTTGCTGAAGACGTCCGGATCGATGTACTGCCGGTGTCTAGGGGCCGTCAGTCTACAGCAGTGTGGCGGACGCTTTGTCACGGACCTTCCCCCTCCGTTCTCCACTTCCAAAACCACGATAACCATCCCAATGATGCTGAGCACCGCAGCTATGCACATCATGCAGTCCTGGTCAGATGTCAGTCCGTGGTGTTCAACGCGCCCGTTGCAAACTCACATCCCATCCAATGTTGCGACTCATCCGAATGCGGACGTAAAGACGGAGCGCCAGGGCAGCAACACTTCCGAGCAGAGTCATGCCAACGGTGACTCCCAAAATCAAAGGCCCAGCATTGTCGTCCGGCGGAATGGGGCCTGCCTGCTGTGGCGCAGCCATGGCTGACGAACTGTCGTCCTGCGTGTAGATGAGTTGACGTCCAATAACGAAGCGGTGGTCACAGCTCCGAACAAGCGCAGGGTATATCTATAACAGAATGCGTTTCCTGTCTTCCGCCACAAAGCCATACAGAGGGCTGCGCTAACCGACTGACAGCGGAGCGCTCCAGCCGGTTCGCTGGTTGACTGGCGCGCGGTTGGAGCACCATTACGCGATTCGGCTCGCTTAGCGTCAATGGTGTGAAGATGGGCGGACGGCGCTGACCGTGAACCAGAGATGAAGGGAGAATCCCTTGACAATAACGATGTTTGGTGGTGCGGCGCGCGTAATCGATCCTGGTCAGTGATGATCACATTATTATTGTTATCCTCCTATCCTCCTTGGAATGCCGCCTCGCAGTGGGAGTAGCAAGACCAATGTCGTGAGCACCGTGGAACCAGAAGACTACGCACGTGTTTCTTTCCTTCTCGCATGAGAATGACCAGAGTAAGCTTTCGCCTCTTCACAAACCGAGTACTACTGTTCGTACCAGTATCACAAGCGTTGTCGATTCCTCTGGAGCGGCGGGAAGGACTGCGGTAGGCGGCTCGTCGGTGGACAATTCGATCGTCGCCGTCAGGTGGTCTTGCTACTCGCCAATCAGATTTCATCACATTCCGCATTCAGCTTTCGCAGTAAACTTCGATCGTCTCTTTCAGAAATGGCGGCTTCCACGGCCCGCCGCAGGGGATTTGTGCCATAGCGCATCCGGAACGGTATAAGTGTGGCACAGCTGCTGCTCTGGCCAGCTCCGCTCCGCCATCAACATTACCAAACAGGCGCCATGGCTGATGAATGAATGATAATGGAATGCGATCCGGCCTTTACATGGAAGCGAGGACTACGCCCGAAACAGCCAAAGCAAAGCTGAGTAATGGCACTAGCTTCTAGAGTGAGATGGCTGAAGCGGTTGAGTAGCCTTAGAAGGATGGAGAATTGAACAGTACGTACGAGATACTTGGATGTATAAAAGGCGATATTGATAAAACACTATACGCTACACGGTGTTACTGCAGCCCGTAGCAGGAAACCGATGGCCGAAAAATAGGACCGATACATGCCAACGAGACATTTGAGAGTGCTAGAACTAGAATAAACCCAAGTGTGCGAGAAAAGTGTGTAAAGCTGACTCGCAGAGAAACAAACTACGATGTTGCGATAATGCGGTCGTGGAAACAACGGGGGAGGCCATCTTCGTCGTTCCCGCGGAGGACGATACGTCCATGTTCGTTCAAGTGACGATGAAAGTTCGCCTTTACGAACAATCTTACCGGCCGCGTCTGATATTGGTAGTATTTAACATCTCCATAGCACCCGAGGCAATACGATCCCCACTCAACTTCCTTGGAGATGGGGTCAAATGCCGGCATGCGAACGCACGCGAACTCCGCGTGCTCTATCGGGTATTCCCGGCAGATGTTCACCATTGTATTCTGGCCCCGTCTGATTTGTGCATTCCGAAGCGATTGGCGATCTAGTATGTAGAGACAGGAGGAAATGGTGTGTCCACAGAAGGGATACGGTAAAATCCGCATCCTGGGAATACGGGAAACATCTTCCGGGGTGAGGCCAACGTGGTTATCGTAAATTCGCTCCACCGGTTGTTCCCTAACGGGACTGTAGCCCTCCTTCATTTTGCACTCGGAGCAAATGCGCCTGCAAGTGAGCAGGTATAGATACTCGCCGAAATATCCGCAATCCTCACATTGCGGATCGCGGAGCTTATCATGTAGATTCTTGCAGGTTATGTAAGAGGCGGTTTCCGTAACAATGAGCGCTCTCAGAACGCTGGGCACATAAGTAACGATGTTATCGTATTCGAGGATCGAGTCAACCACGTTCCTGGCACGTTGGTTGACACGTCGGATGTCCGTGAGAGTGGCCAAATCCACTTGCGCAAGAGTAGACTGTAGGAGTTCCAAAGGTAATGCGTCGAGTACGCCAAGGTCGCATTGTGGCGTTTTCGGGAAGCGGCCGTTGTCCAAAGGGCAGTTTTTAGCGATGTACTTGTCGAGAGTGTATTCGACGAAGCTAATATCGGGAAATGTGTACTCATGGAACTGAGCTGCGGCGACTGAAGGGTTGGACATATTGGTGGTGCTCTTGCTGAATCGTTGAATTTCACAAAGAGAGGGGACAGCTTTGTGGGAATAGCCTCAGGGTCCACACGCCAGGCAACAATTTCAGCCGAGCAGGCAAATATGTCTCAGGTCCCTGGATGGGTTTCCCGTTGCAGACCAGATATCGTCGCGATCGGGGCATCGCTGGCGCCCCAACGCATGCAGAGAAGGCCGCCGCCGCCGCCGTGCACTCGGCCACGCCGGCCAGGAGCAGTGAGGGCGGCGGCAGCAGAGCCGGCTTATATAGCAGCAGCCCCGCACTTAATCGTACTCTCTGCTGCAAACCAACCCACCTCTTATGAAACAAAGCATCCCGAGACAATCGTGTGCGCAACATCTCACGGGATCGCAATCGTGAGAATGCCCATGACTCCACTTAATGTTGTGTTTTGCCTTAGCCCTTCCCAAACACAGATCTCACAGACTCCTCCGAGATCTCTTCGCTGGCCGTGGGCTCTCATCCATCCGACCCTCACCCGTCCCCTCCCTCTTCCTCACCGCCTTCCTCCTATCTCTCCTCACCCTGGCCTTCGATGTCGGAAACCCGTTTACTTGCTGCGGCTGCTGATTACCCTCATCACGGTCAACCTTCGCAGCTCCATCCTCTGCGTCCTCCGCCATTCCCTCCACATCACCACCGCCCTTCCTCTCCTCCCTCATCCTCTTCCTCGGCCTCCTGTCCACCAGCGCCATCCCCGCCATCCCCGCAATCGTCGCCTCGTCCTCACCCACATCTGCCTCCTCCTCCATCTGGCCCTCGTCTCTCCTCCGCTTCTTCCCTCCCCCCGCGGCGGCGGCGGTGCTCATCTTCTGCCTCGCAGCCGCGCGCTTGGCCGCCTGCTCTGCCAGCCTAGCCTCGACGACAGCGCTGATGTCTTCGAACTCCGGTTCCTGCTCCACTGCTTCCGTAGGTGCCGGCGGTGGCGGTGGAGCGGACGGCGGTGGCGATTGCTGTTGTTGTTTTTGTTGTGGCTGCGGCACGGCAGGCGAGAAGCTGAACAAGTACGCGGCGGCGGCGGCGGCGGCTGGATCGTGGCGAAAGGCACGACGAGCAGCAGCAGCAGCAACAGCGGGCCCGGTGCACTTGACATCGACCCCATCCTCCACCCGCACTCTTTTGATCGGCTGTGGCAGGTGCTCTTCGGACGAGCCACGCCGCGAGCGCTTCTTGCTCTTCGCTCGGGCCGTGTCGTCGTCGTCGTCGCCGTCGCCGTCACCGTCGTCATCCATCGGTATGGCGGCACGGTAGTGGCGGACGATGAGGCCGCCTCCATGACCGCCGAAAGAGCGTTTGTTGATGTTGCTCTTGTTCAAACGCACGCCATCCAGGTCGCGAACGGCGCGTGCGGCAGAGCCGGCGGAGCGGAGGACGACCTTGACGAAGCCGTTGACTTGGGGCGCTTGAGGGGGAAGGGCGTAGATTCTGATTTCCGGATTCTTGGGCGGGCGGATGGGATGCTTTAGTCTGACTCTAGAAGTCGGTGGTCCTTTCGTCAGCTCGTTGCTTCCATTACAGTGTACTTTATTTCTTTCCGATCATGATAGCGGAGAGAGAGAAAGTGCAAGACGTACGGATTGTACCCGCTCAGAAACTGCCAGACATCGCTCGCCGTCGCACGCCGCGGGATGTTCGCGATGACGATGCGCCCGTCCGCACCGCCATCCACGTCCATGTTCGCGCTTCCCCCATCTCCCCCAAATTCCTCGCTTGCTGCCGCCACTTCCTCCTCATCTCCCCCAACCTCCTCCTCCCCCCGTTCCTCTTCTTCGTCCTCCTCCTCCCCACCAGCCGGACTCCCAGGCGCCGACATCTCCAAGCCGCTTGATATCCTCCTTCGACTCGTCTTCGTATTCCTCCCTTCCATCATGATCTCCCCCGCCCTCACAGCATCCTCCCATATCCGCTCCGCACGCGCGCGCATCGCGTCGAGTTCCGATTTGTGGTTGTTGCTGTCGGCGCCGCCGTCGCCGTGGTGCAAGCTGGCCAAATGGTCGAGCAGCGCGCGGTGGCTGCGCAGGTTGGCCAGGTGCGTCTCGTGCAGCGAGAGCCAGGCGGAGTCGGGGTCGGAGTCGGGCATTGTGGGCGGCGTGGGTGTGGAATGTTTGCGTGGATAGGTCTGCGGTGTGTGTGGGGTGGAGGCGAGGTGAGGCGATGATCCAATGCGCGTGAATGTATGGGGGGTATCCAATGGGTCCAAAATGCGGTGGTGCTGGTGGGAGAGATGTGCGTTCTCGCGGTCGCGGCCGGCGCTGAGGGCGGTTCGACGAAGGGCGATGTGTCGCTAAGTTTGTTGGGCGGAAGAAAACTGGTTTAACGTGCCGTCAATGCGGTTGGGATTGATCGTGATGTCGTCGTGGTAGGCGTTTGGTGTCGACCGAGCGACGGAAGTCGTGCGAGACTGTGGGAGGCGCGATGGGGAGACGCGCCGAGTCCTTGCGGGCAGGAAGCTTTCTCGCGTGCGTCGGCTGATCGACGGCAGGGGTGCGTGCGTGCGGGGGTGGCACGACGGCTGGCTGCCCGGCGCCACGCGTTTCTGTCACAACTTCCTCCCGTCTGACTACATTCTGTGAAATACTTAAGATTACTATAGATACGTCGACACAGGCAGATTGCAACTTCCCGATGCCCGCTTCATTCCGTAGGACGATTCCTAACTCGTACAAGACACCACTACAAGCAACAGCTTCTCGCACGCCACTTTTGCTCGCCTCCTGAATTCCGCATAACGCCATCCCTCCATCCATCCATGTCCGTCCACAATGGAATACTCCCATAACACCATCGCTTACTTGTGCTCGTTATCCCTCGCACCCCGCTTTTGGCGAACAAAATTAGCCTGGACAATAGGAACACGAAACAGAAAGGCCATGCCATGCCATGCCACTGCTCCTCAATACCTAAACCCGCCCGTCCCCAGAAATGTCGCCAGATCCCCCAGACCTTTGAGGTGTTCGTCGAAAGCTTTCGAGTCCCGTTCGCTCGCCTCTTCCTCGCTCTCCTTGACCGGCGCAAGCTTGGTGTCTTCCGCTTCCAGCTGCTGCAGCTGCTGCAGCGGTGGCAGCGTCGGGGCCACGCCGCCATTCAGCTCCGCCTTCGCACCGTCGCCATTGACGACGGGCGGGAGATGGTGGTGGTGCTGTGGGCTGCCGCCGTTGAGCGCCGCGGTGGTAGGATGAGGGTGATGGCTGTCGTGGCGCTCGTGCATCGCACCGGCGTCGACGCCGCCGCCGCTGCTTCGTGTGTTCAGCCGCGTCGAGAGCCGACCGAGCTCCGAGTGCCAGCGCTCGGCAAGCGGCCAGACAGGCGCCGACTTGCGGAGGATCTCGAGGACGGGAGCGACGATGCTGCGGGCCGCTGCGGCCGCGTCTTCAGCGCTGCCGGCGCCGTTGGCGCTGCGCGGAGGAACCGAGTTGCCACTGCCGGTGATGGATATGGGTACGCCTTGGAGAATCATGTTGGCGACCGTCGAGGCGGCGGTGTAGGCGGCAAAGAGGACAACAACGGGGTAAGCCGGGGGCGGCGCGCCGCCGTCAGCGCCGCCGTTAACAAAGCTCGCGTCGGCATCTAGCGTTGTGATGAGTGCAGTAACGCGTCCGGCAGCGTAGGCGATGGTGTTAATGACGTCTGTGACGTCTGCATCAGTGTCGCGGCCCCCTGTGCGTCGACCCATACGGTGCAGCTGCTTGCGGGATAGGAAGATGAAGGTGCAGTAGTGAACGCTGTGGGTAAAGGCGAAGGAGTAGCCGTTTCCAACTTGGATGTGGAGGTCTATCTTGCCCGGCGTGTCCCGTTGCCGTGAAGGGAGGGATTTTGCCCATTGGTGGAGCTCATCCATGATCGCGTGATATTCGGTGTCGTCTTGCTCGTCTGCGGGAGGATCCATGACCCAGGAGACGGCGCGGCGCCAAAGCATTGCCACCCGAATCATATGGCCGAATTCTCCAACCTCAGCTTCAGGGCATTCGGGTGATGTGTAGCCTGGGATTCCACCACTGAGGGTAGTCGTTGACACCGGACTCCCGAAATGGAAATCATCCTCACTGCACGGCAATTGGATCTGCAGTTCTTCAGCACGGATGGAGGGAGGGCGTCCGTTGCCACATGAGAGAAATTGGTCCATGATGAAGCAGGTCCAGATGGTACGGCGAGCGGTCTCAGCGGCGACGAAGTCTTCATCACCGGCGGTGGCTTGCGGAAGAAACATCTGGGCCATGCGGGCGGCCATGCCGAGGTAAATGTAGGCACGTATCCCACGGCCAGAGCCCCAGTGATGCATGGCCAGTAGACAGAGTGACTGCACGTCGGGGACAGAGGGGCAATCCATGCTGGAGACGATGTTTGCCTGAGCTTTTTCGGCGAAGAACTCGGACGCACCACCGGGGGAGCCGAAATGGCGGATCAGGCCAGGCGAGGCCCTTGCAAGAGGTAAGCTTCTTCTCTGGCGTAAAAGGGGAGAGGGTCAATTACCTGGCGCCCGAGGATAGTATGGCATAATTAAGGGTCTGCGGGAGAAGGCCCTCTTTCAGCTGACGCATGAAGCTGGGGCGGTGAAAGCAGGGAAAGGGCCACAGGGTGAAGGCGCGCTCGCAGTCCTGGACGTGGCTCGGGTGCAACTCCAGCTGGCTGGCGAGGTCGGATCGGTCCGGGAGCGCAGCATCCTTGTGGAGCTGCTGGGGCGGGGGGAGCTGGGCGGTGGTGGTTGGGGTGGTGTTTGCGAGAGGCGGCAGGCCGGCTATGACGGGGGCTCGGGGAGCGCGGGGGACCTTGCCGGGAAAGACGCACTGCTGCTGGGCCTTGACACAGCCTCGGCACGGCTGGCCGTTGTCATCGTGGAGGCATTTGGTCTTCTGGCGGCGACAGCGAATGCAGGCGGTGGCCGAGCGGGTGGCGAGCGGCTGCGGCTGCGGCGGGGGAGGCGCCGCTTGCATTGGGTCGAGATGGGACATGTGGTGGTTTGGAGGTGCTCGGAGTTGGGGTGGTCGGATGATGGAGCACCACGGGCCGGCGCGTTTGTCTTGTCCGGCGCTAATCCAGCCGGTGCTCGCGAGCTGGAAGGAGGCGCCTGTCGTTCTGGGCAGCGACCGCCAGGGGGCCGGCCGTCGCCTGTCACCTGCTTCGACTCCCACCACCCGGCCGATGCTGCCACTTTGCCTTCAATAGCCGACTGCGGCCAGCCTCAGCGGTCCGGCTGCCGGTCAGCCTATCGGAGCCAAAGGCGCCGTCATCGGGACGTGGGCGATCCCGAATTGTCGCCTGCAGCCAATCCCACTCGACCCAAAATAATCAGCCCAGCACTCCCCTCCACGGCCTTGTGCTGGCAACCCGCCGCACTACATCTTCAGCCGCCGGCCGACCGCGCGCACAATACCGTCCCGGCTCCAGTCACAGCATCCAGAGCTGCGTTACTCGCACCCTTGCACACCGACCGAGGCTTCAAGGGCCCGATGGCCGCCGGGACGGGCCGGAGAACCTGGGAACAACTTGACCGCGGATTTTCTGTAAAGGCCATCCTTCTGAGAACTCTGCGACCTTTTGTTTCACGTCTGCACTCGCCGACTGCGCACTTTCTATGTCCTGGTTACCCGCAGCGAACCGGATGTGCTCAGTTGGGTAGGTGTTGCGTGCGCGAGACTACGGGAGCACTAGTTTTAGACCCGGTCGCTCCGACAGGCAGCACTCACGAACCAATCAGATCTCTCCCCGTTCGGCATGCCGAATATACATACAATCTCCATACCCTTACCCCTACAACTGCTGCTACGCCGGACATGTTCATTTGAAAGGGACAAATACATGTCATCCTCGATCTGTCTCATATTCATCGTCGCCGTCATCATCAAATCCACGCCCCCACCGCCTTGTACATGCATAGACAGTCAGCTCGAACCCGATACGTTAGTCAAAGTCCTAATTTTGGGCAACCTACGGAATCATTGCCATAGTTGTACCGTGGCAAAGTCCCTTCTCATTCATTCATCTTATACCGGGTCTCCGGGTAGCAGGGATAACGTTCGGGCGGCCCCATTGAGTGCCACCGACGTAGATGGGGCGGAAGGTTTACCGATAGGTGATACAGCTCCTTCGCGCAGCCGATGGCTAGCGTGGATCTGTTTTTTGCTCATGTCGTGGCTAGTTAAAGCTATCGTCCGGACGAGAATGTCGAATTAAAAATTCTATATACACGTCTAGACGATGGCTTTAACTACCTACGTATTGTTTTTTTTTCTTCTAAGAACGAGCCAAGGTATAGTTACGCCATGTAGTTCTGCTATCCTTCGCGCTAGCCATCGGCTGCGAGAGGGGGCTGTAGAGGCGAGCGGAAGGATCGCGGGGAAGCCGGAGGTCTAAATGCGGTCTATCCACCGGGTGTCATCGTCTATGAAACACTGACGCTGATAGCGCGGGTTGTGCTACCATTTCCGGGGGTTGTCTATATACTGCATTCATAAGTCACCAGCAATACATCGTGATGTTGGATGAACAATCAATTGATGCTCTACTTCGACCGTAACACAGATGACCACCATTGTGCTGGGGTATCTTAAAAAACGCAACGCTCTCTTCTTTCCAGCGCAAAAATGCCAATGTATTTCCAAGCCCAAATTATAGTCGTCAAGCTATGCGAAGCAGAAGCGAATCACACTTTATCCTTCAGTCATCGAATAGGCTTATTGCGAAGAGCCACCGGACACGGTAATCACTTGGCCTGAATGATCATGTCAGTGAGTGCACATCAATAAGACTCTCGGGGACTAACCGTTGACCCATCCACCGTCCTCGCTAGCAAGGAAGCCAACCACCTTGGCGACGTCCTGAGGCACGGCACACCGACCAAGCGGGCAGTGACTCGCCATGAGGCTCTCAATCTTGTCAGCAGACCAGTCGGGCGTGCCACCGGGGATGTAGTGCCATGCGTTCTGAGTGAACATGTCGCTCTTGATGCCACCAGGAGCAACACCGTTGACAGTGATGCCTCTCACACCGAAGTCGGTGGCGAAGGCCTTGATCATGCCAATCACAGCCATCTTGCTGGCACTGTAAAGCACATGGTCCTTGACGCCGAGCAGGCCAGCAGCAATGCTGGACATGAGGATGAGACGACCGTTGTCCTCAAGGTGGCGGAAGGCAGCCTGGCCGACGAAGAACTGCGCGCGAGTGTTGAGGTTGAAGACCTGATCGTACTTCTCCTCGGTGATCTCCAATGTCTTGTCCCAGCTCTCGGTCCCAGAGTTGCTCATGACGATGTCGAGCCTGCCGAATGCCTGCTTGGCCTCCTCGAACAGACGGTTGATCTCGGCAACCTTGGAGACGTCGGCCTGGATGGAGACAGCCTTCGCGCCGTTGCCGTAGGACTCAATCTCCTGGACGACCTCTTCGGCGGGGCCCTTGGAGGAGACGTAGTTGACGACGACAGAGGCACCGCGCTTGCCGAGCTCGAGAGCAACGCCGCGGCCGATGCCACGACCGGCACCGGTGACGAGGGCGACCTTGCCCTCGAGGCTCGCAGTAGGAACGGCAACAACCATGTTTGCTAAATGCTGCAGTGGCGGGGTCAGAGAGAACCGAGAGCGGGGTGCTAGTTCAGCGACATACGGGTATAGAATTGGTGAAGCTGGCGACAGAAAACGGCACGGTTGTGGAACAGGGCAACGGCGTAGCAGAGTCAAGAATGGGACACAGGGCATTTTGGAAACACAGTCGAGGACTATATAAATAAGAGCTACAAAAAAAAGTACTCTGCGGCTTTGGGAGACGCGACGCGTCCGGAGCCGGATCCCCGCCCTTGGTCCGGAGCACGATTCGCTAGCGCCAGGGCCGGAAGAGTGGCTTTCTGGAATCGTTCCACGGCAGTCCGACGGCGTTGGCAGGTGCCGAAAGCGCGATTGGCGGCGCAGCTCCTCAACGTCAGCGATGTAGGCTGCGGCGTGGGGCCAAGGTGGGCAGTTGAGCGTTTGCGACAGGCCAAGCCCTGTGGCATGGTGTTTTTAGCAAGTCCGAAGCACTAGCCGCTGATGTGAGTGAGTGCATGCGCCATCGGCAATCGAGCGGGGCGATGCGTGCAGCTCGCGAGAGGGACTCCGAGGGCAAGTGCAGGAACGCGTGCGGGTTGAGGATGGCGCGGAGGAATACTACTGCGGTACAGGAGTGGCACCGCTTGTTATCTTATCGGCCCTGTGCCTGCCGCCCTCCAGGTGCCAGGCCAGCAGCAGCTCTGCACAAGCTCGCCGCCGCCAGCCAATGGCCACAGGAGCCTCAATTTCTCGTGCATCTGCATCACCGACGGCCGTGTCGCCAGCACCTCGTTTGACCCACGCAGCGCCGGCGCTGGCCGCTGGCCGCTGGGAACAGCTGGTCCCGCGGGCCATCCAACGCCGAGATGGCGACGCCACGCCTTGACGTGATCCATTGCTGCCGCCATCCCCCAGCCCCATCCTCTCGACCACTCCTGCTCCTGCGTCAACCGGCTGCCGGGCTCCGCTTTACACCGCCGTGTGGAGACTTGTAACAGGGGGCGCTCCTCACTGCTCCCCTCAGGCAACCGACGCCGGACAACACCAGCCGCAATCGGCGAAGTTCGCCCGTGCAAAAGCAACATCACCACAGCCACCAAGATGCACATTCTCGTAAGCCGTCCCTCACCTCGCACAGGACGTCATTGACGAGAAGCTCTTCCCAGGTCACCAACGACGACGGCCCGCCGTCCAACGACTCCTCGCCCTACGTGCACCCCTTCATCGCCGCCCTCCAGGCCCACGGCCACATTGTCTCTGTCGTGCTGCCGCATGTGCAGCGCTCATGGATCGGGAAGGCGCACATCGTCGGCCACAGCATCCGCCCGACCTACTTCCGCCCTGACCCCATCCCCGCCACTCTCCCCGCCTCTGAAGATGGGACTCCGCGCTACCCCAACACCGGCACCACCGACTCGCGCCCTCTGCCTCACTCGTCATCCGCCGAGGAGTGGGTGCTCGTCGACAGCACCCCCGCGTCGTGCGTCCAGATCGGCCTGCACCACTACTTCCGCGACCGCGGCCCCATCGATCTGGTCGTCTCCGGCCCCAACTACGGCAGGAATACCACAGCGGTGTTTGCGTTGAGCAGTGGAACCATTGGCGGTGCCATGGAGGGCGCCGTGTGCGGAAAACGCTCCATTGCGCTGAGCTTCGCCTTCTTTGACCGCAACCACGACGCGACCATCATCGCGGAAGCGTGCGAGCAGGCGGTCAAGGTGATTGAGCATCTGGCGACGAACTGGGGCTCGGACGCGCAGCTTTACACCGTCAACGTGCCGCTGCAGGCGGGCGTGACCAAGCAGAAGACTGTGTGGACGGAGATGCTGCAGAATTCTTGGTCGAGTGGAAGCTGCTTCCAGGAGGTGCTGGTGCCGGAGAGCGAAGACGACGGCCCGGCCGAGGCTGAGAGAGAGCTGCGGAAAGAAGAAGAGCGGGCAGAGCAGGGTGAAAGCGGCTCTACTGGAAGCGGAACCGCCACTCCGCATGCGAGATATAATCACATGCATTTCAAGTGGGCGCCGAAATTCAAGGACGTCTATGACAGCGTGGAGAAGAGCGAGCCGGGCAACGATGGTTGGGCGGTGAAGAATGGATACACCAGGTAAGTGTCTACCCCTCCCGGCTTACCGTGGGCCTACTGACTGTGTTAGTGTCACACCGCTACGGGCCAACTTCATGCACTCTTCGGCGAACTACAAGGGTGAATTGCAGATATAGAAAACCGTGATCAAGCAGGGAAAACTCATTGGCATTCTCCTACACTTGCATGTTCTGCGGTTTAAATATACCCTCGATCATCAAATACTCCAAAGTTCTCATTCGCTGCATGTTTCATTACGTATTTCTCACTCTAGGGCGGCGAGACTAACGGAGATATCGAGTGTGAGGAGTAGAAATCCGACTCGTGCGGTAGTCTTGAGCTTACAATTCACACGCCCTTATTACGATGGCCGAATCCGAGGACTCCCAACTTGTAATACAAGCCAACTCCAATTAGCATCTAATACTGATCCAGCGGATGACATAGCTATTGTATAAGTCTTCACAAAGCAGGGCTTGTTCTGTCTTGTATTGGCGCCTTGCAAGATATCTTAGATCGCGATGCTTGGCATGGTGTTGAATCCCACCTACCCTCTTAGGTTTTACACATACCCGGTCGAATTTCTGGGGGCTATACGCATCCGCGGGATTCTTGACCTCACACGATTGTCATCATGGTGTCGAGGCTCTTAGAGGCTGCGCAGAGCCGCTATCACGATCCACCCCTTTGATGCTTAATGGGACCTATTGAGAGGCTATGCCACCCAACGGGTACACCAATCTCAATTGACACATTGAACCATCACAACAAAATCGTGGTCCTCAACAAGGGAGCTGACAGCAAGTAAATGAATACGTTATATGGCTAATGACCCATTAAATGTCAAGTTAGCCATCCAAATATGCTCTTTAGTATTTCAACCCAATCAGCATCGCGCTTATCCGACGCATCTGGTACTTAGAGTCTCAAAGCAAGATCTACGAAGACAGCAGCAGGGTCATCTTGACCAAAACAAAACAGCATGCGGGGTATCTTGTAACAAGACGTCTTCACTCGAGTCTTACTTGGCTGACCCCTGCTGTGTCAGACAGTCCGTCCTCATCTAAAGAATGAAGCCGTCCGAATTTGCTTCTCGGTGGACAAGAGGGATCATCTCATGATCAGTCAAGCCACAGTTGCGCCGCTCCTGAAGGAAGTGGGCACTTACGTGCGGGGTCTTCACGAGTATGCGTTGGTGTTCAGTCCAGACAACCATCAAGCAATCTTGAGAGCACCTGTAAGTTTCGCCGCCCAACTGAAGCTGGCACAAGAAGCTGATACCAAAGCAAAAAGAAATCGGACCACCCACTCTCCAGCGACTGGAAGCCCCACGACTTCCGAAGCTTCGTCCGAGACTGGGACGAAAGCGCATACCACTACGCCGTCATCACCACACACAAGCTCTTCCTCCTCCACCTGGACGGCAAGCTAGACCCAACCGGCCGCCTCACGACCTGGAACGGCCTCAAGCTCTTCATCGCTGTCGCGCACACATACCACCAAGAAGACACGCCCGCGACCAGCGCCGTCCTCGCCCGCGCCCTGCGGCACCAGCAACCGACGACGACGCGCACCACCATCGCCGCGGACCCGACGGGCGCCTTCTCGCTCGCCGTCGAGGCGCGCGACAAGTGCCTCTTCCGCAAGGCCGTCGCCCACATCTGCGGCCTGCCGACGGCCCGCTACGCCGCCCTCATCGCCCGCCTCACCGCGCTGTCGTCGTCGTCGTCGTCGGCCGATCAGCCGGCGCGCCAGGTGCAGCACGCCGGGCTGCACGCGCGCGCCCTCACCGCCGCCGCCATCCACGCCCTCGCCACCCACCGCGACCGCTTCCACAAAATGCTCGCCGCCGCGAACTCCGCGCTGCTCGACTTCCTCGATCGCATCGACGAAGGCAGCGGCAGCGGCAGCGGCAGCGGTAGCGGCATCGTCGTCGCCTCCTCTTGCTACTCCTCCTTCGACCGCGCCCGCCTGATCGACCGCTGGTTCGCCGCCACCCTGCGCAGCCTGCTGGCCAGCTACCAGGACAACGACAGGCGCCTGCAGCCCGGCTACGGCTTCGCGTACCGCCTGCTCGCGCGCCCGCGGCTGCTCAGGCGCTGCTACTACGCCTCCTCCCGTTCCCGTCGTTGGGGGGAGGCAGCACCACGGCGGTGGCAGCGGTCCAGGGAGTCTTGGCCGGGGCCGGGGCCGGGGCCGGGGCTGCAGTCTGGTGGAGAGGACGGCGGCGATGGAGACGGCGATGGTGATGGCGATGGTTGGTTAAAGGGGGATGGGGAGGATGATGGGGAAAGGGAGGAGGTGGAGCTGGTGCTGGAACGGCGGAGGGCGGCGGCGGCGCGGATCGTGCATGTCCATGGCCTTGTCGCTGATCCTTGCGGCGTGTATGGCGGCGAGGCCGAGTCGGCGCATGATTCGCTTGTGTGTGTGGATGTGGGCGGGTCGGTGATGCCTTGGGGGGAAGGGGAAGGGGAGGGGGGAGGAGGGGGAGAGGGAGGTGATGGGTAGCGCGGGGGCGGCGGTTTGACTTTTGTTCGTAGGTTGGTTGGTTGGTTGGCTGAAGTCGTTCGTTCTGTGTATGTACATACCATCTTCTCGGCCGGTGTGGTCCACCAACTGTTTACTGCCACTCACTGCATGTTTTCCCATGCGGGCAGTTGAAGTAAGCATCCGAACGTGGAGGCTTAGTAGAATCCTAGGTCAGAAATGTACATGCGAGTCTTGAAAGATGACAAGCTCATTCAAGAGTTCGGATCCAACTACCCATGTACGGAGAGTAGTAGTAGTGTCGGTGGGACTCAAACCTTCTGTCTCGTGCTGGGGCCGCTAGGTTAACTACAGTCATTCGAGTCGATCACAGCATAAACTTGATAACAGATCGCTGAATAGTTGGCCCATGCCATATGTACAAGGCTTTGCATTACTAGTACTTCGTCATTAGGATCATACATAACAATATTACAGGAGCATCTCGAATCCTCCTCTCTCTTTTACTCCGCATTGTAGATGCTCAGCGACTCCGCTCCGCTGTCATCTCCACACTGCTCCTTGAAGCCGCCGACGACCTGCGCACGGTCCTGCACCCACTTCTCGAAGCTGGCCGCGGCGCAGCTCTCGCCGGGGCCGTCGACGCAGCCGGGCAGCGGCTGGGGGGCGCTGTTGACGAGGGCGCGGTAGTACTCGGTGCTGTCATCGTAGCCGTAGCTGTCGCACGACATCTTCTCGACGGCGATGTTGGTCAGGAAGGGCAGGATGTGCGAGCTCTTCCAGGTGCGGCGGTGGTTGATGGTGTCGAGGGGCATGGTCGCGTTGGGGTTGTTGGTGCCGGTGAAGTCGGAGCCGTTGAAGAGGCCCATGGCGACGAGGACGGTCGGGGGCAACTCGCGGTGGGTGAAGGAGACGTAGAGGTTTTGGGATTCGCCGGAGCTGTTGGAGGAGCTGGCGAGGGAGGCGAAGGTGGCGTTGAGCCAAGGGTAGCCAATGGCGCCGGCGACGGGGTTGCCGTAGCCCGTGTTGTGGTGGTACATCAGGTCGTTGGTGTACTCGAAGGCGAGCCAGTCGTCAGGGCTGAACAGGGACAGCGAGCAGAAGGGCGAGGTGCCGCGGATGACGGACTCGTAGCCGCAGAGCTGCTGCATGCCGTAGATGTCCGAGGCAGTCCAGTTGAAGCCCGGGACTTCGGCATTGAAGCGCGCAATGATGGGGGCGGTGTACTTCTTTTGGAAGGTAGAGGACTGCTCACTACCGCGCGAGGAGCTGTAGGCCGGGCAGGCCTTGTACGGCGTCAGGCTGTCGGCACCAGTGGTCTTCTCCTCGGCAATCTGGGTGAGGGAGCTCATGTTGCTCGTGCGGTCCAAGCCGCTGATCAGGGCTTGTGCGCTCTTGACGGTGCGCTCAGCCGTCGACGACCACACCTTCTTGGGCGTGCCGAAGCCGGGGTAGCGGCGCGCCAGCTCCACGCCCAGCGACATGGCCTCCAGCGTGCCGATCTTGGTCAGCTGCTCCATGTCGCGGTCCTCGACAACGGGGTCCTGCCAGGTGGAGAGGAAGGACAGGGCCTGCGAGGACGAGAAGTCGGCCGAGGTGTTGGCGAGCTTCTCGGTGAAGGGCTCGATGTACGACTCGTAGTCGAAGTCGTTGGCGTAGATGGCGGCATGGCGGACCAGGTACGCGGCGCGCGTGACATTGCAGCCCTGCGGAGGAGCGGGATCGAGCGGCGGGTCCTGCGGCGAGAAGTAGGGGGCGATGCCGGCGAGGTGCTCAAGCGGGTCGAACTCGTAGTCGTCGGGCGAGTAGAGGATGTTCTGGCCGCGGCCGCCGGCCTGGACTGCGCCCAGGAGGGCTGAGAGAGCGAGCAGGGAGGCGTGCATTGTGTGGTGGTGTCTGTCGTCTTGCTCTTTCCTTTTCGGGAGACGTGACGGTCGACAAAAGAATACTGGCCGCGGATCGATGCAGACGGGCGAGCGAGTGTCGGGACGAAACAGCCTTCTCCTTGTGGCTCTCGACTCAGAGTCAGTCGCGCTCTAATAAGAGGTAAACATTGCAGGCGGCTGGGGCGCGGAGCTCGGGCAGGGAAGATGACGTAGGGAGCTAAGCTTTTTAGGCGGCCGCCTTGGAAGCTTCGGGAGTGGGTCTGCCCGGTTTGTGCAGGAACAGGCAGTGATCGGCGGCAGATGGCAGGTTTCGCACATTTCGCAGCGCCGCCCGCCCCCGCTACTCGGTTGTCTCGGATCAAATGATGGCATTCTCACCCGCTCTAGACCTGTTTTCTCGAAGCTTAGCCACAGCAGATTGCGTCGGTGAGGCGGCATTGACGGTGAGTTGGCACTGTCTCAAATTAGCAACGCCGCCCCAATGGCAGCGCAGGAGCAAGATGACGACCGTCCTCCGGGTTCCCCATCGGGAGGCGGACCATTCACCGCACGCAGCAACGGGTCCAACGCTAGCTCTGAAACATCCGCAAACGTTGTTAACATTTACCCTCAGATTAAAAGGACTAGCATCCAGCAAATCGGCATTCACAGCACCCTTCCCACCCTAGGTCTTAATTGGGTCCAGGTCATCAATCGCGTCGGGATTATAATCTCCCGTTATCCACTTGTGTGGTGTGATGAAGTCCACAAATCCGAGGTTGGGGCTCGAGATGTCATAGCCCATCAACCTTCTCATTTCAAGCGGCCACGAAGCCACGTCCTCCTTGGTGTGGATCAGGTACTGGTTCTCCTGTTTTCACCCCAACAGAATCAGCATTCAATCGTTGAAATAACACACGTCGAAATAAATGAAACACTGACCTCGGTGCGCAGATGACTCTGGCAGAAAAACATCGAGTGCATCGGCCGCCGCCAGTCCGTCGTGCTGTTTGCGCCACCCGCATGGTAGAGGCCACCAAGGTGGCACCACGCATCTCCCGGCATCATGGTCGCCGCAACCGCCTCCTCCATCTTCGGGTAGCGCTCCATGCCCCAAAGGTGGGAGCCGGGAATGGCCTTCGATTGACTTTGAATCAGCTACTTTTTCTCTTTTCGATTTCACATTTCTTCTCTTCTACCTTAATCATAGAATCGACCGGGACGAGAGAAAATGGGGGGAAAAGAGAGACAGATAATGAGGAATGAAGAAGAAAGAAAAAGGGGGGAAAGAAAAAACTCACCACCGTCGCCCCATTCTCCGGCGTCGTCTGCGTGCCCGGAACCAGGAACGCCATCATCACATCACTCCCCATCCGGTAACCGGACTCGGTCTGGTCATCGCGCGTCGCGTGGTGCACCTTCTCGTCGCGGTGCAGCCGCTGGCCCGCGCCGCCCGGGTTGCACTCCATGGTCACGCTGGTCGACAGGATGGGGTAGACCGTGTATTCGTGCCGGTCGTCGTTGTACCAGCACGGCGTCGTCTTGGACAGGAAGTGCGTCGTCAGCCGCGACACCAGCGGGTGCATCAGCCAGTGGTTGCGGACCGTCGGCGAGCGCGTGACGAGGCGCGTGCAGCGCCGCGTTTCTGGCGGGAAGAGCGCGCCCTGTTATGCAGGGTGGTGAGTATGCAAGTGGTCGGGAGCATTGAGGGTACTCGAAAGGAGCGATAGGGGAGGATGTCGGATGCAGAGGCAGGACGATCAACTGACCTTCCACGGCTTGTCCTTGCGTAGGTATGGCTCCGTCTCAGCGTTGACTTGGTCGACAAGCTCTGGTGTCGTGAAGTTCTTGATTATGACACCGCCATCCTTTTTCAACGCCTCGATGATGGCCTCCGGCTCCGAGGCATCGATACGTTGGACAACAGGAACAGCTGACGGCATCTTTGGAGAATATGGAATCAGAATGGAAAGAAAGTGTTGGCAACTGTTGTTTTGGCCCAAGCCCAGCGCTACTCTCTTACGGTTTATATGCAGTCCTACAGCGGCTCTATCTTTCTGACTGTTATCTCTGCAGCAAGGTGAGTCAAAACAGAGTCGAGATCTGAGGAGCTAGAGCCTTATCGGGGTCAACGATATGCGCCGACAAAGTCCCCACATTCTTGGCGCGAGATCTACATGCGTTCATCCCCGCGCTGGTCTCGCCGATCTGAAGAGGAAGGCTCAAGCGACGGGGCTGATATGGATGCGACAGCGCGGGAAAGCAATTGCGACGACCAATCAACCATCTACACAAAGGTCAACTGCAGCCATCGAACACCCGTGGATGCCTTAGACGGTATAGGAATACACAGCAGCAATGCTGGCCAGAAGGTGGGAGGATATACCAGTCATAGGCGATCAACCGTGTTGCCGGAAGCAACCCCACTCCTTGCGATTGGCGTCTTGGTATCTTATCTTAGCATCTGCAAGGCTCAGACATTATTACAGGCTATGGGCTTCAATACCGTTCCGGGAAATGATCGTTGTGGTGAGAGTTGAACAGTCTGAGTCACTTGTTGATTGTTCGGTTTCACACAGTGACACAGATGATTGATGCGAGGGTCGTGTCATTATTTCTTTTCTATACTCTTGTGAAGTGGGAACATCATGACTTTGCGACAAAGTCGCCCTTCGGCGGGATTGTCACCACACCCCGCGACTCCTTCGTCCGCCATTGAATGGCCTTACACATTCCGTACAGCACATTCAGCGTAGGCATAGGTACACCCATGGCCTTGCCTTCCCGCACAGGCTCGCCCAGAATATTCTCGACCTCAATGAAATTGCCCTGGTGAACACGTTAGCGGGTGTGTCATCCAGAGGCGTCTTGGAAAAAGCAGTTACTTACCTTCCGCAAGTCATTCAGCATGCTTGGCGGCAGGTACATGGTCAACGGATCCATGTTGATCATCGTGTCCGCGATATCAGCTGGGAGGTCATGGCCTGCCGCCTTCGCCGCAGCCCTGATCTCCTCCATGGCCGGGCGGACCAGGTAATCGAGGCCGCAGTCGGCCAGGCGAATGCGGCCGGTGTCAAGGCCGGTGATGGCGCAGATGGAGTTCAGACACGCGTTGTACACCAGCTTGCGCCAGCGGCTGTAGCCGACGTTGTCGATGAAGTCGCACTCGGTCTTGCCGCCGGCGCCGTAGATGCGCACAAAGTCCCGCGCAGCCTTTTCTTCCAGCGCCGGGTCGAGGTTGGTGTTGTGGAAAGCGCCGATCTGGAGTTGGTCGTTGTCGTCATGCTCGATGACGCCGTGAGCGATCTCGTGTGAGCCGATCAGGCTGACGCCCGAGAGGACGGCATTGTTGGGGAAGGCGGCGAAGACGGGTTTCTCGATGTTGAGACCGTTCTGGACCAGCACGATGGTAGTATGGCCCGTTGTCACCGCGGGCGTGATCAGGTCAACCAGCGTCGGTGGGACGTCCGGGATATTCTTGGTGGTGCAGACGATGTAATCGAAAGGTTTGAGGCCTTCTTTCTGGACGTCGGGGACGCTCTTGACGACTGCAACGTGGAGTTAGCAACACTCTCGGCGCGAGGCGAGAAAGACGTAGTATACATACTCTTAGAGGGCCGCCAGCCTGTGATTTCGCCGTGGTCGCAGGACTTTATGTGAAAGCCATTCTTGACCGCCACATCGTAATTCGAGCGCAGGACAGCAGTGACGCTTGCCAGTCCACCGACTTCGAGGTTCAGGGCGCCAATGGTGCCGACGCCGCCGCTACCAACCAGAAGAACATTTGCCTTTGCTTCGGAACCCATTGCTGCGTGTTGTGAGATGTGTGTCGAGGATTGGAAGGGCGGCGCGCTGGAAGATAGAAATGGGAAGGCAGCTCTCTCAGGCGGCAGCGATTGTCGAGAAATTAAACGAGCAAGTCATTCCAGTCGAGCAAGTCATCGCGACCGGCTAGCGTCGGGAGGAGCCCTAACGGTGCCCTGCATCGCATGTGGATCTCTAGCCGCTTGAGATGGGATGGCGCACGCATAATCGTGGAGCGTAGGGCCGATATCGATGCGGGCGAGGCGTGTTTGTCGCGGCAAGGCGCGTTGACAGCGGAGGGGGAGCTCCTTATCGTCCCTTATCACGCAACTAGTGCGGGACAGCCGAAACACCCAGCTCCCACTCTTGTTGTCAACTGCTCGCCGGCGACGTGTCTTTCACCCGTCCCCGTAAACACAATTTGACCAGTCGCATGGCCCGCTGATTAAGCTATCAGCGCGATGTTGTTCCTAGCTTCGGCTCATTGCACCTCCCCCGAATGGCCTGTTCGGGCTAAGGACTTGGTAATTGACATCTCTACTTCGAGATTTGCAAGTGGGGAGTAACTAAAGTGGTTGCACCATCCTCATTGGAGCGACGGGAGGGGCATTGATGACGTCAGCGTCCTGCCGCATCGGTCGCTCGAGAGCTCACGCCAGGTCTCCACTTGCATCAACAAACTCTGACCTCCGTGCATCTCCTCATCTCCCTTCAACGCACTTCGCGATCCCGCCATGAGGTGTTCCGACCGCTGCAGCGTGAAGCGACGGTGCTGCTCATTTCTTCGAGACGCGACAAATCACAGCTCAATGCAAGCGTCCTTCCTCGCCAAACAACGGCTGTGGCGCCCACAATGTCATGAAATCGTATCTTCATTTGCTGCAGCTGAGATCCAAGCCACGAAACCCTTCCGGAATACAACAGAGCAATCCGATTTCGTTCCAACACTATCGATGAATGCAAGAGTCTGTGTAGCCGAGACGCCGTCGGCGTGCAGTTGAATGGAAAGTTTGTCTCGGAAAATTGAGACCGAATCAAAGCACAAGAGCAGGATGTAGAAATAATGTGTTTGGAGAAGAGAGCATGATGGGAGCAAAAGAAGGATATCTGCAAAGAGCGAGGCGTTCCAAGAAAAACAAGACCAAGGGACCGGTGATCATACATCCAATGCCGACTGGTTTGAAGGTTGCCAAGAGCTACACATATCGATCCTGTGGATGACTTCTGCTCTCACTAAATCTTTTGGAATCCGCAACCTGGCCTACATTTCACCGTTTCGCCATCTGCGCCGACTTCAGCCTTATGCTTGCCAAGTTTTTCCAAGAAGCGTCCAGCCGCACTGAGGCTTGCCAAACCCTCAACAACCATGTACCCGGCTCCCGGTGCATCACCGCCATGCAGCAGATCATATCAACGGGCAGCGGCAGCGGCAGCGGCTAGCAACCGTATCCACGGCAGCGGGCCAGCTATCCACCTCCCCACATCTCCACATCTCCATACTCGCGGGCGCCCGCAGCGGAGCTGGGGTAAACATACGGCTAAAACATACTTGGCGGGCGCCGCCACAACTGCACCTCGCGCCTTGTTATGCCGAACTCCATGATTGGGGAGACTGAGCCTAGAAAGAATGGACAGCGATACTCCAGCAGGCACAGAAAGCCTGAGAAAACGGCAGCGATGGAGCAAAGAGGCATTGTTGCTATGAGAGCTAGACGTGCGAGCTTCATGGCTGGATTTGTTTACACCGCCCTGTTGGACCCCGACTTTCTCGGTACAAGTATTCCGAAGCCAGGCTTATGAATTTACAAGCGTCTAGCACGATTAAGACCACGTTGACTCGCAAGAACGCACAGGTAGCAAGATTTCCAGTGTGGAGACGGCCAGGAAGGAGATCACTTCAGCCCTTTCCGCACGCAAGCTTTGTCTGCGGCTCTTGGGGGCCGAGGGCGGGTACCTACAAGGGCAGAGGGTACAGCGGATCATTCTGAGGTACCCCCTGGTATTCCTGCAAGCCTTACCCCGCTTGGCCGCGCGTAGTCTACCCTGCACTACCCCGGATCACAAAAAAGACATTGCCCGTGATCGACTGCTTGAAGCCACTGCCGCCTCCTCCGATTTCTTCGCTCTCGAACGCTCGCCCTGGCCCTCGTGAATAGTGTTTTCGGTGCTGCTGGACTAAGAACTCAACAAGCGAATCAAGACGTCACTATGAAGACTGGTTGATGATAACGCGATATTGGATCCGCCTGGGCTATTTCGTTCTACCCCGCATGAGCGATGGACCGCTCGACCAGACAGTGATCGCAACACAGAAGGGTTCGCAAGAGGGTTTGCAATCGGCGCAGGTGTTGTGGCCACCGACGACTGTGGCCGCCTATCCTTAGTCAAGTGCAGGTTAGGCAAGCAGACCAAAAGCGGGTGGCAAAACCCGGAGTGGCCCAGTGCTTATGAGGATGCTAGCGCGCCATGAAAATAGCGCGGCGGCTGACTGGCGCGCAGCGTCGTTTCCCCGCAAACTCGCTGGGCGAAGAGGAGGCGACGCCGTGGCTGGCCAAGGACCCTTGGACACGGTCCTGGGAGAGCGTCGCGTGCTAGCGATCCCTCAGGCGCAAAGGAGATCGGTGAAGCAGATCGACGTCAGCCACGCTTTTCGGTTGTGCAACCAGAAAGAAGATTGGTTTGGTGCGCGCTGCTGTGGCAGAAGGCTGAAACAGTGTGCTAGGAGGACCTGCCTTATTCTGACTTAGGTGACACCTCACGCTGACGGATTGACAGGGTCTGATGGTGGGTTGCGGAGGTGTCGATGGCGAGCGATGCAACGACGGTTCTAGTCGCCTTCTCGAAGCGTGGCCAATTCCTGCGATAACCGGTTCCTGGCTTTTTCCGCTGCGTGGGTGTCTTTGATGCCGGTGTCAGCATGCGTTGTTTTGCGCTGGTGCTGACTTTTGTGGTGGATGTGGTGTGGTGCAGTCGGGCCTGTTTGGCGGGGCGCATCTCCGTGGGGTCCCCGGAGGCCCCGTCAATGCGGTGAGACCTGGGGAATCACGCGAGGAATCGCCGACCGACTCGTCGCAACCGGCGGCACAGCGGCTGCGCTGCAGTGCAACCCGACAGCAGTATCCACCCGCCAACCCGCTTACCTCCTGGAATGCGGCGTCGACCGCACGCGGATGCCCGGTTATACGGAATGTGGCCCATCGTCGCATGCGCCAAGGCAACTGTTGGAATGCGCCGCAACCGGACGCCAACCGAGGAAACGAACGGTGGACTCGAGTAACGGCAGGCCTGCTGACAGATAATCAGTTTCTCTGCATTTCATCATGTCGGCGGCGGCGCGCCCGAGCGCAGCGCGGTGAAAGGATCTCTGTGGACTGGTCCAGAATGGACACTGGCCGCGTCTCCGCTGCTCGCCTGGAGGCTCCGCTTTCGCTTACGCGTGCAGATTGAGAGCAGTCACCGACCGCGGCTACGGGCACCCAAGATCAGGGGAGAGAGCAGATTGATGGGGAGATTGGAGACATGGGGTACGGAGGCAAAGGCAAATGCCGCGACCAAGACCCGGGAAATCGGCTTTCGAAAAGGACAGCGTACTCCGGGGGCCCCACTGCCGGGAAACAACAGGGGCTCGTAATAATAGCCGTGGTGGGGCATCCACATGGCAGCAAAAAATTTGTTTGGCAGCCGTCGGGCTCCTCTGAAGAAATTACGGGTTTGTTCCTGCGTTGGGAAATCCGATGGCACATTCGGGAAAATGGACGCCGAGCTAGGCCGGAGAAATATATCCAGCGAGGCATGCACTGACGTTTGACAACGAAGAGCCTGGATAAAAAAGACACACGGGGCACGAGAGGGCAGAGAGGCAGAGGCAGCAGGACGATGGCCGCTAGCGGCTGTGTCGCGTGTCAGCAGCTCTTCAGCTCTCCAGCTGTCGCGCTCGTGTGGCGAGGGCGGATGGCACGACAGACAGGAGAGCGGTACAGAGGGCGTTCGGCGCGGCGCAGCCACTGGGCAGACGTCTGGAGACCGGGCTGAGAGGCAGCGCAGCGATTCGCGTGCGGGTGACGGGTCGGGCGGCCGAGCAGTCGACGCTGACGGCGCGGTTGTCACTTGGTTGTACCTGTGATTATTCCTGTGCCCTCGGCCTCGCGTGTTCCTACTCGTTCGGCGGCGGCCGCCACGGCACGCAATGGGCAGTCTAGGCGCGCGTGGGTGGCGTCCTCATGCGGCGTTGCGGCGCGCGGGCTGGCGTTGCGCCATGAATGCAAGCCGTCTCTGGCGCTCCGGCTGGCTGATTCTGACCGCCATGTGGCTCCCTGCCCGCGCATTATTCTTTTGATTTTTCCCGCTGACCCCGGCATCCCGACGCGACGTTACATGTCGTGCTGCGGCGCCTTTTCGCCCGTCGGCGCTTGGCGGTGGAAGCTTGTCCGAGGGAGGATGGGCAAGAGTCAGTGGGGGCGCTAGCTCCCGCCGGGGGTGGTTGACATGGCGCGGATCGTCCTGGGCTGGAAGCGCATCTCAGGATGGCACCGACGTTGAGCGAGGGAAGACCAGGAAGGCGGGCTGGCGGGCGGGTTGTGTTGGGGGCGGGCGGCTGGCTCGCAGGCGCAACCAGACGGTGACTCGACGCGACTCCTGCTCCTTCACCGGGCTGGGTTTGGGGTCCGCCCCGCGGGGCAGCGTAGCGAGAGCGAGGGACGTGCGGGCGCGCGGAGAAGAGATGATGCGGCGACGGAAACGAGGATTCGGGCGCGGACGAGCAGCTGACATGGATGGCCTTTGTTTGAAGGATCGCGCGCCGCCGACGTGATTGGCCTTGGCCGCAAGCCACCGGAGAGCTTGCCCAAACTGCAGCTCGTCGGTCCACCGGTTAGGCCAGCATCACTCGCTACCGGGCGGTGATTGGGCGCGTGCGGGGTGCGACGATGCGACCATTTCGTCGTGTCCGCCAGCGCCGGGATTGCGCCGCTCCACTGTTTTCTCCAGTGGAGGGACGGGGATCGGCTGCGGCCTGGGGCACCGGGGTCGCCTTGCCCGGCCATTCCTTCGCATTTCGCAGGCCTTGTCATGTGCCGGCGAGCGTTACAGACGCAGCCGCGCCGGGTTGCATGTTGCTGATCGCGGCCGCGCCCTTTGACCAGTTCTTTATAAACCCGCGCCGCCCGGCCGCCGTCAGCGTCTTTCCTCTCCGTTGCACTGACCAGCGTGGAGCAGAAGAGGACCCAACCCGCGGGCAATTGTCTGTCCCAACCTCAACACCGCGCACCACCCCTAAGTGGCCCACCATGTACCAGATCGGAAACATCTACTTCATCACGGCCATCGCCGTCATCGGCGGTGGTCTGTTCGGCTTCGATATCTCGTCCATGTCGGCCATCATCTCGACCCAGCAATACCTCTGCTACTTCAACCAGGGCGGCAACAACAGCCAGGGCACCTGTGCCGGCCCCAACTCTGATGTCCAGGGCGGCATCACCGCCGCCATGCCCGGCGGTTCCTACCTCGGCGCCATCGCTTCCGGTACGTTGGGCCTCGCTCCGGTGGGCTGTCCGCCGCCTTGCCGCATGCGGGCCTAAGCCCACCGCTCCAATCGATGCTAACCCTTTGACGCAGGTTTCCTCTCCGACAACCTGGGCCGCAAGAAGGCCATCATGATTGGCTGCTGCTTCTGGATCATCGGATGCATCATCATGGCCGCCGCCCAGAACATCGGCATGCTGATTGCCAGCCGCTTCATCAACGGCATCTGCGTCGGCATCTGCTCCGCCCAGGTGCCCGTCTACGTCTCGGAGCTGGCCCCGCCCACCAAGCGTGGTGCCGTCGTCGGCGCCCAGCAGTGGGCCATCACCTGGGGCATCCTGATCATGTTCTACATTTCCTACGGCACCTCCTTCATCGACGGCACCGCTGCCTTCCGCATTCCCTGGGGTCTGCAGGCCATCCCGGCCGTCCTGCTTGTGTTCGGCATGCTCTTCCTGCCCGAGTCGCCGCGTTGGCTCGCCCGCAAGGACCGCTGGGAGGAGTGCGAGGGCGTCCTGGCCCTCGTCCACGGCAAGGGAGACCGCAACAGCCGCTTTGTGCAGACCGAGTTCGCCGAAATCAAGGCCATTGTTGAGTTCGAGCGCCAGAACGCCGATGTCAGCTACTTGGAGCTCATCAAGCCCAACATGATCAACCGCACCCACATTGCCATCATGACCCAGGTCTGGTCCCAGCTGACGGGCATGAACGTGATGATGTACTACAGTAAGTGCTATGTATCTAAAATGTTTGGGCACATCTGACTTTATGGCCACCTCAGTCTCGTACGTCTTCACCATGGCCGGTCTCAGCGACACCCTGCTCGTCTCGTCGTCGATCCAATACGTCATCAACGTTGTCATGACCATCCCCGCCCTGCTGTACGTCGACCGCTGGGGCCGTCGCCCGACGCTCCTGATCGGTGCCGCCCTCATGATGACCTGGCTCTTCGCCAACGCCGGCATTCTCGCCTCGTACGGCCACTACGCCGGTCCCGACGGTGTGCACGGCATCAAGGAGGCCTCGTGGGAGGTCAGAGGCGCTGCCTCCAAGGGCATTATCGCGTGCTCGTACCTCTTCGTCGCCTCGTACGCCCCGACCTGGGGACCCGTGTCGTGGAGTAAGTCGATCGCCATTCCTCTTCCTGAGAACAAAGTGCTGACAACAAACCATAGTCTACCCTCCCGAGATCCTGCCCCTCCGCGTCCGTGGCAAGGGTGTCGCGCTCGCCACGTCGGCCAACTGGATCTTCAACTTCGCGCTGGCCTACTTCGTGCCCCCGGCGTTCGTCAACATCCAGTGGAGGGTGTACATCGTGTTCGGTGTCTTCTGCATCGCCATGTTCCTGCACGTCTTCTTCATGTTCCCCGAGACTGCGGGCAAGACGCTCGAGCAGGTCGAGGACATCTTCACCGACTACCAGAACGGCATCAAGTACATTGGCATCCCGGCCTGGAAGACGCACCAGCAGCTCGGCGGCGCCAAGGCGCTGGAGCGCGGCGATGTCGAGAAGGGTGGCGTCGAGCAGAGCCCCGAGAGGGTGGAGGAGGCCGCGAAGATCTGAGCATGTTGCTTTTTTCTTTTCTTCTTTTTTGAGAGCAAAGGAATTGGAAGGGTAACTTGGGAAAGTTCTTGTGGAAATTGGGACTTGAGATCTGACGAAGATGACGATGAAAGGTTAATAGTCGTAATGCCTAACCACGGCACAGCTAGCCCCGTGGCTCTCTATTCAAAAAAAAAATACAGTAAAATAACAACAGTCAGTACGTGCACGCCACCGTCACCCGGCCGTAATGCGCCGCACCTCACTCAGTGTTACGGGCGTAGACGCCTCAATGCAGTTGTCCCTTAAGGTGGCTGTTTGTTTCCACTTCCTTCGTGCCAGCCCGGTTGCATGTGCGCTTGATCCTGCTGTGCCACGCGTTGCGCTTTCCGTGGTTGAAGCGGCTGTCAGATGCAGATGTTGACGTTGACATTCACCCACAGAAACACAATCTAGACGCCCGGTCCCATTATTGGCCTCTATGGCTAAGGCTTAACGTCTCCCTACAAAAGGAACTTAATACCCTTGTGGCAACAGCAACAATAACAATAACAACAACAACAACCTACGATAGCGCCGCGTCGTCCCTTCGTTCGCACATCGGCCCTTCTCCTCTTTAAAATTGCCCTTCTCGGGTTAGCGTCTGCGCTTGGCCTGCTTCCCCGCAATGCGACGATCCACGGCCCCCTTAGCGCCCGAAACTCTCTTTTTCTCTCCCCTCACGCCTCGCGCATCTCTCCACACTTATGACACCACCACCCGCACCGCCATCTGGATCTCGGTCCACCATTGGTGATCGCATCTTGCACATCTCGTATCTTTTTTCTTTTTCCCTTCGTCGGGCCGACGAGATCTGGGTGTCGATCTTATAGGGCCCACTCTTTCTCGGTGGGTGGTTGCTCACGCCATGGCCGCTGCAGCGGGTGTGGGAGTTGGGAGAGGAGGAGGAAGTGGTGGGTGGAGTGGTGCGACGGTGAGTGCGTGGTGGAAAGCTGTACTGCGCGGAGAGGGCCGGGAGCGATCCGAGGAAACGATGCACACGGCAGAGGAGGAGGAGGCAGGACATGGAGCGATGATGACGGAGTTGGCAGCGGCGAATCAGAAATCCACAATAAGAGCTAGCTAGCCAAAGCGCGCCTTGTGCCTCTGACGACTGCATCTTTCGAGCTGCTCTCCGGCACAGCCTTTCCTTCGGCAACCACCACTTCAGCTACCTGGCTATCCCGAAAGAAGGGAGAATACATACGCGGCACATTACGCATTCAATTGGCTCTCATTGCTCCGTTCGCATATCCCTAGGCTCAGGAGCGAGACTTGATTTCATAAAGCTCGACCGGAGTACCAAGGAATATCTCATGAACGGTTTTCCTGAGCGAGTGCTTCCACGGTCCTTCCGAGATGCTACCCTGATATGCGCACATCTAGACTCCATTTACTTCATTCACAGGCTTGCTCGGAAATTAAAAGCATGGTGAAAAAGAAACTTGTGATCAAACAACAAAGAGTCCTCCGGCGATCATGCAACTGTGATGGATGTGGAGGGCTTCTCCGGATACTGCAGCTTGGCCCTCATCCGCCTGTAATCCTCCTGGACTACCGGCTCATACTTGACCGGGTTCCGCTCGCCCGCACATGCAGGCAGGCATTCAATGACTGCGCTTGGATCCGGGCTGACAAAATACGGGATTGAATAACGAGCACGCGTCATGGCCTTGCCCTCCACAAGCTCGGCTTGAAGCGGCGGGAGTGTGACTCGATGAAGAGTCGACTTCAAGTAGTCTGATGCGTAGTTAGTATTCACTTCCAACCAATCACGGCTCGCTTCGACATACCGTTGCTCCACCGCATCAGCAGGTCCCCGACATTCATGACAATGGCATTCTTCATCGGAACCGCTTCCACGAACTTGCCAGGGCTGCGAGGATCCTCCACCTGTAGGCCTCCGCAGTCGTCTTGGAACAGCATGGTGATGGATCCCCAATCCGTGTGTGCTGGCATCCTGGCCATGGTGTTGCTCTCGAGTTTCTCTTTCTCCACGGGCGGGTAGTGCAGCAGTCGCAGCTGGTTGTTGTGCCCGCTGTGGAACCTCAGCAGGAAATCCTCGTCCTCCAAGCCAATGCCTACGGCCAGCGCCCTGAGGATGTTTTGCGCCGTCCCGAAACATGCCCAGTAGAAGTCAGTCATGGAGCTTCTGAAGCCGGGTAAGACCTCGTCAGGCAGCCACACGTTCGGCATGTTTTCGCATTTGTCACTGCCGATTTCGTAACTTTCCTATGCCTGAATGAGTCTTCGGAAATATTCGGCTCATTGACGCGACTTACCTTACAGTCCTCAACCTTCCGAAGCTCCTGGTCCTTCGCGTCCGAATCTTCATCGCCTTTGTGGATGTACTGAGAAACCTTCTCCAGGCCAGGCCAAGAATATCCCCTGTGTACATTTGGTCCTGTGATGAGGGCGGGTCAGTCTGGCCCTCTGCCGTAGGTGATTTTGGGATGGATACCAGGCGGATGAGGTGCCAGCATTTTCTTCTCATGCGGCAGGTCAAAAAGCTTCTTAGACCATGCGAAGGCTTGATCAAGTGCATCGTCTGGAACGCCATGGTTGACAATGTAGACGAAACCAACTTCGCGAGCGGCATCCGTCAGCTCCTTTGCGATCCTTTGCTTCTCCTCCGGCGAACCACCGGACCAAGCACTGAAATCCACGATTGGAATGGAACCCATCTCGGGAGCCGTTACGCTTATGTCCGATCAAGCCAAGATTTCACGGAACTAACGGGCTTGGAGGAAGTCAGCCGCTGACAGACTACAACAACGAAGGTTACACGCCGATTACCGCCAGTGTTTCGCCGTGGGTTCAGGTAGTCTGGCGCAACTCACCGCTCCCAGCGATACCTCGATATCTGCTCAAGAAGTTGCCAGCCGATAGCTATTAATGCAGTTTGAGGTTACATTCGGCACTTTATCTGCCAGGCCGCGGGGCACCTCCCGATCGGCCGTTCACACCATCGCCGTTGTACCCCACTCTTGGTTTAGAGGCGGGGCAGCCGCCCCCAGACACCAATGTGAGTCGCACAGGAGAGCGATCTGCACGACGCTCCCCTACACAAGTGCTTATCACGGCTGACTCGCCCCTTTGCTCTGCCGTGCGACCTGGTGCCGCCCGCTTATCGGGATGCCCAGCCACTTTGCTCAACGACATGGTTCATTTGCCGCGAGCGCGACAGTATATGCTGTAATAAATCCCCGGCTTCCACTTTGTTCGTCCTTGTCTGTCCGTTTCGCGGTTTGAATCAAGAGCGTAGACGCAATGGGTTCGGAAAAGAGCAAGGGCCGTCTGGCATACTGGGCAAAGAGACTCGAGTGTCCGGTTGACGAGAATGCCAACTACAAAAACACCTTTTGGTGCAACAGAGATCTCATTCCAATCCCGCCAGACCGAAGGACATGGACATGGCAGGGCTTTGCTGGATACTGGGTTATTTGCGGGTAGGTCATCGAGCTTCACTGTTGCACGGGGCACTGACCGTTCGGCACGTAGAATCAACACGACAGCTTGGACAGCCGGATCATCACTACTGTCTCTCGGCTTGAGTGTGCCTCAGGCTATGGGAGTTGTGGTTGGAGTTGCTCTGATCTCGGCCCTGATTGCGGTCGCTGCCGGTTGGCCTGGAAGTCACTTGTACCTTGGCTTCACCGTCCTATCTCGCGCCTCATGGGGTATGAGGGGTGGCTTCTGGCCTGTGTTGAATCGAATCATGACCGCCTGTGTGTGGATGGGTATTCAGGTCCGTCCCTCCCCCACCGATACGCCAACACCTCCACTAACAGTTCCAAGGCATATTGGGGCGGCCAAGGTTCGCCACACCACCCCTCCCCCAAAGAAAGACAACATCTCACCCTCCCCCCTCCCCCACAGCCGTCAAGATCATCCTCCGCGCCCTCATCGGCCGCAGCTTCGTCGACCTCCGAAACACGCTCCCCGCCAGCGCCAACACCGACACCGCCAGCATCATCAGCTTCTTCGTCTTCATCGCCATTTTCCTCCCGCTCCCGCTCATCCCGCCGGAGAAACTGCAGCTGCCGTTCAAAATCACCTTCGTCATGATCACGGCGACCATGTTCGGCATGCTGGGGTGGGCGATCCACGCGGCGGACGGGCCGGGCGCGCTGATCCACGCGCCGGCGACGCAGCGCGGGGCCGCGCTCAGCTGGGGCGCCGTGTACGGGCTGCAGTCGATCGTGGGGTCGCAGGCGTCGGGGTGCCTGGGCCAGAGCGACTGGACGCGGTACGCGCGCACGCCCAACGCCGCGCTGTTCGGCCAGCTCGTCGCCGCGCCCGTTTTTATTGTTGTCACGGCCGTGTGCGGCATCCTCATTACGAGCGCTGCTGCTACTATCTACGGCGAGTACATCTGGAACCCGTTCGAGCTGCTGCTCGCGATCCAGGACCATTCGCTCGCGCCGGCGGCGAGGGCGGGGACGTTCTTCGCTGGCTTGGGCTTCTTGGTTAGCCAGTTGGCGCTGTGTCAGATGTTGAATGGCATCTCGACGGGCATGGATATGGCGGCGCTGTGTCCGAAGTGAGTGTGGGATCGTCGGTGGTCTCTTCTCCGCCTGTAGTGGGGAGAGAGTGGAAAGGGGTGGGGAGCTTCTGGCTAACACGCGAACCAGATGGATCAACATCCGCCGCGGCTGCTACATCCTCACCGTCATCGCCATCGCCATCTGTCCATGGAACTACGTCACGTAAGCTTGCTTTCCCCGCCCTTCCCAAGAGAAAGACAGAGAGGAAAAAAAAAAGAGGGGGGGAAACAACTCACTCACTCACTCACTCACTCACTCACTCCCGAACAGCAACCCCGGCACCTTCATCACCGTCCTCTCGGGCTGGTCCGTCTTCCTCTCGCCCATGACGGCCATCGTCATCTGCGACTACTCCCTCGTCCGCCGCGGCCCGCGCTACCGCGTCTCGGATCTCTACCGCGGCGACCCGTCGTCCGCCTACTGGTACGTCGCCGGCTTCAACCCGCGCGCCTTCCTCGCCTGGATCGCCGGCATGGCGCCCCTGCTGCCCGGCTTCGCGCGCGCCGTCAGGGGCACGAGTAGCGGTAGCGGGTGGGATCATATTTATCAGATCAGCTACTTTTATGGGTTTGGTGCGACGTTTGTGGCGTATTGGGCGCTGTTTGTCGTGTGGCCGGTGGAGGGGCAGAGGGATGTTAGTCCGTTTGTGTTGGAGGGGGTGGCGGAGATGGTGATGGTGGAGGGGGTGAAGAGGGGGAGTGCGAGCGTGAGCGGGAGCGCGGGTGGTGGGGGGAAGGGTGGGGAGGACGTGGATGGGGGAGCGGCGGCGAAAGCGTTTGCGGTGTGAGTGTGGGGCTGGTGGTGTGCAAAGGCATAGATGGGGATGCTGTAGAGCAAACGTTGCAATTCCTCAAGATCAGACGAGAATGGTTTTTTTCAGTCGCAGAGGTGGAGCTTGCCTGAGACGTGAGAGCTTTTGAGGTGCCGCAGTGAAGAATTTAAGCATACCCGTTCCTTGCACGTCTTCCTCCTCGAAGCAAATCCATGCTATTCGACATTAGTTCCAATCAAGATTATTCATATCATACACCCATCATCATACCGCATGTCCTAACCCATCAGACCCAAACCTCCCTTCAGTACAGCGACTTGCACTCCCAACTCTCCGCCGCATCCACATCCCCCTCTCCCTTATACACCGCCTGCTTCGGATACATGCAGAGCGGCCGCTGCCTCTGCACGCCGCTCCCGACATCCTCATCCACAAACTTGGTCGCCACAATCTCGTCCACCACGGTCCCATTCTCGACCCAATCCATCAACGCCAACAACGCATCGTGCTTCCCGTCCGCGAACCCGGGCACGCCGTGCACGCCGGTCCCCAGCTCGGCGGCCTGGTTGGCGCCGGCGAAGTACCAGGGCGCGTCGACGCCGGCGGGGGTGCCGGCGCAGTGGTTCATGCCGGGCACGAGGAAGAAGCGGTACCAGTCGTCGAGCGGGACGCCTTGGGGCAGCAGCGCGCGCGCGACCTCGCCGTAGAAGTGCAGGCTGCTGCCGGTGGCGATGAGGCCGTCGGCCCAGCCGTGGTAGTGCAGCAGCTTGCCGCCGCGGGCGCGGTAGCTGGCCATGGCGGCGAAGGCGTCGGCGGTGGCGTTGCCCGGGTCGAGCGCGTCGGCGAGCGCGACGACGTCGTAGGTGAAGTCCTGCCAGCGGAAGGATGGCTGGTCGAGGAAGTAGCGGATGTAGTCGGTGCCGTACGAGAGCGGCGCGCCGGTGGCGGTGCCGAGGAGGACGGTCCATTGCGCTTCGGAGCCGAGGGCGAGCCCGGGGAAGACGAAGGTCGCGTTGGTGTCGATGTAGGGCGCGTAGACTTTGGAGAGCGTGTCGAGCTGCAATGGCGTGAGGCAGGCGCTGGTGTTAGACGTGGGCGTGCAGAGGAGCGCGTCCGGGTTGAAGTTGCAGCCGTGCGGGTCCGACACGATGTTGTCGACGAGCCCGTCCTGCGCGTCGCACTGCCTGATGACCTCGGCGCCGATGGCGGGGAAGAGCGCGGGCGGGATGCGGTGGCTGCTGTTGAGCGGGAGGTTGTACGTGCCCAGCTTGGCCGTCCACGTCTGCAGGTGCGTCGTCCACCAGGCGGGGGCGCCGGCGAGCACGCCGTCGAAGTCGTCGGGGTAGAGCTGGAGGTTGCGGAGCCCTTGGCGGCCGCCGGTCGAGCAGCCGCTGTAGTACGAGTATTTGATCTGCGAGCCGTAGTAGGCCGACACCAGCGCCTTGCCGAGCTCGACTGAGCCGTGTATGGCGCGGTAGCCCCAGTCATTGAGCACCTCGGGGGCGTTGGCGCCCCAGGCCAAGTCTCCAGACGTAGAGTTGTGGCCGGTGTCTGTGGAGACCACGGCGAAGCCGTAGCCAACACCAGCGCCCTTCAATGGCAAGTCAGTGGCGTGTTTCAGGAAAAAAGGTGTGATAGTCGTACCATATCCAGCCAGTTGACACCGCCAGCGAAGCCTCCATTGCCGACGGCTAGGAATCGGTGATTCCATTCGGTTGGAAGGAACAGCCCGAACCTGAAAGAGGAACTGCTCGAAGAAGTCACGTTCACATAGACGGCGCAGAGAGCAGGCAAATTGGTGGGGTTCGTCGGATAGGGTAGGTCTGCCGCTCCTTGGCCGTAGGTGCCGTTGCCAGCGACTGGGACCGCAGAAAGGACCGTCGCATTGGATGGCAGGGCACCTTGCAGGGCAGCGGTGGAGCAGTCGAGAGCCTGCACTCCCAGGACGGCGGAGGCGGCCGAGACAAGAGATGCAGCCCTCATGGTGGCGAGAATGGATGGTCGACGGTCAGCGATCAGCGAGCACTGCCGGGCGACGGAGCGGCTTTTGTAGACATTGCATGTCGAGGCGGGAAGGTGCCGTGCCGGAGCTCGGATTTACTTGGAGTGTGGAGTGCATGAAGGCGGGGAGAGTCATGTAAATTGAGATTGGAGCCGCAATGCAGCACGGGAGCCGAAGATGCTTGCCGTAAGGAGAGGAGGGGCTGATCTTGCGACCAATTGGGCGCCGCTGGGGTGGGGAACATGTCCAACGGCCAGGTTCTGCTAAGAGCAGGCCTGAACATCTACTCCAGGATGCCTTCCATCGTTTACCCGAGCGTTTCAAACACGCCGTGTTCCTGCATGGCATGAGATAAGCTGCGTCTGATCTTCGTAGCCCGCTCTTGAGTTGCGTCTCCAAGTGGAGCCCCCTTCAGTAGCGGCTGAGGGCTTGGGATACGGCTACGACTTTCAAGTCGGTGAGAGGGCGGCTCGGGATTCCCGACAGGCGACCCTGAGCTCCGGTCCGACATTCGGCTTCGCGACACCCTGCACGTCATCACAACTTCCGCTTGTAGTATCGCGCTACCTTTGTGGCTGCAACAATTAGGCATACTAAAGGATTTCCCGAGTGTCGACGTGGAATCGTGCCATGTCACACCAATGCGAGCAACGCACCGGCTGAGCACTCGTCTCCTAATCGCTAGACTAATAACGTCAGTCCTGACGTTGGAATAGACGTCAAAGTGGGAAGACAAGCAGATAAGCTTAAGTCTGGCAGATCCCTCCTGTCAGACAACTCACCGAGGTGCATGCGCCGACTGCCATTTATTTCTGCCGGCGTGGAAGGCCTGAGGCTGTCAGGGGGATTTTCGCTGGAGAGGAACACGGCTCGCTTGCAGCAAGGCGGAGCAGATATATATACCTGTGACGTCGAACAAATGCATTCTATTTCTCCTGGCGGCTAGCACTCGTAGGGGGGATGCAAGGACGTTCCGAATGTGCAACCTCCACAGGTAGATGGGGACCGTCGTTGGATCGACCCTCCGCCGGGCTGTGATACGAAGATCTACCCGCATCTTATGCAGAACCAGATGGCAGGTCGCACAAGCTTTCGCACTTGCAAATCATGTCGGGTTGACGCGGTGGAGAGCGGGTCGTCCCGCAGTCCCACGCAGCTCACTTCACCCACTGCCCGTTTGGGATAGCTCAGCTGCACCTCAGGAATGCGCTGCGCCATGCTTTTTGGAGGTGGCTTTGCCCTGGTCCCGGCGAGGGCACATGGGCCTTGGCGGGGATGGTGATCGACCTCGCTGCGGCTGGATATTACGCATTCCTACACCAGCTGCGTCATCGCGTGCCGATTGTCCGGTCAGACTGCTGAGTGCTGTTACTTCGCTCAAGCGCGCGCTCGTCGGCATGAAAGAGCGTTTAGCGCGTTTCGCAGGCGAGTGAAACGCTCAGTGGTGCAGCGCGTCGCAAGAGCGGTAGGATTTCGAGCGATGGACGGGTAACGCGCAGTAGTGAGACGCGCCCAATGCGAGCGCAGAAAGTCTCCGTAGCGGCGCCACGGTGGCTGGCGGCGACCTCGTTCATCTCGCGGCCAAGAAGCATAATACCTTGCGGTTGGCCTGGTGAGGCAGCCAGGCCTAGTCGGCGGAAATTTGGGGTGCTGGGGCGCGTGTGTCAAGGCAACGGAGGCGTGGCTGCACACGTGTCGCAGCACAGCCCAAGCCGTTGGCTGCCGTCCTCAACCCGTGTTCACCAGGCGCCAAGGAATCCCGGCGCCTGGCCAGCAGGGCGGTGGACTCGTGTGGGCTGGGCGTCGTAAGTGCACTGCTCACCCGCGCTGGTGATCGCCTGCTATTTAAAAATCGTGCCCCAGAAGAGCAGCGCACGGAGCCCCAGGTACGTACTCCCGTAAGGCTTGGTTGCAGCCGCCGCCTCAGCCACACACCCCGAAATCAGTTACTTGTGCCCACCTCCCGCGCCCTTACGCTGAAACACGACAACTCTCTCCACGCTCGCTCAAGCCTGCCTTAACCTCACCATCCCTCGCGCGCCCCAGCTGTGCTACCACCCAGGCCCTCCAAGTCGCCTGACTGTCTGCTCGCTCCACTCTGCACCAACCGGCCCGCGCCCGGCACCCAACCGACGCCCAGCAGCTCACCATGGCTGCCAACGACTACTACAACTCCTATAATGCCGGAAGGAGGGAAGATGCCCCTTTGCCCCCCGTGCCGCACTCGTCGACGCCCTCTCCGCTGCCATCGCCGCACCCGACGCGCCCGCACATCGACACCCAGAACCTGCAGAACTACGGCAACTCCTACCCTTCTGCTCACTCGGTTCACTCGCACCCGTCCGCACACACCTACCCCGCCGGCCACTCGCCCGCCCACACTTACCACACCGGCCACTCGCCTGTTGGCTCTCCCTTCACCGACCAGGCCTATCCTGCATACCCGCAGGGCACTCACCCGCCGACTAACCCGTACGGCCCGGTGCACGGCGACGACGACACAGCCTACCATGGGGCTGGCGGCTACGGACAGTACCGCCCCATGGACAACGATCCCTTTGCCGACGGTTCCGCCATTCCGCTCCACGCTCAGCAACCGAAGATGGACGCAAGTCCCTCGCGATACAACGGTGATCCCGAGGGTCAGGCGCCTCTCGTCGGTGGGCCCGACGGAATGAGAAGAGAGCGTAGCAGACGCCACAAGAAGAAGAGCGGCTGGTTTTCGGGCAAGATTACCTGGGTTGTTTTTACCTTGACAGTCGTCCAAATCGCCGTGTTTATTGGCGAGATCATTAAGAATGGTACGTGAGACTGGTCCTCGTAAGAGAAGGGCGGGATACTAATGCTGCCATTAGCTACCTTGACAGGTTCGCCCATCATGATCAAGCCCTCCTTTAACCCAATGATCGGTCCCTCTGGCTACGTCTACATCAACATGGGTGCGCGTTTCGTTCCTTGCATGCGCCACATGGGTGGAGGAAACGAGGTCGATATCACCCCCGACATTGCGTTTCCGTGCCCCAACTCCACAACCGGCGCCGCTGAATGCTCTCTAAATGAGCTCTGCGGCATGAGCGGCATCCCTCAGTCAGACGGCGAGCTCAAGCCCAACCAGTGGTACCGCTTCATCACCCCCATCTTCCTCCACGGAGGTCTTATCCATATTGGTTTCAATATGCTTGTGCAGATGACTGTTGGACGCGACGTGGAACTGTTGATCGGGTCCATTCGTTTTTTCCTGGTCTACTTTGCAGCGGGTATTTTCGGTAACATCCTTGGTGCCAACTACGCACCCAACGCTATGCCTTCAGTGTATGTCTACCCCGCGAAGTCTTCGACCTTGGCTAAAAGTTTTGAACAGCGGTGCGTCAGGCGCCATCTTCGGTCTCATCGCCATAACCCTTCTGGATCTTCTCTACCACTGGAAAGAACGCGTCTCCCCCAAGAAAGAGCTTCTCTTCATCATGTTGGACGTCGTCATCGCCTTCGTCCTTGGTCTCTTGCCGGGTCTAGACAACTTCGCTCATATTGGTGGATTCATCATGGGCATCGGCCTTGGAATTTCCATTCTTCACTCGCCTCAACTCCTCCGTGAGCGCACCGGCATGGACGAGCCTCCTTACTCTGCCGTTCCCAACCAGAAGCACGACGAATTCGAGTCTGTGAAGAACTTCACCAAACAACCCGTGGGTTTCTTCAAGGGCAGGAAGCCGCTTTGGTGGGCGTGGTGGTTGGTTCGTGCCGGATGCATTGTCGTCGTGTTTGTTGCCTTCATCGTGCTCCTGAACAACTTCTATTCGAGCCACAGCGAGTGCAAATGGTGCAAATACCTCAACTGTATTGTAAGTTTCGTCTTCACAACTCTCTCGTTGAGATACTAACTCTGTATACAGCCTGTCAGCGACTGGTGCGACTCAAACACCCTCACAGTCGAGAAAACGAACACGACCAGCAAGCGCGACCTGTTCGGCCTCGAGAGATACGCCTTACCAGATTTCGATTCGCCAATGCCTATGTATTGATCGAGGCATAATATTGTTCCATAGCTTTGGGCCTGGTGCGATGTTTGATTTTTCTTTTATCTTGCTTTTGCGCACAGTCTATGGAAGCCCCTTGTAAGCGGGGCCCCTACGAATGTATGACACATCCCCATTATCTCGAGCATGGCGGGCGGCGTTCTTATTTCTTTACTGCGTAATACCTCTTCCTGGCTGCGGCAATCCGTCATAAGTCGGTCTTCAATTTTCCACTGTGGGATGTTGCAACTTTTCTACTTTGGCAAGATAAGGGCGAAGAGAGCGAACCTGTATCGAAAATTGGACCACTGGGGTTTCAGGTGGATAATTGATATCCAGGGTAACAAAAACACTGCTGTTTGATTCAAAAGCGGAAAGGGGGCTAAAAAAGCGTAAATTTCCGTTTATGAGCTGGTTTTGGCATTATTAACAAAGCTTCCTTGTGACCGTAAGCAGCCCTGCTAATTTTGAAGGAATATTTCAAGACTCCGTCTTGTGTCTGCTACCAGCTAACTTCATTTTGCCTTTGATGCCACCGCTATATCAACTTCGACAGGACCGTCAAGGGATGGCATTCGCTAAACAGACGCCGCGGCGGCTATTTCACCGCCGACGTCGGCCACTTGCGCAGGGGGCGGTGCCACAACGGCTCTCTCGAGTCAACCGTCCACGCCTCTGTCGGCCACAAAACCGGGCTCCGCGAACCACCATTGCACGATTCCTGCAGTAGCAGTCAATAAGCTCGTCGAAGCTTTGAGCCCCCTGACGCCACGGTGCGCTCTCCCCGCCGTGCTGCCTACCATCTAGGCTACCTTTCCCGAAAAGAGCGACGGGTGCCTGTCGATCCTCGCCGCTAGCAGGGGACACGATCCCTCCAAAGGTCCTGTCCATTTCCTCTCACATCAGTCGCCCGAGGGCTGGCCCGCCGACCCTTGCTTCCAGCTGCTTCCGCCGGGTAAAATGGCAATATCGTCCCGCTCGTGGTGGAGCTATACTAGCCGTCACTAACTTCCAACTGCCGCCACCGCCAGGCAGGCGGCCGTATGCATGCATCCGTCCGAAATTGAGAAATCCTACGACTTCGAAATGGGCGACTATGGCAAGCTTTCTCTACCGCCCAGCAGGCTGCAGCGGCACTGTCCACCAATCTCACAGAGTATAAAGGGTGACGATGCCGCCTTCCGCTGTTCAAGGTCGTCGCTCAGCACTCGTTTGTACTCGCGCACCTACTACTACATCGACGACTAGTCCCTCGTTACTCGCACACTCCCTAATCTTAATACAAATCCAACCTCCTACAAGATGACCAAGTTCACCACCCTCATCCTGGCCGCCGCTGCCGCCGCCACCGCCGCCGCCCTCCCCAACCCGTTCCCTGCCTACTCTCTCAAGGCCCGCCAGGACGGCAGCAACTGCACGCAGTACTGCTCCGTCTCGGCCGGTTGCACGTGCACCGTCCGCCCCTCGGACTGCACCGCCCTGTACGAGGTCCAGCCCGACGACACGTGCACCACCATTGCCGAGGCCTTTGGCAACTTCACCGTCACGCAGTTCTACAAGTGGAACCCGAGCATCGGACGCTCGTGCTTTGGGTACGTTTATCCTTTTTTTTTTTTCTCCGTGTAACACCGAGGTGGACCGAAAAAGAAAGGAAGAAAGAAAGGGAGACGAGATGAGAAATGAAAGCAGCCGAAGACGAAACAAAGAGAATGACGAGGAAAGCCCGGAAAACAAGCGTATGGCCATTCACTGACGCCCATTTTTTCTTTCTCAATAGCCTCCAGGCTTACGTCCCCGTCTGCATCGACACGCCGTGGTACACCTTCACCCCGCCCATCCAGCCGGCGGCCGGCACCAAGGAGGGGCCCGAGGACGTGCCCGTCCCGCTCATGCCCAGCACCGCCGCCGCGTGCAAGACGTACGAGCTCACCGGCTCCGGCACCCGCGTCGACCAGATTGCGGCCGACAACGGCATCACCGTCGAGCAGTGGAGCGCGTGGAACGGCAATGCGACGGGTGCGTGGGCGGATTACTGGAGCTGTGTTGAGGCGTAAATGGCACAGCTGGGCGGTCGAATCGTGATGGAGAGAGGCGGGGAAGACGGTGGTGGGAGGGGGCTAGTAGAGTCGATTTTTCGCTCTTCCTTCCTTGACCCATTCTCTTTCCGTCTGTTTGTGCTTCAGACTTAATTAGTCAATACCTACGTGAAAATGAGAAAATGGAGCCCTCGAGATTGTCGTTCCATGACTGTGGTGATGCTAGGGCGAAGGCTTCAGGTCGTCGTACAGAGTCGCTGTAACGAGGAAACAGTAATCAAAAGATGATGTCTTGCAAAGGTAGGTGTCAGCCGTCCGACGTTGCGATAATCCCATGTGATGCGGCTACTGCCGCGCAGCACGTCATAAGAAAATGATAGCGGCGCTTCTAGAAGGCCTCGGATTGTTGTTGAGCACTGGAATGGAAAGCAGGAGGCCCATTCTTCTTTGGTTGTGTGACGCATGGTTGGAGTCTGGAGAAAGACTGACAGACGTCACACGCTGTCTTCGCAGCGTGGGATCTGACGTGACGTTTGAGAGAACACATGAGTGATTGGCTCATGCAAGTGAAAGGGGCTGCTTAGTGAGTCGCCGCGGATGGATTTAAGCGCGCTGCAGCCTGCGTGGATTTGCTGCGTCGGCCCGAGACGAGCAGCGACAGGGACAGGCTTGGCGGGCGATAGGGCAGAGTCGAGAAACAGAAGAGCAGAGCGGTGGTGACGGAATGCGAAGGGGGAGCAGACTCTGTGCATCGGCGCGCTCAGAGCCCCGCTAACGCGTCGCGCTCAACACTGGGACCGGCCGCACCCAAGCTTGACCTTCACCCAAGCTCACAATCGTCCGCGCAGCTTGGCAACGTGCGCGCCCGCCGCCCCGACTTCCCTTCAATTTTCCTCAGGCGCGACGCGCTCCCCCCGCGCCCAGCTCGACCGATCACCCGCAAGCCATGGCCGCCCAGCTCATCGGCATCGCCGTGCTCGTCACGCTCAAGGACCCCCAGCAGACGGTGGTGCATGGCCGAGTTGCCAATGTCATCGAGCAGTCTGCCACCCTCGTGCTGCAGGATGGTATGTCCCGCTTCCTCGCTTTCCGCTGTCTGAAAGAAAACCGCTGACGCTGAAACACAGTCTTCTTCCCCGCCACCGGCCACCGTCTGCCTGGCTACACCATCGACGGCGCCCATATTGCCGACATCTCGGTCCAGCCGCAGCAGCAGTCTACCGTCTCCACGCCCACCTTCCCTCCGAGCCACCCGCCCGCCTTCCCGCCTCACCCACAGCACATCGTCCCCACCCCTGTCCAGTATGGAGTCCCGCCTCCTCCCACCGTGCTGCCTGTCGAGGCCCCCGCCGTGGTCCAAACCCTCCCGACACCCGCCGTGGGGCCTCCGATGCCGAAGCAGACTTTCGTGGACCCCGCTATTCTGAGCTTTGCGAAGAGACCTGGTGCTGCCGCCAGCCAGACTACCGAGGTGCCCATCACGCCGGTGAAGCCCATTGCAGCGGCGGCGGCGGCGGCGGTGGCGAAGCACTCCGGCAAAACTTCTCCTTTCGTTGGAGCAGTCGCGAAGAAGGCGGTAGCTGGTGGCAAAATCGTGAAGCCCAAGGAGGATCCGGCTACGCTGACGAGGCCGTTCAATGCGCTGGGTCTGGAGGCCGGCGAAGAGGACGGAGAAGAATCGGACGATCCGACCATCAACGAGGAGCGCGTTCGGAGGGTGAGCATCAGCACGACGCGTACGGGCAAGCCGTTGGAGACACCGGCGGCCAAAGCGGCCGAGGCTGGGAAGAGGGTGAAGAAGGGTGCGAGAGGCAAGAAGCAGAAGAAGGAGCAGTTTCTTCAGCCCGCTGGCGATGAGAACGCGCCAGACTTGTCGCCCGAGACTGCGCGCAAGACGCCGGCAAACTTCAAGGGCAAGGGATGGAGGCAGACGCCTATGCTGCAAGACCCACCGTCGGCGCGGACGCCGGGCTTGATCGGCGGCAAGGTTGGCATGGAGGCGGTCAGGCTGTCCAACCGTAAGACTAGGAGGCAGAAGGCTATGGACGCTACGAATGGGTGGGCAACCGAGGATGCAACCGATGTCCAGGAGCTTCCCGAATTCGACTTCGCTGAGAACCTATCGAAGTTCGACAAGCGCACCGTGTTCGAGCAGATTCGCAACGAAGACACGACGGCCGACGAGGACCGCTTGGTCAGCTTCAATCGTCTACCTCCCCGCGCTGGCACGGCCGGCGGAAAGAACCTCCATCCGACTGAGAATGTCCTTGAGCACAGGCGGCCAAACCTAAGGAGCACCTCGAATTCCTCGAGCGAAGACGATTTCTCGGACTTCGACAGCGGACGGAACTCGCGGCGAAACATGTCTCGGGCTTCGAACAGACGTGCGCCCTTCAGGTCAAACAGCGTTCTGCAGGATGACATCCACAATGCGTCAGCGGCCAGCTTGAGCAAGTCAGTCCGCAACCAGCAGCATCGCGGCTCGACAGTTGTATATTCCTCCACAAACTCTCCGGTTCCAGGACGTCCTACCCCGCCCTCCTCTCCATCCGTGAATCTCCTCCAACCGCCGCATGCCAGCTTCCGCGTATCTCAGTCAGGTACGACGTGTCACACAATCACCCCCGGAACGATGACGGCGGTCGAGGAACTCGCAGAAGTAGAGTTTGGTCTAACAGAGGAGCTCATGGCCGAGAACGCCGCCCGCGGCATCGCGCAAGTCGCCCTCCAAGCCGTCAACCCCGGCGGCCGCCGCCTGGCACGCGAAAACCTCGCCGTCAACGCGCGCCCCGTCGTCGTGGTGCTGGCAGGCAACCACCGCACCGGCGCGCGCGCCATCGCGGCGGCCCGGCACCTCCACGCGCGCGGCCCGCGCGTCGTCGTCGCGCTGCTCGGCTACGAACGGCCGGCCGACTACGACAAGGACGTGCGGCGGCAGCTGGACCTGCTCAAGCGGCTGGGCGGCTACGTGCGCGGGTGGGCGGACGTGGCGCGGGGGCTCAAGCGGCTGGAGGCGCCGCCGGAGCTGATAGTGGACGCGCTGCTGGGGCGCAACCGCGAGTTCGACGCGCTGGGGCGCGAGGACCGGGCGTCGGCCATGGCCATGGTCGGGTGGGCCAACAAGAGCCGGGCGCAGGTGCTGGCGGTCGAGGGCCCGTCGGGCGTGGGCGCGTCGACGGGCGAGGTCAGCATCATCGAGGGCGAGCCGCTCGAGGTGCGCGCCCGCTACATTGTGTGCCTCGGCGCGCCCCGGTCCGGCCTGTTCAAGGCGCTGCAGCTGGGCACCGTGCGCGACCCCGACTGGCTCATCTGGGTCGTCGATTTGGGGCTGAACAAGGCGTGGAAGCGCGTCGGCGGCCTGGGCGGCAGGAAGGGCGTCAGGTTTGGGAGTGAGTGGGCCGTGCAGATCAGATTCGACGATGCTCCTGCTGCGGCTGGTGGTGGTGGTGGTGGTGGCGAGGGGGAGACGGAGGAGTGAAAAGTGGAAAGTGAAAGTGGATGACGGGACGGAAAGGGATGGGAAGGGAAGGGATGGGATTGGGAAAAGTTGGTCGCCTTGTGTATAAACATGGTGAGGGAGGGAGGCCGGATTTCAGGGCGTTTTTCTTTCTTCTTTTTCTTCTTTTTTTTTTTTGGCTTTTCGTCTTCCTGCTAGGTATATATTTCACCCGGTTGTGTGCGTTTTGGCTGGCTGGCGCGTGGAATGGAATGGGCGTCGATATGCCTGCAGGGGGAACGCGGAATCAGAGCGTCCGTCGGTCATAGAGAATGAGATGCTTACCGTTGCTGGTCTCGGATGAATAATGGATGAATAGTGATCGACGTGCAGATTGAGGATGTGTTGTGGCTGCGGGAGGGGCGTATGATCCGCCCGCCCGCCCGCGATGGTCGATCTTCTTTCGATCCGTCCTCCGGCGAGGGTGGTGAGATTTCTTGGGAGCTTCTTTTCGGTCTTGGCCCCCACCTATCAAATATCAAATAGGCTCCAGATGCTTACGGAGGATTACAATGATCCTTGGCGAGCGCTCCACCCCACCTGCTGACGGAGTTTGGGTAGCTCCGGACAAAATCCGGACGTCTGGGTAATAGTAATGTAATAGTAATCAACGATGGGGTGTGAATTCGAGAGGGAATGGATGGTTAAATGGACTTCACCCTCCGTTGGTTTTTTTTCGACTCAATCCCACCATCACCTACCCATCCCGTGTAGGCTTTTGTTGCGAGACCCTCCTCCCTCCCCATTGTCCCGAAGAAGAAGAAGAAGAAGACGACTGAAGAAACAAAAAAAACAAAAATGTCGGCATCACCATCCTTCCCCCAACCGGAAAAACACGAGGGCTTCACGCTCGTCGTCGCGGCGACGATCAAGCCCGACAAGGTCGACGAGTGGCTCGCCCAGTTCTGGCTCGCGTTCGACAGGGTGTCGGCGGAGCCCGAGTGCCTCAGCTTCGAGGTGTTCCGCTTCCCGGATCAGCCGAACAAGATCAAGTGGGTGGAGAATTGGAGCAAGAGCGTGCAGTGGTTCATGGAGGTTAGTATAGCGCGTTTGTTTCTCTCTCTCTCTTTTTCCTTTTCCCCGGGAGGTCATGGTGCTGATTACGTGGTTCCAATAGCACCAAATCACAAAGCCGTACATGAAAGGGTACTTGGAGGCGACGGAGCCGCTGATGCTTGGAGAGAGGGAGACGGAGATTTGGGAGAGGTTTGGGGGGAAGTGGGCGCGTGCGCAGGAGGGGGTTTACGACAAGATTTGAAGGAATGATGCTATGCGGTGTTTCTTTAAAACTGGGAAGTATACTATGGGAGACCGAGTGTGGTAAGAACAGATATATGCTTCCTATTTATCTGCATTTCACTAAGTTATCGGGCTAAGACGGGTGACTATGCACAGCTTAGCTGGGTATGACCTCCCCCGTACCCGAGTGGCTGTTAACTCCATGTGGACTCGGCCTCTCGACCGACCAGGAAAAAAAAATGGCAAAACTGAAGCTGCTGCCGCAGGGAATTGAACCCAGGTCTGGCAGTACCGCGGCTAGCTACATGGGCGAGACCCCGCAAGATTCCCTAAGCCGGCCGTATATGCAGTGGCGCTACAGAACGGAGACACGAGGGGCCATCTCCGTTTTTGGTATCCGTACGCTTTATCCCTCAAGCGCTGCCTAGGACTCGTGGTCGACCAGCGAGCCACGTAGCCGTCATTAGCTGGATGGTAGCAAAGGAAGTGGCGGAGATGAATTATATACCCACACCGACCCCGACCCAGCCCCCCCCCCCCCCCCCCCCCCCCAACCGCCATCTTTTCTCTCTCTCTCTTTCTCTCAATATTATCATCTCCCAATGCAACTTTTATTACATTAAAGCATTTCTGTTCGCTATGTCGCATTTATGGAGTAGTGATTTTAATGCATTTACTGGTCCTCTCCCATCCAGGCGCATGTATGTAGGCTGAACAGGAACAAGGATGAAACCAGACAGAAGGGAACGTCTCTGATCGTCGGCCCTGCCATCTGTATCCGGCATCTACCATTTCCCATTATAGAAGCAAGAGCGAAGATCATAACGGAATCCGTCACTTACGACATGTGAAACAGTCGCCTGTCGGACGGGATGCTGCCGATCAGAGACCCCGCATAAGCGTGAATAATCAAAGCAGGTGACACAAACACGCGGGGATGTCACCAGGGGGAGGGCGGAGAGTGCGGTGCGGAGAAGACGGGGGAGGCGGACAAGGCGGGAAGGCGTATGGCGACGCCTTTCATCTCCGCATTGTACTTACCGCAGCTCGGCGTTTGACTTGGTTCCGTGAAGCTCTGATTTGATATACCTACAGATCCTCTTGAACATATTTTACAGCTAAACCGTGCCCAATCTCTAGCCTCACAATCCCTCAACCAGTCATTCATCATGGCCCCTTCAGTTGCTCAAGAGCCGCCCGTGTCATGGCCAACGCAGGTGCAGTCGAAATCAGCGCCACCCTCTGGACCACCTCGCAATATCGGCCCGATAGATGCTTTGAGATTTCCATCTCACTTGCAGCCCGAACGATATGAGATCCAGGGGACTCATCCCGAATCAAAGATTCTGTTTACTGACGTAAACATCATCGATTCAACCGGCCGTGAACCGTATCATGGCGACGTTCTGATCGAGGGTAGGTGCAGTTCATACCGGCAGGAGCCTTTCCATGCTAATACCTGCACCAAAGGGGAGCGCATAGTCGAAGTAGGCCGCGTTTCGAACAAGGAAGACCATCTCAAAGACCCCAAGGCTCGCGTGTTCAACGGCAGGGGTCGAACGCTCATGTCCGGCCTGGGCGACGCCCACGCCCATTTCTCCTGGAACGGTAAGCATCCCTCTCTCTCTCTCTCTCTCTCTCTCTCTCTCTCTCTCTCTCTCTCTCTCTCTCTCTCTCTCAACGAAAGCTCATCACATACCCGGGAAAAGGAACCGACCTCGCCCGGCTCGGCGAGCTCGAGGTCGAAGAACACGTGCTGCTCACGATGCGCGGGGCGCGGTGCTTCCTGGACTCGGGCTACACGATGGCGTTCGGGGCGGCGGCGGCCAAGAAGCGGCTCGACATTGCCATCCGCAACGCCATCAACGCGGGCGACGTGCCCGGCCCGCGCTACCTGGCCAACGCGCAGGAGGTGTGCCGGCGCGACGGCGACCTGGTCGCCACCATCTCGGCCTTCGCCGACGGCCCGGACGAGATGCGGGAGGTCGTCCGCCAGCATGTTGCGGCCGGCGTGGACAATGTTAAGCTGAGTATGTCGGGGGAGGAGGTATGTGTATATTCCCCCGGCCCTCCGTCGTCTCTGTTGGGGTTGGCGGTTAACGGTTGTACGTGTGATGGCAGATCACCGAGACCAGGTCGGCTCATGATTGCTACTTCAGCGACGAAGAGACGGCCGCCTGCGTCGACGAGGCGCACAGGCGCGGGAAACGGGTGTGCGCTCATGCTCGCGCGCGGGACTCGGTGAAGATGTGCGCGAGGCATGATGTCGACGTCGTCTACCATGCTTCGTGGACTGACGATGAAGGTAAATCCTGCCCGACTTCTCATCCCCAGTCATCCGAGAGATTCTAACTGGAGACGCGCGTTTCAGGGATGCGGATGCTCGAAGAAAAGAAGACGCGGATGGTGGTGGCGCCGGCCATCAACTGGCTGGTCGCGACGCTCAACGACGCCGCCGCGTTTGGCTACCCCCAGGAACAGGCGGAGAAGGTCGGGTATCGGAAGGAGCTCGATGCCGCGGTCGCCGCGCTGCGCGAGATGCACCGGCGGGGCATCGTGGTTTTGCCCGGGGGCGACTACGGGTTTGCTGTGAGTTCGGGCTGTTTGATCGTGGCGTCGCTTCTGGTTGCTAATGGATATTTGCAGTGGACGCCTCATGGCACGTATGCGCGTGACCTCGAGCACTTTGTCCGCTTGCTCGGGTTCACCGAGCACGAGGCTTTGATCGCCGCGACGAGTGGAGTGGCCAAGCTGTTCATGAGGGAGAACGAGCTCGGGAAGATCCTCCCGGGGTATTACGCCGACTGCATCCTCGTTGATGGCAATCCGCTAGAGGATATATCGGTGCTTCAGGACCACGACAAGCTCAACATCATCGTCATGAATGGCCGGGTCCATAAGGCTGGTAGGAGGGAATATGTGCGCGACCTCACAGCTATGCCTGTCATCACCAAGAACGGAATCGCCGAGGTGGTTGAGTTTCCCGAGGTGAAGCGGGCCATGCAGCAGAGTTGCTAGCCGCGTTGTGCGAGGTGGGGTTACGAGGTTTAACGGCCGGGTATATCAGATTGAATATTTACACTCCTCTCAGTTTTTGTATTTTCCATCAACTGAGTGATATTGCACGAGCGGAAAGTCCATGTTAACGTCATCTGCTGTGGCTGGCCCGTATTGGACTCAGGGTTAAGCACTTCTCCACTTTGCCCTACCCAATACCTGAAGAGGTGCAAGTTCGCTTCGAAAATGGATATTTGAGACAGGACATCGTGCCCAATCTTTCTCTTTGTTCCGTCACCACGTAAATCAAGGCCAGCCTCCAACAACAAGACCTTTCACTATTCTCGAGCTCTATCATCCACCTCAGTCATCGTAACTACCATGGGTTGGCTGAACCCGAAGCACGACCAGCTTCCCACCTCTACACAAGACGGCGCCGACCCAACGCCAACAAAGGAGCCAAGCTTCAGACCCGAGGCGAACCACATCGAGCCCATCGATGAGCCAGACCTCAAACCCCGCCCTTCCACCCAGCCCTTCCCATTCGCAGACGCAGCAACACCAAACGCCCAACTCCCCTTCATCCCGGCATCAAAAGTCGCCGCGGAGAGCAGCAGCACCAACAACAACAACAACAACGACGCCAAAGAAGGAAAACCCCAAGGGACAACACCACCGACCGCACGACGTCTCCTGATCGTCATCGACGCCATCGTCTACGACTGCACCGACTTCGCCCGCTCACAGCATCCCGGCGGCAGCGCCGTCATCGAGAGCCTCGCGGGCAGCGACTGCTCCTGGCAGTTCTGGCGCTTCCACTCCGCCCAGCACTTGCGAGACGTCGGCCGCGGCCTGCGCGTGGGCCGGACGGCGGGGGTGCGGAATCGGTTCGGAGAAGAGCGGGCGAAGTATGTCGGCTTGGGTGGGCTGGATTCGGGGCAGGATTGGTGAGCTGATCGGCATCGTGTATAGCTACATTTGGGGGGGAGGAGTTTTGGAGGCGGGGTAGGCGAGGGGGTGCGGAGAAGGCGGAGGAGACGGACATGACGGGGGAAAAAGTGGCGACCTTCGTGTTGAGGCTGCATGGCTACATCCTTGCAGTGACGCGGCGCCGGGCGGAGATGGCGGAGGAAGGATGGGACTTAAGCTGCGACGTACCCGTAGATGCAACGAAATGTTAAAAAGGCAACACGATTCATAATCAACTCGGATTTCAATCAACGGACTGGGAAACGCATCATGGCTGCTCTCAACTTTGCCGCTTTTGTTGAGCCACGCACGTCTCAGCCCCGCCTGGGCCACTATGACCTCGACAATGATAGCATTCAGCCACTCTCATTCGCCTCCGGCACCGCGGTCGCGGATCTGTACCAGGTCATGGCGGCGGGCGAGGATGCAGTGGTACGCAGCGGAGACGCGATCCCAACATCGTCGGTCAAGCTTCTGGCTCCCATCAGCGGCCGGGACGTCCTCGCAGTAGGGAAAAACTACGGCGAGCACGCAAAAGAATTCAACCAATCCGGCTTCGACAGCTCCGACACGACCGATCGGCCGTCACATGCCGTGGTCTTTACGAAGCGCGCGACCTCCATTGTTGCGCACGGAGACGATATCTACTCGCACCCCGGATTCACCCAAACGCTCGACTATGAGGGCGAGCTCGGCGTTATTGTGGGAAAGGGGGGCTTCCGGATCCCGAAGGACGCTGCTATGGATCATGTGTGGGGATACACAATCATCAACGACGTGACTGCGCGCGAGAAGCAAAGAGACCACAAGCAGTTCTACATTGGGAAGTCTGCAGACACCTTTTGCCCTATGGTACGCGTTCTACGCAGTGACTTCCTTTGGAAAGGAGCTGACTGCCATACAGGGGCCAGTGGCGGTTGCGAAAGAGCATCTTCCTCAGATCTTTCACGTCTCAACCCACGTCAACGGGGAACTCAGACAGAACTCGACGACTGAAGACCTGATCTTCTCGATTCCTCAGCTCATTGAGACTCTGTCTGAAAGCTCGACGCTTCAACCCGGCGATGTTTTGGCGACCGGAACCCCCGCTGGCGTGGGCATAGGCAAGAAGCCGCCGATGTTCTTGCGCCCTGGAGACGAGGTCGTGGTGTCGATCACGGGGCTGGGTTCTCTCCGCAACACCGTCACTGACGTCCGCCCCCCTACTCCCGTCCTTCAACGCCCTCCGATCGTGGAGAGCAACTCGACCAAGACGGTGCACGGTGCAGGCCTGACCTATTTTGGGGTGAAGCCACTGCATTACAAGCGCCTCGGGGCAAAAGACGGCCCACCAATTGTATTCGTACACGGTCTCGGCGGCACGCTGGAATACTGGCAACCACTGATCGCGGCGACGTCCTTGGGCGACAAGCACGCACTGCACCTGTTCGACCTGGAGGGCCACGGCCTTTCGCCAACGTCCCCGCTCAGCGTGCTCTCCATCAAATCATTCGCGGAAGACGTCCTGCAAGTCTTCACGCACGCCGGCATCACGTCGACGTCGGGGGGCGGCGCCACGCTGGTGGCGCACTCGATGGGCTGCCTGGTCGCGCTGGAGTTTGCGGCCGCCCATCCCGAGCTTGTGGGGAGACTCGTCCTGGTCGGGCCTCCTCCGTCGCCGCTGCCGGAAGCGGCGTCCAAAGGCTCGCATGCACGCGCTGCTATGGTAAGGACGGGAGGGATGAGCGCTATCGTCGATGCAGTCGTCGCGGCGGGCACGTCGGAGCAGACGAAGATGCGCAATCCGTTGGCGGTCGCTGCGGTTCGGCTGTCTCTGCTCGGTCAGGAGCCAGAGGGGTATGCCAAAGCTTGCGCGGCGCTGGCGGGTGCTACTAGTGCCATTGGCGTCGAGAAGTTGACGCTGCCAACACTGATCATTACCGGCGCCGAGGACAAGGTGTCGCCGCCGTCATTGTGCAGGGACTATGGGGAAAGGATACAGCAGAGCCAGGTCGTTGTGTTGGCCAAGGCTGGGCACTGGCACGTGTTTGAGGATGTAGAGGGGATTGCGGCTGCGTTTAGCCACTTCATTTCGTAGAATGATGTTGAACGGAATCAGATGATTAATGCGCCTTTTTCCACGCACCGGCTGTCGCTTTCCGAACCCCGCACTTGATTCTGTCATATAAACGAGCCTTTCCACCTGGCAAGAAGCCCATCTGCCGCCATCTCCCCAAACTCCGCCATGCCCGCCGCATCCACAGTGAGGAAGCGAATGCCTGTCAGCTGCGAGCCATGCCGACAACGCAAGATCCGCTGCCCGCGCACCAAGCCAGGGCCGTGTTCGACCTGCGTGCGCCGAAACATTCCGTCTTCGGAGTGTGTCTATGCCCCCTCACGCTCGCCCCGCCCCGATCCGCGCTATCACAGCAATAGTGAGGTGCCCGTAACACCAACACCCACCGAGGAGCTTGTCGAGCGGATTAAAATGCTAGAGAACCTGCTCAGGGACCACATTGCACACTGGGAGTTTACGCCCCCTGCCATGTCCGACGACCCCTCTCCTGTCCTCCATACTCCACCTAGTGATGTTCTCCAAGCAGATGCCCCTCCTGTCGGCCGCCTCATCACCTCTGGCTCTGGCTACACACGCTATCAGCCCTACCACTCCACCTGGGACTCGGCTCTTGTTGGGTCCGGCCTCATGCGGGTAGGAGTTGTGACATGCAACGAAGATGGTCTCGATGATCCTCTTGGCCAAGCCTTCGACCGCCCCTTGGACGACCTCATGTCATCACTACCGCCAGTCTCTCAGTGCAATGCACTGGTGGAGAACTTCTTCACCGTTTTCTCACCTGTACGCCGTCTCAAACACTGTTTCCAACAGCTGGTTTGCTCATGCCATTCTGCAGTTGTTCCATATTTTGCATGTTCCATCCTTCAAGACCATGCACGAAGCGTTCCAATCAAATCCAAATTCCATATCGCTTTCTTGGTTGGCTCTGCTCTACGTCATCCTGAGCGTTTCGGTCACAAGCTTGGACGAAGACACTCCGCTCCTGCGAGATCTGGGCCGCCGCAATGATCCCACGAAGGATATCACGGTCCTCTCCACCCGCTACCGAGCTGCCGCCTTCAGATGCCTGCAAGCAGACGGGTACATGTTCCGGCAGACGCTGCACACGCTCCAAGCGCTGATCCTCATGAGCTACGGCATCAGCCACAGCCACGGCGACGTCTGGTCGCTGCTCGGCATGACCTACCACATGGCTCTGGCACTCGGCTGCCACGTCGACCCCGAACACTTCGGCCTCGACGTCCTGGAGTGCGAGAACAGGCGGCGGTGCTGGGCCGGCCTCATGATGCTCTACACCATCCAGAACATATCGTGCGGCAACATCCACCAGCTCCAAATCGCCACCAGCTCGGCCGTGCGCCTGCCCACCAACATCGACGACGACGACCTGGCCGCCGCCGCCGCCTCGTCCTCGAATCTCGCACCGCCCGCCGACTCCCCCCGCCCGACGGAGATGACGTACATGCTCTTCAAGTACCGGCTGTACGAGCTGTGCTCGCGCATCTGCGACGCCATCATCGGCGCCGGCAGCCGCCCAGTGTCGCCCGACGTCGTCGCCGGGCTGGAAAGCGACATCCAACGCGAGCGCGAGACGTGGGCCAGCCGCTACTACTACTACAACAACAACGACGACGAGGAACACCACCTCCCCGCGCACCAGAGGCTGCAACTACACATCCTCGACGGCTACAGCCACCAGCTGACGCTGCTCCTGCACCGCCCGGCCTTCGTCGCGGCGCCCAACGCCAACGACAACAGCACGTCGACGTCGTCGTCGCGGAAGAAGTGCATCGAAGCCGCCCTCGCGGAGCTGGCGCTGCACGCGACACTGCACCGCGACGGCGCCGCGCTCTTCGCGCCGTACAGGTGGTACGGCAGGGGCGTCGCGAGCTTCCACGCCTTCCACGCCGCCGTCGTGCTCGTCGCCATCATCGTTGCGGCGCCTTCTGAGCCTTCTGCTTCTACCTCGTCTGATTCTTCTTCTCCCTCCGGCACTTCGTCGCTTGGCGGCGATACTGCAGGCTCGCAGCAGAAGCAGCAGTATCGAGAGCTACAGCAAGCGGTGACGGACGCCGTCCGCATCTTCGAGGAAATGGCGCCGCGGAGCCGGTTCTGTGCCAAGGCGGCGCCGGCGTTGAGGGGGCTTCTGTGAGTTGTCTTTTTTTAGTTCCCCCCCTTCCCCCCTTGGTTATAACTTTTCTCCTTAGTGTGCTGATGGGAAGCGTGATGTTATCAGAAACTCGGTCCAGGCGCAACAAGTGGCCGCTGAGCTCATGGGCGGCGGTGGCGGCGGCGATGCTAACGGCCGGGACGGTGGAAGTTGGACTGGCGCCGCCGCCGCCGCGCCCACTCCGCTGGTGAATGCCCTCATGGACAACCTGCAGCCGCAGTACTGGCTCACTCCGTCTTCGGTTCCGTGGGGGGTGTGGGACGATGTTGCCGGGTGTTCGGGGATGGAGGGCGGGTTTGAGATGGTGTGAGTTTTGGTGCGGGATCACTGAGAGTACTGCGCGGGACTAGAGAATGAAGGAAGTTCGCGACACGTCCTTACACTCTTACATGAGAGATGTAAAAGGTACATGTTTGTTAGAGTGGTGCTCAAGTGGAAGGCAAGGGAATTCTCAGTGTGTAGTGGAGCAAGTTTGAGGAAGGAGGGCGTCAAGTGCTTAAATGGTCAATGCGAATACAATTTATGATTGAACTACGATTGTGTTGTTACGGAAGGTGAGATATCTCGCTCTTGGGGGGCTGGGCGCCGTAGGGAACGTTTCCGGTCTCGCCGGTGAATTCGTTGATCCACGAGCCATTGGCGTGGATCACAACGGTCATCGCGAAGGCGTTAATATTGTCTGCTACCTTTTCGTCATAGCGGGCGGACGAGGACCTAAAATAATCCCGAATAACCTCGGTGCTAGGAAGTCCGCCGTTTTTAAAGGTTTCGTAGAATAGTACGGTCGCGTACTGCGTGCTAGTGTTGCCCCTAGCGTATACGCTCTTGCGGATGCTTCCAGATCCAGACATGTAACCCTGGATGCTGACTTTATAATAAGGTCCGGACGGTCGGTCCTCGATCATCACCGGTCTTTCGGAGTTCACCGGTCTCTCGGAGTCGACATGAACTTGGTTGTTGCGAAGGTCTTCGAATTTCAATATTGTTTCAGATCATTCGAAACAGCGGCAAGTCAGTGTCAGGTGGCAGTCCTTTCCAGCCTTAAGCAAGAGCTTCTTGAACGTGGAAGCGTCCGGGCAAGCATCGATGTGGACTTTCAGGGATGCGTAGACGGGGCCCAGGTGGCCGTCCTTAAGGTTCTTCGAAATCGCCTCACTGGTCAGTCTGGAACCCTCGTTGTTGGATTGAACGGGAAACAGCGGTAAGTCAGCGTCAAGGACCGAGACATTCCCCGATTTCCTTCCAAATTCCCACCCTGACCCTTTCTAGAGAACACCAACTCACCGGTCAAACCAAGAGCTCAACGGCGCTTCCGTTTGACAATATCGGCGAGACCAGCCATGAACTTCTTCCGCTTCGGTGGTCGCGGCTGCTCTGGACTCTCGTCGACAACGAGCGGTTCCGGCGTAGTGGGCTCGTTGTCTTCGCGGAAAGTCTTCCGTTTCAACGGCCGCTGCGGCAGCTCTGGGCTCCACTCGACGTTGAGCGGCTCCGGCGTAGTGGGCTCAGCCTCGGAGGCTTCGGAAGGCTCTTTGCTGGCGTAGTCCGTCTCAACATCTGGAGTGGGTGAATTTCCGTGGGCGTCGTCCATCTCAACGTCGCTTGTCTCAGTATCTGGAGTGGATGACTGTTCAAATAATCCAGATGGCTCTTCGCAGGCGTCGTCCATTTCAACATCTGATGTGTACGACTCCCTATGCGGGGCTGTAGATGACTCGCCCCGCTTTCCAGAGTAGAATAGATGCAGACGAGATTCCTTCATCGCAGCCAGCATCTGATCTTCCTCCTCGATTCGCCTCAGCTCCGCCTCGAACTCTTCGTCTTCTCTAGTGATGGTGGTGGCTTCTTCGTACACGTCCTGTACGGCAGCTTTGCCCTTGCCCTTGTCCTTGCGTCTCATGTTTACAGCAATGTCGTTGAGAGAATCCAAGAGCGATTTCAAGTGGAAGCTTGCCAAAGGCATTGTCCTGGAGTTTGTCGGTGGGATGGATGCGAGTTTATATAGCTTGTCGCGCACATATACTGTATACGAACTATGTGATGCTCACCATAGCGTTAGAATATGGACAATGTATTGTTCGGATTTGAACCACTTTGAGTCTTGTTCAACTTACTAAGTATGTGCGTGTTAACACTAGAGCATACCTTGCCCTTCTTCTCAACCCCAACGCCACACATACGTGCTTCGTGCCACTATCTCGCCATCACCTCGGAGCTCCCACTTTTGCTAGTGTGGCTGATATAACCAGGAATGCTGAACTCAGATTATACTGTTCGTACGCGGCCATTGCCTCAACCGGCGTACCTCGTTCTTGCTGATGCTTCTTCTCTTCTTTATTTGAAAATGGTTCAGTGGAAAGCTTTTGTTGGATTATGTTCGGTGGAAGAGGTTCGTTGGAGAGGGTATGTTGGAATGGATTCGCTGGCAAATATATCTTATAGACAAGATTTGATGGAGAATGGTTTCTGGGAAGGCATTCGTTATTCATCGAAGTGGATCGTAAATTCGAGCTCGATGGAAGATTGTTTCGATGCCTGTGTCCGTAAGCGTGGTTGTGGGCATGGAAAAGAATCGCTTTTGTTTGTCGGACTTCGAAGATATTCATTGTTCTCTGGACTATGAGATAAAGGACTGACAGATCAGCATCAAACAAACAGGGGTCACTCTGCAAGCCGCTTCAGTTTGGTACACAGAAAAATCCTGCGTACATCATAGTACCAGAATAGAGCGAAAAGCGCATGAAAAGTACCAGATTGACCGCCCATGTGGTATCACCCCTACCTAACAAAGCCAGCGCTTACAAGCTCCGTAACCCATGCAGTACTTCTCGTGATGAAGTGTCAAGAGACACTCGAAGCAAATCCCACAAGCTATCTCTGAGTGCTTATCCACTCCTTCCCTTTCTCGCAGTCGGCTTCTTTCCCTTCCTTGATTGGCTGCTGCCGGGCTGAATCTTGTATTCGTCATTCTCAAGATCCAACGAGCCGCGGAGGACGGACATCGAAATTAGTTCTTTGCTGTAGCAAGGATGACCCTCTTCGGTCTTGTCATTGCCCATCAGGGCCATGGCTTCCAGGTCTCCGTGGTCAGTGGCCAGGATGATGTTGTTTTCCGCGTGCTTGTATTCTCGAGCCGACTTGGACATGATCTTGGCGCCGCATGCTTTGGCGATCTTCTCAATCTCGCCAAATCCATTGCCGTATTCCTTTCTAGCGGCAGATGTGAAGAACAAGACCTTTCCCTTGAACAGTTCGGAGCGGTCGATATGGAGGACATTGTTCACCCCTTCTTCGTCATCTCCCCAACCCCATTCACTCGGAGCATTAAGCGGTGGGAAGCGGGATGGATCCAGCAGCTTGCCAGCTTGTCGACTCTTTAGCACCCAGCTGTCCGACGCAATCGTCTTTCCCAGCGCAAGACCAAATAGCAACTTTGCGCTTTTAAGGAGGCTCCCGTGAGTTGAGCCAATGCAGACAACGTCGCAGGTTTCAGTGACCTTGTCGACATTCTGAACACCTGCCTTCCTCAAGAAGGCCGACGACCCTTCACGTTCATTCGCCTTGGTATTGCTGAATGCAACGCGTGGCGCCTTGGCACGATACGGCGATACAACGTTGATCACAGAGCTTATTGAGCGTTGAGGGCTCGGTGAGCGGGCTGGCGCGGTGCTTTCCTCTACCGTTTCCATCGGACGGGAACGAGTTGACGGAACTGACGCAGTGCTTGGACTTTCACGGTCGATGCGGACAAGGATGCTGGACGCGAATGAATCATCGGTTTCCTCGAACTCCTTGGCCTTCTTGCTCCTCTTGTTAGGCCGTTCCCGTCCAACAGTTTCTGGCGAAGCCCTCTTCTTAGCACTGCGTGAGACAGGGATCCGAACCTCTGGTTCAGCTCTTGCCCGTAGTGTCCTCCTTTGGTTGGTGGCATTTGAGAAAGGATATTCCTTCATCTCGACATCCATGGTTTGCGGAGGGCCTGATGAGGATTCGCGGGGCATTGATACATCCTTTGACACAGTTCGAGTGTCGTTGGTCTTGCTTCTGCTCCGAACCTCTCGTGCCGTCGAAAGCTCAGGGTTATCGTTCTCCTGTTCTTTGCCAGTATCCGCTTCTGATTCTGATCCTGTTGCGTCTTCGTCTTCCGCTTGGCTGGCGGTCTGGTCACTGTGATCTGACTGGATAAGCCGTAAAGAAGGAAATTGGAGCTCATGTGCTGTCTCAATCTTTGGTCTTTCTGCAAACGAGTCTCTGACGGCACTCGGTGTGCTCACGTTGGTGCTCACGATATCCTTCGGATCTACCGTCTGTTGCATCGCGTTGTCCTCGGCATTTATGGGCAGAAACGGCATCTTCCGATAGGTAGCCGGCGTCTCTGCTACAATCAGAGACTGTTGAGTGGTTTGAGCCGGTGTAGCCGAAGGTAAAGTATTCGATCCCTGCATAGAATGCTCGACCTGAACTGTTGTCCGCTTGGTGGACGGCTTTTGGGTCCTGCGAGTAATTACATCTTGACGCTGTTGGGTTTCTGGCACCTCATCCGCCTCTTCATTGCTCGTCTGTGGAATCGAGGAGTTTACTTTCACATCTTCGATTTTCAAGGTGGATTCAAACTCATTGTTGAGGCGGATGCAATCGTCGGGTCTGAGGATTGCACTCTGCCGGTGCTGCGTGGTTGATCGAGGCAACCTGATGGTGTAGTAGCCTGGCAGCGATTCAGCGCCGGGGGGCACGATTGTGAAGCCGTCGACTTTAGCTTCGAATGAAACGCGCCAGCCGTCGACAGCTATAACAATGTCAGCATGCGGCGGGTCAAAGCATTCCAGATGGGTACCCACTTATTAAGGCCAGGCAGGTGGAGCCCTGCGATAACTCTGCTTTCCATGTCAGCACGTGGCCCTGGGAATAAGAACGGGCTTTGTGTACGTACGCGGAAGTGTGGATTGAGGCTGAACCGTAATATGACCGCGGCCATCGCGTAAGACGCCGACGCAACGTGTTATGTCGTGTCGTGAATGGCCCGACTCTAGGAAGAACGAGGCGTCCGACATGATTGTATGCGTCAAGCTGTAGGCATGGTGATGTGGAGAGAAAGAGGGAGAGTGATCAAGGGTAAAGAGAGCATTGGCATGGAAGGATTGAAAGGGTAGGTGCGCGGGCGCGATACGCGTTGCGCCACATCGCGAACCCATGTGACCCTTACGTAATAAGCCTCACTCTGCCTTTGTGGAAGTCGCTGCCTACGTAGAAGGCCGCTAGCTACAAATAGAAGTCGTGTGCTTTTTTGCATTGCAGCATGATGGGATGTCGCAGCTCACCTTGGGAACACCCCTGCACCCAATTCAAAGCTTCGACCGCCTGCTGCCTCATTTATCCCAGAGCACAACAAACGCCCACACGTCATTTTCTGTTGCGTTCATATGTCACGACTGCTTAACATACTGCAAGCGTAGGGGCCAAGAAGCCGAATCAAATATAAAACCAGATTTGTAACGACTACCAGAAGCAAAGTGCCGTGCTGCCTACGAAGAAGCACTAGAACAACTTCTCCCTCGTCAGCACGTCCGAATTATTTTCTTGCCAGCTTCTTCGCCCGCGTCCGTCAATGCCTTCAGAAACCTTCCTTGTTTCAATCCGCAAATTCATGCATGGAAAGCCCCATAACGCTGTTCAAGCCCGCATGAAAGAGAGAAAGGAGGAATGCTTTTACGCTAGGGAAGCGCTATGCTCTGATAAGATCTCAGCTTCTTGGGTTTGTAGAAGACCGTGCCAATGGGCTCAAGCTAAACAAGAACACGGGACATGCAGACGGGCCATGCGCACCCCGAGAGACTAGAAATAAAGGTAGAAAGGCAGTCCGGTGGGAAGACTGATCGTCTAGCCTACCCAGTACCTTTCAATCTCTACTTCTGTGCCCTCAGCGTGGAACGACTGATGGGCAGCCGAAGAACTCGCTCCGTCATCCGGCTACCGGAACTGCTGCTGCTATTGCTTCCTTCGTTTACGCTTGCTCCAGCGCTCTACGCACAGCCGCTGATCAAGTCGCAGGCAGCCAAGTAGTACTGAGCGTCAGAGTGACGTGAACCTGGTTGTCCACCGCCAATCGTCTTTCCTAACCTGCCGCTGCTGGCCTTGCGCCGAGAGTTCGAATTTTTGCTCGTATACTGCTGGATCGCGCGTCTGCAAGTTGCACATCAACAATTGCCTGAGAATGTTGAGAACCTTAGTCTGTCGCATCATGCAGATCAGTCGTAGCTTCCTAGGCCAATCTGACTGGCGAAAGCGGTCGACACGCTGCGAGCATCGTCGTCCTCAGGGAAGGCGCGGCCACCAGCTCCACGGCCGTAGCCAACCGGGCCAGGCTGTCCGCTCGATTCAACGTAGCGCTTGAGGCGATCCGATTGGGAGAGCGAAGTCGGCTTTCCGATGTCGTTAAGGCTGAGGCCTGCAAGGCTGACTCCACCCTGACCAACCCCACCCTTGCTGTCGACAATGCTGCCGTTGGTGTCGGTGAGCTCCGATGCCGCGATCGACTCACCAGCAACACTGCTAGCCGCACCCGGGCTCTTTCCGTTGGGCCTTCCACCGGGACCAGGAGTGTTGCGTGCGCCTGGTAGCGTCGGCCAGGCATCCGAGAAGCCAGAGAACATGGGAGGGTAGTTAGAGCTAACCCCAACGCCACCAAGCGCAGAGGAGTGGACGGACGAAACGTCATCCGGAATGTATCCAACAATGGAGCCATTGTCGGTGTACTCCTGGCGGGCCTTGTTGCCGTTCGCGTTACGGCCGGAGGTCATGTTCGAAGCATGCTGGAACGCCATCTGGTAACGCTGAGGGCCGCGGTATGTGGTCTTCGGACGGCTGAACTGCAAGAGGGAAGTTTGAAGGTTGTTGAGAGGGCCCTCGACCAGGCAGTTGCGCTCCTTGAAGTGCAACAGGAGGTAGTGCCACAGAGGGTGCTTCGACAGAACCTTCGGGTTACCCAGAATGACAAGGCCGTACTTGGCACGGGTGAGAGCCACGTTGAGACGGCGCGGGTCGCTCAGGAAACCGATGCCCTGATGGTCGTTCGAGCGCACGCAAGAGAGGACGATGAAGTCCTTTTCACGGCCCTGGAACGCATCGACGGAGGCAACCTCGATCTCCTTGTAGTTCTCCTTCTTGAAAGTGCCGTTTGCCTGCATGGACTGCACGACATAGCTGCGCTGGCCCTCGTAGGGAGTAATGATACCAATGTCCTGGGGCTTGACACCAGCCTTGAAAAAGCGGGTGACAATCTTCTCGACGTTTGCTGCTTCGGTGCGGTTCAGGTACGATGTTCCAGAGGCAGAGATTTCCTCATTGCCCAGGTTGGACCAAAACATCATCGGGCTGTCAACAACCGGCCAGGGAAAGTCGACCTCCTTGCGCATCCGCAACTCACGGGTGACACCGTTCTGGAGAGAGCCCTCGTAGAACATGTTCGACGGGAACTCAGACAAACAGGGATGCATACGGTACTGCACCTGCAGACGAATAGGAGCGCAACCCAGAATAACAAGACGTTCAAACAGGGATTGGTTCAGACCAGCCTTGGCAGCCTTCTTGTTCATAATGACGGGCCCAAGTTGCTGGTGATCACCAACCAAGACAACCTGCTTGCAGCCCAAAACGAGCGGAATCATGCACTCAGGCTCGGCGGACTGAGTCGACTCGTCGATGAGAACAGTGCGGAACTTGAACTTGGCCAAGCGGGGATCGCCGGCGCCGACGCAAGTGCAGCAAATGACATCTGCGTTGGTCAGAATTTCCCGCTCAGCAGCACGGGTCAGCTGCTTAAACTTCTTTTCATCCTGGCTGGACAATTCGCCAAGCTCGCTCTTCAGCTGGTTCAATTTGTTGAGCTCGACATTCGTATCGTTCATGCGAACCTGCTCGTGGAGAGAAAGGAATCCAACAGGTGACTCGACATCTTCCCTGGACTTTGCTGTGACCCGAACAGTCTTGAGGCCAGTACGATGAATACGTTCGCAGAGTTGGTCAACAGCGACGTTGGACGGGGCGCAGACGAGGACCTGGCCACCGTTGATCTTGGCCAAGTGGTAGATGATAGTGGCCGAAGTGACTGTTTTACCCGTGCCGGGAGGACCCTGGATTAAGCTCAGAGGTCTTTGCAGAACGCTCTTCACGGCATTGATCTGAGAACCGTTGAGCTCCGGGAGTCCAGGGACACTGAACTTGCGCGGAAGCTGAGTCTTCATAGGAGCGGCGGCAACCTCGTGGCCCAGGAGACGGTGGAAAATGTAGCCAGAAACGCTCATCTCGTCGATAGCAAAGGTCTTCATGGCATGCTGCATGCGGTCAAAAGAGGTGGCCTTCCAGACATAGTCGGCAGTGAAGTTATGAGTGCACTCAGTAGGGACAGACTTGTGGTCTCCCTTGGTGCGCAGCTCAATCGTGACCTCATCGGACTGGTTGTTGGGGATCTTGATCACGTATCCCACGCCCTCCCAGTGCGGCCTGAGTTCACCAGTGTAGCGCAGCCGCATCTCATCTCCCACGGCAAGCTTCACATCTCCCAATTCCAGTTTCGGCAGCACGAAACTAGCCAAGTGTTTGTTGTTCAAACCATAGTCCCAACGCACAATAAGACCATCCTGGGATTGCGACTCCTTCAGCTTGCGGTCGTAATCGGCCTCGATTTTGACCAGCGGACCGAAAACATTTTGGTACTGGTAGGCATCATCGTAGCGGAGCAAGACCGGCGCGGGCTCATCGTCGACACCAGCTCCCTTTTCCAAATCTGCGATGGTGGCATTGCTGTTGTCCTTCCACATTTCCTCCAGTTTAGCAATCATCTGAGGGCTCAGGTGGCGGGCGCGGAGCTGTTCCTGGTCCGAAGGCTGGGAAACGAGCCATGGCAGGAACGAGCGGTCCTCAATCAGAGGCTGCCAGCGCGAGGTATCCCAGTTCATATCCTTGGAGGAAGGCATGGCGGCGCATGGCTGGCGGCACAGCAGGACGACAACGGTGTCGGATTTAGCGGGAATGAAACCGAGGAGGAAGACATTCTTAGTCCCACAGTTGTAGCACTCCAGTACAGTATCGCCGAGGGAAGAGGAGGGGTGAAGCTGGACCTCCTTGTGGCGGGCGCGGACAAGGTGGTTGATGATATGGGAAGAGGACGTGTTGCCTCGGGCGCTGCAGAACCACTTGCTGCAGCTCAGGCACTTGACGACGCTGCTGGGATTGTGGATGCCGCAGTAGCTAGAAGGCGATGATTAGCGCAGAGCTGCAAGCTGGTGGAGGGGTTGCTCACGCGCAAGCATGAGAGGGCAGCTCGACGTCCTCATCGGGCTTCTGCTGCTTGCCACCAATCTGCATGCTGGCCATGCTCTCCATGTCATCTTCATCGTAGGTATCACCGTCCTCGTCGTCGTCAAGGCGGCGGCGGCGGCCGTTGAGGTTGGAGCGGCCAAGATCCCCATCTAGAATGCTCTCATCGTCGCCGGCGTTGATGGTAGAGGCCGAGTCGGAGACCAGGTGGTTGCCCAGATGAGTAAAGGCGCCCTCCATGATGGTCGTGGGCCCGGGCGGGCTGTGGGGGATGCTGGGTTGCGGTGCTGGGTAGCTTCTGGAGGTTGCGGCGGAGGCAAAATCAAAGCTGCGGTGCGGGCGGTGGTGGCAGAACAGCAATCGGGCACGGACGCGCGGGCCGCGAGGACGCTTCCCTGCAGAACAGGCGCAGCGCGGCTGCTGGATGCGCGAACGAGGCGGGCAGGCTGCGGGACGATGTTACTTGCGCAGGAAACCTGTGCTGGTGCGAGCGAATGCCGTGGGCGCGGCGGGCGCGGCTTGGGAGAGGAGATGGTCAGGCTTTGGCGGCGCGGCGGCCGGGCTCGAGGCGCATTGTCGATCCGCCCAGAGAGAAATTCTGGGACGCCGCCAAAAAGTTCAACACCACTAGTTCTGCCGTCGAAAGCCGCTGCCACGACCCAACTGCCGTCCGCAATCCACCTGCAACCTGCTCCAACGTGCGAGCGCCGCCGACTCCGCTCCCCGAGCATTGAGAAGATTTTCACAGCTGCCAGAACGCCATGATTGTCCGTCTACCGCACCCGCACCCAGCTCTCCGCACCGCACACTGACCCTTGCACAGCGCCGGCAAGCCCGCGAGAGGCGTGATTACCTCTACCGCCGCGCCCTGACCCTCCGCGACGCCGAAATCGCCTCCAAGCGCGCAGCACTGCGAGCCTCTCTCGCCAGCGGCAAGCCGCTGGACCCGTCCATCGCGAACGACAAGGACCTGCGTGCAAACTACAAGTATGACGAGTCGCAACAGGACCGCTCCACCCAGGAGGCCCTGGACCTGGACGATGAATACGCACAGCTCTCGGGCGTCGTCGACCCGCGCGTGCTGGTGACGACCTCGCGCGATCCCAGCACTCGCCTCGGCGCCTTCGCCAAGGAGATCCGCCTGCTGCTGCCCACGAGCATCCGCGTCAACAGAGGAAACCTCATCCTGCCCAACATCGTGTCGAGTGCGAAGGCGGCCGGGCTGAGTGATGTGATTCTGCTCCACGAGCATCGTGGCACGCCCACGGCCATGACCATCTCCCACTTCCCCCACGGCCCCACGGCGTCTTTCTCGCTTCACAACGTCGTCCTGCGCCACGATATCCCCAACGCCGCCCGTGGCACCGTCTCCGAGTCCTATCCGCACCTGATCTTCGAAGGCTTCACCACCAACCTCGGCAAGCGCGTCGTCAAGATTCTGCAGCATCTCTTTCCCCCGCGCCCCGCCGCCGCAACCCCCAAGGACGTCGGCAACCGTGTTGTTACGTTTGTCAACCGCGAGGACAGCATCGAGGTCCGTCACCATGTCTTTGTGCGCACGGGCTACCAGAGCGTCGAGCTGGCAGAGGTCGGCCCGCGGATAACGATGCGCCTGTTCGAGATCCGCGGGGGCACGTTGGAGAACAAGGACGGCGATGTGGAGTGGCACATGAACCAGTTCACACGTACCGCCAAGAAGAAGGACTACTTGTAATGCCCGCCGCCGGCATGGACGGGCAATGGAGTGTTTTTCGGCAGCCAAGGGGAGAGGTGCAGGGGCGGACATCAAAAAGAGGGGAATGGGCATCTGGGCGGCGCATATCACGGCACTTGGGCTATATTTCGGGGATTTCCAGGGATGGAGCGGCATCTATGGCGTTATTTGGGCACGAATGGAGAAGAAAGCGCGCGGGATGATGCGCATGATGGAGCAGCGCAACGAGTCGAGCCTGCCTGCAAGATACAGCACAACAGGCCAACAGCAAACAATGCATAGCCCGCATACGACAAGCTTCCGCCGTGCTGCTATGCCACGTTGTACCACCCCCGTCAGCAACTCGCACACATGGCACGCACATGCATTAGGGCGCCTCTACGCACGCCCTAGGCGAGATCGAGCGCCTCGCTGCAGACTCGGAGTCATCAAGCAGTGATGACACCGCGCGCGGCAGGCACGCGGCTAGCTATCGTCGCCGAATGGCTGTAATTCTCCGCTTGCCTTCTGCCTCTCCTCCGTGACGAAATGCAGTCACCTGCTCTCCACTCGCTGCCAAGCCGTGCGCTACCCGACGAACGACAGCACATCTCCCTCCCCCGTGATGCCGCCAGCGGCTACTCCCGACCATCCGCGTTGCGTGGCAGACCACGACATAGTCTCCAACCCCGCAATCACCAGTGAAGCCTAATCATGTAACCGCGAGAACCGCGCCTCCTTTGCCCGGAGTATTTTCCTCGTTCCTATCGAGCCGTCTAAGCGGCTGTTCAGTGTTATACCGGCGGGTGTTGCGCCTTCGTATCGGCACTTAGGGTAGATCAATTGTGGGCAGCCGTCGGAGACACCTCCAGCCTCACTGTACCGAGTGCCGTCATTGGACCTCTCGAATAAAAAATTGAGCACAGAGCGCGTCCGTTCGTCGTCACACTGCCATTTCATCACAATTCGCTGGGCATGTATCACTGCTGCGGACGAGAGAAGGGCCGAGACTGCTCAGCCTTGTCCTTGCTCCCTGCTGGTCATGTGGAAAGCCGTTCACAAGCTGTGGGATTGTGGAAGACTAGATGGAGATGGACGGCCTGGACAGGTAGGCTCTCGCCCACGGAAAAAGACGCAGCTAATCCGAAGGAGAGTTCCGAAGAGCAAGCCACGTCGAATATCAGCTTCATGCTCATCGTCGATCGCGGATAGCAGTTGCTCCAGCTCTGTCCGGACTGAGAGCGCTGGCTGCGTGTGCGTGCATGCATGCATGACGGTTGAGCCCCGTGCCCTTGTGCCTCATCCCGTCCAGCGATTTGCACCTTTGCAGCTCACTCTCGTCTTTCGCCATCAGCTGATACAAGACGCAAGGCGAGACAAAGTGAGCAAAGACGACTCTGTCTGACCCGTCATGATGATAACGATGAGCAGTCGCGGCCTCCAATCGCAGTAAAAGCCGCAGAGGGTCAGGAGTGCCTATCTCACCCTTCTATCTCGTCGCACCGTCAATCTGCACGATCATACGTAAAAGCCGACGATTGTTGCCAAGGCCCACTCCTCTCCACCACGCCCGCCGTTCCCCGTCCTGCTCTGACCGTCTCGTGGTTCCAGAAGCGGCGGCCAAGAGAAAGAAGGAAAAAGCAAAGAGAGACATGCATCACGCCGCCCCCAATTCCCCAAACCCCTCGTCCGTGCCTGCCTACCTGCATGGCGCACAAACCCCATAGCACGCACCGCGACGCACCCTCTCTTATTCCCACACTTTTCCCGTGCCCTCAGATGCCCTTGGCCCGCTCGACCACTGCCCTTTCCTCGCACAGATCTCACAGCGGAGTCAACCGCCCGCGGGCCACGGCGTCCGCCCCCGGCTCGCCGCCGTTCCCTTTGATTTACCGTTCATGCACATGCGCGTACACGCATACATCCAACGGGCATGCATATGTATACACACGCAGCACGCACCGTGGAATTTCCCACCTCCCCTCACATCTTCTTCCGTCCAATGCCGCATCTGCCCTTTCGATCGCTCTGCATGCCCTCCCAAAAAACCCTGTATGCCTTTCCACACACACTCATTCTCCGTCCATGCCCCCCTCCCTCCCTCCCTCCCTCCCTCCCCGCTGCCGCAGGACGCGCTCGTTCTGCTCCACTGCCCTGACCCTTCCGCGCTAGTCCTCCCTCGTTCCTCCTGCAGCTCGACCCGGACGGGGAAAAAAGGCGGGAAGACCACGAAAAGGGAAAGGGAAGGGGTGGGGGGAGGAAGAAAGAGGGGACAAAGTTGGCCACTGCACGTCGGGGAGAGGGGAGAGGGGGGCCGACGGTAGTCCTGTTCACACACACACACACACGATACACACCAAAAAGCCAGAACACATCTCCCCGCAAACTAACTGCGCGCGCGCGCCTCCGATGCTACCTTGCGTCCCATTTTCCGCTACACACCGCTCCTCTTTCCCCCCCTCTTTCCCCCTCTCTTTCCTTCTCCAGCTCCTCCGTTTCCCCAATTATCTTGCTGCTCTCTCTCGCCACCCGCGCGTGAGGATTCGGCGGAGGCTGGCTGATGAGCTGAGCCCATATGTACGGCGGAACCGAAGCGGAAAGGGGGGAAATGCGGGTTAAGGTTTGAGAGCAAAAAGTGGCTTGCATGGCCCGCCACGAAAAAAGGGCAGGAAAACGAGCATTGTAGAAGCGAGCGGGATCTAGAGCGGGACGGAGACGAGCAAGCAGTCTGCTTGCTGCCGGTGTCCCTTGAAACGACCATGGCGCTCCCCTCCCTTCCCGTGGAGGCTTTTTTTTTTTTTTTTTTGGTCGAGAACCTACAAGGAGCGGCCCGGGGCTACCTAACCCGTCTAAGTACGTACAGCTAGTTTGGCGGCTATTGGAAGTATATATTGGGAGTTGGCGCGGGTTTCGTTAGGCGCTAAACGCGAAAGGTACAAATAGAGGAAGTGATAAGCGCTCCGGCGTTCGAGGGCAAGAGGTAGAGCTGTAGTCCCATCCAACGCGCAAAGAAGCAAGCCGCCGCCATGCAGAGGAGCACGAGAGGGAGAAGTGGACTGCACACAAGAGGTGGGATGGAGACGCGGGGCCCGCCGGCCAGGCGTGTGTTGGACGGCGGCGGCGGCTCTTCTCCTTGTTCGTCTCGAACACAGATGAAATCATGGCGGTGAGCAAAAATCGATAAGTTGCTGCAGCTCAGTGGGTTTCCAGCACTACCTACTACTTTGCCCTCCGCGATCATGTTCTCGCGTTGGTTGTTCGATTCCACTTACGTAAACAGTTGTGGTCGATGTCCTGGCGTCCATGTATAATGCCTAAATCCCACGGCTAGCGTGCTCCAAAACACTCGTAGAAGGGGCTTTTCGTGTGGTTTGCAGATGCGCTGCGCGGGACGAAGGGTTTGCGAGGCTCTGCTGTGGCAGTAGCCATGGGATTCGGACGCCTTGCACGAGTAGGGAGAAGAGCGGTGGGCGGGGCGTGAAGCTTCTCTATCTACCTGCCTGCTACGGTCCCATGCTGCGAAGAAGCAGAGCTGGAAGCCCCTCAGAGGGTAGGTGCGTTGGACGCATAGACGGTAGTATGTACATGGCGAGTAGTGTGGTGGGTCTGCTCTCTTCACGGAAGAAGTGGTTGCCCTGGCCGTGCGGCGTTGCGAAAAGACAAGTCACGACCGGGCATGGAGAAAACACAAGAGGGCAACGAGTGGGCGGGAAGTGGGGAGGACAAGGGCAGGAACTAGCGATTCCAAGCAGGGGCCAAGCGAGGAAGGAGAGAAAAAAGATACGAGCAAGATACGATAGGGCGACGCCGAGCCTGCGTGCTCACTTCTGAACATGTGGTGGGGTTCGTTGGTGGATACCGACCAAGAAAGACCAAGACGGACCATCGGTAAGGTGGAAAGCGAGCATGCGTAACAGGAAGGAAGGTGGCCATTTCCATGTTTTTCTGCCCAGCGTCGAACGAACTACTGTTCCCTTTCCGTCGCCTTGCTTGCGCCCACCCCGGGGTTCCGGCGGAAGGATTCTCTGCTCATTCCATATCTCGGTTCTTTGCATGGCATCCAGGCAGCAGCAGATATTCTGCAGCCCTCCCACCGCTCATCTTTAGCGAAGTGAAGAAAAAGAAGGAAAAGAAAAGAGGGCTTGCACAGCCCCTCCGGCGGCGGGGCGGTTTCTGCTGACGAGAGGCGATGACGCTTTGATGGCAGGCGGTGGGCGGAGGAAAGAAAGCGCTGCAAATCCGCAAAGTACCGACGGCCGGTTGCGGGCCAAAGGGACCGCAGCACCAGGACCCACGAGCCTCAGCTGCTGCACGGCCCAACAAAGAACACAGGAAAAATCGGCAGGCAATGCGCACGGGTCTGCCAGAGCACGCAAGACGCGTAGAGTCATGCTTACGAGCACGCGACGTCAAGTGAAGAGGAAGGAAGAGATCGTTGTGTTTGTCTCATCAGGCCGGCCACCGCTGTCTGTCGCCACAACCCGTCGTGATTATCATTTCATCTCAGCTGCCTATCCTTCCCTTCTCTTCAAACAGAACCCCTGAGGCCATGCCCCTGTGTCGTGACCCCTTGCACTCTTTCGCTCCACGCTTTTCCATCCTGCGCCGTACCAATCTGTCCCCTCCATGCGTAAACAAGCGTACGCTGCAAAGAACACAGAAGCACTAAGGGGTATACTGGCTAACCTGCGAGACAAAAACGTTGGAAAAACAAGACTATGCTCCACCCAATGCGAAACGAGTACACGCGTATAGTGACAATACCGAGATGATCCCAGGCGCCTGGCCTCTCTCTGGGATGACAAATCGAGACGTGAAGAAGAGAAGACGACCGAGAGTATGCAGCGACAAAGGAAAAGGAAAGAACAGAAGAAGCAAAATATAGCGAGAGTTCTTTTTTGGTCGCGCGGCTGGGCAAGCGAATGATGATGCGGGGTGGCCATCGTCCAAGCCCCCAAAATGCAAATGAAACACACATCAAACCAGTCTATAGCGCGAACGCGAGGACGCGGAACTCAGGGCGGTTTGAGTTGTGGCGCCAATCTCCTTCTCCAGAGTACGCCGATGAGAGAACCCATAAAACAGTGGAAGACAGGACAATCGTGGGGGAAGAGGGTATAATCGAAAGTTAAAAAGAAGTAGTACAAGCTAGCGACTTGCTCTTGCCGTGACGAATCCGAAACTTGCAACAGCAACAGAATCCCAACCACGTGTTGGTTGGGGTGGAACTTCGCTGCCGTGGATGACGACGAAAAGGATAAAGACGGTGCCCCGTGGTAACCCCTTTCCCATGCTTTGCAGGCTCTCCCGGTGTCATTACGGGAGAGTGCGTTGAGGAAGACAATGATCGCTGATGCAGCCGTTGAACGCCGTGAATATTCGATGATGCGGAAAGTGCGAACGGACGTCGTTGTTACTTTTTTTTGGTTGTGTTTCGTGGTCGTGGGTCGTTGATAGGTGGTGGTACAAGGTGGCGGAGCGATGACGCTGACATTACTTCAGCGAATCCATGGTTGAGCTGCGGCTTATCGTGCTGAGCGTGTCACGGTCGTTTTCGCGCTCCCGAGACTCTTTGTCTTTGCGTTTGTGGCCTGACGGCGTGCGAGAGAAGACGCGCTGGAACAAGTCCCGTTTGCTGGTCCGTGTGGCCTCCAGTGGAGGACTAGGCGGCTCCGACTGGCATGCGTTTGCGGCCGCTGTCGCGAAATGGTGCTGCATCTGCATGTTCTGTTCAATGTCCACGTTTTCGGCCTTCTCGATCTTGCAGAAGAGCGTCGAAAACATGTACTGGTCGCCGTTGGTGTTGTACAGAGGAAGGTGGCGGTACCCCTGCTGCAGGCTGCTGAGCTTGGCGGTGAAGGTAGCGAGAGGCGCGCTGCTCGAGCTGGCCGTCTTGCTGTCGGCCGAGTTCCAAACCGTCCAGCGCACAAAGACAAGGTCCGGGAAGCGTGTTTCAAGGCTCATGGACAGCAGGGCATTGAAGTTCGGGTCGTAGCCGTTGCCCTCAATCACAGGCGTGCGCTTGCGAAGTGGGACGCCAATGCCCGAGACGCCGTTCCGGGCTGACGCGTCCATTCCACCCTCGCCTATCGCGGCCCCCCGAGACTTGTCGTTGGCGCTGTACATTTCGAACTCGACGTATGGGTTGATCGACGTGTCCGACTTCATGCCGCTGGGACGCGGCAGCTGTTGCGCCGAGATGATGTGGACCGAGAACTTGACAAGCTTCTTCTGCTGCTTGGCGCGTTTGTAGTCGCCGTTGACAAGCTCGCGCTTTCTCGGCTCACGCAGCTCTTGCGGCTTGAGCACATATCCGGTTCTGTCGTTCCCCGCGGCAAACATGGCGTCGTTGATCTGCTGACCCAGATCGTATGTCTGCCAGTTCAGCGCGGCCATCTGCACGCCCCGACGCCAGAACTTGATTGGATCGAAGTTGGACGAATTGATCCGGTAGCCCGACGGATAGACGCGCATGAGGTGGTGCAGGTTGTGCTCCTCGAGCGCCGCCTTGGAAGAGGAATATTCCTTGTTGCACAGGCCGTCGAAGGTGCGTTCAGCGAACGAGTAGATGTGGTTGTACGTTTTGGCCTCCGCCGACTTGAAGTCCGAGTACTTGATACCCCGCGTGTACACGCCAAGGTCGCCGAGCACTTTGACGATCTTGCTGGTCTTCTTCTTTCTCTTCTTCTCTGCGTACGTGGCAGGCGGACTATCGCTGTCCTCTGCCGAGCTGTGCAGGCTAGCACCAGCTGACGTTACAGAGGTACGCGGCGTTTGCCAAAAGGGGGTGACGCGATCCGGGGGGCTGCAAGAAGGCGGGCTAGAGAGCAAAGGAGAGTCCGGGATCGGGCTGTTGTCAATATTGATGGGTTTGGAGAAGGGGGAGCTGAAACTGCGTTGCCTGCTGCGAGGGGTGACCGCGTCGCTCGTGACGGCCTTGTCGTCGGCGTCTTCCGAGGCTTTGACCTTGATCAAGATCTTGTGCTTGAGCTGCTCCGGCGATGGAAGAACTTGGGAATCGTCGAGAGGCTCCTGCTGGAGCTGGTCGCCAAATTGGCTCTTCATGATCTCGGCCATGGCGGCTTGCTGCTCTGGGTTGCAGTGAACCTCCAAAGAGATGATAAGCGGGTATGGCGAGGACACGAACGCGTACTTCTGGATAACCGAGATGCAGTCGGCAAACAGCACGTGGGTGGTCAGCGTCCGACCATGAACAACGATCGGACGACCATCGTTGCCGTCCCAGCAATCGATCTCGATGCAACGGCATCCTTTTTGCAGGGCAACAATGTACGCTTCGGTGCTGGAGTGCCCTGCAACCTGGCGTCCAAGGAGGTAGGTGTTGTGCGAACTCGAGATGAAGTACTCGTTGAGTGGGTGGTCGAGCTTGGGCTCCGATCTCGGCGCGGCGAGGACGTGATTTGCTGAGGACGCCATGAAAGCCTGGAAAGCCTGGAAATTCATGCTTCCCATGCATGCATCGCCGTTGAGCGACGATGCGGAGTTGTTCCTCGGCTTTCCGGTAAACTTCTTGAAAACGTTCTGCCAATAGTCCTGATCGGCAGCCACGTCAACACCCTGCCGCTCCTGCAGGAAGCGTTCAAAATCGCCCCAGTACAACTCAGCGTTGGCGCCTTTGACTGAGTCGTAAATCGGTTTCAGGTCACGCCTCTCCTTTAGCTTACGGACGAAAGTCAAGAATTGGCCGTAACGCAAGTAGCCCGACTGTTGGCCGGCCTTGTTGAATTGCGAGCGCAATGCATCTTCTGTGCTGTTGATCTGGAGGCTCCGGCAAAGCTTGACGGTGCTGGGGAAATCGAGTTTCTGGTCTTCTTCGGGAACATCGTGCCCTTTGGCGTGGTCAAAGGTGCGCTGCCACAGGGCTTTCGCTGTCTTCTCGCCGGTACCTGCGAGGCCGGCCATCATCTCGATGCGGCTGCGGGAGACTTCCTCGAGCGTGCCTGTCCAGAGCTGGAAGAGGAAGTTGTTGGGAGCGATGAGGTGCATGGTCTTGATGGACCTGCCCTTGGACATCTCCGGGTCTGAGTAGATGATAGTGAACCACCGATTCTCCTGGTCGGCGGGAACCTGGAATTCCTCGCGGTAGTTCCTGGCGTCCTTTCCAATTCGAATTTCACGGACGTCATCAATGTAGAAAGATTTCGAGGGGCGCGAAGAGTCCCACATAACCTTCGCGGAGCCGAGGTCCAGGCGAAATCTCATGCTCTGACTCTTCTTCTTGGTGACCTTGGTAAGCCAGGTCCCTTGCTCCAGGATAGCGGAACGGATCGGAGCGCCTTCCGTCATTGTCCCCGTGGCTGACCGACCGGCGGTAATACCAAGTCCGTGGACAATGCTCTCCTGGGAAGCCGTTGCCTCGCCTGAATCTTCAATTGCCTCCTCATCCGGACCCTCCAAATCGTAGTCCGACACATCCCATTCTCGCGGATCCGAGGCTGCGTTCCGGCTGTCACTCCTCCTCCGCATGATGACGGGCCCGGCGCTGTGGTCGCGGCGCGCGCTTGCGCCGGAGCCGCGCTGGCGAGTGAGTCGACTGTGGGCACCGCGGGATATGCGTCGGATCAGGTTGGGAGACTTGGTAATGGCCATGGCGTCGGCCATGGCGTTGGAGCCGGGGGAGGAGGTTGGCCCCGGGGCGGAGGTGGACATGTAGGCCTCGGGCAGGGAGAAGGGCGCGGAGGGGAAGGAGGTCGCTATGCGGGTGGGGTGCATGCTTTCGGGCGTGGTCTGGAGGGAGGCGGTCGAGTCCAGCATCGAGGGCGCCGAGGTCGGGCTGTTGCGCGAGCTGACGCCGGGGGCGGGTTGGATGGTGAGTGGCATGGTGGCATGGTGTGCATTGAAGCGGTAGACGGAGCTTTTGGGCGTGGGCATACGGGGGCGAGGCGCTCCATTGTGGTCTGGAGAGTCGTGCGCCGAGTATGCCGCGGAGGAGGTCATGGTTCGAGCGGGAAGCGGTGGCCCTACTGGAGTCGAGGACGGGACGGCATATTAGGAGTGGGCAAGAATGAGAGATGGTCGTGCGACCGAGCCAGCTGGGTATCCGGAGGTGTTGTGGGCGCTTGGGGCTGTCGTGTTTACCGCATATTGAGCATCGCGCATCAAGCGCAGGACAGGCAATGATGCGGCAGGTCAGCTGAAGAGCGATGGGGTCGAATGGCGCGGAGTGCGGTCTTGCTCGCAAGAGGGCTTGCAGCGCAGTGAGGCTGGGCCTGCAGCTTATCCTAACAGGTAAGCATGCTTCTCCACGCGCGCTCGCGGGCACCGAAAGTGCGGCGGGGGCCGGGGCGGTGGTACGTACTGAGGGCGAGGCTGCGGGCTGACGCAGGCTGCGGAATGCGGTCGTGGGAGGTTGGCCGTGGTGAAAAAGGAGTGCGCGGGCTTGTGGTGGACGGCGGGTGCTCGCAAATCTGACGATGGCAACTAGTTCGTTATTAAGAGGATGGACCCGAGGCGCAACGGCGACGGGCCACGATGAGCCATCCCTGCTCTGGCGTTGGGCGCAGGCTCGCAAGGCATGCCTCTCCGCAGCCGACGGTGCGTCGCAGGCCCGCTTGGCCAGCGCGCAGCGGCATGGGTGCGAAAAAACGGCCCACGGGCGGCGCGCCCAGGGCAGGATTCGTTTCAAACGCCAGAGATTATTTGCGTCATGGCCTGCGCGCCCGTTCCACTTCATTTCACGCCCGCACGCCCGCCTGCCCGCCGCCCGCCCCTGGGCCCCGGCCCGCCTGCGCTGCCCTGAGGCGCCGCGACGCAAATCATCGTGCGCTGGCAGCGCAGGCGGCAGACAGGTCATTACGCCTGCTGCCACGGCTGTCCGACGCATCCGGCGCGTGCGTGCGGCCAGCAATCCCTTCAGCCCTGCTGCGGAGCTGCGACAAGAATAGCGAGCGCGCTAGTGCTGATTCGGGGCCGCCAACAGGCTGCCCTCCTCGTCAGGCACAGCGGCAACGTGGCGCGCCCTAAGCAGCTTTGCGACTGTGCGGACCAGCTCTGTGGTTAAACTATACAAGCTGAGGTTAAACTCGTCGCTGATCCGACGCCAGGGTGCGCTGCCCGGCCTGCCATGCCCGCCCCAACCCAACAGCCAGTGCGCGGCAGTCCGTGGCTTCGTCGCTCCTTCGACGAGCCCAAGCCTGAGCCGTACGGGTGCGGCCATGCCGACTGCCGGCCTCCGTCGTGTGTCGTATCCAGCGCAGCCGGCGCAACCGCACGCCGTGGCCTTCTTGCGCAACGCCTCGCAATCTGCATGCGACTCGCAGCGAAGCGTCCGCCCGCCGCCGCCGGAGGATCGCCGCCAGCACGCTCGCCGCTCGCCTTCGACTGCTTCGAGAAGAACGGCGACCCCTGAGGCCAAGCAGGGCGCGTTCCCCACAATCCCGTCCGTCGCCCCGTAGCCCTGCGCATGGGCCAGCTGCGCCTGCGAAACGAGACGAATTTCCAGTTTCCCATCAGCTGACTCGACGCCTTCTCCAATAATCTCCATCAAGCGATTGAACAGAGGCCCGCGAGCGGTGTGCGCGCTGTGTTGTTACTGTGGCTCGCCCGTCTCGTGATGGGCCGCGGGCGGCCAATTGGCGGTTGCGCGCGACGCTCCCGGGCCTGCTTGCCATTAGGTTCAATGCGACGCCGTCACCAGCGCGAAGCGCCTCAACCACCACCATCACGGCCACACGCGCGCGCGAGAGCTCCTCGATCCGCCGCGGCGGGCCGCGTGCGCTAGGCCAAGCGGCCGCGCGACAGCAGCACCACCGTCACCCGCTCCAGTCAGCGCCGAAAGGGGTTCCATCAAATTCGATCAATCCGAAGCAGCGCATCGGACCACCGCGCATTCCAGCTAGCTCGCAAACCACCAACTAGCTTGCGTGTGTCCTTGGCCGCGTTTGCGCGCGGCACGCCTCGTCATCCCTGGGGGAGGGGTTTTCGCAAGGAAACCTGGGAGGGCAGCCGCTGCTGCGTCGCACGAGCTCCGGACAAGGGCACGGCGCATCTTAATGACTTGCAGGAGGTGGCCTGTCTCATGCCGGACGGGGAGGGGGGAGGGTTTGTGGCACGCAGTTGCGCCAACGGCGACCGGGGGGTGCGACAAGGCAAGGAAAGAAAAAAAAGAAAATGGAAAGTTTCCTGGCCTGTCGGCCGCGCGGGCGCTGTTACTCGAGCACAGCACAGCACGCGCACGAATCTTCACACAGTCATGGGCATGTCATTGACTTGCAGGGGCGGATGTGCAGTTTGATCTTCGCGGCGCCTGCGCAAAAAGCAATTGCAGCCTCGGCGCCCTGCTGCACCGCCTGTCGCCCGTTGCCAACATAACATCATCAGCAGCATCATCATCTCGCGCCTTCCCAGCGGGCCGGTTCAATCTTGCTGCGGCCTGGCTGGCGGGCGCGGACGGGTGGGCGGGCAGCGTAAACGGCGCGGGCATCCTGCGAAGCGCCCCAATTTCCCCTCAGTCGGGGGCCGGCAGCAGCATCGTCGCACCGCACGGATGTCAGGCGATTGCCTGCGTCTGCGTCGCACGAACAGGCCCTCTCAAAGAGCCTCACGCTCGCGATTGATGGCGGAAAAGTGGACAGCGGCCTGCAGGAACGTCCGGCCTCTGCGGCGCCCGCATGCTCGCACCGGCAGCACGAGGGCACGCCCGTTAAGGTTTCTCTCCTACTCCACTTCCCTCTCTCCTCAGCACTAGGCCGCGAACGTCCTCTTGCGCATAATGGTTAGACGCACACTGCTGCACACGTTCGACCGACGCCCGCATTGATTGGCAAGACTGGCGCGCAGACACCGCCTGCCGAAAAGAAGCTATTGAGAATGCTCCGCATGACCACCTGCTCTGCTCTGTAGATAAGCTTGAACAATGACAACATGACAGCCCCTCCTGGGCTGACGGGCGCGCTAGTAACGGCGCACGCAATACTCGCAACTGGCGGTGCCGACTCAGCATGCGCCTCGTCCAGGAGCCTATTGGGACAGGACGGCAGGCCGGCAGGCCGGCAGCTAGCGGCGGGGCACCTCACGGCAGCGTTGCACCGATGGCACGCGAACGAGGCAAGATAGCATCATGGATGGGTCTTGTGCCTTGCCCTCCGCCTCTCCAATCGCGGCCCGGCACGACTGCCGGCCTGGTTTCCTGGGCCTGCTAATGCAATCAATCCAGCTCGCGGGCCTGTCACGCGAAGAACGCAGCCGGCAAACGTAATGGAAGCATCCTGATACTAGGTCGGTCCACCTGTTGGTAATGCAGCAAGATTGGCCGCATGCTATTGCCCATACCTAGATCTATTGTGCATCCGCGCCCAGATGGACGCTTCAACTACCCGCCCTCCCTGTTGCAGTATTAAGCGAACGGACCTCGTACATGGATTCGAAACACATGCGAGCAAGGAAACACGCAGAAAAGATCGCCTGTCCCTCAGGCAGGAAACATACCACGTAGGAATGCATGCCGAGTCTCATGCAGAAAGTGCAAGAAGGTCCGCATGTCCGGCGTTGCATCTTGTCGCATGTCAAGGCATGGCGGCGGCGATGAGTCGTCCAGACGCGCACGGCTGGACCCCCAGGGCAAGACTTTTCAGCTCCAATTCCCACCCTCAGCCGTCCAAGGTTCCAACACCGCGGTCCTGTCTCGCCGTGGCACTGTCAGGCTTCCTCAATCAGGTCTGGAGCGTATCCCGTGCGGCTTGGAATCCTGTAGAATAGCGGCGAAAACCCTGTGATCCGCTGCCCCCGTCGACGTTCCCTCGAATCCGATATCTTGCCCGCCGACCCGGTGTGCGACATGCCCTTAGGCGCATTGTTGCCCTCCGCCACAGCTGGCCGGGCGACTGCCATCGATCCCACGAAGGCTTTCGGTTTCGTGAAAATTATTCGCTCTCGTCGGCCTAGACCAGCCAACTCACCAGGTGACTCACCTGCCGTGGCCGCCACCGTGTTTGCGCCGGTTGACGCTTGGTTCACCTGAGCATCAGCATCATGAATGCCAACAGGCAAACGCCTGTTGTCCTTCGGTGAGGCCATGGCGGTTGTGTTCCCGTCCTCAACAAATGCCATTGACTTGGATGCCTGCTCCTCACCGCTGGTCATTGCTCTTCCCGCACTTGCATCTGTCGTGTCATCGGTCCCAGCGCGGATACCCACAGAATGCAGGTGCGTGCGTGCAGGCGACATGGCGGACGTTCCTGCTGCAGCTGAGTTACCGGACGTCTCGACCCAAAGAGAGGAAGCGATGCTCCATCCGGGCGGCGGTGTCGATCTCACACCTGGTTCAGGCGACTGATGCTCCTCATGGGCGTTGTCAATAGTCGTCCTGTCATTTTCCCCGAAAACAAACCTCCTCCATACTGCCTCCGCATCTTCTTCTTTTACACCTCCGTCAGCATCGCCGATCCAGCCTTGCGCGGGCGCAGCTGGAATTCCCTCAGCCTGCACGGTGATTTGACAGCGAGACCCAGACGGAGATTCTGCGCTACGGATATCGGGAACGCTGTCCGATGCTTGTGAGTGCAGGGCGTCGCTGCAAGAACGCCTGAAGGTATTTGCAGCCTCGCGCTCCGACGAAAATGCGGAGTTGGGTGATCTGTCAGTGGGCTGACTCCTCTTCACCCGTCGACTCCATGCATTCGCACGATGTCCTGCATAGATGTTGATCGGCAGCTCTGCCGACAGGCGCGGCCTCGCAGCATGATCTGCGGAGCTGTCGCGGAGAGCTGTCGACGGTTCGCGGTCTTCTCCAATGCCACGGCAGGGCATCTGCCGCTCGGAACCGGTTTGTCGCGCGACAGAGGATTGGTCGGTTCGGTCCAATGCGCAGCCCTGGACCTCCAGCCGTCGAATATCATCGAACCCTTCGAGCGAGCTTGGACAATCTATTAGTTCCAATGAGGACTTCGACTGTGGCCCATTCGATGCCCGTGCTAATTTGCAATGAAGCCCTTGCGCGCTTGGCTCAGTCGACGAGTACTTGGATAGAAGCCAGGACGGCTTCGGCGGGGCACTCTGCAACTCTGGCTGCCCCTCGGTCTGGACACGCGTCTCAGCCCGATCCAGGCTACTGCTTTCTCCGCCCGATTCCAGTTCTTGTAGCGATATCGGGCACGGCATCAGCTCTTCCTTGTGGGTGTTCGAGACTCGAATTCTTCCTTGTTGATAATTTCCAGAATCTGCGTTACATTCATAGGCAGATGCAAGGAGAGCATATGCCTTTGACGCAGGGGTTGCAGGGGCTCGACATGGACATTCATCAAGTTCTTGCAAGAGTCTTTCGACATCTTCAACAGGCTCAGCTTCGGTGTAAGTTCGAGTTTCCTGTAACCCCCTCTCTGCGTCAGGCAAATTGATATTTTGGGTCTCTTCCTTTTCCCTCTCCATTGAACGCTTTCGCTGACGGATTGGCTGCAGCTCTTGTACCGCGTCCTCCATGTCGAACAGCATTGCGTCCGATGGCGTGAGACGACATTCAGGCACATGCGAGTCATTGCCTTGCGCAGGTGGCTGAGTTGTAAGCGCATCTGGTCCTATCTTGATGACAATGTTATCGTCGTGATTTACCAGAGCTCCACTCATCCACGGACCGCCAAGCTCGGCATGTACTCTGGTCAGAAAAGGCGCCTGTGTCGCACCGCCTCCGTTAGACTTGCGAACCTTGTTGCTGCACGATGTGTGTCTCTTCCCGATGGTTTCCCTTTCTCCAACCGACGGGAATTGCATCCGTAACGGTCGAGAAGGCGAGAGGCCAGCCCAGTCGCGGCGGGCCAGAAGCCTGCTACGCTCGTGCTCTACCATGTCATCCTTTATGGCACCATCCAAACCACTCTTCTTCTTCGCTTGATGTTTTTGCCCCGCATATTCCCTCTGACATGGCAGCTCTTGACCACTCTCAGCCTTCATGGATGGCACTACAGCTGTGGGTGAGATGATTACGTCACCCTTGTGCTGCAGCAACAACGAGCGCCCAGAAGTCTTCGAGGGGTCATGGATGGTCCACGGCGAGATATGGCGGTGTGTCGGTGATGATCGCGGTGATGGTTGCGTTGATGGTCGCCGTACTGGTCGCGGTTTCATCGAGGGGAGCCGTTGCACTAGGTGAACCGGTGTCGCATGTTGATCGAGAGCTTGGTGGCGCTTGATTGGCGCACCCCTCCCGAACGGCGCGCCCAAAGCTTCCTCCTCCGTCTCGTTCGGTGGGACATAGCGAGGGTGAAAGGGCGGGGAGCTGTCCCCACTGGCATTGCGATGCTGAGTGCGAACTCTGGCGAAATGCTGTTTCTGGCGATGCGTGAGCGTGTTCCTGTTCGAGTGGCGTTGCAGCCTGCCACCAGTCCAGTTCATCGCGAGGGCTACCGATTGCGGCAGCTTGATCGACACGGAAATGGAGCCCAGTCGCTGTCGGTGATCGGCCGGCCAATCGCTCGTTCACCATGGTGACACTTGCCGTGAGAAGGAACGCGCGCGTGGGAGCAGACGTGTCTTGAGAAACCGCCTGTCCCCGTGACCTCGTGCTCTTTCCCGATTCAGCCGCATGCCAGCTTCCCCGCCTCGCCGTGTGTTCCCGCAGCGCGTGCTGTTGTCCTCTCTTTCTCCCATCATCTCGCCGCCACCTCCCTCGTTGACATTTTCACATTTTGCTTCATCTCTTTTCCCTTGTTTCCTCTGCCTTCCCCAGCCTAGCTGGTACGACGCAAGCGACCGACTGAGCACCGCCACCAGATCTGCCGCATCCCATGCGACCGCCAATCCAAGCTACTGCTTGCCTGATGCCGAAACTATGAGGTTAGCGGTGCGGGTCCGCTGATCTCTGCAACTCTTTCTGCTCTCCTCGGCCTCCAGTATCCTCTACCGCGCGATGACACACACTGAGAAGGGGTCGGGTCCAACGGGGAGCACACCTGTACGCCCATGAGCGAGGTAGACTTCTGGCACAACGGCTGAATACATCTGGGAGGAACTATGCGGCTTTGTACAGGGCCACATGTAGCTCAACGGATTTTGCCATGCGGCGACCCGGACCCAACAACAGGGCAAAGGTGGTTCTCCTCAACGGCAGGATCCTACAGTCACTCCGCTTTCCGCCGCAGGATTATGACCTGCAGTCAGCTACATCACTTCGACAGGCACCCGCCGACGGGGATGTTGGATCACCAGTCAACAGAAGCGTTAGAAGCAAATCGAATGCAGGAGGGTGTTGTATGCATGACGTTGAAGGAGGGGGTGAGTTTGTGGGGAGATGAGCGGTCCTTACAACCCGTGGACGTCAACCGCACGTCCATTGCAAGGCCTCCCACTGCCGCCGACTGTCAGCAAGGTTCAACACCATCGGCCTACCACTTCGATCGATCCATCTCGATCCCGCAAGCGTCACAATGAGCTCTTATGACAGTCAGACCAATCCGACGGAGCGTCAAGACCCATTATAAATGCACCAGCACCAAACGCGTGGCTATGGCGGTGGAGATTGCAACGACGGCGAGCTCCACTGTGCACCACGTCGACAAGCAGATGAGCATGGAACATCTCGATCCCATGGCCTGGGTCGCTTCGATAGACGCACGTCCGACATAAGGCCTAACGCGACTTCACCTTTGACCGCAACGCCGCCTGGTGTCCGGTGCTGTGCGTACTGCACAGTCGCGCTTGCCGATAAGTGCTGGCCCTAAGGCAACCTGGGGCTGTAAACCGGCGCTTGCCCAAGAACGCACTGCATGATGATGTCAGGCGGCTGGCTGAGGGGTATAGCGGGGCGGCTGGAATGCTCGAAACGAGTGCGACAACACGCACACCGTGGTGTGAAGGCTGACTTCAGACGGCACAGGCCCAGGCTCCGCCCACCATACACCGACCACGTCTGGATGACATGTGAAATCGAGGCAGCAGACCTGAGTGCCTGGGACACCGGGGCAGCACGGCAGAGGTGGGAGGCTGCCAAGACGGTGAATCAGCGGCGCGCAAGGGTAAATGCACCCCAGGCCACGGAGTCAACTTTGGGAGGCGCGTGCAGACGGACAGGAACATCGCGCGTGGTGTTGGGCGGCACGCGGTTGGAGGCTCACAGCCACCCGCCTGTCGTGGACTGGAGCCGACCGGATCGGCAGAGGGGCAGCGCGGCGGAGGCTAACGCGCATTCACCTGGAGTGCGTGGCGGAGCCCCTCGACCCCCATAAAAAATCAAACGGCGGACGAGAAGACCCCGGACGCGGGCTGGCCGGCGGATTCTCGACGAGCATCAGATCGACCACACCGTCGCCGCATCGCGCGGGACACACAGCGGCAGCGTCTCCGACTGCGAACAGAGCATTGGACGGGCGCATTTGAGTCCCTGCATGGCCCTTGATCTTCGGCTCAAAGGGCTCAGCGAGGATGTGGCGGAAAAAACCCCGGGGCAATCAGCGTGCCGCATACGGTGTGTTAGGCGAGCCCGCGCGACGTCATAGTGGGGCGAACAACACCAGAAGAGGCGACGGCGGCAAGCCAGGGCTCTGAGATACCGCGTGCCACCGGTCTGGAGCCCGGGTCGTTCTCGTCATCGCCGTTCGCCCTGCGCGTCGGCGCCGCACATGCAACGCTGAACGGACGGGCTGCCTTTTGCCTGTGTCAGAGCGCGGTGCCGACTGCAGCTTCCCCGTCCCAGAAACACCGCATCGCCGGGGTCCTGGTCCCGCGCGAGGCTCGAAGCCGCGGCACCGCACAAAGCCGCTGCGACACGGCCGGTTGAAGGGCTCAGGGTCCATGAGATCATGGGCGGTGCGCGCCGCCGTGACGAATCGAACCCAACTGCCACATGCCGATAAGCCCTGCGTTGTTAGCGCCAGATTCAGGTTTGGATTAATCACGCAGCTGGCGGCGTCAAGCCATGCGTCAAGGTTACTCCTATGAGGTCCTAGCGGGATATGCATATGGCCCAAGCACCATAAAATCCCACTCCTTCCAAGTCGGCATCATCTATCCAGTCTTCAGCAATTCCCATCCTGACGGCTCCACTGGTCCACTTTTTTCTCCGCACTCCAGACAGGTTCGAGTTCTGTCCGCACGCTGTCTATATAAACGGCTCTTCCCGCCGTCGACGACTGTGTTTCTTCAATCCAATTCCCTCGACGGGACAACAGTTTAAACTCCAACACGCTACCTTTTTATCTCCACTCCACCATGTCCGCCCAACTCCTCCAGCCCCCGAGGCCCCGCGTCATTCGCCGCATCAGTCATGAGGAGGCCACAAGGAAAGACCTCCAAGAGAGGCAAGGTCCTACCGTGGTTGTGCCTCCGGCGCATCTCATGGCTTCGTCCTCTGCGCACGAGGTCGCCGCTGCTATGGACCAGGCCAGGCAAGGAATCGACCGTTCTTCTACCTCGACTCCCGAGACTCCTCCTGAGACCATCGTGACCGACAAGTTCGCATATGCTTTCGATATCGATGGCGTTCTCATCCGCGGCGGCAAGGTCATCCCGGAAGCTGTCGAGGCCATGAAGATGCTGAATGGCGAGAACGAGTACGGTATCAAGGTGTAAGTTGCTCGTTCCCAAACATGACTCGTTGCAGTGGCTAATTCCACACAGACCATACATTTTCGTCACCAACGGTGGCGGCAAGACTGAGGAGGAGCGCTGCATTCAGCTCAGCCAGCAGCTGGAGATTGAGGTTTCGCCCGGCCAGTTCATCTGCGGCCATACTCCCATGAGAGAAATGGCTTCCAAGTACGGCACCGTTCTCGTCGTCGGCGGGGAGGGTGAGAAGTGCCGCATTGTCGCCGAAGGCTACGGTTTCAAGGATGTTGTGACCCCGGGCGACATCATCAAGACCCGGGAAGACACTACCCCTTTCAGGAAACTGACCGAGGAGGAGTGGAACAACTCTCGCGTCCGCGACTTTGAGAACATGAACATCGACGCCATCTTCGTGTTCGCCGACAGCCGTGACTGGGCTTCGGACCAGCAGATTATCCTTGATCTGCTCATGTCCAAGAACGGCCGGCTTGGCACCCGCTCGGAAACGTTTGACGAGGGCCCGCCCGTCTACTTCTCCCACAACGATGTTGTGTGGAGCACCTCGCACGACCTCAACCGCATCGGCATGGGCGCTCTCCGTGTCTCGCTGGAAGCCATGTTCAAGGCCGTCACTGGCAAGGAGGTCAACACGCACGCCTTCGGCAAGCCTCAGGTCGGCACTTTCCAGTTCGCCACTCGGCTCCTCCAACAGTGGCGCAAGGACACGCATGGCATCGATTCGCCTCCCGACACCGTCTACTTTGTCGGAGACACCCCCGAGTCGGACGTGCGCGGCACCAACGAGTTCAACAAGCACGCCGAGAACACGTGGTACTCGATCCTCGTGCGCACCGGTGTCTACCAAGACGGCACTACGCCCCGCTACACGCCTAAGGCCATCACCGACGATGTCCTCGAGGCTGTCAAGCACGGCATGGACCGTGAGTACAAGCGCATGCTGAAGGCTTCTCTCGAGCAGGCCGGACCTGTCGGCGAGTAAGGGTCGATTGCTTTGTGCATATCCACCCACACAGATGGCGTTTCTTGAAATCGGCGTTGGTTACGACCTTATGTTTTTCCTTGGTGTTATGGTTTTTACGAAAGATATCCCGACCACAGCGTCCCCAGCCATAGGACGCAGTACGCGGCAAAGCACACCTAGCTTGCACCAACGAGCAGCTACCCTCGAGTCCGCGTAGACAAGGAGCTTCAACTTTTTTTCTTTCACAATCCCCTTTACCCAGTCGCTCCGGCTACAGTCTTCTAGACAACGCAACACAACAAGCAAACCATAGAACGATTTCGGTCATGGCTTTGGCAGAATCACCCAGGTACCTCAGATAAAACAAAAATAAGTAGATCGGAATGAATTGGGCAATTGCCTTTCCAAAGATGCCTCATGGATGCCGTGATGCGGGGTGCTGGAGGATTTCTGCAAGGCCCCCAAGCAATCGCTGTAGCTAACTGCATTTGCGCGCGCAGCCCGCGGTCCAGGTCGTCTCTCCACAGGCAGCGGCACGGCGGAGGTGGTGCTGCGCCTCGATAGTGGGTACCGTATGGCAACTGCGACGGCGCGGTACCACTCGACGGCGCATAGATGCCGTTCCTGGCCGTACCGTGGAGGAGGTGTCGTCTCCACTCGTTCACGCACGCAGGGGTCAGCAGTCAGCAAGCGCTGGCTTGGCGGGCCATGACTCGCCCACGGCGAACCGGTCTTTTCCGAGGCCCCTCGGCTTGGCGCCTCTCACAGCGTGCGGCGGAGCCATGCCATCACATTCGCCGGGCGGCCCTGGTGTGGTGTGCTTACCCAGATGGTGTGTTCATGAAAGAAAACACCGCAAACCAATATGCGCTACATCACAAACAGGCATCAGCACGCCTTGTGCAGCATCACAGATCGGAAGCGTTGCCGAGTCTATCATAACCGCAGGTCTTCCCGCTCGAGTCATCAGCTCAGCCGGCGTTTCACCCGGCGGCAGTCAGGAAGGTGCTGCACCCTCGATTGCATTCTTATCGATAGATCGAAGATGATTGACACGCCACCATCTGCGACTGTCGCCCCAGGATGCTCCCTGCCGCGGCCAACGGCTTGAAACGACGGGTCACCACCACGCCCTACGACTCGTGCAACACTGATCTCGCCCCTTTAGAGTTGCTGCTGTCCGCTGGACGACAAGGGCCCGGCGGCTTCTCCGACGGACAGTTTCGCCGCTGAGCATCAGGTGCATCAGCCAAGCGGCGAGCACAGGAAATGCAATTACGCCGCCGGCTGCACAGCATGTGGTGATTTTCGCCGCCGGAGCCGAAGAGCCTCTCCCTCACCACCAAGCTCACGTCGCATTCCTGCTTTGCGCCCCTGCCACTGCAGCTGTTTCACCGGAGGGGGCGGTAATTCTGGCGAGTGGGTGTGCTTCGAGCCGTGATTCGTCCATTCTCGGCCCCCTCCGTTGTTCGCCGCTGGTCAACAACATCAAATGTGACTCTCACCACCGCCACACGGCCATGGACCGGCTGCGGGCGGGCGGCATTGCGCCACAGACGACACGCTGCAGAAAATTGCTGCTGCCTCCACGCATGCAATCCATAGCAGCAGCATTCCCACCGCCTGAGCGCCTTTTTCCTTTTTTTTTCTTTCCTGCTGTTAGCCGCGCTTCGCCATCATTACTATTCTTGCCAGCGATCAGCATTCTCCCCACGGGGCCATAGCCGCCTGGGGAAGCCTGATGATGTGCAAGCATGGGTGCCACAAAAAAGTCGTGGCCACCGATCGCTCCCGTTTCGCTACTTCCTGGCCAGGTTTAGTCATCGCACTTCAGCCACCACCGATCGCGCTGATATGTCTCGTTTTTTTCTCCTTTTTCTTTTTTTTTTCTAGTGCTCTTGCGGAGACGAGTCCTGATCCAAACAAGACATCGCCTGCTCCCACTATGGTACCTAGGTACGGGCTTCACTCTAGGGCTGTTGAGGTTGAGTTCGGTGGTGGGCTTTTGTTGGATTTTGCTTTGACTCTACATTTTTGAAAGAAGGTCTGAGGCAGTAGCACAGTCTTTACCATGCTGTGATGCAACAGATGCATGCTTCCAACTGTCGCGTGTTCCTACGGCACAACGGGGTGGGGCAGGATCGATCGCTGTCGGAAAGAGCGGGCTGGTGGATATGATAATCATCATTGCCACCTGAAGCACAAGGATGGGTTGATCTGCTAATCAGTGCTGACCCACAGCGGCAAAAAGCATTTCCACTTCTTTCGCCGCATTATCTCGCCGCTTGTGGTGGTGGTTGCCAGACAAAACGCCGCGTGGTACTCGAGCACGTGCGGAAGGAACGGGGACAGGAACAGGTAAGCCCGCAGCGCCCTGCACCCGTCGCTTCCGTCTCGCATCATCGTCGGCTCGCATGCGCTCATGCTGCTCAGCCCCCAAAGCCTAGCCTTAGGCCTTGGCATGCTTGCTACCCTACAGCAATCGCTACCGCTTTCCGTATACATTGTTGCTTACGGCATCCTGGCCCGATGTCCCGAGAGCTGCTGCGCGAGATTGCTCGCCTGCCTTGTCACTAACGTTGTTGATAACGTACGATGATGATGTAGAATCGATGACTCTGCTCTCCTCAGCCTTGACCGACTCGCATACTCTCCGGTACGTGCCGCCCGCGCGCTGAGCCTTACGGCAGTTGGTTGGTCGCCTTGTTGGTGCGGCGGAAGGGCGATGGTGCTGAGAGAAGAGCCAAAGCGCAAGGCTGAAGGAACAGAAGCGCACACGCGCACACAAACCGCTCGCTGGTCCCGCCGCCGTCTAGGAGGAAGAAAAAAAGCGCGCGGAAGAAGGCATCGAAGCCGTGGAAGCGCGGGCAGGGAAAGGGCTGTTGGATAGTACGCGCAACGACGCGGAAGCGCTCTCTTCAATCCGAGCAAGGGGCGAGCGAATTCAAAACGACGGACTATGGCCCGTGGTACTCGGCGAGGCTCATGCGCGGCGCCCCAAAACACACCCTCGACGAGGACGATAACATCACCGGCCTTATCAGGCTGACACGACGTGCCGTGCCACACTGCCACGCCACTGCCACCTGATCTCTCCCCTGGTTGAATGTGAGGCTTTCCCTCGTGTTCATTGCCCGTCTCCCACCAGCCCTGATCTGATCCTTATCTTCCCTTCTTCCCCGTGCCTTATCTCGTAAAGTCAGCCTTACCACAATTTCGACTTATTTATAGGTTTTAAGATTGTGGAAAACCTCGACGTTGGACGGATGGGACGTTTCCCGGCCTTTTCCGAGTCAGTGCCGACGATGAAAGTGCCCTTTTTTTTTTCTCTCATCACGCTGGCGCAGAAGAAGGACACACACTACGCTGCGCCCGGACCCTTCCAGCTCTTTCTCTCGCTCCCTGCTCGGCTGCCGTCGGAGCGGGCGTATCGGTCCAACTTAGTTACGCACTTACCAGCAGTTTTCCAATTTACATGGCGCAGACTACGCGCGCATGCAACACGCGCGCGAACGCGTAGCACGTGCGTCCAGGCAGATCACGAGGGGTGAAGGACACGGGCCTTCTTTTTTTTTTTTTTTCTTCATGTTGATTGCGGTTCTTTGTTGTTTCGTTTGGTGGGTCCCTTCTTTCCTGCCGCAAGGCTGAAGTTGTGGAGACTGAAAACAGAAAGCGCGTTGGAACACACGGCCCGACGGGTCAGGCAGGACAGGACAGCCGTGCACTCCTGGGTACAACACATGTTCGAGAAGCTGGCCGGTGGGGTTTTGATGATACGGCTAAGGTCAGAGACGGGGAAAGAAGGGCCCGGGATGCAAGGATGACCTGCATTATTGAGAGGGATATGAGAGGACACCGAGACGGAGGAGGGTTGGTGTTCTGCAGGCATCACCTGCTGATATGGTCTTGTCTCCAATTTATTTTTAACCCAGTTTCGTCTTGAGTTGGCGATTGCTACCTTATGCGTGGTAGCCATTTTGGAGCTTATTCTGACTTGCGCCAAGGAGTGCAGAGAATAGAGAGGCGTGGACATCACTCCGTCGCGTTGAAGGACGCACGGTAAAACATCAAGGGAGACCTGAAGCTCGCGAACTGTGGAGTATTCTCTCATCGATCGCGGCTTTTCTTTGCTTTTCCGGGACTGATTCTGCATGGTGATGAGCGACAGGGACTACCAGACGTGACAGCTGGGCAACGGCATTACGATGGCGCTTGGCCACGGCTTATTCGAGATAAGGTGCCTCTCCAACGCGCCTAATGCACGGAAATTTGGTGATTCAATCCCCAACACTCTGAACCATACGTTTGGCAACGGTCGAAGCCTGGCCGAGCTGCATGCATTTGCGGTAGCGCGCGCTGTCGTCATCGACCCTTGCCATGTCGTCCAGTTCCAAGCGGGCTAGATTCTATAGCGGGCAGCGAAGACTTTCCTTCGGATCCGACCAACGGCCGATGGGCAGTTCTGGCCAGAGACCTATCAGGGAATAGGGATCTACGTCGTCGGCGTAGATGATGTACATCCCCAGGATGGCGTCATGTAGATAAAAGAAAGTGTGTCCAACAAGTTTTTTATTTTATTTTTTTTTCCTTTTCGCGGTTGGCGCTGCTTGCTTCACCACGCCCCATTAGTGCCCAACCATGGAAGAATAGGGCCGACATGAACAGGAACCGCAACAACGCGAGAGGAGAGAAAGAGGGGGAGGATGATTATACCGAACCATGGGTTGCCGACGACCACCGATCTGTTACAGAGACAGCTCTCCCGAGACCGGAGACGCCTCCGAGCGTATGGAGATGACGCGCAGCTGAGCGTTTGCGGCAAGCCACAAAGAGAGGGGAGGGAAGAAACTGCTGCTGTGGCTTGAGTTAGTGATACAGGGGGAGGGACAGCCAGAGAGCAGAGCTAACTTACCGGGTTGCGTGGCGCGGGGCCTCCCTCCCGCCGTCCGCGAAAGCAAGCCAAACACTTAGCCTACCCGGTTTGCTAGACGGGGGTCTAGAACGGCCTGTTTCGAAACCTTCGCTAATTCTTTCTCGCGGCGGCGTCGCGGCGGCGGCGGTGGTGGTGGTGCTTGCTTCTGTTCCACTACTACTTCTTTTCCTTTCTTTTTTTGCGGTGGTGGTTTCACGGCAAGTTCGGCCATGCACGACTACAACGGGGGTGCGTGGGCGGCTTTCCTGTTGTTGGTAAAACGTAGAACGTAGCGACCATGTGGGGATGAGCCAGAGTTTCTCGAAACAGCTCTTCTATCTACTACGTGGCTCGATTTATCGTTCTACCATCGTCTATTCTATTTCCCCTAATCCAAGCGTGCATGGAAGAGCAACGGCAGAGGAAAAGAGGTGATGATCACGCCAGAAACCACCATCGCCCCGGTTTTTAGCCTTTTCCTCGCTCCGACATGCTCTACGCCGTTGCGACGTCAACCAACCTTCTTTCCGCTTGAAAAAGAGGTGTTCGGCTGGAGTTTGCATGCCCCCCGACCTATCCTTTTCAAAGTTGTGGCTAAGGATTTAGCTACGGGACCGCGTCCCCCACGTTTCAAAACAGCAAATGATGAGGACGATCCCGGCGCTCGGAGAGTTCGCTCTATCTGAGGGTTTTTCCCACGCGGCCCGAAACATGTGGCTCGAGATCGGGGTCCACAGGCCAAGGGGAAGAGAGAGAGATGGAGAGAGAGAGAGGTGGACCGGCGCGGTTGTCGCTAGTGGGGAAGGGCATCGAAAGTGTGGTTCAAGGCAAGCTGCTGCACCCCGCATTCTCGCGCCAAAAGGTAAATCAGGCCCGCCGAACCGTTTCTCGACGGCCTCCCCGCCCAAACCCCCCTCCCCCTTGGCCATTCGGCGAAAATGTGGAGGGGTGCACGAGCGGTAGGCTAGAGAATTGCTGATGCTGATCGTGGTTTTGAGTTGGGCGGGAAGGAGTGGGAAGGAAAGGGGGAAGGGAAAGTAGTGCCGCTGCATCACCATCAAAGGGGCGGCTGCTTCTTTCCTTTTTTCGCTTCGAGCGATCGGCATGCGGGGAGGAGAGGATCCTCTGCTCTCTGGCGCACAGATGCGGACGGACGACGACCGCAGGATTACTGACCTTACTGACCGGTCTATTGCTTCTCCATTCGCCTGCTGCTGGTCTTTTGCTGATGGGCAGCTTCCGCTCCGGAAACGGACATGATGAGCTGCCGATGCAACGCGCTTGCCGTCACGGGTATTGCGAGCAGCGAGCAGCCAGTGGTGAGGCTCGCTACACTTGCCCTGGCAACATTAACGTCACTGCTTCCTCTGCAGTTTCCTGTGCCTTGTCCACTGTCCGCCGTGACACTGCATTCCGTCACTCCCGTCACACGGCAGCAAAGGCCCAGGAAACCACTTCACATGCAACAGCAACAGCAGGAGAAAAAGCCTTGTGCAACCTTCAACTTTTTACCCCGCCTCGCCAGCAGCAGAGGCGAGCGAGCCGAGCGCTGATCGCCTCGCTCGTCTATTGCCATCCGCTCACTCGTCCATCCTTTGTCCCTCATTTCAGGAACTCCGTCTCGAGCCCGAGGCAGAGCCGGGTCCTCATCTTCCTCCTTGATCTGCCCGCTGTCACCTCTGCCGATCCAAGTCCAAAAAGCACCGTGTCGCTTGGTCGATCAGCGCCGCTGATGTCGGCCTGTCTTGTAAGGCTGCCTGCCTGCCCTTTTCGCGCACCGTCCAAGGTATACCATGTACCTCGCCGCCGAGGTGCGTCCGTCTCCGGTCAGCACAAGGCTAGCTAGCTAACCCCACTACGTCAGGCTATTCCTTCTCTCGGATCTTCCAAGGCTACGTGTTCAAGGGCCAAGGGGGCATGGTGGCAGTGGCCGGGAAGTGGAGTGGAGGGAAAAGGGAAGGCAGGTAGGAAGGTAAGGCCGAGAGACCGCCAGCTCCGGAGCGCGAAGGAAACGTACATGCACGTGGCAAAGCAGGGCAAGATTACTATTCCTGCTGCTGCATGCACGACGTCGTATGCATACGCGTGGTGTGTTTGTGGGGCGTGTGGGATCCGGGGCATGCTCCGCACTTTTCCTGGCCTCCCCCTGTCCATCGCCAAACAAACCCACACACACCCACGTCTTTTGCCCACCCCCCACACACACGCGCGGATTTGTGGGGATGGGACACGAGTAACCTGGACTTTCCCCGCACACGGAGACGTGTGGGGGATGGAGTGGCATGTCCCGTCGCAACTGCCGCCATCTGCAGCTGATACCCGCTGTTTCTCAACTGCTCGCGTCGAATCCGAGGTAACCTGGCGGCAAAGGAGAAGAGAGAGCGCAGCCAGCATAAAGTCAGCAATGGCTGCTTGCCGCTCCACTACCATTGGCCGGGCGCCATCGCACAGAGACGGACTGTCCCCACACACGGTCGTATCCGTTTCCTTTTTCCTTTGTCCTCCTTCAGTCCGATTGTCGCTCTGTCATGCTTCCCTTCGTCTCCCCCCTTTGCGCTGGCAACGGAAGACACGGCGTGATTCTAAAGAAAGACGGACAGGATAGAACGGGCCGGCTCTTCTCCGTCACGCGGCTTACCTATAGCATCATGTGCTATTACCCTGTTTTCTTTTATGACCTATCTCCTGCTCCATCTCTTTGGCCCCCATCATGCATGCAAGGCGTGTGCTGCCGCATCAAAGCTCACCTCACCTACCTCTGCGGTCAAACGCGGCTTTGTCCAGGTCATCACCGGAGTATGGGGAGAAGCAAAAAGGTACAAAATGATTCGGGTGCGAGGGCAACGGAGAACGGGGCGGTTGGCCCATTCAATTCGCTCGATCGCCGAGCTTGTGAGACGGTAAGGGGCATTGATGACCAAAGTGGTGAGTGAATATTATAAACGGTCATATTAATTCTCCGGTAAGTCTCTCGCTTTGCTTACCTTACTGGGCCCCCGCACGATTGGCTGCCTGCCTTTTGCTTGCCTCATTCATCTCCGCCCGCGCGCGCTCTCTCTCTCTCATCAGACGCATGCAATCGCAAACAGAAGCAGAAGGAGGACGGGAGCGGATGATGTCGTAAGGCTAGAACGCGACTGGTAGTACCGGATGTTTGGTCCGAAAGCAAGGCCTGGCCTGGTCTGGCCTGTCGCGCGCCTTCGCTTGGGGCCTTTTTTTCGTTTTTTTTTTTTCGGTTGATGATTTGCATGTATTGCATTGTTGCGGCTGGGTCTAGGTGCCGGCGGACAAACCCACGTTTGTGGTTCTATCGCCGGCTCCCTCCGCTGTGCGTCATCTCCGCGATTTGCTGGGAGGGATAGAGGGGGAAGGGAGGGAGGGAGGGAGGGAAGGATTGGCAGGGAGGGGAAACCAAGAGGAGTAACGCATACGGGAAGAGCGAACCGGGGGGTGGGAACGAGGTTGCAAGGAGCGCGGGGAGACACTGCAGGAGAAGAAATGAATGGGAGAGGAAGCTTAGAGGTGCTGGGCCGTGACCGACCCCTCCCCTCCGTGCTGCTCCGGACGGACACCAGCGTTGCATTCGCAGGAAAAGAATGGGACACAAGGCATGGAGAACGATGCCACGTGGGAGGCCATATGCCACGACAGTAAATCGGTTGCGCGCCCCCGCTGGGAATCATGCCTTTCGAGCGCAAATGGGACGGTGTGGTGCTGATCGCGAGGCTTCCCGCATCCAGCTGCTTGCGCGCGCCGGGCAAGGCTACGAGGGGCTGGTTGAAACGAGAAGGATTCACAGAGGCAGGCGAGTATGTATGTGTGGGTCGAGGCAAAGCAATACTACAACGGAGTTCGCCTGGCTGGGTTCGCCGTTCTAGTGGTAGAAAGCAGCAGCCAGCGCTTCTCCTCCGTGCCTGGCACGCGATCCCTGTGAGCTTTTTTTTTTTTTTTTTCGGAGCAGCTTCAGATGGCCTGGAAGGACGTCGGGTGGGCGGTTTGCTGCCTCTTCTTCTTCTTCTCCAGGTCGCGGACATCCGCGGGTTACCCGAGGGGGAAGAAGAAGGACGTTCGCTACGTCATCGTGCAACTTCACACTACTACTACGCGGGCTCGGCTCGTCGACAATCTCGAGCGGAGTAGTCCGCGGAGATAAGTCCGAGTCCGCCTGCCCAGTAAGTAATGTTGGTTGCAATCACGAGACTTCGTGCTGTTTGTCCTTGAGCAGTTGCGGAGTGAAGAAATGATTTGCATTTGTGCTGAGTCTTGAGATTAAAGAAGTCATCGCCAGTGGAAGTAATGCTATCCGCTACGGATGGGAACGAAAGAATTGAGAAAGCTGCTAAGAGATTGACAGAGTCGCTGGACAACAATTTACCGCGATTGTGCGTGATGTGAAATGCTGAAATCTGTGCGTCCGGTCCGAGAGAGCTTCACGGAAACACCTTGTTCATGGCCTTGCCGACCTCTACATCGCGCACAAAGTGTCAGTTACGAGCTCTTCTTCCGTTGTGAAAGGGCTTCATACCGAATATCTGGTTGGGACGGCCGTCCTCCATACTCACGCACGTCTCGTCCGTGTTGTACGTCGAGGTCGTCTTCCTGGAAGTGGGGGAGAGGGGACCATGCGAAGAGCAAACGGAGGAGTTCATCGTGGCCAGCGACTTCCGCTCGCCCGGGGCCTTCTTCCACCGGAGGCCACCGAGGAATTTGTGGTGCGCATCGTGGCCGCGTGAAGCGTGGTGGTGGTCGTTCGTGTTCGCGGAGGCCCAGACGGACGAGAGCGGCAGGAAAATGGCGACCACGGTCGGGGACACGGCTCCGATCTCGTCGTCGGTGAAGAACTGCAGGATGGAGCATGCGCCTGAGGGGTCGGTCAGTCGAGTCTGGGGTGGTTGGGTGAGTGGAGGCTTACCTGGGATGATCAGTGTCTGGGCTGCCATGATGAAGACGATTTGCATGGGTCCGAATTGCTTGAGGCCCAGGCTGCGGCGGTTCCGGATGGCCAGGCCCAGCTTGGCGCAGAAGATCAGGCTGAAGAAGCAGATGCTGAAGGTGGAGGTGATGTTTGCCAGTCGTGGGAGGTCGGGCATGTCTGCGGTGGCCGGGCGCAGGATGAATTGGATGTTCCAGACGGTGAGAGCGATGCGGCAGCCGATGGCTGTCAAGGCTACGAGGGCTGACGAGATGGTGATGGTGATGTGCCAAGGGCGAGAAAGAGTTGCGCAGACGACGGAGGCCTGCAGGATGAGGGACAACTCGATGCAGACGAGCAAAAGGAGGGTGGTGATGGCTGCGGTGATGGAATGGGCGTAGTCGGCGGCAGAGAGGCGGGAGGGATCTTGAGCGAAGTATGTGTAGAAGTTGTAGAAGCCGCTCGTGTAGAAGGTGGCGTTGGTGATGGCGCGGACGACGCTCATGAGCAGGGCAAGGATGTTGAGGATGAAGATGGGAGAGCGACGCTTGTCGTGCTTGGTGAGGACGAGCAGCAGGATGACCATGATGATGGAAGCGCCAATCTGGCTGCCCCAGGTGATGGTGGCACGGATTCCATATTGGGCCCACAGGTTGACATCGTTCAAGCTGACGCCGCCCTCCCAAGGGTTTCCGTACTGGTCGTAGATGGTGATGGTCTGGTTCCATGCATCGAACGGCGGTGCGTCAACAGCAGGCGAGTGATAGGCGGTATCATTGCCAGTGGAGGGAACAGGAGCCATGGTCAAGCGCCTTGTTTGCGAGTTCTTGATCGGTTGCAAGAAGAGTCTGGAGCGTGGAGGTTCGTCAAGAAAAGCGGCGTTCCTCATAGCAAAGGGGAGAGGAGGACAATACTAAGGGCACAATGCCGAAAGCGAAGGATTGTTTGAGACAAGTGAGTCTGAAGAACAATATCAAGGCGCACATCGGGTTAGCGCGCATTTGGTCGATGACTGGGGTGAAGTGAAACTCTCTTCATATTGTTCTCGGTGGCAGCTTTGGCCAGGCATAGAAATAGAAGTCTTAAGCAAGTCACCGGCTTGTGCCTGTGTGAGAGCTGGTCATGATACCGACTGGTCCAGAAGTTGAGGATTGCGTCCATCGGCTTTAGCAAACAATTGAATGACTATTTGCTAGGCTACGTCATGTGAGTGAAGATGTGGGTGTAACGGCAGGCATGACGGAGAAAAGACTGGGAAAATCCCAGGGAGGCGCGGTGCCGAATCGGCAAACATTAGACTATCTGTGCAGAAAAACACCTTGCTTGGGCGTGCGCGGGTCGCGTGCGGATGCAAGGGACGGCGGGGATTTGGCGATGGTGTTGAGGAGGCGGGCTGCAGCTGCGTCAGCGCTACTAAAGTGCTCCACCTCCGACGCGACAACCACGTCCACTCCCGCCTCCGCCTCCGCCTCCACCTCCACCTCCACTCCCACGCACCGCTGCTCATATGGAGCACTCTGCGCCCCACCGACCCCTACATGGCTAACAGTCCGCCGCCCTTCCTCTTCCTCCTGGTCATCTTCCTGTTCCTCTACCTCAGCCCCGATCCCCAGGCGCCCGTCGCCTCGCGCAAGCTCGACCGCGTCCTTGACCATGAGCGCCACGCCCTCGACACCCTGAACAACTCGACTTTCGGCGACCTGCTCGATGACCAGCACACCCTGAACCTGACTGGGCTCCGGAAGGACCATGGCTTCCACTGGGACCTGCTGGACCCCGTCCGCGACCGCGCCCGCGACCAGGCCGGCTACGTCCTGGGCGAAGACACCGTTGGCCTGATCGATGGGAGCAGCGACCGCCGCCCGCTCGTCTACCACAACGTCTCCGGCTTTGTCCAGGGCACCTGGCGCTCCACCAAGACCTACGCCGGCCCGCACCTCAATCTGTCGGCCATCACCCCACACGGCACATACTCCTCCGAGGAATGGACCCGCAACGTGACCTCTGCCGCCGGCGACATTAGGATACACTTTGGGGAGAAGGATCATGGCGAGCCTTGGAACACTACCGCGCGCAGACTTGTCGCAAGAGTCACCATCGGCGAAGACACGGCGTACGGCAACTGGTGGGACATGCGCCTGCACGGCTATCACCTCGAGGACTCGGGCACCATCGTGCTGACGACGACGAGCGAGAAGTTCGACGGCATCTTTGCTCTCCCGCACTTCTCTCTCTCCAAACATGCCTTCACCCTCGGCCAGGAGCTGCTCAACCGCACCCTGAATGCTACCATGGAAAAGCAGAAGTCGGGCGAGATTGACGACTTCAGCCCGTGGTCCTCGGTCGTCGAGGGCGAGCAAGAGCTCTTCTCCTTGCCGCACTGTGAATACGTCATGTACCTACAGCAGCACCCGCTACCTCTCCATCCGCTCGAGTCTTCCGCCGTTGGCAACGGGCTGGCCATGAAGTTCTTTGAAGATGAGTTGCGTAACCCATACCGCATTTCCCCGAAACTGCCCCCGGAAATGGTCATGTCCATGGTTGCCTTCTCGCCCGACTGTGGCTTTGTCATAGAGTCCAACGGCCCGCCGGACGTGTCGCCGCAGGAGGGCAAGCATCTGGTCGGCCCAAAGACCGAGGCATACGCCATCGTTGCGCGTCGCCACATCATCCTATTTGCTCTGGTGATTGGTTCGCAGCTGGTGCTTCTGGTCAGACAGATGAAGGAGGCCTCAACCCCTTCCACGAGGAGTCGTATCAGTTTCTACACTATTGCGCTTCTCGCTTTGGGAGACGGCTTCACCCTGTTGGGATTTGCCTTTGTAGGCATGTCCTACGAAGCCATCACCCTCATTCTCCTCGCCACCGCCTACGTGGCTTTTCTGTCCGCCGTGTTTTTCGGTATGGGCTTCCTCAAGGAAATATGGACCGTTCAATCCACGGAGCGCAGCAGAGAGGAAAGGCGAAGCAACGCGGCTTCTACCCGCCCAACACCCGCTGCCACCCAACCTGGCAGCAGGAGTGAGACGCCACCAGCGCAACCATCCGTTCCAGTTATTTCGGCAGCTGGAGCTGATACGCTACCACTCCCGGTCACCGCTCGTCAAGCCATAAACAGTGGAGCTACGCCAATCATCGTCCCTTCGGATCAAGACGTCGACGCAGAGATCGCCGAAAATGAGAACAATGCGAATACCACGGACAACGAGCGGTCTTCGCGCTACGGGTTTGGAACGGTCTACTTCCGCTTCTACCTCCTGCTGTTCGGCCTCGTCTTCCTGTCCCTGCACGCAACCACGTGGCCGTCGTCGCTGCAAGCGGTTTACAGCACCCTCCTCATCTTCACCTACTTCTCCTTCTGGACGCCGCAGATCTACCGCAACGCCATGCGCAACTGCCGGCGCGCGCTGCGCTGGGACTACGTCGCGGGCCAGAGCGTGCTGCGCCTGCTGCCCTTCTACTACCTCTTCGCCTACCCCGGCAACATCCTGCTGCTCAAGCCCGACCTCACCTTCCTCGCCGCCCTCACGGGGTGGGTGTGGCTGCAGGTCTGCGCGCTGCTCAGCCAGGAGCACCTCGGCCCGCGCTTCTTCGTCCGCGAGAGCTGGGTGCCGCCCGCGTACGACTACCACCCCGTCCTTCGCGCCGACGAGGAAGGCGCCTGTCTGCCGTCCGGCGGCAAGGTGCTGGCGGGCGAGGACTCGGGCCTGGCGAACTCTTCGTCCCCGTCGGCTTCGAAGGCGGGCGAGTCGAGGGATAAGGGGAAGAAGGTGTTTGACTGCGCCATCTGCATGCAGGACCTCGAGGTCCCTGTCGTGCCGGCTGCCGGGTTGAGCAGTGGGGGTGATGCGGATGGTGGTAGCGCGGCTGCGGCGGCGCTGTCCGGAGGCTTGCTGGCGAGAAGGGCGTACATGGTTACGCCGTGTAGACACATCTTCCATAGCGTGTGCTTGGAGGGCTGGATGCGGTACCGGCTGCAGTGCCCGATTTGTAGAGAGACGCTGCCGCCGTTGTAGATACGTAGATAGATGGCTATGTAGATATCCTTTGGCTTCGTACCGGATCGCTTTCGAGGATCAGTTCAAGATACAAATCTCTGGCGTCTTCTCGCACTGGATATTGATTCCTCAGGCATTAATGTCTATTCGTTACTGCTCAATCATGTTTTTCTTCAAGTCGTCGCATTCCTGCCTTCTTTCTCTCTCCATCACAATTTTTCTCGAATCCCAATACCACACACCCTCCTCCTCCTCCTCTTCAGCGTGACGACGACGACGACGGCGATGATGCCGCCGCCGCCGCCGTCTTCTTTCTGGCGAACGGATGCGCCTCGGTGTTGAAAACGTAGTCGTCCAGGCTCACCGCGCCCGGCTCGGAGAAGAGGAGGTAGAAGTACTTGAGCGTGCCGCCGGGCCAGAACGACTCCATCCGGTCGGATTTGGGCGGTTCGTCGTCGGCAACGCCGCAGTCGTCGAGCCCCGCGTGCGCGACGGCCGTCCTGGTCAGCCGCACGATGTTGGCGAACATGGTCCAGGCGCGCTCGCGGAGCGACTCGTCGCCGGTGATGCGGTGGAGGACGAAGATGGATTCGATGGCCTCGGGTCTGGAGGGAAGTCAGTGGGTTGGGTTGGTGGTGCTGGGCGCGGGAATGGCAATGCTCTGTTGGGAACGGTTTGAGGCGGGGGGAGAGAGAATGCTCGTCACTACTCACCGAAGGACGTACCGGGCGTCCGAGATCTTTGTGACGCCCCGGCCCAAATGCTTCTCCTGGACAACGGCGTTCGCATCCACCGCCGCCGCCGCATCCTCGTTCCCCTCCTCCTCCGAGCGCGCCTGTTCCTCGACGGCACGAAGCCACCTCTCCTCGTCCCAAGCGCATCCCCCCTCCTCAGCGCCATCACCACCATCGCACGGCAGAGTGTACATGGTCTCCGGCATCACGCCGTTCGCGCTGATCTCGTAGGCCCACAGGCAGCCCTCGGTCAGCCTGCGGCCGACGTCGACGTCGTCCGGGACGTCGAACAGCTTGCCCGCCAGCGCGAACATGCCGCCGGCGAAGCAGCTCAGGTGCTGGTTCCGCGGGTCCCGGTGCACGCCGGATGCTTCGTCGGTGGAGACGTCGCCGGGCATCAGGATCGGATTGTTGTCGTTGTCGTTGTCGCCGGGTATCGTGGGGGTGTAGAACAGGTGTTGCTTCATCGGGGCGGCCGCGGTTTCGAAGAGCTTGCGGTACTGCGGGGTTGCGCCGCCGAGGAGGGCGTGTTGCTGTTGGGGACGGTGTGAGCGAATGTTTTTTCCTGGTTGATGCTTGCTTGTTTCTCCCCTCGCGTCTCTCTCTCCATCTCTCTTTCTTTTTTTTCCTTTTTCTTTTCTTTGACACCAACGGCGAAATAAAACCCAAGCCTCTTACCTTCGGGAGATACTCGTACAGCGAATCAGCCATGCCGCCAATGGTAAACGAGTTCCAAGCCGTAAAATCGAGATCCCTGGCATTGACGGCAACCGGCCACATCCCCGGGAGCCTCGTGCGGTTCTGCTGCCCGTCAAAGACATCCATGACACGCTGGGCGGCGTCGAAAAAGCGGAGGTCGCCCGTCAGTTGGGACAGCCGCGTGAACTCCAGCGTGAGGGAGCCCATCTCGGCCGAAAGCGCGGCGTCCGAGGCCTCCTGCGGCTTGCCGTCGGCCGCGTCCCTGAAGTTCCATCGCGTCACCGGCATCCGGTTGGGCGTGTCGAAGGCCGCGTACAGCATGTGCCCGAGCTCCCACGCTTTCTGGAGCAGGGTGGGGTACTGGCCGTCGCTGACGTCGTACGCGGACAGGAGGCCGCCGAGGTGGCGGGTCGTGGCTTCGAAGACGTTGAGTTCGCTCAGCGTGCAGGTCGAGAAGTCGATGGCGTTGACGGCGGCGACGGCGTCCTCGAAGTCGGGCTTGAGGTCCATGATCCAGAGAGTGTCTGGTGATGTTAACACTGGTTGAACAGCGAGGGAAGGTTTGGGATGAGGCTACCTAGAGAGTCGACGAGGGTGGCTGCCCAGCCACCCAAGGTATCGCGGCTGTCACCGGAGATGGGTGCCACTTCGTCCTTGAGCCATGCATGCTCTTTGTACCCCGTCCAGGCGTGGATGAACTCTGCCTTTATCTGATCAAGGCGTTCCAACCGCACTTTCCGGGCCTCTTCCGGCTCCGGCGGGAAGTCATGTTGTATGCGGGGAATCTCCGTGACGTCCATGGGGATGGAGATCAGAGATTCTACCGGATATCTCTGCGTAATCTGGCTCCAATGGAATCTGCCATCATCCGATTCAATGAACACGGGTTTCGTCTCTCCCCCCTCAGCTGTACCGTCCGCGATGGAGCTGAGTGGTAAATTGTATGTAGGCGGCAAGCTGCGGATGAAAATGAGAAGTACGGCGGCAAAAAACGTGCAAGGCAGCAGTAGCTTGCGCGGAGATAGCAGCGTAGTTAGCAACATGGTGCAGAGACCACCAGCAGTAGGGACAGAATCAAGCCAACCTGTGGACTTGCGGTTTGTTTTGTAGCCCAAGCGCTGAACCGCCGCATCAGATCGGGGAAGGACAAGCTGTTAAGTGGCAAGCTGCCCGGCTCTCAGGGGCCGATTGCGCCATCATTGTAGGTCCCAGGACTGTGTATCAATGCTGCTTTTGCTCAGGTCTTGGTATCGACGACAAGAGTTAAGCGCGCGGAAGTCCGGCACAGCGGGTTGACGCCGCCATGCGGCACGGGTCCTGATCACCCTCATCGAGCATTTTGATTGGGCCATTTCAGGGCTTCCAAGGAATTCTTCCAGTTCTACAGACCACTTGCCTCCCGGGGATTTGGTACGGTTCGGGGCACTTGCAGGTCGGCAATATTATCCGATTTATGCGGGCATTATAATTGGTGTGGTACGCCACCGATTCTTGTTGCCTGGTTTCAGCTCCTCTCAGACATAATGCGGGCATCCTTTCTCTCAAGAATTAAGTTTACGTTTTCTCTTCTGCAACTGAAGCAGTGAATCTACTAGCTTTTTTGGTCCACTGACAAAGACAGATGCAACGCCATTCAACTACAATAGATCCAACACTCGATTCTGGCAACACATAAGCGGCTGTTTACAAGTCCCGATAGATTTCAAGATGAAATGACAGACTGTCTAATGGTTCTCGCCCACTCCCCCGCTTCCAGGAGATATCAATATTTTGGTCGACAACTCCACACTCAAACCATCAGCATCATGGCTTTCGAAGCCTCCCATACCACCCAAGTAGGCCATGTGGTTCACAAAGCTGCATACCATCTAAAATGTCAATCTGCCGAGATGCCATCCCCAGGCCTTCTTATTTTCGTCTCGGCCGCCGTCGCCGCGGCATTCAACGTTCATTACCATCAATCACTCCACACTCAACCACCACTGTCCACTTCTGCATCAGCGATGCTAGCATGTGGAGGAAGAGAGAATACAAATCCACCTCATCGGAACAACCAGCCAATCCCATCCCTGATAACCTAGTGCAGCACTCGGTCCGGTCCGGCCATCGGCCCGAACTCTCTCCGCCGACGCCATCCAAAAAAAAAATCTCTTCCGACCAACCAACCCACACTTCCCTCCCAAGCAAAGAAATGGCAAAAGAGGAAAAAAAAAGATGTTGATGAGGACGAGACTCGAACTCGCGCGGGTTGCCCCACCAGGAAACTTGTTAAGCTAACACCTTAACCTGGCGCCATAACCAACTCGGCCACCTCACCAATTGATAGGCAATCTTGAAGTGAATTGGGCATTCACTGCGCGATGAAGGTGTACCTCAGTGAAACCCTTATATAGGGAGGTGACTAGCAGTAGCAGGTCGGTAACTGGTAGTCGGCTGATGCTTGCTTGCTTGCTTCCTGTCCCTCTTGAGTACTTGGGTCCTCACAGCGTTGTCGCCTTACCACGCCACATGTCTTCTGTGGACGGAGGAAAGACAACGAGGAGCGCTCATATCGGCCCCTGTCATCAGTATCGAGGACATGAAGGGAATACCTTGGTCTCATTCGTCGTCAGGGGCCGAGGACGCTGGTAGGATGGGAAGGGTGGGCTTTCACATGCAAGAACCTTGATGAGCTTCGTCAAGAGATATTGAGAGGAATGGCGATGAGAGAGGAAGACACGCTGTCGATTGGGGCGGATGGGCCCCTCGGGAGAGTGTGGGGAAGTGCGCTGCGGAATGACGCAATAATCTTCCGGCCACCAGAGGGTTGCATGATTCAACGATGACAAGAGCCCGAGAGGTACTTGCTATTGAAAGTTCTTTTAACTAAACTATCCTGTAGAAAGTCTGTTGCTCCTTCGTACTTAGCTATTGTACAACCAAAGTGATAGGGGGAGGGGAGGGGAGTTCAAGGGGAAGAAAAGAAATTTGTTAGGTGTTCTCTCGTGTCGAGATAAAATCCAAACGTTAATTTGTAAAAGACATCGGTATCATTGCAACGTTCGATTACCAGCAGGAAACATAAAAAGAACAGAAGAACACAAAGCGGAAGGACTCTCGCCAAGCACTACTCTTACCAACACATGAAAAGCAGCACATACAACATGTAGCGGAAATCCATCAGCTCGCACTCCACATGTAGACGAGTATGTTTAATCTCATGACCGTCACAACCTTTTCCATTTCTCCCACCACCGCAGATGCATCCGACAGTACTGAAAAGGAAAGAAACCAGTTCCCAAACATTCCCAAAGGAAATCCGCGTGCACGCTTTCCCCTCACCCATCCGTCCCGCATGTCTGCTCCACAAACCAGAATGTCCGTTACATCCACGCAAGCAGATTCGAGTCGAAACACGAGTCGAGAGAGGAATAAGAAGCCCTGGCGCTGAAACGCAAAGATGAACAAAAAAGCAAAAGATCCCTGATCCTATCTCTAGATGTTCCCTTCTAGCATTCAGCAGTAGCAGCGGCAGAAGGATCCCACGTCATGTCATGATGCCAACTCGGCCATTCTGTTTCCTTGACTCATTGGACATTTCTCATTCTCTGGGTGTTTTGGTCATGGGGTGCTTCTGTTTTACGGCGGGGGGTATAAGCCGGTCGTGACTACTTTTTGCTGCACGCAAAAATAAAAGTGGACTCCTTCCCTAGTCCCTTTTCCTTTTTCCTCTCTTTTTAGTTCAATCTTATCTCAGACCATCCCCTCTTGTTCACAAGTCCGTCCTTTGAGCCGTAAAGTCCCAGAGCATCTTGACGAGGTTGTCCGGGAGCGTATAGAGGTCGACGTGGAACTCGCCATCTGACGAGTGCTTTGGTTAGTGTTGCTTGTCCTCGCGGGCAATTGACGTTTGACTTACTCTCTACGTCGTTCTTCGTGTATGTGTCTGATGACTTGTTGTCGTGGACCATCTGGACGACCTGGAGGAGGTCGTCTTCGCCGAGGCGCTGGAGGCCATCCGCCAGCTTCTCCATGTCGACCTGTTGATTTCAACCGCGGTTAGATATCTTCCACAGGATCCGCACAATGACGGCCTTGGTGAGGGCTTTGACGAAACCTACAGCCTTGTCCTTCTTCTTCTTGGAGTTGGCGCTGGGGAGCGCACTTCTGCTCCTGGCGCCGTTCTCCTCGCCGGGAATGGGGCCGGATTCCTTCAGGAGCTGGAGGAGCTCGGGCTTGGGGTTCTTGAACGTGATCGTGTGCTTCGCCTCGTAGCGCTCCGTCTGGAAGTTCAAGTCGTGGTCGATTGTATGATCGGCGCCCTTGCCAGCTGCAGACAGGATGATCTGCATCTCGAACTCACCCCAGCCCTCCTCTTCGATGCGGAACGGAGGCTTCTTGACAGCTGTGAAAGAAAAGGTATTTCTCAGTAGATCCGTCTTTGCCTAATCTTGGATGTGAGCACAGAAGCATGGGGACTCACTCTGAGTAGCCCTCTTCTCGAACGACGGGTGGAGACGGTACGTCGCCTTCTCGAACGGCGTCGCGGGCACCTCCTCGCCGTTCTCGTTCAACATCCAGATTTCAATGCTCCACGCGCGCATCGGGAAGCCCTCCATCTGCTGCGGCTTGTCCCTGCAAAGAAGCAACCAGTGTCAGCAAAAAGCCCTACCAACCTCGTTCTAGAGCCAGTCACATCAGAACCCCCTGCCTCATCATGCCCTCCGGCTCCGCGTCATCTCAAGTTGTGGGTTTGGTCTCTGTGCGCATACTCGTGTGCTCGGTGGCTTCGGGTGGGCAACACGAACGAAGCGCGTGTGCGCAAAGCTGCCGAACAGCCACGGGTAGCTGCCACAGATGGCGATGGTAGCCCATCCCAATGTCTCTGAAACCCTCACAAGTGCACACTGCGAGACGACATCCGAAGCGACACGGCCCAGAAACGTCACGGTAGCGGTAGGAGACAGATGGCGGCTGCTCGAGAGGCGGAGGCGGAGGCGGAGGCGGAGGGCTGGCTGGGACGAAAGCTCCGCCGTGACCGGGTGACAACACGCATGGGAGACTTACGTGATGTGCTGCTCGGTCACGAACTTGATCTGGCGTTTAACCTGCGCATCTCGAATCAGCTGGTCTGCATCTCATCTGTGCCGCAGGCCCTCCTTCCCCTCCCTGTGTAGCGGACGGGAAGCTCGAGTGCGGAGTTGGCAAGCCATCTGCGTAGAATATGTCACTTACCTCCGGCATGGTTGCTATGGTTCAGGACGGGAAAGCTTGGTGGCTGGTCGGGGTTGTGTTTGTGGAAGCTCTCGTTGTTCCGAGGTCTTCCTTGCTGGATTTTTGCGGCGCGGTTGCAGTGGCCAGCCGAAGGGTGTGAATGCGCTCGGGGAGATGCGCGGGTGGAGGAAGGTCGGTGAGGGAAAGTGTCCGAGGCGCGGGCGGGTGGTGAGGGTGGTCGGCGGGTGGAGAGGTGTGCCTTGGTCGCGCCGGAGCAAGCCAACGACGCGCGAAAACGGGCTATGTACGCGCGTGGGTGAGGTGGACGTGGATCGACAACGCGCTGCGGCAACCGCTGGATCGAGGGCGGAGCAAACAGGTGGCTTGAAGTAGAGCGCACCGTGCTTGGGGCAGCAGAAGCGGAGGTTGCAGCAGGCGCGCAGGATCGCGTTCAAAAGCAATGCGCCAGGTCTCGTGGTGGGGTATGGTTGCGCGCTCACAGCGGGCGACGGGTGAGCAGCAGCAGCGAGCCCTCACACCCGACACGCACAAAAAGCCGATCCCTTGGAAGCACGCGCCGGCACAAGGCTTCACGGGCCAGCAGATCACTAGGCACGGACAAGCCATGGCACGCACGCAAGCGCTGCATCCAGCCCTCTTTCACCACGGTTTGCGCATCATGCCCATCAACTCAACCCTTCCAGCCGCCTAGGCCAAATGCCCCTGCAGCTTGCCAGCCGCTTGGGGACGGCTGCACAGTTTCACAGGACCAGGCATCGCCCTTTGTCCAATCTCGTATCTTGGCTCTACTGGTGGTTTACTACATAGAATCTATCTACCTTCCCCAATGCGCGCGCGCTTGGCCCTGCCATACCAACTTCCCTTTCCCTTTCCAGCAACGAATGTTATTAAAGTCATGATCGCCAGTTCCGTCGCGCGCAATGAGTACTCAGGCTTGGGGCTGTGGTGAAAACGGGCTGGGGAAAGGCTTGGGGGACGGGGGGCGTTGATGCTGATGATGATGATGAGGAGGGGGATGATCCAGCCTGAGGCTACTGCTGCCCGGAGCCGCCATGTGGTCGTAATGGGTGCGTGATGATTTTGAATGGGGTACTATTGGGGCATTATCGGAGTTCGTGAATATGTGCACTTTGTCCTCCTGCGACATCTACTCGGTGAAGAGCGCCTCGTTCTCCTGCTGTGCCTTGATGAAGGCCTCCTTGAAAAGGTTGGCGTCTGGAATCTTGGTTAGCTCGGGGCCCCACTCTCAGAGCCTGCGCTTGCACTTACTCTCGCCGTTGGCGAAGCGGATCGCGAGCGTCTGAGCCTCGGGCTCGCCTTCGCTGACGTCCGCCGCGGCGTTCCAGACCCAGCTGCGGTCGCTGCCGACGTTGGGCGACAGCTTCATGTCGGGGACGACTGCGTACCCGTGTTAGCCACCACTCGGCACTCCCCCAGCCCCGCAGAATCACATACCGTAGTGGTTGGCGCAGACCTTGAGCGTCTTGTCACGTCTCATGACCAGGCGAGTCTTGCCGTTCTCCTTGTGCTTGAGCAGGCGGACGTCGCCGGTGCCACGCTCCTTCCACTCCCTCGACTCGCGGTCGAACTTGAAGAGCTTGGCGCGCATCTTGAAGACCTGCTCCTCCAGCTCCTCGTTGGTCTTAGTCTCGACCTTCTCCGTCAGGTGCACGACGGGCTTGAACTCGACGTCGGGCTCGTGGTTCTCGGGCTCCTCCTCCTGCTCAGGCGGTCAGCTCTTTGTGCGCGCGGGCGACGTCGCGGACGGGCGACTTACCTCATCGGCCTTCTTGGCCTTGGAGGAACCGGACGGCTCGTCGGTGGCATCCTCCTCCTCCTTCTTCTCCTTCTTGGGGCCGCCGCCGAACATGGAGAAGACGGCAGAGGTGGTGGCAGACGCAGCGTTGGCGACCTTGTCGGTGACGCCAGCGCCCTCGGCGGCCTTGTCGTCCTTGGACTCGGTGGCGCCGGTCGTCACCTTCTCAGTCTCGTCCTTTGCGAGCTGCGGCTCAAGGCCAGCCTTCGCCTCCTCGGCGGGGTCGAGCTTGGTGGCAGACGGCTCAGCCATTTTGAGTGGTGGTCAGATGAAGTGCTGTTGGTGGATGCGCGATCGCGAAAAGTCAATGATGGCGTGGTTGCGGCGAGCTCGAAGGTGGACAGGCTGCGGCGCAAAGCGTTGTAATGTGTGAGAAGTGGTGGTTTGCAAGATGAGGGCCCCTCGTTAGCCAGCCAGCAAAACATTGCCTTGGCACGCTTGCCCGCGTTCCACGTGACTTGCGATAAGATTGGACGACTCATGCCCGAGGCGCGTGCGAGGGTGGGCCTTTTTTCTGCCTTGCGCGCATCTCTCGGTCCTGTGATGCAATCATCATGAGCGCCTGCCCGCCCGCGGGAGCGCGGTGCTGCAGCCTACCGCCCTACCCGGGGTCAAGATGGACCCTTGTCAGCACGCACAGCACTAGTCAACCTTGAGCTCCCAGCCGGCCAGTATTGGCAACATTTCGAGAACAATACACATTGTAAGTCATGACTATCTTTCCGAGTCCCATGGTCCTACCCGTCCCTCGAGCTGCCTGAAAAGTATTGAGAAGTAATGAATCACCCAGTCTGGCAACATCATCTCCCGTCATTTCACGCCCTATGAGCAACTCCAGCTAAGAGTCCTTTTCGTGAAACCCTCCAGCGCCGAATTGAAAGAAATCACCCAATGATCGTACGAATACTCCATATCCGATGCGCCCGTGCAAACCCACCCACCACAGCGCCGCAAGCACTCATCTACGGCTTGAGCTTCTTTCCACACGGTCTTTCCTTGTGCTTCTGCTCCTGTTTATCCTGCGGCTTCTTCAATCCCAGCCTGCGGGCAATCCTGTTGGCATTCCGGCGGGCCCGATTGACAGGCTTCTCAAGATGAAGCTGCTTAGCGGCACCTATAATGTCATTGGTCACGCTCTTCTGCTTCTCGCGGAGCCTGTTGCTGGCCGCGAGCGTCTGATTGAACAACTGGAGCGCTTTCTGCGCACTTGAATCGGCCGAATGCAGAAGGACATCGGTTATGTTCTTGCTAGTGCCCCCGAAGCCCTGGAGCTGCTTGAATAGGGCCAAGGAAGTGTTCTTCGCGTTTGATTGCGCAATGGCGAAGTCCGTCTTCACCAGATCAGTCCAGCGGGACATCTTGAGCCAAGGGGAACCGAAATCGACCGTGAAGCTTTGTGGCTTTATCCTTGGTCTAGACTCGGTGCAGACCGTGACGTTGAGAATGCCATAGGCATCCTTGGGCTCAACGCTCACAGCGTGAACGCCTTCCACCAGTTGCTCGGTCGTGAAAGGCACGCCATCCGAGCCGCGCTGGACGCGGATGACGATCTTCGGGACTCTCCACGTGGAGGCCAAACTCTTCGGCGGCGTTAAGACGAAGTGCCGGTCGCCGACAATTCGCAGTTTGAAGTCTCCAGAGTCATTTGCTCTAGGTGAGAACGGGTGTTCGACTACGCTGACTGACTTGGTAGTAGCGTCGTTGGACACTGCTTTATCGGAGCCAGACGTGGCAGCTGAAGCTGCTGTTGCATTGGGGTCGAGCTCGCGTTGTATTACCGAGACGTCTGTCTTTGCACCGGTGAAAGCTTGAAGAGCCGAATTCAGTGCGGCGGCCTGTTCAGCCTTCTGAACGGCGTTGTTCTGAACCGCTCCTGGGAAGGTTACGCCTCCGAGTAGCATTGCGGCAATTGAACTGATGAGCAGCCCAACGATAAGAAGAGCCCACCGTGGTTGGGCCCGCACAGTATTGCAGGCATGATCCGCAGATCCCTTGAGCCATGCCTTCATTCCATCCTTCTTCTTCTTCTCTTCAGTCTCATCTTCCCTATCGCTCTTCTCACCATCGGAACCCACGCCAATGCATGCAAGGTGACGATTGAGCTGAGTGTTATCAAGGTTAAGGAAATTGTTCAGATCGATGGGTACAACACCGATCTCTTCTTCGCCTGACTTCAGGCAGATCTGCAGGGACTTGCTGTTCGGAGAGAAACTGTAATACCCGCCGACAGGGCTCGAAAGAGAAACGCTAATGATCGGGACACCCCTATCAGCCATGATGGCACGCAGCTTCATCAGGCTCTCGTCCTCCAAGCGAATGAGGTCCATCGGCTGGTTGCACATGATGACCAAGTTCGGAAGAGCAGTGGGAACGCTATCTGCGAGCATGTCTGAGCTTTGGCCATCCTGGTTGAAGATCTCCTTGAGCAAGAAATCGCCGCCAACGTCAGAAGACATGCGAATGCCTGGAGTGCATGTCTTGGAAGACCGGGACTCAGGCCGCCCAACCTTGAGAGCTGCAACCAACTTGTCCGTTATCAAATCCTCAGGACTCTTTGTGTCGTTGGACATGGAAGGCGGAAAGCCAGCGAATATGACCCGGAAGGGACCGGACCAGTCCCAGTCCAAGGTTTCCTTTGCGATCGAATACTTGAGCTCATCCATGGATACTCCAGTCACACCCGTCCACTGCGAATCAAAGGAACGGACGATAGGCTGGATGATGTGGACAGCATCCTTGTCAACAACCTCGACGGGCTTCTCGGAGATTGTGGAGGCTTCTGGGGTACGAATATCAGGCCGGGTGGTTATTCCAGAGTCAGAGGGCTGAAAGACCGGCTCGGGCAGCTCATGTTCATCGTCAGATGTCGGCTCTTCCTCGTCGCCGTTGACACTGCGGGTCTCCTCCAGATTCGAGTTGACCAAGGCAAAGCTCCCCGACGAGACTGTCTCGGCGCCGTCGTCGTCGGAAGGGACGAGGACACCGGAAGAGTCCATGAAATCGTACGAGTCCTCGTGTGCCGCCATTTTGTCTTTCGCAAACTCGACCGAGTCGGTTGTGTTGGCAAAGTGGAGGGGCGCGTGGCGGTTCCGCTTTGTGCTTTGTGAGGCGGCTTGCCGGGGAGGGGGCTTGTAGCTCGCAACTCGGTCGTTTGCCGTGAGGTTCTCGGGCGAGATGTCGTGGGTGAGCGGTGGCGAAGGCGGCGTCGCGTCTGACTGCGGTGAGTAGGTGCTATCTTCTGTGCGTGGCAGGCGGAGGTCCATGTTGGGCAGGAAGGCGGCAGGCGAGGGGAGAGCTCCCGAGGCCACGACGGTTGAGCAGCGAATGACGACAGACGGTGCTGCAAGCCCCTGGGCGAGGATAGACGCTTAAAGAACGCAAAGGAAATTAAGAAACAGCGCGGGGTGCGAAGGGTCTTGTGCAAACGAGGAAGCCAGCTTACTGTGAGGGAAGTGACCCGTGGTCTGTAGGAAGCAGTTGCCTGAAGCACGTAGGGTCTAGTAGGCCCGGGGCGCACTCGCGGGGGAACGGCTGATCCCGAGCAAGAAAGGAACGGGTGCGTCGCGGGCGGGCGGCAGCGCCTGAAAGGCGAAAGGCGGCGTCCGCTGCGGCGAGGGCAGCCTGAGAGCTTGAGTGGTTTGCAAGTACTGCACGTTGGGTACAGAGTGCCGAAGAGCTAGGTGTCTGGGGATGCAAGGCAACGCGCTGCGCCGTGGTCATGCTCCCGCAGCCTGGCGGGGCTTATCGCTTATCGCTGCCTCCTAACTGATCCGCTCCGACTCGAGTCACATGCACGTCCCTTTGCGTCGTCATCCCGATACCGTACGTAGTAGATTAATTTACACTCTCCATGCTCGACAAGCGGAAAAATCGCACATAAACCAACCCTAGCCCGTGACCGCTTCATGCACTTCGTCTCCTTCGTTGCAACGAGGCCAACAACAAGAACAGCGCTGCGCCCTCCGCTCTGAGCCAACAGACTTGCAGACCCAAACTCTTGCCTGGAAAAGGTATATTATGCCGCAAATAAGAACCCGACATGAACTTGCACTGTGATAACGCCGTGGAATCCTTATCTCCTGCCAGCGGAGCCGTGTCTATGGGCTCGCCCAGCCGCCTGCGACATCCACCCACTCCGCAAGACAGCTGCCCTGCTTGCCTTCAACATCGACAATGTCCGTGTCGCATCTACATCTGCATCCCACGCCGTTCTCCTTTGGCGGATCCGGCGTGGCCCAGTACTCGTCCTCCTCGAATCGCTTCTTCTCGTCCAGCGTCGTCTTCTCGAGGTATGGGATGTGAGGGAGCTGGCGCGCGGGTTTGTTCGCCGGACAGTGCTGGATCGTCGTGTGCCGGTAGCCAAAGTCGCGGAAATAGTGAATGTCGCCGGGGCCAAGCAGAGCACCGGCAGCGAGAGAGTGGATAGGAGCATCTCCCCACTGGAAACAGTTAGCGGACCGCCTGTGTACACTGAAGCAAAGCCAACTTACTCGTTCCGTCCAAAATCCTCCACTGCGGTCCATCGTCTCGAAAAAGTCATTGTACTCCTTGCTTCTGAACCAGTCAAGTCTAGCGATCTCAAAGTTGCTCCAGAAATGACACATGTTGTACGATTCACCCTCCATTGCGTCGGAGTCGATCTCCGGAAGGGCGCCAGGGTCGGTGTTGAGGATCTCTTCCGGAAGAGGCTTCTTGGACTTGGGGTCTTCCTTGGGTGGCTCTTCAGGCTCTTCTTCCTTGGGCTCGGGCTTCTCCACGAACATCTCCCACAGTCCCTTCGATTTCAACTTGTTGTTGCGCTTGTAAGCCGACGCGTAGCGGAAGATGTTGGGCACGGTTTCCCGCAGTTCCTTGACAGCAATGGTAAATCCGTACGTCTTGTTGTTGCGTTCCATGTGGATGAAGGGGTCACTAGCAAAAGTCAGTCTCGCGTGACCACAAGCCGCAATGCAAGGAGCGACGCACTAGGTGATATCGCAGAAGTACTTGATCTCGGGCTCAAGACGCCAGTACCAGGTGTACTTCTGGAGCAGCTCGTGCTTGTAGAAGAAACTGCCAGACTTTGTTAGATAAAGCAAGCCTGGGTCTCTGCTGCAGGGGGGAGCCATACCCGGAGTAGAAACGGCACATGTGGTGGTAGCTCTCCATGCCACCATACATGATAGCCTGGTCGCCCTGCTTCGCAATGCCTTCCTTTGCGACATCCTTATCAACCCAGTCCGGGAAACCCCACATTGAACTGTCGATCTTGCCCCACTCAACCGGAGCACTGGTGTAGTTCAAGATCGTGTCCTTGAAGGTCTGGTTGAAATCGCCATCGTTCAGGAACACATAGGGGTAGTGAAACCACCTGTTGAAGTGTCTCTCGATGGACTTGATTGACTGTATCACGCCGTCCAATTCCTTGTTCCGCGCCAAGACAACGAACGCCGCATTTGCCTTTTCGTGGTCCTCGGGCCTCTTCGGGGGCTCTAAGCAGCCGGGATAGAAGACTTTGTCGTACTTCTCGTTGATTTTCCTGAGGCGACCAACCACGTCAGAGATGGCAACCCACCAGGGGCAATATGTAGAAGAGAACAAACCTGATGGACGGAGGAGCGCCTGCCGGCACCAGCAACTGCCCCGGCGACGAGGGATGCCGCACGAATATGATGATTATTAGGATTATGACGATGGTGGGGAAGAGCACGACAAGACCCAGGGGTATCGAGATGGAGGAGTTGCCTTTGAGGCGTATGCGGCGACGGAGGAAGGCCAGGCGCGGCGATAGCCGGTCAATCTTGGACTCCTCGCCGTCCAGAGGGGCGGCGGGGCGCGCCGTGGGTATGCGCTTCTTGAGGCTCTGTAGGAACGACATGTGTGCGGCGTTTGGAACGAGCGCGGAGCGTCGGGGGCGGAAGTGAAGCTACTGCGGTTGCTGCTGCGGGCTCTTTTCGCCGCTCTCAAGCCCGGCGACGGCTTCGAGCTCGGCGAGCCTGGCGTCCGGGGTCGGGTGCACAATGCAGAGGCCCGGGCCGGCAGGGAGGTCGTGCGAAGCACTGGCGAGTGAGTTGTGGACGGAGTGCTGTCGCGCCGCGTGTGAAGACCCCGGGAGAACGAAACGAGCGGTCAGGGTCTCCAGAGACGAAGCCGCGGCGCACAAAAAAATTGCAGCGCGGCGGATCGCGCGCGGAGCAAGGAGAGGTCGGGGGCGGCGGCCTGGGATCTCGTGGTGGTGTGGCCGGAGAGGTTTTGGCGAGCAGGTTATTGGCGGAGAGGGAGGATTGAGCGCGGCAGGAGGCCAAGAGGAGCACGCCGATAACTAGAACGCTCCTGCTCGACGACAGGGATTCGGGATGCGCAACGCCGGGGGCGCACGAGTCGAGGCGCAGGAGGGTCTCGTCTGGGTGATGCAGCGGCGAGGGTGCAGCACCGAACGCAGGCTGAGTCTGTTTCTTCACGCCGGCGCGCGAGTGGCTGGCAATTGGCAGCTTACGACACCTCGCGGTGATGGCTGCGGCTAAAACGCGTTAGCAGCCCCTTGCCCTTGAAGCGGTTTCGCTGCCGCTCCGCTGCAAGCCTGGGTGCCTGGGTTGCTCTCGCCCTGAGAAAAGTGCCGGTCCTGGCGAAACCGAAAGCTGTCCTATTCTCCGTTCTCGCCCCAGACCCTCGGCGTCCGCGCGCACGGCGCCCAGCCTCTAGCCCACCCGCGCAATCAACCTCGCCGCCAATCCTCGCCCTGCTCCTGTCACCCGCTGCCGCCGCGCTCCCTCCAATTTCCCCTTTGCGCCCTATCGCCACGTGACGCGAACCGGTCCCAGTTTCTGTGAACCTCTGGCGCGTCGCCCCTAAGAATAGTGTCGCGACACGACCTTCGCCCTGCCCTGCGCCGCCCTGCGGTGAAGAAGCGTGCGCTGCTTCAAAGAAACAGCATCAGTCCTGCCGCACGACGCTTGCGGACGGCCGAAAGCAGACACAGCGAAGACCGGATTACGCGTACTCCACCCACCGGCATAACAATGGCGTTCAATCCTAAGAACCTCAGCTATGGTAATTCATCTCCATGAAATCATCACCGTAGTGTCTGTGCCAAGAAAGCATCCGCAGCGTTGACGTGTTCATGCTCAGTCCTGCTTCAGCACGAGCTGACATCCTCTGGCAGACCACAAGGAGCCTGCTTTCCTGCGCCGCATGAAAGGCGACTTGACTGCTGGTCGTGACACTGACCGCCACGAGCGACCCGTCGCCCGGCCTAAGCGCCTGAAGCGGGACGATGAGGAAGACGACGGGCCAACCTATGTGGTTGAAGAGAGCAACGACACGCTCACCAAGGCTGAATATGAGGCCCTCGTCACTGGCACTACCGAAGGGTCGCCGGCTGCCAATGCCGCTTCGGAGACAGCCGAAGGCAAAGACGGGGATGAGACTACTGTGGAGAAAGCCAAACCAAAGCAGCAGCAAGTCGCCTCTGTCGGCGGCGCTTCAAAGAAGCGGAAGGCCGTAAAGATCGGAGGCGATGCAGACGAAGAGGGTGATGAAGGCGGGGCAGCTGAGAAATCAGGAAAAGTGGAGGAGCCGCAAAAGAAAGACACCAAGGCCAAGAAGCCTAAGAAAAAGGCAAAACCCGTCAAGCTTTCTTTTGGCGATGAAGAATAAGATAAGATTTGATTGGGTCTTGGGATACAACGGTGTCAACGAGCCAGGTGACATCTACTTACAAAGTAGCCTTGATGGCATGTAGGCATCGGCCGGCTCGCATTGCTGGCACCTTGCGCGGTTCCCTACTAACATTCAAGTTCGTTATGCAATTGAGAGTGCGGGCAAACCTTGGAAATTCATCCATTGGGCCTTATAAGCACTTTATCGGACTACACGCATTGCTGCACCAAACCTTGAGCGCCTGCTCCAGAGCTGGACCCATATTACAAAAATTCATCACACGTTTAAAGACCACTGCGCTGTATTGTTACCTCAGACATGCTAATGTGTGCCCGTAAGTACGCAGCCCGTGCATCCTTAGTCTTCCTACAATTTAAGGAGGTACTGTGTTTTCTCATTCTGTAAACGTGTGGAGGGTGGTATCTACGCAAAGTGATGGTATATAGACAAGGGAAAAGAAGAGCAGAGGAAGTAAAAGAGAACCTGTAGCGAAGGGAAAGACAGCAACTTCGCCTTGAACACCCGTGCAAATGGCTCGTCTTGCGACGCCAGAATTTTCGTCTCTTTGCTCGTCAATTACCTGCCCTCTGCATGCCGTGTTCTGCAATGCCAAGCCAATGAGAGCCAGGAACTTGAGCAGTCTGAAACTGTTGAACCAACGACCGTGATCATGCCCCATACGCAGCAGCGACGCCAGGAGCGGGACCCTCGAGGTCGACGCGTTCAACGCTGTGCCTAATATCATGGCTCTCGCGGACGAGGTTCCCAAAGTACTTGCGAGCGACCTCAGACTCCTCCTTGAATTTGCTCGTCTTCTCCCTCTTGACCTGCAATTCCTCGACACTGCGCTGAAGGCCGACGCGAAGCTCATCTGCCGGAAGCTTGAGTGCTTTGCGCACCTCTGAGCTGATACGAGAAGCGTTCGCGTGCGTGTAGTCGAGTAGTTCGAGCTGTGCCGAAAGCTTGGTGCTGAGACGGCGTGGGAGAGACTTCGGAATAGACTGCAAGGCGTACGAAACACCAAGACCCACTGCAAAATGTTAGACAACATAGACTTCGAATGGTTTGTTGCTAAGGAGAACTTACCAGCCAGAAGCAGACCAGGAACGATCATCTTACGAAGGCCGTTTGAACCCATGATCCTCATCGCACCCATTGCGCCATCAACCCAGCTCATACCGCCAACAACTCTGCTGCCAACGACGCCAGCAACGGTCACGGCCATACTCGTGCCAGCAAACTTCTCCTGGCGCTCCCAAAGATTGGCCACATCAAAGAAGTCCCATACTTCGACATCAAAATCAACCTGTCTTGCAAGGGCGTCCCTTCTCTTACGGAACATCTTCTCAGGATGGAACGTGAGATGCGACCAGTCGTCACCGAGGTGCAATATGCCTAAGCTGGATATCCTGCGGAAGCCGATCGTCGTTTGTTCCCTGGCGTAGTCCTCGCAGCCGAAGACGCTTTCGGAGATCTCCTGGATCATGGCAGCCTTGATCTCCTCCGCATACTCGAATGCGCTGAACAAGCCAGGGTACACAAGCCCAAGGTCATGTTCAGCGACGCGTGAAATCGTTGTCGTCACCGTGTCTCTCGTGTACTCGTAGACATCTGCGGCGGTCTCTTCGATGGTGTGGTCGGCATCCTCACTAGCTTCGGTTCGGGATCTCTTGGACTGCTCGTACGCTGGCTCCAGCTCCTTTAGTTCGTTGATAACACGGTCCAGCTCGGCTTGCGCCATATCACGGTTGACCGTCGCAAGGTTGTTAAGATCCTCGAGAAGGTTCATGAGGTATGTCTTCGCCGGCGCCAGCTTTGAGCGCGCTCTTTTCTCCAGCACGAAGCGCCTTAGAGCCGATTCCAATTCTTCAAAGTCCCGAATCTTTTCCTTCTCTTTTCCTTTGCCCTTGCCAGTCGATGAGTTGGGGTCGCCGTTGTCATCATTGCCAGGATCTCCGCCGGGAGCTCCGTCACCAGAACCCGAGCCAGACCCACCACTTCCTCCAGTAGTCATCTCCAAAGGAGCGACGGGGATCGCGCGACTGGTGACGAAATGCACAAGCTCCTCAGACTCCTTGAACGTTGCGGGGCTCATCTTGGCAACCTGCTTTAGAATCTGGTCCTGGCAACGCTTCTTGTCCCGAATATTGTCGAAACCATTCACAACCATGAACATGTAGGCCTTTTCTCTCGCTGCGTTGAAGATGAACTCCTTCGCAGACAACGTGAAGTGATTGGCCGCAGACACGACGAACACCACCACATCAATTTCCTCTTGGCGGGCGAAGACTGCAGTCGTCTTCAAGGAATCGGCATTCAGACCAGGAGCGTCGATAAGCGCAATATCCACCACACCATTGTTCAGGAGCGATTCATCTACAGCGCGGATGTCCTTGATGTAGATCTTGCAAGAGGCGTAACGGTCATTCTCCAGAACGATATCCTCGAGCTGCGGGATAGTGTAGACGTCATAGGTTGCCTCATTGTCGCGGTTGTAGACTGACCCAAGCGGAATGGCGTGCACCTCTTCGATGCCACCGTTTTCCCTTGAGTCCAAGACCTCGCAGAAAATGCTGGTACACGGCTGCTGGTCCTCGGGCAAAATTTTCCTACGGAGTAAAGCGTTGCAGAATGTGGATTTGCCGGCGTTGAGATCACCCGTGACCAAGACCTTGCTGGATGTGTCCTCAATGCGCTCGCGTAGAGAGAATAGGTGACGGATGCTCTTGGTTATCTGGCCATCAAGCAACTGGGCAATGGCGCCCTTCTCCAATGAATGAACCAATTCTGTTTGCGACAAAGCACCCATCTTGAGGTCAATCTTCAAGACGGAAAAGTCTTGAGCCAACTGTGGCGTGACCAAGCGCGGTTCCTGTACAGGCTTCTGCGACGCCGCCGAGCTTGCCTCGGCGACCGTCGAGCTGCTCTCTCCAAGCGAGGTGCCGGCGCGCTTAGGAGGCAGAGGCCGATCCGGCACATCCTGCTCTACGCCACGGTGATTGTCCCAGGTCGATTGAGTGTGGTGGACTCCAGGACGCGGTTCCGAATGTCCATTAGTCGGTGCAGGTTCTCCTGAACGCTGGACCTGGGGGTAGTGCGCTGGCCATTGCATGTTCAGCGACTGGAGCTTCTTCAACGTCTCCACGGTCCGGCCAATGGAGCGAGCCAGGGCAGTCCTGTTTTGGTTGTAGTATAGCTGGTGGATGTGGCTGGCAAGAGTGCGCCGCTCGTGCTCGGATGCGGCATTGGACTCGCCGGGCAATAAGGGCGTGTGACTGGGAGTCGGGCGGTCCTCAGTAATGCCAGGATGCCAACCGGAACGCGCGCTGCTGCCGTCAGCAATGCTGCCGCCATAGCCGGAGTCATCGTCGAGCATGGCGGCGAGGCGACTGGCACTCTCAGAGACGGAGCCGGCGCCAACGGTCATGTACGATGGGCGGCGTGATGTGGAAGGCGAGAGGTAGGACTCGGGGTGGCGGCCGCGCGGGTTGCCGGAAGGCGAGGCATAGCCGCTGCCAGAGGGCTTGCTGGGATCCATCACAAACTTAGGGATAGCGTTCGGTCGTGGGTGTGCATGTCGCGAAGCGTTGGATCGCTGCGCGTTGAGGAGGAAGAGTTGTGGCGTGGTAGACAGTCAAAGTTCGATCCAGAAATGCGACCGCGCCAAGCTCCGTCGCTCGGACCACCAGCACGGGCGGATGTCATCACCTGCAGCTCCCACGTCTCCTCCCCCACCCTGCCGCCTGCACAAGCGCTGCATCTCGCGAAAGACGCTCCCCAAGAGAGCTTCGCCGCTCACGACGTTCTGCACACCGGTCTCGACCTTATCGCCACCATGAATGTTTGTCGCCCTCCGCGCACGCCCCCGGCGTCCACCAGGCACTGACCGCGCCATGTAGATCGTAGAATGGGCCTTTGGCAAGCGCATGACGCCGCAGGAGCGGCTGCGCAAGCACCAACGGGCCCTCGAGAAGACGCAGCGCGAGCTCGATCGTGAGCGCGTCAAGCTGGAAAACCAGGAGAAGAAGCTGGTGCAGGACATCAAAAAGAGCGCCAAGAACGGCCAAATGGGCCCTCTGCGCATCCAGGCAAAGGACCTGGTGAGGACAAGAAGGTATGGACTGCCTCGGGCTATGAGGAAAGCAGGGGCACTGCTGACACGGCCTCCCTAGGTATATCCAGAAGTTCTACCAGATGCGCACCCAACTACAGGCCATATCACTGCGGATACAAGTACGTTCAGCAGTGCCATAATCCCTGGACCAAATACTTATCCGCCTCGCAGACGGTCCGCAGCAACGAGCAAATGATGCAGTCCATGAAGGGCGCAACAACTCTGTTAGGCAGCATGAACAGGCAGATGAATCTTCCTGCGCTTCAGAGGATAGCGATGGAGTTCGAAAAGGAGAACGACATCATGGACCAAAGACAGGAGATGATGGACGACGCCATCGACGATGTCACCGGGTTGGAGGACGAGGAGGAAGGCGAAGAGGTCGTGCAGCAGGTCTTGGACGAGATTGGGGTGGACCTAGGACAATCGGTATGTCTCATCGGTGTAGACGGCGATGTTGTTTTGCAGCTGCTAACACCGCATTCAGCTGGGCGAAGCACCAAGCGGTTTACAGAAATCGGGTGTCGCTGAGGGTAAAGTAGCACAGGCTGTCGGCGGAGGTGACCCAGATGACGACGATCTGCAAGCAAGACTGGACAGTCTGCGGCGATGATTTGGAACATAGCGGCGCAGACGCCGCGGTTCCGGCGCCGGGGCCACAGGTACATGCAGCATGCATCGGACCGGACCAAAGTTTTATCCCCGTCGGGATCCCGGATGAGCAGCAAGTGATCAGGCGTTCGGGCGCAGACATGGTTATCCCGGAGGAACCCAGTTGAGGAAAGCGAACTTCCTCCAAGCGACCGCATCAGGTCTCAGCAGCCGAGTCTCATACCCTTTTTGATGTTTATGGATGGTGGGTCGTCTAGGATGCGGGCAGGGCACGCAGGCGTAGACGGGCCTGCGTAGCGGACGGCAGTGCAGCATTTGCAGCCAGAAATAGTAGACACAATTGCGCAACGCGAGCTGCCGCGTATCAGAAGAGTAGCGCCAGGCGTGCGCTGTGCGTGTGGGGCTGTCCGACCACGGCGCGCCGGCCACAAACGCCGTGACGTGCTGCAGCAACGGCGCCGGGCCTGCTGGTCGTGTGCTTGCGCATTCGCACGCTGGACAGACTGCACGCACCCAGGCCTGGCGGCGCGATGGCTGTCAGACTGTCTGGGCGTGCAGTCTTTATGAGGCGCGAATGCACGCGAACAGCGACAGCGCTTTGATTGTGCTTCGCTACGTCATGCAGAGCAACTCCGGCGCTGCCGCTCTCTAGTTAGGTACGGGGTCGCTCTCTCTCGAGCGCGTCGCGCCCAGCTCCACCGGTCCGCCAGGTCCTGCTCCAGACACCTAGCAGCATCTACCCAAGCCCGCCTGGACGTCGCGCGTCGTCATTGATCCGCCCCCGCTCACCCACCTCCTCCTGCCGGCACGCCGCGCCTGCTAGCACTGCCTGCGCGCTCTGCCTCCTGTGCGCATAGTCTGCTTAAATCAGCCCCGCCGCGGATCAGTGGGTCCTCCATATCGAAGCCTTGTGCACTGCGTCCCCAGCCTCTCGGTTGCCGCAGCCTCGAGCCTGCGCTCACCTCTCGCACATCGCACCTCACCTCACCACCAACACCCAACTCCTGTGCGGCAGCCACCAGTGCCGCCCCCGCTGCGACATAGCCGTTGTCCCGCGCTTGAGACACCGCCCCCCTTCACCACCCGCCCCAGCGCCGACACGCCCCAGCGCCACTGTCCCGCGACCCCTCGATATCCACCCGTCGCCGCGCCGCCCTCCGCCAGCCCACAGCCCGCTCCGACCGACGCGTTCAGTCGTGTGCGCCACACCATCCAATCTGGCAGGCAGTAAGCGGAGGAGCTTTTCCAGCCAGGGAGGCCTGTTGAACAGGATGTTCGGCAGCTCTTCCGCGCCTGGAAAGGACATGAAGGAAGACGAAGCGGCTGTCGATGCCAATTCCCTCAATGATACGCGCAAGGCGCCCCCCATCGACATCCCGGGCGAGGCCAACGCCGCCGGCGAGAAACGAACCAGCACCGCAGGCAGCCCTTCCAACGGCAAGTCGGGCGAGGACGCTAGCCCGAGCACGGAGAAGAAGCGACGGAGCAGTGGTGTCTCGCGCGCAAGGGACATGCTCAACAGCGCGAAGCAGTCGCTGCATCTGCAGAGCTCTTCGCCCACCTCGTCCAACCTGGAGAAAGCCGCGCAGACGCCAATCCAGAAACTCAGCAAGAATGACCCTGCGCTCGGCGTTCCCCAAGGATCGCAGAACAACTCCGCTGGCGAGTCGCTGCCGGGCCCACACTCGACATTCCGCGTGGGCGTCACGGAGGATAAGAACAAGAAGTGCCGGAGAACCATGGAAGACACCCATGCGTACCTATACAACTTCCTTAGCACGCCGCAGCCTTCGCTCGAGCACTCAAGGCGCAAGGGCTCTAACTCTACACAGGATTCCAAGCCAAGCCTCTCTGACGTCTCAGAGCAGCCGGTGATGGAAACGGACAACGGTTACTTCTCTATCTTCGACGGCCATGCGGGCACTTTCGCAGCGGATTGGTGCGGCAAGAAGTTGCACTTGCTTCTTGAGGACGCCATTCGTAGGCAACCCAACACGCCGATTCCTGAGTTGTTAGATCAGACCTTCACCAATGTCGATCAGCAGCTGGAAAAGCTCCCACTGAAGAACAGCGGCTGCACTGCTGTTATTGCCGTGTTGAGGTGGGAGGACAGGGTACCCAACTCCAACTCGGCCACGGGATCAACGTCAATTGCCCCACTTGCTGCTGCTGCTTCTTCGCGGGCAACACAAGAAGGCAATGCGGACGTCACCGCCGCTGCGGATCCTTCCGCAGCAAACCCAGACGCAAACCCCGCCGTTCCAGCTCCAATTGAACCCGGCGATCCTCATGCTACAGAGGCGAAGCTTAGAGAAGTTGCTACACGCCAGCGCGTGCTGTACACAGCCAACGTCGGTGATGCTCGCATCGTCCTCTGCCGTAAAGGAAGGGCGCTCCGATTGTCGTATGACCACAAGGGCAGCGACGAGAACGAGGGCAGGCGCATCGCTAATGCTGGAGGACTCATATTGAATAACCGCGTGAACGGCGTCCTGGCCGTCACTCGTGCCCTGGGCGATGCATACATGAAGGACCTGGTAACTGGACACCCTTACACAACAGAAACGGTCATACAGCCTGATCAGGACGAGTTTATTATCCTAGCTTGCGATGGTGTAAGTCAAGTTCTTGCCGGATGAAAAGAGTATTTCCGCTGACAAATCATGCAGCTCTGGGATGTTTGCTCTGACCAGGAAGCGGTGGATTTGATCCGCAACATCAAAGACCCGCAAGCAGCATCTAAGGCGCTCGTCGACCACGCCCTCTCCAGGTTTTCCACCGACAATCTGTCCTGCATGATTGTTCGCTTTGACAACGAGGCTTTGCTCGCACGGCAGACTGACTCTTCGATTGGCGTGGACGGAGACGCTCTCCACAAGAAAGGAGGCGTCAGCGAGACGGAATCGATTGTTGGACAGGCAAAGAGGAGTCTCGGCGATGTCAGCGAGACAGACTTAGAGCAAGTCAGTGGCGAGATGATCTTGGAGGAAGAAGAGGCAGATCCTGGCCCCGAGCTCAATCCAGAAGCGCTAAAGGCAGCTAGAAAGGACAACAAGAAGGACAAGGATCAGGAATGAGCGGGGTCGGTATTGTTCTCAGCACAATCAGAGCTGAGGGCGTGGCTTTAAGCCATGGCGGCACGAAGTAACATGCTTTCGAGGATAGGGTTTAGCTTTGCGTGGGACATGGACTGCGAGCGTTCGAAGCCTGGCTTGCATGCATAAGGCTCGCTGGCGTTCACATGTGACGCGATTGCAGATGTATCGCGTAGTTGCTACACTCGCTTTTCATCTTTTCCTGTTTGTTGCAGATTAGGACAGCGGCAGTCTACCTAGTTCGAAATGCTTTTATTCGAGTCAGAAGCTAGCGCGCGGCATGTACGAAGGACGCGACGGCAGAGTGTGGTTGAGCTTGCAACGCGCGCATAAACGTTCCAAACCATTGGGCGCTTGGCCCTCGCGACTGACAGATGCTTGGCTCAGCAGCAACAGGCGATTGGGCGTCGAAATGAACGCATGGAGCGCAGTCGGATGCACGTGATTGCAGAGCGATTGCGGAGGATATCCCCCGTCGCAGATCGTTGCCATGCAACCCCACAGCTGGTGGGCCCGCGACCTCACCACCGTAACTTTCTATCGTGACCTTCCATTTCGCTCCGCCCACGCCCGATCGCCGCCTGCAGCTCCAGCCCGTCCACCGTGCACCTCTCCATGTGGCTGAGTCCCTGGAGTCGCCGCCATGTCCGCCGGAGCAGAGGCTGCGGAATCCGCGAGCACGTCCTCGCCCAGCGCTGCCACTGAGCTACCCCCGGCTCCAAACGGCCCCGCCTTCGTCACTCCCGCCTCATACCTGCGCCCGCCTCCTGCCGCCCGCCCCACGCAAGCTCCCAAGGTGCTCACGCCCACCGACAAGGAACAGATCGAAGCTCTGGTAGGTCGAGGCTGCGACATCCGGCCACGCTGCGGCGCAGGCGGTGAAGGCAAGGAACAAAGCTAATCTCGGGGCCTGAACCTCTCCTACAGCGCGCTATCCGAGCCTTCCTCAAGGTCCGCACGAGCTACGACGTCCTCCCCCTCAGCTTCCGCCTGATCATATTCGACACTTCCCTGCTCGTTAAGAAGAGCCTGAACATCCTCATCCAGAACGGTGGGCCATGCCTGCCCTCAGACGCGGTGGGCACGATGCTGATAGCTTCTACTCCTAGGAATCGTGTCCGCCCCGTTGTGGGATTCCAAAACCTCCACCTTCGCCGGCCTGCTCACGACATCCGACTACATCAATGTCATCCAATACTACTGGCACAATCCTGACGCTCTGGCGCAGATAGACCAGTTCCGGCTCAACAACCTGCGTGGTAGGCTGATATATGAACGAACGGTTGCTGCGGGAGTCTAACACGGCGATAGACATTGAAAAAGCCCTTGGCGTCACGCCCATCGAGACAGTGTCCATCCACCCGGAAAAACCACTCTACGAGGCATGCCGTCGAATGCTGGAGTCCCGGGCCAGGAGAATCCCCCTTGTCGACATCGACGATGAGACGCAGCGACACATGGTCGTCAGCGTCGTGACCCAGTACCGCATCCTGAAATTCATCGCGGTCAACGTCAAGGAGACGGAGAACCTGAAGAAGACGTTGAAGGAAATCAACGTGGGGTCGTATGAAAATTTGGCAACAGCCTCCATGGATACCCCGGTCATGGACGTCATCCATATGCTGGTTCGGAAGAGCATCTCCAGCGTTCCGATTCTGGACAGAGATGGTGAGCAACACGTGGATGCGTGCTTCGCGCGAGTGCAACTGACTTGTATAGGCGTCGTCATAAACGTGTTCGAGTCGGTCGATGTTATTACGCTCATCAAGGGTGGTGTGTATGACGATTTGAATCTCACCGTCGGCGAGGCGCTACTCAAGCGCAACGATGTAAGTTCGGTCGTTTGATGCAGATTGCCATGGTCGCTGACGGGCTCAGGACTTTGCCGGAATCTACACGTGTTCTATGTACGATCGCCTAGACACCATCTTCGACACAATTCGCAAGTCTCGAGTCCACCGCCTGGTGGTCATCGACGAGAACAGCAGGCTGAAGGGGGTACTGACTCTGAGCGACATACTGGAATATGTCCTTCTGGAGGGCGAAGGAGACGAGCCCCCCTCATGAGGTCCATAAGACGATGACCGGCAACTCAAGTCCAATCTGACCAGCCTTAATAAGTACAGCAAGGCTTGCAGGTCGAGCGGACAGATTTTGTTTTCGGGATAATTGTTTTTAAGAGGATAGGATTTGGTGTAATATGATGGGCAAGGAGGTGGATGCATATAACTGGGTTGGATCTAGAGGCGTCTACTGAGCATGTACTTTGAAACGGTCTCCTACTTTTTTCACAACGGAGTTTCGAGGATTCGGCCTCTGCAACAGACAAAGGATGCTTGCCTGGTGCTGTAAAGCTTTCGGTACGTCGTTCTTCACACTACTCTGATGCACATGCCAATCCTGGACATCAGTGAGCGAGGCATTTTCGAAGGAGAGCAGCTCCTTCTGCCTGGCTGCACCTCGTATTTGAGCATGTTCGAGCCAACAGCGTGCGCACGATCGACTGCAAGTCCGCAAATGCATACGCCACGAAGGAGCAGTCTTCTCGTCGTCGCCGTCGCATGGGTCAGCAGCGCGACCATTGAAGCGTGCCGCGCACAACGCCATCCGGCTGACCGTTGTCCCACTCGGGCAGGTGGGTTTCCCTAGCCGCGAGGAACCGCCAACCGCTGAGATGCTGTTTCTGCTGGCGATTGGCCAAGGCAACCCGCTGCTGCATCCTTGGCCGAAGGAATCTCTTGTGTATGACGCTTTGTCGCACTGGATGGTCAGAAGACGCGGCGCGAGTGTTTGACTTCTGCGACGGGAGCGCCGACGTTCAGCTGAGGTGTCTCTCCGAGGGTAGCAATCAACCCTCGACCTAAAGACCGGCGGGCGAGTTTGCTCGCGGGGAGGACTCCAGGCGGCGAGCATTCGAATTAAGTGGCACGCGTGTAGCGCAGCTGCGGTGGCAGTCGCACGGCGCGGCCGGGTAAACGAGAACGAATAATCAAACGCTGACACGCAGCTCGTCGGTGAGTGGATGGATAAGAGGAAGGCTTCTGGAAGCGTGGAATAATCAAGAAGTGGCTAAGCCTAGCTAAGGCCAGGGCCAACGGCTCGCCAAAAGCTTTTGCCGCAGACAGGCAGTTGCACCGGCGCTACCCCAAGCCTTTGCGCACCCGCGTTCGAGACCTCACCCCGAGTCAGGCCAACCCATGACCGCCCACGCCCATTCTCCGCCTCCGCCCTGCCCGCGCGGCCCCCAGCCCTGGGAGCTAGGGCCTCCGGACTGCAGTTTTCGTTGGCAGTTTTGGTTTGTCCGCCGCCGGGCGTCAGCCCTCCGCCTATCAAGATAGCTGCCCAGGAAGCACCCACGCAACGACACAAGGCGAATTTCTCCGTCGGCGGGCGAGCATGTGGCGTGAGGAGCGTGGGTGGTGTTGACGAGGAGAATTTTCCATGATTCGTCTTCTGCGTCTCCGGGAAGCTGTCATGGAGGGAAAAGTGGTAGCACGACCCATGCTGCGCCGGCCAACAATTACCTGCAGCCTCCATTCAACTTGCGGGGAAGAGCGACCAGGGTCTTGTCCGACCCGTTGAAGCGTCTCCTCTCCAGGCTGCTCTCGATCGCACGCGCGATCCCAGCTTGGTGGGTACCTCCGCGTTGCGAGCCGCACCTGTCACGTATCTTCGTCTTTCAGCCGCAGCACACCATCACCATTACACGGATCTCGCCTCGGCCGATGCTCACCTTTTCCCACGTCGATACGGGCGCGCCCGCGACCAAAAGTGCCGAGAAAGGCCAGTCCCGTATCATGGAACACTAAATGCTTAACGCAACGCTTGAACGCCGTCTATCGCGCCCACCGAGTCGACCACGGACGCGATCTTGTTAGTATTTGACATAGATACGCGGCGTCAACGGCGACAAAGACAGATAGCAGCTGCTTGTGGCGGGTAATGGTCATCATCCTCTTCTTCGTTGTCGGTAGCGGCGAGGAAGTCGACGACCATTCGACATCCAGCAGGAATTCAGGCCTTGGTCTGTCATCTTCGCCACATCTATCAGGATTTCCCGGGGTTGGAGGGGACTCGTGGAAAGAAATCTGCTCTCTGGTGAGCGCGGAAACACTCCAACGGAGTTCCCGCTACCGGACTAACCGCCTAAGGGAGGAGGGAGATGCGAGAGGCGCAAGGCTAGGCCCAACTACGGCGCGGGGGGCGAGCACAAGGGCACCTGTCGTTCCAGATTCATGCTGCAGTGCGGTCTGCCTGCGCGTCGCCATTGGGCCGCGCGTGGCGTGCGGTACCTACCGGGGCGCGGGAGGCCTGCATCTGGGCGCTGCGGCTTGACTTGCTTGCGTGATAATGTTCCAGCCGGATGGGATGCTGGCCTGCCAGCGATCGTTTGCCTTGTGCTGCGCTCGCCGTATGGGGGGTATAAAGAACCGCCGGTGTCACTGCATGCAGATGTGTCCTTCCGTTTCATCTCATATCCCTTGTATTTCCAATCTTCACCTCGACCGTTCCGCCGACACCAACCGGGGCGTCAGGCTATCTGGACAGGGCTCGCCCTTCTTCCCTCCCCTCTACAACCTTCCAGTTCAGAGGGCGCGCAAGAGCAAGGCTCTTCCCTTTCTACAATGGCCGAGAAAGACTTGTACTCCGTCGACGTCGGTGGCCACGAGCCACCCCACCATGAAGCTCACGACATTAAGGATGTCGTCGACCAAAAGGGAATTGCGGTTGGCGAGGCTGCCGATGTCTATGGCGACGTTCAGACTGCTGAGGAATACGGATACGTACACAGAGGGTCAGTACTCATGTGTAGTCTTCAGACTTCATTCCAACTTTCACTTCAGCCTTCACGCCAATCTCGATTTTCACTCTCCACCCTCCAACACCAGTCTTCAGTTTCACTCTCCACCCTCCAACACCAGTCTTCATTTTCACTCTCCACCCTCCAACACCAGTCTTCAATCTCCCACTAACAACCCTCCAGATTGAAGTCTCGTCACATCCAATTCATTGCCCTCGGCGGTACCATCGGCACCGGTCTCTTCCTCGGTATCGGCAAGGCGTTCGCTACGTCTGGTCCTCTCTCTGTGCTCCTCGGCTACTCGTTCACCGGTCTCGCTGTGTTCGGTATGATGCAATGTCTGGGCGAAATGACCACCTGGCTGCCCCTCCCTGGTGCTATTCCTCAGTACTGCGCGCGCTACGTTGACCCGGCGATGGGGTTCGCGGTGGGCTTCAATTCTTGGTACCAATCAGCGATCACACTGTGTGCTGAGATCTCAGCGGCAGCCGTGGTCATCGGATACTGGAATGACGAGATCACTCAGGGTGCGTGGATTACACTCATCATCGTGCTGGTGATTTGTCTCAACATCTTCGCCGTGGCCATCTATGGAGAGGCCGAGTTCGTCTTCGCGTCGATCAAGATCATTACCATCGTCGGCCTGATCATCATGGCCCTTTGTCTGGATCTCGGTGGAGGTAACAAGCAGGGCCGCCTCGGATTCCGTTACTGGAAGGATCCCGGTGCGATGAAGGAGTACATCGGCACCGGCGACACGGGACGCTTCCTTGGTCTCTTCGCCACGCTAGTGAACGCCGCTTTCTCGTACGGTGGAGTGGAGATGGTTGCCGTCGCTGCGGGTGAAGCCGACGACCCACGCCGCAACATCCCCAAGGCGGTGCGCCGTGTCTTCTGGCGTATCCTCTTCTTCTACGTCCTCGGCTCGCTCGCCATCGGCGTCCTCGTCCCCTCGGACGACGAGCACCTCCTCTCGGACGGGCCCGGCGCCGCGCGCTCGCCCTGGGTCATCGCCATCAACCGCGCGGGCGTGCCAGTGCTGCCGCACATCATCAACGCCGTCATCCTCACGTCGGCGTCGTCGTCGGCCAACGCCTTCCTCTTCACCGGCTCGCGCTACCTGTTCGGCATCGCGCAGAACCACCAGGCGCCCAAGTTCCTGCTCAAGTGCTCGCGCACCGGCGTCCCGTACTACTGCGTCGCCGTCACGGCGGCCGTGTCGCTGCTGACGTACATGTCGCTGTCGTCGGGCGCCAACGAGGTGTTCAACTGGATGATGAACATCACGACCATCGCCCAGCTCTTCACCTGGTGCAGCATCCTCATCGCGTACATCCGCTTCCGCAAGGCGTGCGAGGCGCAGGGCGTCCGCAACGACCAGCTGCCGTTCCGCTCAAGGGGTCAGCCCTACCTCGCCTACGCCACCCTCGGCTACTTCGCCGTCATCATCCTGTTCAACGGCTTCGCCGTCTTCACAAAGGGCAACTGGAGCATCGACGATTTCATTACCGCCTACATCGGCATCCCCATCTACTTCGGCCTGTACATCTTCTGGAAGGTCTTCAAGCGCGAGCCGATCGTCAAGATCGAGGAGATGGACATTTGGACCGGCAAGGCGGCGCTGGACGCGCAGGTGTGGCCCGAGCGTATCCCCAGGAACTGGATGGAGAAGGTGTGGTTCTGGATTGCGTAGAGAGAAATTGTTTGCCTTTTTGTTTGTGATATCCTGATGTGCGATGACGACTGCGGGGGGAGAGGAAGAGACGGGGAGGATATGTGGTTTATGTCCTGTTATGGTCACTTAATGAATCATCTTGATGAAATATCTTCATGCTTGGACGTTTGCTCGTTTTGATGGTGCGCTTGCGCAGGGAGTGTCGCGGTGATAGTGAAAAGCGCTGGATGGCAGGATGGTGTAGATTCGGATTCCTCCATCGAATGTAGGTACTTCGTTGTTTTCTCCGGAAAAGCAGTTCCAGTATTTATCCGCTCCCAAGTCGGAAAAAGAGGCACGTCGCGCAACCCCTCTCATCACCCCGCTGTTGTTCCCCTCCCAACTCCCTGTTTTCGGTCGGAAAAGTGCGGTGAGGGGGGACATGGAATACTAGGTTGTATCATTTGCCTGGAGTCGTAGGGTAGAGGGAATGGTGGGAAATCTTTTCGGAGACTGTCCGCCGGCTATATATGTGTTGTGGGTGTGGTCAGAGAAAAGGGGAATTACTGGCGCTGGGAGCTTTCGGTAGGGCGCTCCAGATGTCCCGTTTTGGGAATTGGACTCGAGTATGGGTTGAACGTTGCAGGCGCGTGGGAATCGCACCTGGGTTGGCGATGGAGGGCTAGGGTTTCAGAGGTGCTTGTATGACTTGGGTTTGCATCTGAAATTTTGGACAGACGGGTTGAAATGACTGATGTAGTTTGGTGCTGTATTGCGACCCCGGAAGTCTCATGACAATCGTGTAATTTGGAACACCAATGAATGTGGTTGCTTTTGGGATACGAACAGAGGGATAAGATGAATAGGATGAATAGCAAGAAGAAAATTTCCGTTAGCATCCAACAGTGTGTACGCACTGCAACCATTACATCTGAGATGTCCCGCTTCGATGGGAGATGGTAGAATGAAAGACAGCATGAAGAAAATAGCCGTAGGGTGGACTTGTTAGCTCTGCCCAACACCAGAGCTTCACTTTGAGCCCGTTTCCCAGAGCTTCCGACCCTTCCTCCCATGTCCAAGCCCGCGTGCCATCAGCGAAGAGCCCCAGAACCCGCCTCCACCACCCCCATCCCCCAGTGCTTGCAACCCCATCCATCCGCCTTCCCTCCTAGACCCCCGCTTCCCCACCATCAACATGATCCCTCAACCACGCCCCCAACCCCAACAACCTCCCCCAAGCCTCCCTCCCCCCCGCATCCTCCCTGATCTCCCCCAAAAACCGCTCGACCTCCCCGTCTCTTTGTCCCTGCCGCTGCCGCCGGCGCTCCGCGTACATGTCCTCGACCCACCGCGCCAGCCGCGCCGCGACGCGCGTGTGCGAGGCCAGGCGCCGCTCGGCCGCGCGGCGCAGGCGGCGCTCGTCGGCGAGGGATGTCTGGAGCTCGGCGAGGAGGGTACTGGTGTGGGTGTGGCGGCGGGATGTGAGGGGGGTGTGGGGGTGGGAGTGGGATTGTTGCTGTTGTTGGGTTTGGCGAGTGGTGGTGGTGGTGGTGGTGGTGGTGGTGGTGGAGGCGGGGTTGTTGGGGGAGAGAAGGCGTTGTCGCTTTTCGAGGGGGAGGGCGTCGATGTCTTCGAATCCGTCGTCGTCGTCTTCCGAGGTGGTGGTGGCGGGTTGCGGCGAGTGGGATGGTCTGGGTGATGATGCGGTCTTTGCGTGTTCGGAAGTGAGGCCGTGGTCTGGGTTCAGTGTGAGGGTGAGCCTGGGGCGTCCGGTTTTCTCCGCCTGGCGCGGGGGATCGTGTGTGGCAGCGAGGGCATTGGTCTCCGGGGTGCCGGTGAGGTCCAGGACTTCGACTGGTCCGTCCGGGCCCGCCTCGGTGATGGCCTCCGTCTCTAATCCCATGACCACTTATGGGGTTCTTGTGAGATGAGGCTGTGGTGGGAAGTCTGACTTCTGTACAAGTTGAGATTGAGGGAGCTTGCTGCAGTTCGGGGATACTGAGTACGTTGAAGATGCTTGTATATAGCCTCTGGAGCACGCTTCGGCGAGAGGAAGTGGAGAAGAGTGTGCAACGTGATTTAGGTACACTTAGACCCTCGATTTAACACCTGCCCACGGCTCTGTTTGGGAAGAGCTGCAGTTCTCGCTGCCCAGTTCGGAAAGAGGTCAAGGAAGCTATCTCATTGTTCAGCAAAGAGAAAGAGAGCATTGCCATTTCAACTGATAAGAATCGAGAATGAAGACTTTGAGCTGTTGACGGGGAAGAAGGAAGAAGGTGAACAGCAGCGAGAGGTCATACAACGAAAAAGAATCGAGTATGTCCATTTCAGCATCCCAAAGGGGAGTTCGAAGAGATAGTATGCAGGACGCCTGTTTTCGTGCTCCAAATTTGCGAGAGCACACGATGTGGCTTCTGGGGTAACTCAAGTAGTCACATAAGCCCTCACGGTGGAGCTATCGTTCGCTGTGAAAGTTGAGGTGTAAGAGGCTGATCTGGATCAGACTGAGACTTGCGACGACGAACGCGAAGGATAGCCTGTGATCCCAGAAAGGGCCAAGCCCTAGAAGTCTCCCGGATGGGCAATCGTCCCGTGACTGCCAAACGAAGACGGTGCGCGCCCGCGGAACTTTGAACACCGCGGCTCCACGTCCTTCTCTTCGCAACTTCATCCCCCAAGCCCACAACACGGCCACCACCAGCGACAACGCACTGTTCTGCTCCAACATTCTCAGTATGTCTGTCCATGAAGTCGCGGGATCTGAGCAGATGCTACTAATGTCTACAATATCTTCAACGCACCTCACAGCAATATGCCCAGCGGCAAGCGCGTCAGCTTCTCCGCGTCCCACATGGGCCCCGGAGGTGAAGCCTCCAACGAGGCGGCGAAGACCGGCACTTCGCCGCCAAAGCACAAGCCCACGGCACGCAACCTGGCGCAGTTCCAGGACATCCTCGCCAAGACATCCGAGGATTTCAAGAACATGAAGGTGGTTAATGAAGAAGAGCTGGCACGGGATGTCGCAACCAACGCAGGTGATCTGGATTCACTCAAGAACACTTTGCATGACGGAATGAAGCTGGGCGGTCAAAAGACCGGACTGGCGCTGACCGAAATGCTGTTGGGAGAGTTCAAGGCAGCTGTAGACGGCGAGGTGGCCTCGTAAGTGTCCAGCGCCCGCAAGCTTTTCGGTCACTGATACACCAATAGGCAGGAAGAACGCGCGCGCGAGCGCCACGAGCGCCGGAAGTGATGCCCGCCCGCTCAAGGTTGTTTGTGAGACGAGAAGGACACTTGCCAACGGAGGCTGAGAGGATTTGCTGTGAGGGAAGGCGACAGAATACGTTCGCTTTGACATGGAGAAGACACTAAGATAAGAGGCGCGGAAATGGAAGGTTCCTCACCTGATTGTTGAAGTCCTGATCAGGCAGGAATTACCACTGGCCACACGATAGTCGAGTCTGTCTCCTTTTCTCGGCCCCGAGCGAAGCTGGGCCAAGCGCCGGGACGCGTGAATTTCAAAGCGCAGGATTCTGGACTTCGATCCCTATCAACCACAACGCGCTGGAGATGGACGCGACTCAACAAATTCTCGTCGCGGCGTGCTGCGCTCTCAAAGCGGCATCGGTGAGCGCCAGCCGACGGCGCGTCGGGATTCCCCATGCGGACGCCTCGCTGCCCCGCTGCACCCCGCAATGAGTTGCAGCCGACTGCGCCTGCGCCTGGCCATCCCGCGCGGGGCATGCTCGCAAACCACACGGAAGACGGCCCCCGGACCAAGCCCAGCTCGACCTCAACTGAGGCTTGTGCCCCGAGTCGCGTGCAATGACGACGGGCTCAGCTTCGGATTCCCGCTTCCCCCTCTCCCTTCCGCCGTTCCCTCTTAAAGCCCGCCCCTCTGCTGCTGCTGCCGCTGCTGCTTCTACTGTCGACATTGTCCCTCCAATTTCCAACCGCCGCTTGCCTTTTCTTCCCCCAGCACCAATTGCTGTTTATTATACCCTTAGACTGTTCTCAGACAGCTTGCGAGACTCAGTCGCCGACCCTCGCGCTTCCAAGCTCGAAAAACCACAGCTCCCACAATGTCCGGTATGTCACGATCACAGGCGTTGTTGTTTTGCCACCTCCCACGGGGGCTCCTCCGCTGATCCCGCACGCGCACCAACAACACTCCACCATTCCCCCACCACGCCACCCTCATCCCCTTCTGTGCCGCAGCCGCCCGCCCCCAACGGACCCAATTCTTTTTTGCTTCATCCCCCGACCCCGACCCATTCGCCCACGCGCGCCCATCACCAATCCCACCCACCCACCCGAGCTCCACCTTCGCCCCCCAACCCACCGGACACCAGCCGCATCCAACGAGATCGCACGCGCTGACAAAAGAATTCGCCTCCAGCCAAGCACTTCATCCACGACCCCGCGCACCTGGTCAACCGCGCGCTGCAGGGCGTGACGCACACGAACCCGGCCGTCGCGCTCGATGCGGAGAACAAGGTCATCTACGCGCGGCCCTCGCCCGCGACGGCGCAGAGCGTGTCGCTCGTGTCGGGCGGCGGCGCCGGCCACGAGCCCAGCTTCGCCAACTTCGTCGGCCGCGGCATGCTGGCCGCCGCCGTGTCCGGCACCATCTTCGCCAGCCCCAACGCCGAGCAGATCCGCCGCTGCATCCTGAAGCGCGTCGAGAGGAAGAAGGGCGTTTTGGTCATCGTGATGAACTACACCGTGAGTTTTGCTGCCGTTCCTTGTTTTCTTGGGGAAAAGAAGGAATGTCGTGGAATCCGCGGGGGTGGTGGGGCTTCTTGGATGTTGTGGCTGACATGTGGAATGATTTGCGTGATTCTAGGGCGACGTCCTGAACTTCGGCATGGCGGTCGAGAAGGCGCGCGCCAGCGGGACCGAGGCGGAAATGGTCGTCGTCGCCGACGACGTGGGCGTGGGCCGCCAGCGCGGCGGCAAGGTGGGCAGGAGAGGCATCGCCGGGACGGTGCTGGTGCAGAAGATTGCCGGAGCGCTTGCCGCTAAGGGGTATGATCACCCGAGCTTCGTTGTTGGGGGCAGTGGGGAGACACAAGGTGGGCTGACAAACCTTGCAGGGCTTCGTTGAAGGAAGTCACCGACGTGGCGCAGCTTGTCTGCAAAAACCTGGCCTCCATCGGCGCTTCGCTCGCCCACGTGCACGTTCCCGGCCGCGTGGTGACGGGACCGACCGATGAAGACCTCAAGGACTCCGAGGTGGAGATTGGCATGGGTATACACAATGAGGCTGGCTCGGAGCGCAAAGAGGTCGACTTCCCTTCGCTGGTCAAGAACATGCTCTCGAAGCTGCTGGACCCGACTGATACCGACCGGAGCTTCATCAGCATCTCGGAGAAGGACCAGACCGTGCTGCTGGTGAACAACCTGGGCGGTGTCAGCCCGCTCGAGATGGGCGGTATCACGGCCGAGGTTGTCGACCAGCTGGAGGCGAATTGGAAGATCAAGCCGGTCAGGATTATTTCGGGCACTTTCATGACCAGCCTCAACGGCCTCGGCTTCAGCATCTCGCTCCTCAAGGTCGCAGACACTGGTCTGGGCAGCGGGAACTCGTTCCTTGAGCTCCTGGATGATCCCGCCGAGGCACCGGGCTGGTCTGCTGCAATCCCCAGTAAGACTTGGGAGGAGAAGCCGACCGCGACGCTCACCGAGGAAGGCAACGGCGAGGAGGATTCCAAGCCGAGCAACCTGCAATGTGAGTGTTTTATCCCAAGTGGAATTCGGACGGCGAGGGGCTGACAAAAACGTAGTGGATTCGGCTGTGGCGAAGAAGGCGCTTGAGGCCGGCTTGAAACAAGTCATTGCCGCCGAACCAGATATCACAAACTACGACACCATCGTCGGCGACGGTGATTGCGGTATCGGTCTCCGCCGCGGTGCTGAAGGTGGGCATTCCCCTCTTGCTGTGATAACAAACGACTGACTCACGTGTCCAGCCCTGCTCAACATGCTTGAGACGACGAAGACGCCTAATGATGCAGGGCTCTTGTTGCATGACATCACGCACGTGGTTGAGAAGGAGATGGACGGCACTTCTGGTGCAATTTACGCCATCTTCCTCAATGCGTTGTCCCACGGCCTCCGTGTTCAGGCCAACGGATCGTCAAAGCCGGTGACACCCGAGATCTGGGCGAAAGCCCTGCAGACTTCTCTCGATTCGCTTGCGAGATACACTCCTGCCCGTCCCGGCGACCGGACTTTGATAGACGCACTGTATCCGTTCGTGGAGACTCTTGCAAAGACTGGAGATGCGAAAGCAGCGGCGAAGGCAGCAGAGGACGGCGCGAACGGAACGAAGGGTATGCACGCCTCTCTGGGGAGGTCAGTCTACATCGGAGGAAGCGGGTACCAGCAAGTTCCGGATCCTGGCGCCCATGGCTTGAGTCAATTTTTGACGGGCTTGAGCAACAACCTATAGGTGAGTCATACAGGTTGACTTGGGGGCTCCTTTTTCCGTAGCGCGTATTTCCAGCAATGAGTAATCATAATTTGGGTTATCCGATCGACTCTATGAACGCCGTGCCCGTGCGCTTTTTTCCAGACGCATGCCAAATAGAACCTTGAACGATCACACGCACCTCCGTAATTTTCAGGTGGCGGTTTTTAGCTGAGGAGGACAAGGATGACGGAGTCGCCACGGAGGAACCTGTGCAATAGACCGTCAGCCGGTACCCACGGCATGTTTCGGGATCATCACTTTCTTACATCTTGCTGATGAATCTATCCTTGTTGACGGCCCTGCCGGGCTTGCCGTTGGCGAGCTTAGGCTTCTCGGTCCACATCTCCTTGACGTTCTCCAGCACCATGTTGCAATGCCTGTCGAAGGCCTTGACGCGCGCGAGGAGCTTCCGGTTGTTGCGGCACGAGATCAGGACCTGCGTGTGCGAGCGCACGGCCGTCTGGAGGAGGGAAAGCGGCCCGGAGGTGAATTCGTGCTCTTCAAGCTGGGCAATCTCGTACTCGCTGCGTTGGAAATGTCAGCCGGGCGAAACTGTTGTTGGGGGCGCGCGCGACGGGATGCGATTGTGAGGACGTACGTCAACTGGTCGCGGGGCTTGCCCATAAGCTCCCTGGTGATTTTGTCAGCATGGGTGCAGCGAGCGGGGTTGAGCGCGGTTCGTACGCAATCTTTGTCTGGTCGGCCATGGTTGCGGTGTTGACGGCAGGATAGTTGGCAGTGGTCGGTGGTAGCTCGAGACAGCCTTTGCGATGGACGACGTTCCGCTGCGGCGTCTTGGCGTCGATTTCGGTCACGTGAATGTCGCGTCAACCAATAGGATTGATCTGACGCGACTACCATGATGCACGCAGCTTGCGGGGAGCTCTTCAGATCACGACCATCAATTGCTCATCGAATTACTGGCTCTCTTCGCGGATCAGCTCTAGGCAGCAGTCATGAGCGCATTTGCACTCCACAGCCACGTTCTGCAGTGAGCACGGCTGGAATTTGAGAACTTCCGCAGAGTTTGCGTCAAGGTCTGCGTTCATCGTGCGCGTCGCGCCGTCGCGTTCAGACGCGAACCAACCTCTTAAAGCCTCTCACCCCGCGTCTTCACCCTTCCTCCACAACATCATCCGCACCCACTTTCCACGCTCATTTGCCTCTCCAACGTGGATGCCTTCAGCCCCGACGTACCATGTCGTCTCCCTTTACCTACGGGGAGCCGTCGCCCCTCAGCATGCCCGTTGTTGCCGGCGACGACGATGACGATCCGACTTCCGACATTCCTAGGCGTTTGATGAGAGGTAGGGCGTACATCGTGAGCAGCTCAACGCAAATTCTGACTTCTCTACTCGTTCTACAGTCAAGGTCCTTTACACATTCGATGACTCGCACAAAACGTGTTGTCTTGCGCGTCTGCCGAACGCGTTGAACATCCCGACCGTCCCCGTTGACGAGGAGACCCAGGTGGGCGTCATTGAGCTGCGGACGTGTATCGAAGCCATTGTGGCAGCGAGGTATGCGTCCATCACGTCTTCGGCCACAGACGCGTCCTCTAACCGCGTCGTGCAGCCCTGAACTTGTAGCAAAGCTTGGCCACGACTACACCGTCTACGCGTACGACTACTCCGAATATGAAACCCCGCTCGTCGGACAAGGAATGCTCTCATGGATCCTCGCCACCACCTCGACTACTCCCAATGCTCCCGCAAGTTCCTCCAAGACGATGGTTACCGGCAAGGTCCGCGAAAATATCTTGGGCCTGTTTAGTGGGGGGATTAAGGAGACTCTGGAGGTCAAGCTGAAACTCGTTCCGGTTCCCACCTTTCTCCAGAGTGAATACCTGGAAACCATGGAAAGATACCGCAACGTTAGCAGGGGTCTGCCTGAGGGATTCGACCACAGCCAATGGGCCGCTCTCAAGTCGAATCCGGAGTTCAACGCTTTTGCCGCCCAGGCTGCAGCGGGATCGTCTCAATCTTCGACGGCCATGCAACGCGTCAACAGCGGCGGCGTCGAAACCCTTCATCAGCTGCTCACCCAAAAGCCTGTTGAGGAAAGGCGTGGTAGCCAGTCTCACGTGCACACCCTGAGTCAAAGCCGTCAAGGCAGCAGAGCTGGTAGCCGGGCAGGCAGCAGGGCTGGTAGTCCTACCCCTAGTATGCGCTCTAGCGCTGCGCTACAGCAAATCACCCAGGATCATTCTAGACCATGTTCAAGGGGATCGTACACCAGCGAACGGCCAGTTTCACGTCATGAACCTCAGTTCGACCATCGCACGAACCAGCAGCAAGGCCAGGAGTCTGAACAGGAGGACGGTCCGCCAAGGAAGAGGGCACGTGTTGTGCAGGCTGATTGGCGCGGCAAGTCGCAATTTGGGCCTAGAGCGGACACCCTTCGGATTACAGCAAGCACTGCTGCTTCGGTCCGTGTACACAAGCCCACGCCTATCAACCCTACTGCTGGAGGATGCGCCAACTCGCTGGAGCCCCCACCTCGCGCCCCCACCCCGATCCCCCACGAGCTGCCTCAGCCGCGGAATCGTCCCTCGATCGGAGGGACCAGCTCTCTGCGCCGGGAATCCTCTTCGCAAAGCATGAGGCGTTACACCTCGCCATATGCTCCGCGTGGACCTTATTCGGAATCCGCCATTGCATCTGAAGATGAGCAGATGGCCGATGCTGAAGACTCGCCAGCAGACTTTCCCTCCTCGCCTCCAGTGTTTGGTCCGAATAATGACTCGCCGGCGGCTTCAAGCCCTGGCCTGCCAACCTTTCCTTACCTGGACGATTCTGGTTTCATGAGCGGTACTGGAATGGACCAAGACTTGGAGACAGGCATGGCTGACAAACCCGAACAAGTCCACCCAACGACCGAACCCCATACCGAGCCTCCTTCTGCAGTCATTTGTTCGGACCAATGGCAATTCGAGACTCCTGGTCCTCCCGAACTCCTGCCGACCAACGTAGGTCGAAGGCAACCGGATTATCGGTCACAACGAGCGGCTGCATCGGCAAAGCGTATGACACCAGGACCTGGACCTAAGCCTGAGACACGTGGTAGGAAGCGAAACGATTCGAAACCTCCACCTCCACCACCGCCGCCACCGAGGAATCTTGCGCCAGCACCCCCTGTGCAGGCGCGCCCGGCTTTTGTGTCTCAGCATCAACCACCCGTCGCATCAGGCCCTCCAGCGCCGCAATATCCTCAGTCTCAATCGCAGAATCAGCCCACGCCTCCTGTCGAGCAGCAAACAGACATTCCCCCGCAATCTGCCGCCCAACAGCACACTGCCCGACCGCCACAGTATTCGCCCCAGCCGCCGTCTCAGCCGCAGGATCAGCCGCAGATCCAATCCCAGACTGAAAATGATGCCCGACCACAAGCTCCTGCCACCCAATCTCACCCGGGTCTCCCGCGGCCGCAGCTCCAACAAATGCCGCAATCACACCCTCAGGCTCCTCAGGCTACGTCTCAAGCCCCGGTTGCATCTGCCATAAGTCCTCCCGCCACTGCTACAAGCGCATCTCCCGACGGGCCTACGTCGGCTACTCAGCGTAGCGGCAAGTCCCAAAAGAAGGGCTCGGCGGCGCCTAGGGCAAAGAAGACGCTTCCCCGCGCGAACACCTGGTCTGCTGGCACTCCTAAGGAGACTCAAGCTGATGAGCCAATAGTGGTTCACACCGAATCACGGGCGGGCTCACCGGCACCTCGCAGTGGGTCTGGGGCCAAGAGAAAGAAGGCCATCGAGGATAGATTGATGCAAAGCCTGGCTGAAGGTACCATGCCCGATTTCTGCGAGTGCTGCGGAGCGATCCAGACACCAACCTGGCGAAAGGCTTTCTACAAGGAGGTCGAAGGAAGACCTACTGGTATCACGACGTCGCTGGATGAGCCTGGAGCTATTGTCGGCTTTGAAATGATCCAGCCTAACCCTGACGAGGAGAACGCTGTTGAGAAATACAAGCTCTTCAAGAAGAGCTTGACTAACTTGGACAAGAATAACGGAGACTTTACGAAGATGCAACTCTGCAATCCCTGCGGCCTACACTTTTTCAAGTATGGCAACATGCGCCCAGCAGAGCGGTGGGAACTCAAGCCTAGGGCGGTTGGAGGGAAGAAGCGCAGTGGCGGAAAACCAGCCAGGAGGAAGAAGAATGATGAGAAGCAGACCATGCTGACGTTCGACGCTATGCAAGAACAGCCGTCCCAGATGATGAGCGATTATCCTGATTACGTTATGGACTATATGGACAACATGGAAAACATGGAGAACATGGACCACACGGACAACATGGACAACATGGAAAACATGGGCCATGAGCAGGAACCGCAACGGACTGAGCAACAGCAGCAGCAGCAGCAGCGGGACCAATCAGCACAGGATGCGCCACAGCGCAATGTGCCTGAATTAGCTGATGCCAGGCTTGCGGGGACGCAAAGCAACCATGACAGAGCTGAGGATGCCTTGAGGGACCAGCGCAGGAAGACTGAGTCTCAACATGATGAACGACTCGCTAAAAGGAAGCGCAGTGATGATGCCAAGGAACGGAGGGCTGTTAGCCTGGAGCCCCTCACAGAAACCTCGAATGACTCACAGGGGTCTGAATCCATTGCCGTTGGCCCGGGGCGCGCAGCGTTAGTCCGTGCCATTCACTCTAGTCCTCCCAGGTTGACCGGGCTGCAAGAAAGCGAGGTTGAGCTTGAAGATGAAATGTCCCCTACCAGGCCGACGAGGCGCATTCTCTTCCCGTCCCCTCGTAGATCTGGGCAGTTCAAGTCTTTGGAGGACGGGCAGAATGAGAGGGAGATCGCGCAGCCTGTGTTCGGCCAGCTACCCCGTCCCCCTCGTAGCGAACCTGCCACGGATGCTCAGGACAAAGAAAACGTACCTCCAGCCGAGATGGACGACAGCTTTGCCCACTTGTTCGAAGACCTCGATGGAAACCTGCTGCAGAACTGTTTCAAGTCTCCAAGGAGCGCGAAGAGCACTCGCACTTTGTCCGAGTTCATCAAGACACCAACCTCCAGGTCGAAGCGTGCCGCCCTTGGTGCCAGAGACGACCTGCTGTCTCCAGCAAATGCTGCCGTGAATGCTGCCGTGGATGATGTTCTGCTTCATTCTACGCCTTCGAAGGCTTCGAGGACACCAAAAGCGGCCATGTCTCCGTTCTCGCAGGCTTTCCTAAACGACATTACTAGAACGCCGCGGTCTGCGGCGCGTAACATGGCTGGCTGGGAGCTTAGCTCGCCCAGCAATACTGGGCTTATGGATTTCAGCAACTTCGATTTCGCCATGCCGCCAAGCACAGACATCCCATTTCCGAGTTCACCGCCTAACTTCGGTGCAAGCTTCAGCTTCTCGCTGTACGAGGACCCGCTTACGTCGACAGAGAATTTCTGGGGCGGCACATCGGTGTTCAACGGCAGTAGCGACCCTGTGCAGGGCGCCCAAGCCGAGGGCGAGCAAACGAAGGGGGATGAGGGTCTCGAGAACCGCGAGATCGAACTTGACCACATTATCGACGAGGTCACAGCAAACGTCGACAAGAGCGGCGGAAAAGACGATGGCGCTGAAAGCGCGGACACGACCGTTACGACTGGGGAAAACGGAGTGGAAAATGTGGGCGCCGCGACACCGGCCGGGTCTGAGGCAGCGGTGGACCTTATTCCTGTCGGCCCGTGAATTGTTTTAATATACGAAGCAACGATTGTTTCAAGGCCATGATATTTCTTTTCTGGCAGAAGTTTAGCGTAGCGCGCGGGGCGGAGAGTCGCGTTCTTTTCGGCTTACCGGTTTCGGGTGGGCTACTGTACTACTATGGGGTCGTTTGCATAGCGAGGCGCTGGGAAACACAGGATTCGGGCTTGTGGAGCGTGGGTTGTGAATTCATTGGAAAATACAGGGAAGGGCCGACGGCATTCGTCGGGAGCTAGGAAAGGTAGACATGGAATATTTTTCTCAACACATTTGGTGAAAGGTGGCGATGGAACAGGTGGTGGTTTTGGTGAGTTCAGGGTCAGGGTCGGGCCAGGCAGGCGCATCTGTCCCTGCAACTGCCACTGCGGGCGGCGCGCACAGCCGCGGGCGGTCACGGGCACACCCGGCGCGCATCCGCGTCGAGGGATCGGCGTCATCGTCGCCGGCTACATATCCAGCTCCTCCAGCACCTCGCAGCCCACTCGTGCCTCCACAACACACTCTCCCACGTCGACGCGGCCCTTCCCCACCGCGCCGGCCGTGCTTCTGAGTCGCCGGCGAAGACACGGTCCGACCGACCCCGGCAGACACCAAACGCGCAGGCGCACCTGAGCCTCGCGCACCGCCCCGCGACTCCTCGCATGACCCCCATCGCCCCGACCTCTCCGTCTTTCACCGCCCGCGTGCCGTCCGCTTCGACCACGCCCGTCTTTCTGTCTGCCAACACCGCAGTCGCCGAGCACGCTTCGTCACACGTCGCCGTTGCTGATCCCCATCCCTCGCTGGCTCGCAGCCAAAGCCGGGATCCTGGGACGCCGCCTTTTAAGGTTACGGTTCCAAGCCCGCGTTCCGACGCCTACCAGCCATAGGGCTCTGGAACGCTGCCAGCGTGCAAGGTCTTGCAGCGGTGCTCGCGGATTCCACATCTTCAGCCGCCAACCTGTTAGCGTGAGACTCCGGCTCGGGCGAGATATCCGACCACGCGCGTGCCACCGTCCCTCTACTTGATCCACCGTTGACCAGATCGACGCCCAGAGAGACCGCACTTACCCTCCCCAACCCTGCAGACATGGGAAAGAGAAGCGCCCCTGCGGTGGAGACCCGCTCATCCAAGAAGGCAAGAAACACCGCTTCCTACAAGACGTCCGATAGCACCACTTATTGGCACACAAAGGCAAGGGTCGCCAAAACAAACCCCAAGGCCAAGCTCGCCGTCGGGGGCAGGTCGAGTCGGCGCGACAGCAATGCCTCGTCCTCAGACACCCCACGACGCAATGTCTCTACGCGCTCAATGACTTTGAAGAAGCGCACTCAGTTCCCGTTTCTCCAGCTGCCCGCCGAATTACGCAACCAGGTTTACGATTACATGCTGGGCTTCGACGGTGTGGCGAGACTGCTTACAGACCACTATGAAGCCCACGTTCACGACAACACCCTCATGGAATGGCCCGACCGTAAGGTCCACCCTTTGCTGTTGGTGAGCAAGCAGACGTCCCGGGAGGCCGCGTACATCCTTCACCGAAAGACGCTTCGGTTGCCGCATTCGACGACGCCGAATAGCCTGATTACGGATGTCGCCTCCGTGAAGCTGCTGGAGAACCTGCGCAAGGTCGACATCACGCGCGACGATAGCTTCGGCGAGATGCATACGTGGTGTGACTTCCTGGAGTTCTTCAGGCTGATCAGGTCCGCCGTCAACGTATGGACCAGATCGCACAAGCTGCAGGAGCTCACCATCATAATGAAGGGTTCACAGGTCGTGACACATCTGGCCACATGCCCAGCCCAGGGCCACTGCTACTTCCTGGATGAGATTGAGAAAATGATGTCCAGCCTTGAAGAGCTCCGTGGTATCAAGACTGTTACTTTTGGCGGTTTCTTGGAGGAGTATGCGACGGAGGCCAAGAAGTGGATGGAGACGCCGCCAGTTTATCTGTTCAAGACGCTCGACAACAACCTGCGGCGGAAGATCTACGGCTACCTCGTGGATATCAACGATGCCAACGATGCTCTCGTTAAGGCGAGCAATACGGCCGTTGCCTCGTGGAACCCCCCAAAGACGATGGATGCGATAGCACCGTCTATGACTTCCCCCAACCTGCTCCGCGTGAATCGGAAGATCAACTCCGAGGTTCTAGAAGCTATGTACGACCAGACTTTCACCATCAGTGCTCCCCCGCCGCACCATGTACACACTTGCACGAGCGTGACGAAATTCATCGGACCCAATGTCCTCCAGAATATCCGCCACCTGGCCCTGGATATCGACTCCCGCGGCTCTGCCTTCGTCGCGGCCGATTGGCGCATCTTGATCAAGGAACTTGCCGAGAAGCTGAAAGCTAATAGCGACCGGAATCTTGAGACGCTCCACATTAACATCAAAGATGCGGCATGGGTCAAGGAACATGTCCAGGCGGAGAAGAAGTCATTGTCCGGGAGGGCATTCAAGGAGAAAGAGACTGATTTCTATGGTCTCAAGACACTGGGCAAGTTGGCGACGAAAAGATTGAACTATACCTGGTTGCGCCAGATATCGTTCGGAGACGGTGTGAGCGATGAGGTCAAAAAGACGTTAAGGGACAAGCTATGTGGGGGCAAGTCCAACAGGTACTTCCAGGAGGCGAACTCAGCCTATGGCTTAGACGGCCTGGTTGCAGATGAATGAAGCGTGACCCAGCATCCCGGACGGCGAGCTCGCGTCCGAAGATCCTTTTTCTTTCCTGGAACAACATTCCTTCTCCGGAACAACATTCCATCCCCTTTTCATTCCCATGATCAATCACGACCTTCTTCTCTCATTCCATTACAAACGGTAGTGGTCTCTTACGTTGTGCATCGGTAAGCAAGTCACGCCTCCACTCAATCTTGCCTTCAGCTAGCCCAGCGGCTAGAGACGGGGAAGGGCGGACGTGGACATTCTAATGATGGGCGGCTGCGGATGATAATTCCGCTAGCACGACCAGGCCTGACTTGACTTATCATTGGCGGAGGAAATGAGTGTTTCACCGATATCTGGATCCATGATTGGGCGGGGGTTGCCAGGTTGCCAGGTGCCGTTTCTTTTTCCTTGCCGATTTTCTTTTTCCTTTTTCTCCACGGAGTAATCTTAACGGTGTTTTTTTTTTTTCTTTTGGTCCGGGGTAATTCGGAAATGATGCTCTCGGTACATCCATCGGAAGGAAGGTTCCTTTTTTTTCTTCCCCCCTTCCCTTCGTGTATTGTTACCCACCCACCCCTTGGTGGGGGGTCTTGGCATTGCCACACTTTTTCATGCACAACGGTTGTGCTTTCGGATTTATGGATTTTCTGGGGAATCAAGCACCGGCGTGTGACGCGTGGCATGACTGCATATGTGCCGAGCAGAAGAGACGAAGACTTTTGTTGGTGGGGGACGACGAAATGCCTCGGGCGAGGGCGGTCATGACTTTTTTTTTTCTGCTTCTTCTTCTTCTTCATCATCATCATCATGTCTAGATGGGTTTTTGTTGATCGTGCTCGTACGTGTATGTAGCGAGACCTGCTAGTTGTTACCCTGCTCGTCGTATCTACGGATGGGATGGGGGTCTTTGATTGAGACTTTGTGGTGTAGGCCAATGAGAAGAACTTGGGAGAAATTTTATTCTTGCTTTTGGGCATTGTGACTTGGCATCTGGCTTCCTAAATCGGCTTCTCCCTTGCTCTGTTTTTCTTGTTCGGTGGTAACGAGTAAATGGGGATCTGCAATATTCGGGAATGCATATATATTTGTGTATAACTACGGGGCTTCAAAGTGATGCGTAGCTGGGCATTGGGTTCCGACGGGAAAACTCGGAAACTAGAACGTTGGTGGAGGAGCAAACGGTGGGGAGGAGAAGGACGGTAATTGATGTAGTTGGTCTTCTTCATCTTAGTTCTTTCCCTCTTTCCCTCTTCACACTTACTCACAGTGCCCCACCTGTAGGGACGGAAGGCATTACTAGTAACAGGCATCTTTTGTTTAGGAGCGCGGCAAGTCTGTGCTTCGGGACACGGCCTACGTCTTCAAACATGCCTGTAAGATTAGGTGCACGGCGTTGCAGTGAATTGGGTGTTTGAAAGTTGATTGATATACTGGTGGTACTGCTAGTACAATCAGCCCATATGCATAGGCGGGTATAGTCATGAATTTTCATGACCAGCTGCTGTCCTACGGGATCTCTAACAGCGCGCTTGAAGCGCAATCATGTTGTGTAACCTTAAGTCTTTGGCTTCTGAAGGCCTCGAACGCCAGTAAAAATCCAAGCAGCGCTTGCATGAAAGAGCCCGTAAAGCCATTCCAATGCTAAAAAAAAAAAAAGTAATGCATAATGTGGCTTCGGCGCATTGTCGCCAAGTATGCAACCTCGACCGTGCTTTTCTTTTAGATGTTGAAGAAGTCGTCGTCGAATGTCGTGTCACCGCCGCCGGTGCTACCCGTACCCGCCATATCGAAATCAGTGTAGTTGAACAAATCGTCGAACGTGGAGTCACCCTGACCGAACATGTCGTGGATGTCCTGGTTCTCCTGTTGCTGCTGGCTCTGCTGAGCCTCGTCTTTCTTCTTCTGCTCCTCTTCCTCCTTCTTTTTCTTTTCTTCCTCCTCCCTCATCTTCTTCTCTTGCTCCTCCTTCTTCTTCTTCTCTTCCTCCTCCTGCTTCCTCTTCTGTTTCTCTTCGGCAGCCTTCTGCTCGGCAGCCTTGTCGAGCGCGGTGAAGTCGATTTCAGGCGCGGCGTCCTTGCTGGTGCCGGATTCGTCGGCTACGGCATTGGTGTCACTGTTCGCGTAGCTCTCAAGGCCGGGAAGCAGTGCAAAATCGAATTCGTCATTGCCGTCCATGTTCGTGTCGCTTCCGTTGTTCTCGTTGTCGTTGCTGGCCGCGAAGTCCTCGAACATGCTGTCGAAGTCGGCATTGTTGTTGACGCCCGCCGTGGTGGGGGTGCGTCCGAACAGATCGTCCGTTGTAGCAGTGGCCGGCGCGGGCTGCGCCGAGTCGCCTGCGGACACCTGGGTCTGGATGGCCGGCGGCCGCGGAGGGAGATGGGTATGCGCGGCGACGGAGGGCGCGTCTGCCGTCGGCTTTGAGCTGTTGGTCGCCGCTGCTGGTGCGTCGGCCATGTCGACGTCCTTCTGCTGTCGCTGCTCTTGCTTGACCGGGGCGACCGGGACGGGTGCCGCCGCCTTCTTCTCCGCAGCTATCTTCTGGGCAGCTTCGGCGGCGCGCTCCTGCTCTTCCTTCTCCCGCTTCTCCCGCTCCTCTCGCTGTACGGCGAGGTCTCGGCGTAGGACTGCCTTCGCACGGCACTACGGGAACAAAGTCAGTTGAGATTGGACGCCCTTCGCGCAGCGTGCCAGCTTACAAGCTCGTTTTCAATCTCATCAAGGCAATGGTGGAAGCGCTCATAGCTCGCAGAGATGGAAATATTGTTGTGTCTCGGGCCGTTGAGGCCTTGGGTCGACGGGAAGGTGAGCTTCGGTCGCTGCGGATTCTTCATGCTATGGCCGACTTCGAGCAGCTAGACACGATGAGCAATCGGGCGGCGACGGTGCATGAGGCGGCGCATCACTCACCGCGCCATTGAGCATGGCCTGCATCGACTCCAGCAGGGCGCCCGCATTGTGAGGGTGGCGGGGCGGCATGTTGGCGGGCTTCTGCGTCGTCGTCGGCGGCGGCACCTGGGCCGGCTTGGTGTCGGGCTGCGCAGCGGTGGCCATGGTGAGGGCCGGTGGGGTGCTGGAGCGCGGCGGGCGTTGGGCGGACGCAGTGTGGACGCAGTGTGGGTGAGGCGCGTCGCACTGACGGCTGTGGCCAGCTGTGGCGGGGCGGGCGGTGGTGAAGGGTGCGGTGGCAGTGAGCAGGCGTCAGGCGGCGCACCGCGGGAGAGCGACAGGCTCGCTCGCCGGGTCGGAGCGAAGCAGCACGGGCAGCAGGCGAGCGGCTAGGGCAGCAGGGCGGCACGGCAGGCAGGGTCAGCGGTGGTTTGGCGGCGCGGGCTTTCTCGAAACAGCGCAGCCCTCAGGCATGCGGCTCGCAGCGCACGTGGAGTCGCCCTAGACTAGGCAGTGCCCTGCTCACGACCGAAGCTGTCGACTCCACCGGCGATCCCGCAGGCCGCGCGCCGTTGGACAGCGGCTTGATTCAGGCGCTATTCTTAAGTTAGCGCGCGAGCGGGCCGCCGGTCGAATTTCGAGCCCTAGGCTGGGTAGCGCGCTTTCCTCGCGGCGGCAGCGGGAGAGCCCAAGAAGTTCTTACACCTCGCATCACTCACCCCACAGCTCGACTGCGCGCCGACAGCTCTGCACGTCGCTTGCTCGCCCAAGCGCCCCCCCTCGTCTCTTTTCCTCTCCCCTCCATCCTCCCTTCCTCACCCTTCCGCCCCCGCGTTCCTTGTGTCTGCCCAACGCGAAACCGCCGTCTTTCCCTGCACGGCCTCGACGCCTCCCGTCGCCGTCCCAGCGAGTCGGTTTCCGTACCTGTACCCGCACACAACCTCGCTCGCCTCGCCCACGCACGCCCTCGCTCGCTGCGAGCGCCCCCCATCTCTGCATCGCCCGCCATCTGCATTCGCTCGACGGCCTGTCTTTGGCTGCGTCCGCGGTCCCGCCAACCACTAGCTCTCGCTCGTCCGCTCCGCCCAACAGCAGCTCCGTCGCGTGTCAGTACCACCAACCCCCACGCGCCAGACAGCTCCCCATCGCGCCTGAAGCTCGCTTGCTCATCCCACTGCCAGACTGCCATCTCGCATCTCCGCAATGGACGACTCGGCTGCGTCTGGCGCCTCGCTGCCTCCGCCCCCGGCCCCCGCTGGCGCCCCGGGCTACGACAATGGGGCCCAGGGCAACCCGCAGGCCTCGCAGGGCCACATGCCGCCGCCGCCGCTTGCTCCCGTCATAATCCCCCAGAACACGAACCCCATCCCAACGGCCATCAGCTCGCCAATGTCGGGCAGTGTCATGTCGCCCACCTCGGCTGGCGGCTACGTTCGTCGCGCCGCCCCGGAGCCGAACAAGCGCGCCCTGTATGTCGGTGGCCTGGACCCTCGCATCACCGAGGACGTCTTGCGCCAGATCTTTGAGACTGCTGGCCACGTCGTGAGCGTCAAGATCATCCCGGACAAGAATGTACGTAGCCCTCTTTTTTCCTCGGCTTTCTCGGCACGCGGTCGCGTCGCATACGGGGACCTGCGCCACCCAAGCTTTGCAGCTTGCTATCGATATGTGGTGGTCGACGGCGCAGTACGAGCTTGCTGCCCCGCACAGCCGTGCTGGTCCCCGCGTGCGCTGCGACAACGCGATGCTGCTCAGCAGTCGTGGATCCCCCCTCTCTCCCCTCACCCTGCCCTCCAGTGTGCGCGAACATCCCCCTTACAAGGCTAATGTATGTAGAAATTTCAGTCCAAGGGTCTCAACTATGGTTTTGTTGAGTACGACGACCCTGGCACAGCTGAGCGTGCCATGCAAACCCTGAACGGCCGTCGCGTCCACCAAAGCGTAAGTCGCCTAGCCCTCCCGCTTGGTCCCACCTTAAGTGACACCTGCAGCAGGAGATTCGCGTCAATTGGGCCTATCAATCGAACAACCAACCCAAGGAGGACACTTCCAACCACTTCCACATCTTCGTCGGTGATCTGTCGAACGAAGTCAACGATGAGGTGCTCCTTCAAGCTTTCTCCGCTTTCGGAGCTGTTTCTGAGGCCCGCGTCATGTGGGACATGAAGACCGGTCGCTCCCGTGGTTATGGTTTCGTCGCCTTCCGCGACCGCTCCGATGCTGAGAAGGCCCTGAGCTCCATGGACGGCGAGTGGCTCGGCTCGCGTGCCATCCGCTGCAACTGGGCAAACCAGAAGGGCCAGCCCTCCATCTCCCAGCAGCAGGCCATGGCCTCCATGGGAATGACTCCCACCACCCCCTACGGTCACCACCATTTCCCCACGCACGGCGTCCAATCCTACGAAATGGTTGTCAACCAGACGCCGGCCTGGCAAACCACGTGCTACGTCGGCAATCTCACTCCCTACACGACCCAGTCCGATCTCGTTCCTCTCTTCCAGAACTTTGGCTACGTTGTCGAGACTCGCTTCCAGAGCGACCGCGGCTTTGCTTTCATCAAGATGGACACCCACGAGAACGCTGCCATGGCCATCTGCCAGCTCAATGGCTACAATGTCAACGGACGTCCGTTGAAATGCAGCGTATGTTGACCACCGACCAGGTTTTTAATTATCTGTTACTAACAGGATTGCAGTGGGGCAAGGACCGTCCCCCGACTGGCCAGTTCGATGGCTATTCCCCGGCCGGCGGCCCCAATTCCGCCTTCCCGCCCACGCCTAACGCCTACTTCCCGCAGTACGGTGGACCCGGCGGCCCCATGGGCTCTCCTCAGGGTACGTCTGCCCCCGGGTCGAATGTATGCCTTCTTGGAGCTGACAAAGGTCTAGGTCCCAGCCCCGGTGCTCAGCCATTCGCGCAGAGCCAGGGTGGCTTCGGCGGCCCCGCCATGGCTCAGCCTTACCAGCAGATGCCGGGCAGCGCTGGAGGTTTCGGTCGTGGCAACGCCGGCGCGCAGCAGTGGGCTCAACCGACCCCTGGCGGCTTCGGTCAGGTCAACAACGGCTTCCAGGGATACTCGGGCTAAGTGGCCCCGCCCACGATTCCTTGCGCAACGGCCGAGTTTTCGCGTACGTCTTCGCTTCGACTTTCGCCTCTTCACACGAGAAGCTTCGCGCTGTGCTTGGATAACTACCGTATGGTCGCTTTCACATTTGTAAAAATGATGGGATGCAAGCAACTTCTTCCTCCCCCTTGCGCCGGTTCATACTGTAGTTGTCCTTTTATTCTAGGAGAAGTGGGGTTTTGACGGGTTCACAACAAATTGCTGCGTTCACACAAGGGTCAAAGGATTGCGAGTGGATTTCTTCTGCACTCCAACAAGCATGTCGACACGGTTTCTTCATCAAATGCCGGGGTTCTTTAGTTCTGTCGTCCTTGCAACTGCTCTGCAATGATTCTTCTATTTGGAAAAAAAATTGCTGGCTTCTTTTTCGTTGGTGGTGGTTCAAATCAGACAAATCATGATGTAACGTGCTTCTCTCTGCTCTTTACAGAAAATCACTTTCTTATCTACTACACATACCCCTTGGTCGCAGGTACTGGTCGCTTTCTCATTAGCTTCATCGGCGAGCGTTTCTTTTCTGAGTTTATCGGAACGATCTGCAATGGGCTCCGCTTTCAGTATCTCGTACACTTTGATATGGTTTTCCTCACAAAACGCTGTTTTCCTAAGCTGAGATTTCATTCGCACACGTTACTGCTCGATTAGCTGCATGCTCGGTGTTCGCATGGGATACCACTTCGGAAGTGCACAAAGGGGCATCACCTTTGCGTGTTTGGACACGAATTACGAGGCATGAGATGATGACATGGCCGGAAGAGACTGCTTGTTGCATTTCCTTGCATCCACATTTTCCAAAAGACCTTCTTCGCGAGCGTAGTGCACGCCGCCGCTCCGCTATTGCGCGAGAGATTTCTTCCATAGAGGGCCGAGGACTCGGTCGTTTCCTTGCTGTTCTTCGTTCAAAGGTTGGAAAAAGGCGCCTGGGTCGTTCGAGGTAGGAGGAGAGTGAAAAGAAAAGGAATGGAAAGTAAATGGAAAAGCTAGGATGGATTGAATGATTGATGAGATGTTCTACTTTGACTCGCGGGCTTTGGTGTTGGTGCATCTCGCTCGATGTTGTGTCGTGCGTTGTGCGTATGACGGGCGGTTGATCGCCCATGCTTCCCGAGCACGACATGCCAGAAATGCCTATTAGGACAGTTGATGCCGTATCTGGATGTTGCTAGTGCTGGACTTACTCGTTTTGCCCAGGGTCTAATCGCGCCGACCCGACCCTGTTTTGGTCACGTGCGCAGTTCCCTAATTATCTGGCCCGTGCCGTGCAGCGCGACGCGTCTTTCACCACCGCGGCACCTCGATACGCGAGGCAACACCCCGATGCCTACGGCGGCCACCACGCTTACCCTTTTTGCTACTCTCTGCATTGTCCTCACCATATACTGTATGGTGTCCGGTCTCTCCGCCCTCATTGCTCGTTTGCGTCTGCGTCCTCTCGCTCGCACTCCAGCTGCCGCCACCAAGCTGCCGCCGCCGCCGCCGCGCTCATCTTCCCGCTTCCCTGTTACCTATCCCGCCTACCACTCCACTTTAACGCGTCCATACACCGCCCCCGCCATGTTCAAAAAGGCTGTCGACTCCCACCACCAGTCCTCCAGACCCGCAAAGCCATCGCTTTCCCAGCAATTGTTCCCCGGCGCCGCACCAGCGCAACAGACCGCAAAGCTATCCCAAGCTGCAATCAACCCAAACAACTCGCGGCCACTCGCTGCAACCACCGGCAATACGAGCAGGACAGGCGCAGCAGCGCACATAAGCGGCGACTCCCGTCCCGTACACAACGGTGCAGGCGGTCTGAAGCGGACTTCGGGCGGCTTGATAAAGGCATTGGATTCAGAGAAGGCATTCGGCGACGACGATTTGCCCAAGGCTGGGTCGCAGCGTAATCCCTATACCATCGGCGATACCACGACGGCGAAGAAGCCGACTGCGCCCGCCATGAACAACACCGCACCCGTGTGGTTTGACGAGAACGACTTCGACGACGACATCGACCTCGACGTTGAAGACCCCTCCACCAAGAGCACCGTCAGCTACTCTCCCCTGGCGCCTAAAAATGCCGCGACAACGAAGCTGGACCCGCCCCCCAAACCTCAACCGCTGCCGCATGCCAATGACTACGAGCCGCGGAGACAAGGACAGCGTTGGGACTCTGGCTATCATTCGCAAAGCACCCGGGCTGAGCCTACCGTAGAAGCTGAGCCTGCGCCAGACGCGACTCAGCAGATTCCGTGGTCCTCGTCTCCGATAGAACACATTCAGGCGCAACCACAGGCTACAGCGCTGAAAAGGTTCCTCTATTCCGGCCCGGATGATCCAGAAGATAGGCCCAAACCGCCGAAGAAGAGAACGCTGCCTTGGCTTGAGGAAGAAAAGAAACGTGAGGAGTCGATTGCGAAATATGAGAGCTCGAAGCCCCAGCCGAAGGACAACAAGTTGCTGTGGAACACTTCCCTGACCGCGATGAAGCAGATGCAGAAGAACCACCGTGAGCGTGATGTGAACAAAAAGATGACAAGGACGTACTCTACTGGCACGAGTGGACTGATTGCGGATTCTATGCGCAGCAAGAAGGGCAAGCTTTCGAGGGTCTTCCTCAGCGAGGAGCAGACGCACGTCTTGAACCTTGTCGTGAACGAGGGCAAGAGCGTCTTCTTCACCGGTTCTGCAGGTACCGGTAAATCCGTTCTTCTCCGAGAGATTATTGCAGCACTTAAGAAGAAGTACATCCGAGAGTCGGAGCGTGTTGCCATCACCGCTTCCACTGGTCTGGCGGCCTGTAACATTGGCGGTGTGACACTGCACAGCTTTTCTGGAATTGGCCTCGGTAACGCGCCGGCTGAGGAGCTTGTCAAGAAAATCAAGCGCAATCAGAAACACAAGCATCGGTGGATGAGGGTCAAGGTCTTGATCATTGATGAGGTGTCCATGATTGACGGTGATCTCTTTGACAAGCTGGAGGTTATCGCGCGGAGCCTGCGCAACAACGGTCGTCCCTTTGGAGGTATCCAGCTGATCATCACTGGAGACTTTTTCCAACTTCCGCCCGTTCCGGAGAAGAACAAGGTCGCGAAGTTTGCGTTTGATGCCAACACGTGGAACACGGTGATTGAGCACACGATCGGTTTGACACACATTTTCCGTCAAAAGGATCCCGTGTTTGCCGGAATGCTCAACGAGATGAGAGAGGGTCGTCTTTCCCCAAGTTCCATCGAGGCATTCAGGCGGCTCAATAGGCCTCTTGAGGCGGATAGCGGCATCGAGGCAACCGAGCTCTTCCCGCTCCGCCAACAGGTCGAGGAAGCAAACCGAAGACGCATGACAGTTCTCCATGGAGACGTGCGCACATACGAAGCCAAGGATGGTGGGACAATCCAGGACAAGACCCAGCGCGACAGGATCCTGGCCAACTGCATGGCTCCGGAAGCCATCCAGCTGAAGAAGGGCGCCCAAGTGATGCTCATCAAGAACATGGACGAGACGCTCGTGAACGGCTCGCTCGGCAAGGTCATCGGCTTCATGAACGAAGCCATGTTCGACAGCTACCAGCAGAACGAAGAGCAATACCTCGGCGCGTCGTCAACGGCAAACAACCCGGACGACCCAGAAGAGCAGATGCTGCTCGAGCAGCGCCGGCGAGCGAAGATCACCGACCTACTCAACGCCAACTCGCAGCTGTACCCCGTCGTCCGCTTCACGCTGCCCGACGGCACGCTGCGCGACCTGCTCTGCCAGCGCGAGTCGTGGAAGAACGAGCTGCCCAACGGCGAGGTCGTGGCCAGCCGCTCGCAGGTGCCGCTCATCCTGGCGTGGGCGCTGAGCATCCACAAGGCCCAGGGCCAGACGCTGGAGCGCGTCAAGGTCGACCTCGGCCGCGTCTTCGAGAAGGGCCAGGCGTACGTGGCGCTGTCGCGCGCGACCAACATGGCCGGCCTGCAGGTCATGAACTTCGACCCGAAGAAGGTGAACGCGCACGAGAGGGTGCGCTCGTTCTACGCCAGCCTGAGCAACGTCCAGGCCGTGGCCGAGGCGAAGAAGAAGAGCAAGAAGAGAGGCATGACGGCGGAAGAGTACGAGAGGAGCGTTGTGGAGGACGATTGGGCGGATGGTGGCGGGGAATTTGCGTATGGAGGGTTGTGAGCGGCCGTGGGTGTTGTGTAGTAAAAAGGGGTTTCACAAAACAAAGGGAGTTATTTTACCTTGTGGTTGCTGGGTCTGGCTTAGATTGGGGGGGGGGAGGTTTTGCTTCTTCTTCCTTACTACCACCTGAAGAAGATGATTGCATTGCTAGGTGTTGCTCGGGGTTTTCTCTCTCCCCCCACCCCCTCTTTGTCTTTTCTTTTAGGATGGGGGTTTCGGCGTAGCGATGGGGAATACCTGCCGTAAATTCCTTTTGGCGGAGATAAAGGGTAACTATACTCAATGTAGAGGGTTTGATATCTGCGCTGTTCGGTTGTTGTTGTTCGAGACTTGGTGGGTGGCGATTGGGCACGGCGTTGGCATCGAGGTAAAGAAGTCGACGTGTACAAGATCTCGAGGTATCCCTGCAGCGGTCTTTGTCTCTTGGAGGGATTCTCGACTTCAAAAGCTAGGCCGATCTTCTCTTCAGCATCGTTACACAGCCTTCTCCCTTCCTGTCCGTCGACGGCACTTTGCACATTGGGCGCCACCATGCTCTTCCTCCGGGCTTTCTTGCCTCTTGCCTTGCTCTTCACGGCCGGTGCTACTGCTGCCCCAAACAGGCGCTATGCACGGGTCGACCGCCGCGACGCTTCGGGAAGTGCATCATCCTCTCAGGGTGCTGAATCGGTGACCACGACACCCACTGTCGCCCTTTCCAGTAGTGCCACCTCTACTGTCAGCACCGCTACCACGACCAGTGCTGCTGTGTCTAGTGCCTCGACTACCTCAACGTCCGCCAGTTCCACGACCGGCGCTTCTGTGTCTAGTACCTCGACTACCTCAGCATCGGCCAGTTCCGTGAACAAAACTACGGTGTCCAGTAGCACCTCGACTACCTCGACTACCTCGACTACCTCGACATCGGCTAGCTCTGCGGACACAACTACGGTGTCCAGTAGTACCTCGACTACCTCAACATCGGCCAGTTCCACGGGCACAACTACGGAGTCTGGTACCACTGTCTCCGCGACTACCACGCCCATTTCTAGTGCGAACAGTCTCAGTACGGCCACAGCCAATGCGGCCTCCTCCACCGCCACCGCCAGCCCCACCACGACGAACGCGCTGTCGGTCCTCTCCGCCGCGGCTGCCAGCTTGTCCTCCGCTTCGGCTGCCAGCATGTCCTCCGCTGCGGCTGCCAGCATGTCCTCGTGTTCGATGTATGCGTCGTCCACGGTCGCCAGTGCCAGTTCCAGCGCCAGTGCGGCAGCGGCAGCGGCGACAATGCCCTCTTGGCTCAACATCTGGCCGGATCAGCATTACAACACAAACCCGGACGTCGCCTTTACAGCCTTCACCCTATTCCGGAACTCTACCGATAACGCCAGCATTTCGGAGGCCATTCCGATTATTGCTAACCAAGGCACGTGTACGAACCTAAGTACGAACGGCTTTCTAGGTGGGGAATGGGACAATCGGGCGGACGGGTATTACTTCCATGAGCTGGAGGCTCAGAAGGCGACTTGCACGGTCTTTATGTAGGTCGTTTCTCTGCCTTGTTTTACTGCGTACCCTACGTGCTAACACTGGGAAATTAGTCTTCCTGGTTGCGGAGGTGGTGGATCGGTGGGCCTAAACGCGAGCGCGGCAGATGGAGGTTTCCTTTACTTTGTGGGGGACATGGTGCGCAACGTCTCGAGCTACCATTGTGCTTGGAAAGATGGAGCGAGGGCGAAGTTTATTGGTTATCAATGACGGTGCGTGGGATGTGATGGTTCGGGGTAGGTGCTTGGGAGCGTCTTTTGCTTGTAGCTGCATATCACCAAGGGTGTGTTTGTAGTTCAACACAGAAAGTGCTCTGCACTATTCAAAGCTCGGGGAGTAGTAATTGGGCATATATTGAATGGTTAAGAAATTACTTTCGCCTATTTCAATAGGGTACATACAGTTGATCAGCCGACCAACAGCTCTTGAAAGTTCGCCGTGTAGTTCGAAGGCGTCGCTGCATTGCGTCATATTGTGGTTCTTCTCCCTCATCCTTCACACCTTGAGCGCCGCAAGTGTAGTGGTGCTCTGGAAACTTTTGCCGGAAGGGAAATCTGGATGACGGTGTTGGTCGACTTTGTGAAACCCCACAGCTTGAGAGCAGAGACGTGCAAACAAGTCGTAACAAACTTGAAAATCCCTTCTTGGAATCTCAGAACCATACGATGAGTACCAACCAAGACGGTTTGACCAACATTTTGCAGTACTGAGACCCCAACGCCAGCACTATTGGGGCTCACTTCGACAGTTTGCGCCATGAATGCGGAGCTGGTGATGACAGCCCTCACCTGTCTGACCTCATGGGTATATAAACTGAGAATGCCCACGAGTAATAGTCCCCAAACGCCTCTCCGCAACATTTTCATCGCGATTTGGCGTCTGCATTACTCTTTCATCATTGAAAATGTATCTTTTCCTCTGGTTTCTTCTCCTGTGCGTTTCCGCCAAAGAGCTTACAGAGACCTCGTTCATGGTAGAAGTAACATCTTATACTGCTGCTACTAGCGTCGAAACGGTCTTACCTGCCGACATGAAGAGAACACCATCAGCAAAGGCAACAAGCACCACATCCGTCGATTCCAAGAACCCACCTCGAGTTTGTTGGATCAACAATGGAAAGAGAGGCTGCATTCGGCCAATCAGTTTCGCGCTTCACAATGAAGATGGTGCATTCTGGACATCAGCCGTGCCAAATGAGTGTACCAACTTTCAGAACTCAATACGTTACAAATGGCTCGTGATGGGTGCAACAGAATACGAGCTGCCTTTCCAGTCTGCGCCGGAAACTGGCAATGCGACTTGCACTGTTTACCCGTAAGTGTTATCTTGAGACTCCAGCAAGATTCAACGGACCATCTGCTTACTTGCATATTATAATTTCTATAGGTATAGAGATTGCATTGGACTTGATCAAGCCCTTTGGCCCAGTTTGAAATCTGCTTCATTGAACGAAGATGTCCTAGACGGTGTGGCGAGCTGGAACTGTACTTGGATGAAACGAGAAGGAGGTGAATCAGAATCGCCTGGTAGCACTAGCGATCTCATCCCTGATACTCCCAAAACTGGTTAATGGTCTCCATTTTCTCTTTGTTCAATAGAGACGATCCACAATGAAACAATATCTCGAGAAATCCTGAATGGCAAAGGCTCCACAAAGCTCTATCTGAATTTCCCAGCATCATTTTGATCGGGTGACGTACGATTTTCCCCGGCGTTTGCAGCATACCCTTCTTTCCACAAGAGCGCGTAATGAACATTGCCCAGAACAACGCCACGACACACATCTCGCCGCGCCAGCAGGCAAACCGCCTTAGATCTTGAACAATGCCTTTGTGTTGTCCCGCCACCCCACTACATATACCACCGCCCCGCAAGTCCTTCAGTGTCGCCAGCACCCAGAACATCCTCGCAAACATGCAGCTTCTCCACGCCAATCTCCTCGCGCTTCCGCTTGCCGCTTCCGCCGGCCTTGTTCGGCGACACCAACCCCACGGCCCGGACGCAAGTTCACTTCCGGCTGGGGCACCTCATCTCACCAACCAACATGGCACTATTTTCCAAGCCAATGCCACGCAAGCGCCGTATGCCAACCAGACAACCTCGCACGGCGGTGTTGTCACGCCCGGACCGCCGTTGCGGCCGGTGGAGGGGAATGGTACGGTCACTGTGACGGTCACCACGTCGAGAGCATACAGGCCGCCGGGTGGGGTGCCGGATAACGGGCTGGATTGCATGCCGCCGTAGAGGTGGCCTTTGCTCTGAATAGATTACACTGCATAGAAATTGATTACATTCTTATTTCGGACTTCGAAAATGCGCTTTGTGGCTGTCCTTGTAAACTGTGAACCTTCATTAATCCTTGGCTGATTTTATTGCGGTACTGGCCTCTCGCGCGTGAGGGATTCGACCAAGTGTACTGTCCATGAAGATCCGGTACGCGTGATCACCAGACTAGTATCGATCATCGTATCATCCTTTGAAGTCGTTGTACTTTACTTCATGTTCGTGCGATCTCACTTTTCGATTGGCTCTTCCGACCCATTTCCTGTTGGAGTAGCCTTCTTCACCCTCGCTCGGTTCACTAAGATCTTCACTGCCACTGTTGTGTGTTGTTGATACAACAGTGAAAGCGGCAATGAAATCGATTGTGTCTACGAATATCCTCTTAAACTTTTCGCTCAGCCTCTCGTGTTCGAAGCGTTGGGTTCAGTTGGCATCAAGCGGAGTGTATAGTTGCCTCTCAAACCCGGCCAATCTATCTGCTGTTGGTTTTGGACACGAGGACGTTGATAGAAAGAGGTTTGCTCGGCCGGAACTACGTTGAGGAACATGCGCTGCTCTGACTCCCAATGTTGGCGGCTTGGCTCAGTGTGCTGGACAGTTGGATATTTGACACAGCTCACAAATAATTTGCTTGAACAGCATACCAGCATGCGGTTGGTCAATGATCGTGATATGGTGCGGTTAGTCTTTCAGATTTATATAGCCAATCAGATGCTGTGAGACACTGAAATAAGAGGGCTATTAATAAGACATCTGTGTCTCACGGTTACGCCAAATTGACCGTTGGCCAACGGGTTGGTCCACAGTCACACGGTCTCTTGGCCTTCTTCTGTTGCTTTTCCAGAGCGGGCAAACGTCAGTTGCCGCAAGGCTGGAACACGAATCAACGAGCGCACACCAGAGCCAGCTGGGTTTAAAACCGGAGTAGCTCGCCGACCGCCGGGAAGCCTCGAGCTCCTCACCAACTCCCTCCGGTGTGCAACCCGAACCACCGCACACCCGGCCGCAACCATGAGATTCAGCGCCGAAGTTGCGCTGAGCCTGTTCCTCTACGGCGTCACCACATACTCGGCTCCCTCACCTACGCAAGCGCCGCCACAGTGCCCACCCTCACCCCCAGATCCGAACAACTGTGATAGAGTTGGCACAGGCGATACCGGTTCGAAGTCCGGTGATGGCGTTGGCAAAGGATTTGCCCTAACTTACGAGCTGGATCTCAGCAACAACTGCCACGACATGCACAATTTTCGAGCTGCTGAGGCAGACCAGTGCTACAACATCGATGAGATATGGTTCACCTGCCGGCCGGCGTTATCCTACGACTTCGACGACAGTGGTTCATACTGCACTGTGTGGGAGTAAGCCAATGCTGATCATGACTTGAGCGATAAATCAGCTGACAATGCGCTGTAACAGATCTCGCGACTGTGACGGCGACAGAGGATCCTTTCAAGATCTGGAGAACATTCAGGCTGGTAAATTCGGTGCGGACGGAAATTCCTCGATGACGGTCCAGAGCTACAAGTGTGTTGCGAACGACAAGACAAGTCCCATCAAGGTGGATTAACATACTTACATAAAGATCTCAATTCCATATCATTTCAAGATCGCGACACATCCGTATTGACAGTCCCCCGCAACGCATATGCCAAATCCTCCTGCACCCACTCCCACTCCCTCAGCTCCGCCTTCCCCGAACCCCCGTCCTCCACGACCGCGTAGACCCTCCCAGCCTCCGTCGCCGCCACCGACGAATACCTCGCCACGCTCTGGAACGGATTGCTCGAGTTGGCCGCGTCGATGCTCTGCCACTCGCCGTCGTCGACAATCTTGTTCATCTTGTTCATCTGGAGCAGCCCGATGCCGCCCGCGCCTTCGGCGGCGGGCATCGTGTACAGGACCTGCAGCCCGCCGACATTGGCCATCTTCTCGTTGTAGCCCCAGCTGAAGCCGGCCATGTTGGTGTTGTCCGGAAGTCGTGGTTGGTCGGAGTCATTGAAGTGTCCTGCAGTTCGTCGTAACCCAATTATTAATTTCCTATTTTTAGAACTTACTCTACTAATTGAAGCGAGGGAGTGAGGAGGAGGGAGTGAGGAGGAGGGAGTGAGGAGGAGGGAGAGAGAGAGAGAGAGAGAAAAGGGGAGAGCTTACTCATAAAGTCAATCTTGCCGTTTTCGCGGTAGTGATACTGCCACAGCACGTTCGAGTCGACGAAGAACAGCGACACCCACGGCGTTCTGGCGGTGCGGTTGTAGTCGTAGATGTAGTGCGGCACGAGCGCGAGGCTCGCGTTCACCGGTGGTTTGTGGATCGTGATGCTTTGGCCCGCGGCAACGTCGCTGTTGTCAACTTTCGTCAGGCCTTTGCCATCGAAGGCGTCGAAGTACCCCTCCGGGTCCTGGAACCAGGCGTCCGAACGGTCCAGGTAGGAAGGATGTTGGCAGCTGTAGGTTGCGAGGTGCGAGTTGTCAGGTATTTTTATGGTACTGTCAAAGGAACCGGGGGTCCAGTAGGGATCGGAGGGGTTTGAGGTTTGGAGTCGGCGCAGGCTTGAGTTTGAGTCGAGGAAGTAGAGGGTGAGGTTGGGGGTCTGGGCGGCCTATGCAATTAGACTTGCAAGCGCAGAGGAATTCGAGCAGGGATCCACTCACGTTTGCGGAACATGCGTAGAAGCTGGCCGATATGGGAGTGGGGGTTTTGAAAAGGTCTGAGCGAGAAACGTTGCTATCCTTGACCTTTACCGGCGACACTGTCCATAATTTTTTGGATGAGTTCCAGGAAGATTGATAGATGCCATCTCGACTCGTTTGGAAAAACACAAGATGATGTTCGACCGAGTTTTCTGTAAAGTTAACGGCCGCGAGATTGCTATTCGGAAGGAAGGCCGTCGCGGGCGTGGACGCGTTGACGGCAGCAGATGAATCGGCGTCGGATGAGCCTTTTCCAGCCAACGATCCACCCACTCCGCCTCCGACGGCAGCAGCTACGACGACAAGAAGTATAATGGCCGACAATACCCAGAACTTCCTTCTCGGCATCCCGCATATCCGTGATCTTACGGTGCGCGGCTGTTTTTCGGTTCCAGCTTGGGGTTGTATTGCTTCCGGTAGATCTTCTGGATTGGCTCCGACCTGTGGCAGCACGTTTGCTTCATCCTCGGCTACTCCTGGGTATAATGGCGAATTTGAAGGCCTGCGTAGCTGATCTTGACAGTTCGCCTCCTCGTCGACTTCCAGAGTGCTGTAGACCTGGTCGGTTCTTTCATGTTCATCCATGATCCGCCGAAGGAAAAATGCGAGGGAGGTAAGAGTGGCAAGTGTTGGCTGGCATTTGGAGCTATCCATATATAGCTGCTTCGCGGCAGGCTGGGCTTACTCTGGTATCACAAGAGACTGTGTGGTGTTACCGCACCAAAGCATCAGCCGCACTGCTACAACAGGATCACTAGCCTGTATGACGCGGGCGGTACTCGAAAAAGCATCCTGATGTACTGTTGCAACATACTGCACTGAACAAGTAGATGGACGCGGCTCTTTGGCTTTGCAACGCGGGCTGGTCATGCGCGAAAGCAGCTACTGCAGGAGGATTCAGTGCGGGGCTAGAAAGGCGTAGCTCTGGAATGCGAGAGGGGAGAGACATTGCGTTTGGGGCGCAGGTTCCACCGCAGTCTTGCTTGAATCTCTCCAATAAACGAATGGCTGAAGGTTTTCAATGGCGGTGTTCTGCGAAGCCAGGGAGTTTTCGTACAACCAGACCGTGGGTAATTTATGCTCACGGAGTAAAAGCAGCGCGATATATTCACGGACCCGCGACTCAGTGCCCAGACAGACTGAAGCAGTGACTCTCTACGTCGCCGACTTCCTGCGCACCGTGATCTCGACGCATGTCGTTGTGACGGTGTTGCGCATAGTCCAGCTCGCGAATGTGTTGTGCGCGCTCGATCTTCTGCCGGAAAGCGAGTGCGCTGGACGTGATGCTGGCGTTGTCGCCTTGCGGGTCGTCTGCATTCGAGGCATTCGGAAGGACGTGAAGATATGTGTAGCCGGTGAGCTAGCGGTTGAATGGTGGGGGTCCTTGTGCTCGACCAAGTGGAAGTTTCTGGATAGAGCAGTTGCGCTGGCGTTGCCCCGGTGAAGCACCTCACCTGCGGACACCCTCCGCTCCTTCCCAAAGCCATCGTGCCTTCCCAACTTGCTGAGCCGCCACTTGGTGCCGACGTTCGTCCGGGCCGCATATATATATAGACCCTCCCCCGCCGCCCGTTTCCTCTCTTCCTCCCTCAACCTCTCCGTCCCTTGTTGCCTTTCGGCTTCACCTTCACCCTTTCATCCAACCCGTTCGGTTCACTCCCAACACACTCTCTTCCGGTGATCAGCCTCACCATGAAGATCCTCACTCTCTTGGTCGCCCTTGTGGGCCTGCTTCCGATGCTGGCCCAGGGCTTCTGGAAGATGCCCTGCTACGGCACCGTCGTTCGTGAGCGCATCGATCCCGTCCTCAGTCCCGGCGCCGTCTCGGATCACGTTCAGCGCGTCGTCGGTGGCTCGGGCATCAATTTTACTATGGACTTCGCTGCCACTCGCCAAGCCGGTTGCTCGTCTTGCACCGTAAAGCAAGACAAGTCGAGCTACCTGGTCCCGCAGCTGTACTCGGTCGCATACGGCTCCTCTGGCCCGATCTACACTTCCGTGCAGGATGGTGGCGTCAACATCACCTACACGTGAGTCGACAAGCCGCCTCTGAACAGTGTTGCTACTGAATCTCGCTAGTCAAATCCGCGACATCTCGGAGGCCATCAAGCCTTTCCCCGAAGGCCTCACCATGGTTGCCGGCGTCACTTCGAGGCGCAGCTCGTTTGGAGACGACGTGGCCAATGCCATCTCATTCCGCTGCAATGGCACCAACGTCGATTCTCCCAACATGCCCGAACACTGCATCACCGTCGTCGCCAGTGTTAGCTTTCCCTCCTGTTGGGACGGTTACAACGTCACTTCGGATGACTTCCCGCACATGTCTTACGACAAGGACGGCAAGTGCCCTTCGACCCATCCTGTCCGGGTTATGACGCTGCGGTATGACTTCGAGTTCGACTCTTCTAATCTGAGGCATCCAAGGCCCCATGACCAACTTATTTTCTCCACTGGAGATACCACCGGTTATGGCTTCCAGGGTGTCTTCGTCAATGGTTGGGACACGCGAGCGCTCCAGACCGCCATCGACACTTGCACGGACTCCGAGACGGGTGACATTGCGACCACGTGCCCAGCTCTTACCCAATACGACGCCGACCAGTGCATGGACTGCAAGGTTCCTGGTCGTGTGGATGAGCCCATCGACCAGGTCGCCGCCCTCCCCAGCTGCCATCCAATCTCAAATGGGATCGGCAAGCGCCAGCAGGACTGCAGCGGGGCCCCTCCGCCGAACATTACCGACTATCAGACCAGCAATGAGGACCTCACCGACTACGGTTGGCAGTATGAGGGCTGTTCGACCTCTGGCGATCCGTTCGGCATGGGCGGCAACATCAATCAGAGCAGCCAGGGCCTTGTGAATGTGGGAGGCGACCCCTCTCTCACGCCTGCTTGGTGCATGTCCCGGTGCAAAGAGTACTCCAACACCACTTTTGCCTGGTTTGCCCTCCACGCGGGCCAATGCATTTGCTCCGTGTCGGATCCCAAGCCTGAGACGCTGCCCGTGGTTGGCTTCCTCGGCAACTGCGACGCTCCGTGCCCCGGCAACGGCTCTCTCTCCTGTGGTGGTTTGGACAGCACCTCGCTCTACAGATCCTGTGCCGACAGCTGTACCAACTGCGGCTTCGCGCAGTGGCCTTCTCACCCCGCCTTCCTCTCGACGCGCTCCGTCCCCGTCGTCGGCGAGGCCAACGCCTCCACGGATAAGGATGCAACCCTCGCTGCGATTGATGACGCGGCAGCCTCGACCGTCCTTAGTGCGCGCCTCGAAAGCCCCAACGTCAACTCCCCTTTCATCGGCTACAAGGTCTGCGCACGCACTCTTAACAACACCCTCAGCTGCACCGTGGTCCAAGGCCCGCGCGCCGAGAGTGTCGCCGCCGCTTTCATCGACTGGGCCATTGCCGAATACGCACTTGACCACCACGGCAACCACTACCACCCCTCCTCATCGCCGTCCCCACTCGAGGACGTCCTTGATGCGCGCATCGCCCAGCTGCGCCTCGCTGAGCTGCGCCGCCTGCGCCCGCGCGTCATGGGTGCCGATGCCGTGCTCGCCGTTGCCCTAGTCTCGTGCATCTGCCTGCTCGGCCTCGCCTTCGTCGCCAAGCAGCACGAGGCGTGCGGCGCCGCCCGCCGTGTCGGTGCTGTCCAGGGCGATCTTGACTTGGCTACTCGTCTGCTCGACATGGACCCGGCCGTGTTGGAGATGCTGTTTGCAAAGTATGCGGCTATCAAGGAAAGCAAGGAAAAGAAGATGAAGGATGAGGACGAGGCCAAGAGGCTGAAGAAGCACAAGAGCGGCGCCGAGTCGGTGGACGAGAAGGAGTACAATGACTTCTTCTTCCGCTGAAGAACGCTGAATTCTTCCCTTCTTCTTCATGTCATCCACTTTCCTTTTGTCTTCTAACCTTCCCGAACAACGGTCGCTGAATCGTTATTTCCACGGTCAAGGTTACCGCTGCTGGTGGTGAACGCATTGTAGAGTAGCTTCTTAGCTGGAGGGTTTCCCTTCTCGACCTGTCCCAGGCCGACATGGTCAATCAATGGAGTATTGACTGATTTCCTACTAATTTCATCAACTGCTTTCCCAGTGCGTGATGAAATCGTTGTTTTTTGGTTGCTCGTGATATCCACTGTCGCCCTTTGCTCTTTCCTGAGTCGAGAGTGTGTAGCGAACTGAACGCAACGTCCGATAGTCTGCTCAACACTGCAGTCTATAAGTAGGAGTTTCAAAGGTAAGAAGCGCCGGTGGCGACACGACGGAATCTCGCCACCATAAGTAGTTGCAAGCCCATCATCATCAAGTTGTAAAATCAAGAACGGAAAATAGAAAGAGCTCCCAAATCGCAAACGGTACGCATACATCAACACCACGACCAGAGACACAGCGCGCCGAAGCACGATGAATAAGTAAGTAATTAGTGGCCCTTGAGAGCATAGAGTCGGCAAAACTTACCCCGTACACGCAGCAGGGTCTTCGCACAACACCACCACCACCAATTGCCACTTGGGCAGTAAGCACAACCTTAGCCGAAGGAGGGGGGGGAGAAAAGGTGGGAAAGGATGGTCATCTGATGGACGACGGACGGGTCCGTAAGCCGCCGGCCTGCGGGCTCGGCACCAAGAAGAAACACCAAAAGAACAACAATGGAAAACGCCATGTGAAAGACAGATGGAAGATCGAGATTGGACGAACGACCACTTGAGATTTCGACCATCAGCAGCGTTTCCTTTTCCAAGGAAACATAAAATGTTTGGGAAATTTTTCGAAATGATGATCAAGCTGATGACGTACACGGCGAGATGCCCTGAGGGAAAAACATACAGGAAACACCGCATCCCCTTCACCCTCCCGCCTCCAAGATGTTCACACAAAGATGATGACAAGGAGAAGACACACGAGTTGTAAGGAGATGATTTTGCGCCCGTTATCTACTTGCGTACACCGCCCATCCCAAAAAAGAACATCCGATGGTTCCAAAGAAAAGTTATCAACATACAACATGGTGCTCAGAAAGTGCCGCCCGGAAGCTCCCATGTATTACGTTTTGCAGAGGGACCGGTTTCGCGCTCGCGCGAGAGAGCCTGCTTCCCACGTACATTCATTCCGACAGTCGTTCATTCCGGCCGAATTCAGGTTCTTCGTGCCGTCGCTTTTTCGCGTTCGTCAAGTGCGCTTGCTTAGACCCCCGTCATCCGTGCAGTGTAATTGACCGTGCTGCCGGATCTGTGTTCACCAAGCGGGGGCGAAGCAATTTAGGAGTCGTAAGAGCAGACGACACCCTGGTCGGCGCGGGAGTTCATGAGCAGGGCGACGATGAGACCGTACAGACCTGCACAAGTCACGTCAGCATCAAAGCTCAACAGCAGTGTGGAATCGGAGCAGAACGTACCCAGAACTTCGGCGAAAATGAGAATCAGAATCATTCCGACGAACAGCCTGGGCTGCTGGGCGGTACCACGGACACCAGCATCACCAACGATACCGATGGCGAAGCCGGCGGCGAGACCGGCCAGACCGACGGACAGACCAGCACCGAGCTGGATGAAGTTGGTGAAGAGGGCGCTCTTCTGCTGCAGGCCGTTGGAGATCAGGACGGACACGACCAGACCGTAGATACCAATGATACCAGCCATAATGACGGGGATAATGTCTGTGCGCGCGTGTCAGCTGCCCAAAGCTCTCTTGGTCGGACGGGAGGGCCGCGGCATCCAGAGTGGCGAGATGCGGGGGCGTGCGGCGGATGTGGAGGGAGCCATACTCTTGACGATCAGGTCGGGCCTGAGAACACCCATGGCGGAGATACCAACGCCGGCCTTGGCGGTACCGTAGGCGGCACCGAAGCAGGTGAAGACGATGGCTGACGTGCAGCCCATCGCGCCGAAGAAGGGCTGTGCGTGTCAGGTCAGCACTGGGCCCTCTGGCAGGTGTGGGCGAGATGGAGAAGGCCGTTTGCAGCAGGCGGCCGCGCGGGCGGTGTGGTGTCCGCATGACGACGCAGACGCTGGGGAGCACTCACAGCATAGACGGGGCTGCAGGAGGCGGGCGTTAGCTATGGCTCGGCTCAGAGAGGGTGGGGGGGAGCTGCTAGGCACAGTGGAGATGATGAAGCGGCTGGGGAACAGCGGGCAGCGGCATCTCAAGCTGTCCTGAAGCTGAGCTCGGTGCGACGTACCAGAGATCGGTGGCCATTGCGACGGTGGTGGGAGCAAAGACACTCGTGGAGATGAGGCTGTTCGAGCGGGGTGAAGGGCAGCTGGAGCTGGGTGGACGGGGCGGAGATGGGGGAGATGGAGATGCGGGAGATGGCGATGATGTCTCGACGGGCGAGGTGCGCTTGGTGTGGTTGCAGGTGCTGTCCATGCAGACTTGGGCCGTGTTTCTCGGCGTCACGTGCGGCACAAGTCGTGGCCCGAGCTCGGGGCTCGCGGTGCTGGAACTTTTTTCGCTCGCCTTTGGGTGACGCAAAGCCACACCTCCAACTCTCCAAATCTTCTGCCACGCGCATCCCAAAAGGGCGATCTCCGGAAAGGAACCCTTTTGCTCAGCACCCCGCTCGATTCCGCACAGCGATCCCCCACCGTCAAAATGTCTGACCAGTCCGCCGCTTGGCCCGTCGCCGACGCCGCCCTCTCGCAGGAAATCCTCGACCTGGTGCAACAGTGCTCCCACTACCGGTGAGTGCATGCGACCGCAGAAGATGCAAGCCGGCCGATTTTCTGACAGCCTTACAGCCAGCTGAAGAAGGGTGCCAACGAGGCCACCAAGACCCTCAACCGCGGTGTCTCCGAGGTCATCGTGCTCGCCGCCGACACCTCCCCTCTCGCCATCCTGCTCCACCTGCCCCTTCTGTGCGAGGACAAGAACGTTCCCTACGTCTACGTCCCCTCCAAGATGGCTCTTGGCCGTGCTTGCGGTGTCTCCCGCGCCGTCATCGCTGCCTCCATCACCACCAACGAGGTAAGAAATTTTTTGGTATCTTGTGTGCGCCAGAGACTCGCGCTAACATGTTCCTCAGGCTTCCGACCTCATGGGCCAGATCCGCACCCTCAAGGACAAGGTCGAGAGACTGATGATCTAAATTTCCTTTTACCGCCGATTTCCGATGACATCTATGGGTTCATTGTGCGTGCTTGAAGGACATGGAGGAAAGTTGGGGCTCCGAGTGGATTGCACTGGACTAGCGTCAAGGTGGAAAAGATGAAAGAATAGACGCGGGCGTAGGTGTATTCACCCGTCCTATGTTGTGGGGTCAGCTTTGGATCCTTAATTGGACTTCCAACGGAATCAAAATCACGTTTTTCGCTGCGCTTTATGTGCCTTTCTATCCATACTAAGCTGTGCCTCTATGAACCACTAACGGACCCGTTTTCACTAAGCGCAAAGGAATGAGTACAACAGTAAAGACAGACTTTGTTTGCTTCATGTTCTTGCATTTGGCGTCAGTGTGACCCCAACTTGCCAGAAACGGAATTCAGACAAGACTGTCTAAAAGCCAGGATAATACCGTATAACCAAACGAAACATGAAATGCAGGAGGAGGGCCTGAACAATCAGGATTACTCCGCGCGCTCCAAAATAGGGAAGGAAATCTAGAGAGTACCGGACAGAAAGAAAATGTCTAGAACAGCAAGGAGAAATAGGTAGGAAACCCAACGTCAACTTTCGTCTCCCCAAACACATCATCGGCAGCCACGATGCCATGCTAGATGATTCCTCGCTTACATCCAGAACATAGTGTCGTTGAGGTTCTTATGCCACGGGTTGGCATTTTCCGTTCCGCCCCACGCCCGTGTGATATCGCGCTTGAACGCGTCGAAGTCGTCAACGGTCTGTCCGCTAATCACCCTCGTGGGCATGGTGTATAATGGATCGAAGAAACGCCTCAAGTAGACCCGCCCTCGCTCACACAAACGGTCCGCATAGTAAGCCGGAGGAGCGTAGGAAACACTCATCGTGGCGCGCACGTAAGTGTAACAAAGTGCATTTGTCTGGAAATTCATTAGCTCCACGGCCATAGAATCGGCAGCAGAGTGCCATCTGAACCAATAGGTGGCGAGTACGGTAACACTTACGAAATTCTGAATCCCCTTCGCGTCGAAGTCCATCTCGTTTTCGATGACGGTGTAGTAAGTAGGCCTGGAGGTGCCCTTGATACCAACGTGCGAGACTAGGAAGAAGTCGAACTTGTCTGGGGAAACGATCGACGATTCGACCGTTGTTCCAGGAATGACATTCTTGGGACAACTTGGCCCCCTGTTGTTCACTTCCCTGCATGTGGCGCCACCGCCGGGATAGAGACGCGTGTGGTGCCTCTTGGTGGTGACGACAGCAGTGATTTTGACTGCCTTCTTCGAGAACGCCCTGCATGCGTCCCGAATCGCGGAGATTTCAATATCTTTGATCTGCTTGTACTGGCCCTCGCCGACACCATCTCTGTAGTAGAGGATCTTGTCAGGATACTGGCCATTTACCTTCTTGTAGGCGTCCAAACGTTCCTGCACCATAGCCTCCATGAGGCCCGACATGATCGTCTATGGCATCCACAGTTAGCATACCAGATAATATCAAACAATATGGTGAAACTCACTTCTCGAGCCTTCTTGTTCCCGTCTGGGTATTGAAGACGCAGCGAGCCACCATACTTCCCGAAGGCTTTGTCCGTGCTTCCGACAACAGCTGCGATCGAAGGAAACCCCTCGACGGTTCCAGGAGATGGATGCGTCACGTCCGCACCAAGTATCATGACCGGGAGCTCTCCGGTGACGGCCGGGCAGATCCTTCCCAGATTTACGACCTCATGGTTGACGCCTCCGACCTTCACATTGAGCTTCATGGAGACGTTGCCGACGTAGTTACTCCAGTTGTTGGCCTTCCTTGTATCATGCTGGTCCGTGTAGTTTTTTACAAACTTCCCAGTTTGGATGCAGATGGACTGGATACCTTCGACCTGATCGGCAACTTTCTTGAACTCCTCATAACCTTGATCCCTAGAAGCGATGAACACGACAAGCTTCGCTCGGTCAGCGGCCTTCGACAGAACTCTGCGGAAATCATCTTCTTTGAAGAGGTAATTCGAGGAGAAGCCATAGTGCGTGAATGCGCCGGTTTGGATGCTCATGTATCCTTTGACACGGTTCATGAAGTCCTGATGGAACTGTCCAATGTCGGGAGATTCTTTACCGGGTGACCAGGGGTGTATGTAGATCACCGGAGCTATCGAAGCGTTGCTTGGTGTTTCAAGATGCCTGCGTTGAATCAGGTTCCAATTATACCCGCTCAAGTTGAGGTTACCGGCTTGTTTATTCGCATTCCGGTTGATGACAGTAGGAGTAGCAATCTCCCTGCATGGAACCATCATCAGATTGGGACGAATGTTGATGCCCGCACGATTCTGTCAAAAGTTAGTATCTTGATGCTGTCTCTTCCGAAAGGAGGCATTATTTACCAAAACCCCTTGATCAGGGGGAGGAAGTGCCATGCACCTCAGACCCTCGTTGATGACAAAGTTCTTGCTGACCTCCGGAGCTTTGCATGCAAGATTAATCATAGAGGTCTGCAAGTCTGCCGAAAGCTTCGGCCGGAAGGGTTGGTATGCCAAGATATGAAGCGTGTGCGGAGCGTACCATAGCGGCCTGGTCGATGTGCCCAGATTCACAGAAATCGCGGAACTGTGTGAGGGCGATATCATGTTAGGATATTCTTTAATCACGGTCAGTTACTTCTGGAGGGAGGCTTCCGGTCTGGCTTCTGTCTTACCTTCCGACAGATATTTGAAAACTGTCTTCTTATCGGGACCTTCCCCGAAAGTCTGTTGGCCAAGAGGAAGGCCCAAGCCTCTGATTGTCTTGATTCGGAAGGAAGCGTCCAATTGCTTCCTGATCAAACCCTTCTGAGTTCGACTGTCTTGAGAATGGTCATACACAATCCATACCCGTACACCGTGGAGAAGCCTCCCAACTTTGTTCACCCAATTGTCCTGGATGCCAAAGTAGAGCTTTGAGTATTCGAGGAATTTGTCGAGCTTCATGGGCCGGAAGAACACGCTGGTGGCTATGTTCAGGTTCAGGAGGATGTTACCGAGACCGGGCGTAATCGTCGAGAAATAGCCACGATGGCAAACTAGAAGCCATCCATCATTTCCCAGCCTCGGGTTTCTGACAACCATCGGATCGTAACCGTTCTTGCGGAAAACCCTGTTGTTTCCAATGCGAAACGTTGCGAAGTCCGATTCTGCATCTTCGGCAGCCCCCTTGAGAAGGAGGATGTTGAGAGCCTGAATCGCGGGCCCACACTCCATGCCAAAGGCTGCGGAAAGCTGCACATGGTTTTTGAGGGAGTTGATGTCAATGCACCTCTCAAATACGAGCTCGACTACTCTCTTCTCATCTTTCTTCGTATCCTTGAAGGTACGCTGTTCCATGATTGTGCCGCGAACTGGATCCGAGAACTCGGGGTACAAGTTCTTCCAGGAAATGATCAAAGAGATATCGTCTGTGGCAAAGTCGTCGCGGCAGGAGCTCAAAGTCGGCGAGTCTTTGATGAAGCGTTCCATCTCTTCCTTCTTCTTTCCCCTAGCCGATTTCGCGTCGAGACGTTGACCAGCCAAAGCATACTTGAAAAGCTGCAAGTTATCCGGTAGGTCAACAACGAAATGGTTTGTCAGCACCGTCTTTCCACCTTTCATCTCGGCGAAACCGGGTCGGGAGGGAACTGCGGACATATCAGCAGAATTGACCAGCTGGCTGTCTAACTGAGGGCTCAGTGTCGCGCGATTGTCGACGAAGAGAGGGCCGTAGTTCAACGGGGGAGGCATGCCGGACGCCACCGGAAGCTCTAAGGCAGGTTTGAAATGACCAATGAGATCACCCTCTCCGCCATCGACGAGGAGGAACTGGGAGTGCGGCTTTGGTTCGATTGCGCCCTCAACAAAGGATTTGAAGTCCCTCTCCATGCGGAAGCGTGCCTCGGTCGATTCACCTGGCCATGCGTGCGGCTGTCGAGTGGGCTTCAAGGAAACTCGGGTCGTGCACATGGGCCACTTGTGATCTTTTGCGTTGCACCGGAGACACTTGTCCTCTGGAAAGAGCGCCTTCTCCCAATCTTCCATCTTCATCTCGAAGATATATCCAAGATGTTCCGAATCGTCCTTTCTGGCCTGCTGCTTGCGTAGCTCTTTCCCCGCGTCAGACGATATCCAGTTCTTGAAGTCAGCCTCCTTGAAAAAGCGCTCTACCGGACCGAGGCCAACCCAGGCTTTGGGCGGATACTTGTCTTCCTTCCTGTTGGGTGCCAGTTTCTTGATTTCCTCTGAAGTCCGGTTTAGCAGGTCGACCTGCTTCTTGCATTCCTTCACGGGATGATCGGGGTTGCCACAACGACGGCAGGGAAGGTCCTTTTTGGCTGCACCACTCGTCTTCTGGTTGGAAGAGGAGGGGGTCTTCTGGTTGGATGAGGAGGGGGCCGCGTTTTTGACAGGTTTTTTGGGAGGCATTTTCGCCTGGGCAGTCTAGTCAAAGAAGAAAGCGTGGACGAATTTCACCTGAAGAATTTCCGTAAAAGGCTTGATAGTTTCCAACAAGAGAATCTCGCTGAAGGTGGTATCGAAACTTGAGCGAAGAGCCGCTGTACATACCTTAAATACTATTTTACTCTTTCACGTTTAGCCTGACATCTGGCAAATACAATCCGCGGCAAACGGTCTGCGCGCAACGCTGCTTGTCTTAAACAAGGGACCACGGGATACCTGCAGGTTGGACAAGCAGGCCGATGTGGCAGACGTTCGACAAGACACTGGTGATTACGAAAGGCTGCATATTTGGATGGGTGAGTCAACAAAGCCAGACAGAGCTGACTTGACTGCAGCAATCCGCGCTATGTTTTCAGGCTGCTTCTCCGTGCATGTTGTTGGCGTTTGAGTTTGGTCCTGTAGCGAGTGACATACGACGTACATGTCATAGCGTCGCGTACTGAATCTAGTGTGTGGCGATCAACAGTGTGCTTGGGAAGACCATTCTGTGTACCATGAGATAGCACTCATGTAGTCACAGACGAAATGACTCTAAATCCACTTACCCAAGGGAGGCTTAAGTGCCCAGGTTTCATTGTGGATAATGAGCGGGCGAAATGCACGCTTCAGGTTGTTTGCACAAAGTAGAGAACATTGTCCGCACACTTGATTGACGTAGGAAAACAAAGAAAATCGAAGACCGCGAGGTTTGACAACATGAAACAGCGAGAACGTGTGAGGAAGCCTGTAAAACAGTTTTTCCGATGAACGGAGATTATGCCTTTTGTCTATCCGGGGAGAGTGTACACCAAATGCTCTCTGCGCCTCTACGTGAGTGGAATGTCTATCAGCTTACCTTTCAATTTTGTACAAGCACAATGGCTGTGGATTTGCGCCGATTTCCAAGCTAGTTTCCAGCGTCTTGAAATCTCATGACGCCCTCAAACGCAACAAGGGCCATTGCGTTTGCCGGGAACGCCCTTAGGAAACAGGGCACGAAGCCTCTCCAGTACCCTCTCCATCCCTTTTCTCTGTAAACAGCCTTCGCCGCGTCTCTCCACCGCGGGAACTTCCTGCCTTCGCCAAGCGGATCGGTCATGATCCTTTGTTTGATGACATCGGACGGGTAACTCGTGATCCAAAATATCTGTGCGGACAGTCCGCCGGCCCAAAAGTTCACGGCGGGGGTGGAGAGATCTGTGTTCTTGGAAATCCAGCGCGAAAAGACGTCGTAGGAACCCCACCAGAAGAAGAAGAAGGTGCGGAAGAGGAGAGTCGCGGAAAGACCGTGATAAAGACCGGCGAGCCCATGGCCGCGGAGCTGCAGGAGTAAAGTCAACCCACAATACACATGCAACCTGAGCATTTTAAGACCGTACCAGTTTCTTTGCGCAATCAATCGGACCGCTGTATAGCCGCTTCGTCTTATCTGCGGCGTATTGTACCTGCAACCGTGCCTTGACGTGTTCGACCGGGGCTGCAATAAAACTGACGGTCCAACCGGCCGCAACGCCAGCCATGCCGTGACCGACTGTCGGAAGCTTCTCGTAGGTTGTGAAGAGGTTTTCGCGCAGGAGGCGGCGGTAGACGGTAAGCGAACCGAGCATCCTACGGCAGTGTCAGACTTGATGTGTGAGATATGTGCATGCGCGCCCTACAGCGAGTCCATGGCCATCCAGCCAACTAGTGGCGGCGTCGCGCCCTTGTACAGGCCCCGTACGCCCTCATTGCGCACTGTCTGCAGCAGGCAGTCAAGCGGGCCGCGGAAGTGAGTCGAATCGGTAGTCTGCAGGCGGACTTTTATGGTGTCGAAGCTTTGGGGCCTTGTCAGCACGGCATACCGCAATCGAGATTGGAACTGCTCACGGGTGGCCGACTGTTGCAATGTCAGCGTCGAACGGGCGGAGTCAATTGCAAGAGGCGCTCACCACTCAGTTTGGCAATGCCGGAAAACACGCCGGCGACGAAACCCTTGTAGTCACTGGGCGCAGGCGCGACCTGGCTCTGCAGCACCGGCGCAGCGGGCGTGTCCGCGCTGTGCCTGACGACAGGTGCGGTCCCAGTGGCAGACATCACCAGCGTTGTGGGCGGGAGTTGAGCAGCAGCGCGGCGGAGAAATCGGGTAGGGCGGAGAATGGTGACGTGCGGCGGGCGCGCGGGCGCGCGTGGAGCGTGGAGCGCCCGGGCATCAGGGACTATGGGCGGGCTGGCATTGGCCGGGGCGGGGCGGGTCGGCGATGACGGGTCGAGTGCAGGGCGAGATCGCAGGCGTGCGGCAGTCGGCTGCAATCCCGAGCACGCGGAAGACCGAGAGTGGTGCCCAGTGTCCGCGACTCAAGGAGCGAGGGGTCCGTCACGACCAGCGCGCCGACCCAGAAACAGAATGTCTCCCGGGGCGCGCTCGCGTCGCGGAGATCCTGTCCTGACCCCCTCCGCCCCTGCATTGTTCGGAGGCTACCCACCACTCGTTGACCGCGAACCGCAGACATGAGCCCTCAGGACGACGTAGACGCCGTGCAAGCCGCCAACCCCGACCAGACGCGGGTGGTCGACTCCAAGAGAGGCATGCCATTGCTGAGCCGCACGCGGGCGCCATGCTGACTGCCTGCAGTGTGGACCGTCTTGATCACTAACACCAGCTACCTGCAGGGCCTGTTGACCCTCGACTACTCGCTGAAGCGCGCAAAGACAAAGTACCCGCTGGTGGTGCTGTACACCGACGACTTCCCGCCCTATGGCCACCGCGCGCTGGACGCCCGCGGCATCCCCAAGAAGCGCGTGCCCTATCTGATGCCCGAGTCGCACAAGGACTACACCAATGACCCGCGCTTCTACGACTGCTGGAGCAAGCTCACGCCCTTCAGCCTGGTCGAGTACGACCGCGTCGTGCAGCTCGACGCCGACATGCTGGTGCTGAAGAACATGGACGAGCTGATGGAGCTGGAGCTCGACTCGCCCGACCTCCACGGCCAGGGCCCGCGCGTCTTCGCCGCCAGCCACGCCTGCGTGTGCAATCCGCTGCACAAGTCGCACTATCCCGACGACTGGTGAGTAGAGACACCTTAGCTGGACGCCGGACCCCGCTGACACGGAGCAGGGTCCCCGCCAACTGCGCCTTCACCACGCAACACGCGGCGCCCGATGCGGCGCAGAAGGAGGGCGCGCCGCCGACGGCCGGGCTGGGCATGCCCAACGGCGGGCTCCAGGTCGTGAACCCCTCGGCCGCCGTCTACGGCGCCATCCTGCGGGCTCTGCAGTCGTCGAACACGGACTCGTACGAGTTCGCCGATCAGTCGCTGCTTTCTGACGTTTTCGGCGGGCGCTGGGTGGCCATCCCGTACGTCTACAACGCGCTCAAGACGCTGCGCTGGAAGGACGTCCACGACGCCATCTGGCGCGACGACGAGGTGAAGAACGTGCACTTCATCCTGAGCCCCAAGCCGTGGCAGGAGACCAAGGACATGCGCATCAAGCGCAACTTCCAGACGGAGGCGAACGACTGGTGGTGGGAGATTAACGACGAGCGCAACCGGGTCGAGAAGGAGGGCGGGCTGGACGACAAGTGGTGATGGACGTTTGGGGCCGTAGCCGGCGGAGCTTTGATATCGGACATTTCTTGCGCAACTTAGCGCATGCGGGCGCGCATCCTCCTGTGTGCAATTCATCGTGAAATTGATCGCCGTGGCGCCGCCTCGCGCCGCAACACCGCACGCCGCCGGGCCAGGATGGCAGCGCCTGCGGCTGCGCAGGACAAGGCACGCGGCGGGCAGCCGCTACGCCGTGCCGCCGTTGGGCCCGTTGGACCTGGGCATACGCGTAGGAGCCGTTGTCGCGGAGCCGCCGTGTCGCATGTGGCAGGCGTGGTCGTGCGCGGGAAATAAGGCCTGCGGCTTTGCATTTCGCGGATCGCAGCTTGGCCTCGCATCCCCTGACCAGACCACAGGCCTAAGCCCTACATCCAGGAACCCGGCCGCCCCCAACTCAGTCACTGGCCCTCCAGCACCACCGCAGATTCTTGTCGACACCGCGAAGGAGGCCCCTATCGCCCGGCTTTTGTAAAGGAGTCAGCTGTCCGGCCTGGCTCAATTGCGCTCTGCATTCCCCGCCTCACCCGTCTCTCTCCCACCGACCCTCGCCCACGCGCGCGTTTCACCCAGCCCCGACGCCGCTCATCTCCCTGCGACTGCCGCCGCTGTCTAAAGCCGGCGTTTCAACCGCTCCCACTCCCCCACGGTTACCTGTCCTCCCCCAAGGCCCTGCCTGCTCCGCCGCCCTCGACCCCTCCCCGTCCTCGTCCTCTCTAGCAAGCCGTGTCGTTGCGCGACCTCTACAGCCGGCAAAATGGGTGGCTCAATATCCAAGATGATGAAGCAGATCTTCGGCACCAAGGAGATGCGTATCCTGATGCTGGGTCTGGATGCCGCTGGCAAGACGAGTACGTCTCGCCCGCCCCCCATGTTGCTTTTTCGCTCGACCGCGCCAATGCGACTGCCTGCGATGCGACTCCATTGGACGCCGTGCTAACGCCTCTGTTTTTGCAGCCATCCTGTACAAGCTCAAGCTGGACAAGGATGTCACCACCATCCCCACCGTCGGCTTCAACGTCGAGACCGTCATGTACAAGAAGACGCGCTTTAATGTGTGGGACGTCGGTGGACAGGACAAGATCCGCCCTCTGTGGAGGCACTACTTCTCTGGTGCGTTGGTCCTGCATTTCATTCCTGCCGCCGCTAACGTTGCGCGAACAGGCACCCAAGGCCTTATCTTCGTTGTCGACTCCAGCGACCGTGACCGTATCGAGGAGGCCCGCAGCGAGCTGTCCCGCATTATCGCCGACCGTGAAATGAAGGACGCCCGCCTGCTCATCTTCGCCAACAAGCAGGACGTTTCCAACACCATGAGGCCCGACGAGGTCAAGAACAAGCTGCAACTGGATAAGATTGCCAAGGACCACAAGTGGAAGATTGAGCCCTCGTGCGCGACCACCGGCGAGGGTATCTTCGAGGGTCTGGTACGTTACCCTTCCGTGAGACTTGACCCGCCAGGCTCCCACTTACTAACCTTCTCCCAGGCTTGGCTCTCTGAGCAGATCAACACGCAGCCGAACTAAACCACCTGCCCGGCTTGTCTTGATGGGATCGCACGATCTCACATCACCCGAGAATCCCCCATTGTGTGCTTTGTCTCGGCGTCGTCCTTGCTGCCCCTCCGCTAGATACCATATACCCCGAAACCTCTCCCTTATCCTCTCACCAGTCAGCGCATATGCACAGATATCGAACCGTGCCGCGTCGAATTGAGCGAGCGAACAGCTAGCGCTCCCCGCTGGCCCCTACATCTCGACGAGCGAAATAGAACGTGGTCTTGAAAGCAAAAAAGAGTTCATTGCCGTCGCCGCAACCCCATTCAAAACCACGTATACCCGTGTGGTTGGGGTTCGAGAATCGTCGCCAAACAGATTCTCTTCTTTGTTTTACAGCTCTTCAAAACAACCCCATTTTAGTCTTCTTTAATCAGATAGTCTCTCTCCCCTTGTCGTTTTGGTCTCGTTGGTCGTGTTCATGATACCTGGATTTGCGTGCTCGTTTTTCCACATATTTCCTTTGCTCGGTCAGTGCTTTTCAGCGTCTTCTTTTCCTTTATTTCCCTTTTTTTGGTTCTTGAGTCATTTTTCTTGTTGGCTGCAAATTTCCTTGCCCAACATCCCTGTCTAGTACATTTCCTTAATATCCAAACACCACACATCATCCCCCTCAACATCATTCACCGGAAGCGGTTGAAAGGAGAGTGGGCGGGCTTGAAAGAATATGGAGAGGTTTGAAGCGAGGCCGCTCCGTGTGGAGGAGGACCTGCGCTGGGAATTGTCACTGTAAGAAGCGGCTGAGGCTGGCAGATTTCAGAAGGGTGGTAGAGCTCCGATGGCCGAATGGATACAAGAGAGCATCTACGGTGAGTAGAGAAGGTGTAGTGTGTAGGAGAAGAAAGTCGGTATGGGCGCCTGTATGTAAAAGAACCGGATATTGATGATGACAATACTGCATATCAGGCGTCTGGCTCTTTGTTTTCCATCTACTCTCCAAAAATGATCCCAATCTTCTGATCCGGCACACCGCCTTTTGCGTGAGACATTCAGTGTTATACAGAGACTAGTACAATAAGGTCGCATTGGCCAGGCCTCGTATGTGGTGCCGCGTTGGATGACGGCTATGATCTACGAGCCAAGGGTTGGGGGCCAAGCAGTGGTATGCATGTTCTTCCTTGAGCATGACAACCTAAGAGCTTCATGTGAATGATCGAACGTACGGAAGCAGGACGATAAGCCCGAAAGCTTTCCCGGAAGCCCACGCAAAATGCACAATCACATGAAGGCACCTCGTAGCCGACGCGTCAACTGATGACCGCCAATCACCCTTTACGTTCGAAGAAACCCACTCCATCCCGACATCATCAAGTATAGCTGCTCGTGATACTCACCTCATGCACATCTCCCTTTCCCGTACTCTCTTACGTTCTCTCCTATAGCCGTGCGAAACCCAAGAATAACTCCCGTCCCCACACCTCCCCCGTTGTTATTTTGCTTATAGCAGGGCTGCTCTAATTACCTTTTTTTCTGTTTCCCCGACATCGGGTCGTACGTCGCTCATCTTGCGGGCCCCGCCCCGCCTCGCCCCCCCTGGATCTTCACGTATGTAGGTCGAAGAAAATCGGGTTTCAGGATGCGGATCAAAAGGCGTGTGCGCTTTCTCTACTATGTACTACGCATGCTCTGTGCTGAGAGGGTTAATCTCGCGCAATAGCAGTTGGGACCACCACCGGGGGCGGGTTTGAGGTGATGAAGGGAGGGAGGATGTGTGTGTGTGTGTGTGTGTGTGTGTGTGTGTGTGTGTGTGTGTGTGATATCTGGGCTCGGTGTTCGATGGCGGCGTCGTGATGTAGTAGTAGGGAGGGAACGTGCGCGAGGTACGAGATGAATGGAGGGAAGGTGTAGAAGAGAGGTCGAGGCGCTGCGGATAGGCCGCATGCATGTATGTATATAATCGAGATTGATCACCGACATCTCCGAGACGGTTGCAGAGAGAGAGCTTTGCCTACTCATTACGCTCGTGCATTTTTTTCTTCGAATGACTATGTAATATGCCGAACCGACTAACCTAAATAACGCTGCGTATCACATGCGGTATGGAATCAAAATGGATTCGTCGCTCATGATCTAACACTCACTACCCGAGGCGCCCTCGCCTCGTCCTCCTGTATGACAGTTCGTCTCGACGCCATCCACTGCTCACAACGAACTCTTGGTCTTGTCGTCGTCCAGCTCGCAAAACGCCTTGAAGGTGACGAACTCCTCGCCCTTGTCGGTCTCGCTCTCCAGCACGCACTCGGCCGTGGCGCCGACAAAGTACACGAAGCCGGGCTCGATGGGCTCCTTCTTGGGGCCGACGGCGATGGTGCCCCTGCCGGAGGTGCACAGGACGATGCTGGGGCCCATGATGGGGTCGAAGGTGACCTTGGCGCCGGGGGCGCGCAGGGCGGTGCGGACGACGGAGAACTCGTCGATGGGCGGGTCGTACAGCTCCGAGTCGCTGGCGGACGAGTACGACTTGGTGTTGTGCGTGACGTAGGCGAAGTCCTTGGGCGTCATTTTTTGGTCTTCGATGGGCGCGTACGAGTACGTCAGCATCGACGTCAGCGTGCCGACGTCCTTGAACTTGGGCGTGAAGCCCGCGCGCACGACGTTGTCCGACGACGCCATGCACTCGATGATGTCGCCCGACAGGTACGCGTGGATGTCGTCGGCCTTGAGGAACATGGCCTCGCCCACGTCCAGCTTGACGTAGTTGAGGAAGAAGAGCACGAAGAGCCCGATGTCGCCCGGGAACTGGTTCGACAGCCGCTGCACCAGCTCGGCGAGCTCCTCGCCGCTGCTGCTGGAGACGCCGCCGCCGGCGAAGGAGGCGCCTTCGGACTGCGCCGTGGAGAGAAGCTCTTGCGCCGTGGCTTCGATGTCCGAGGCGTCGGACGTCATGAGCGAGGTGAAGGCCTGCTGCAGGGCGGCCTTGTTTTCCTTGGTGTCCTCTTCCGACGTCGACGTCTCGCGGCCCTTGATTGTGTTCTCGAAGTTTGCGGCGGCCTCCTCGCCGACGAGCTTGCGGAAGGTGGGCACGTTTGCGAGGAAGTGGGCAATCTCGGCGAGCGGGCGGAAGCCGCAGAAGCCGTCGAAGGGAGTAATGGCGATGGTCATCTCGGGCTTGTGGTTGTCGTCTAAGGTGGTGGCACAGCAGTTAGCTTCTTGTCAATTGTGTGGACCGGTACCTGGGGCGCTAAGCGTACCAGGGTAGTTCTTGGGGTCCTTTGCGTGCAGCTGCTCGGCCAGCTTCTTGTTGGGGTGGGCCTGGATGCTCAGAGCCTTGCGAATGGAGAGCACCTTGAACAGGAACGGCAGCTTCCCGCCGTAGCGCTCAGTGATGTCGCGGCCCATGAGCATCTGGTTGTCCTGCACCAGGTCTAGCAATGAGCGCTGTGTGGCGACATCCTTGGAGGGCAGCGACGGGTGGGTGCCCATCCAGAGCTCGGCGTAGGGCTTCTCATCTTCAATGGTGAGCTCGTTCGACGGCGTCGCGGAGGCGAATTTGGCGGCGGCGGAGGCGGAGCCCACCTTGCCTACGTGAGGTCAGGTCTTTGCGGATTCTGGGGCGGGGCATGCGAACTGCGAGGAAATTGCGGCTCGGTAGGGCTGCTTACCCCAATCGTAGCTGTTGACGCCTGGGCGGTGGTGGTGGTGTTAGCGGGGCAGCGCAGCATTGTCTGGGATCGGCAGCATACCGCACTGGAGGCGAATAAGAGGAACCTGCATGGCGACTGGAATGCGAACAATGGCGGCGACAGAGCGGAGGTGAGAGGACAGAGAGCGACAGGTGGCCGCGAGGGGTCAGAAATAAAAAAGCTGCAACGGTTGGATGGGCCCCTCGCATACAACGTCACATTGGCGCTGCGAACAAAACGGGCATCGCATCCGCGGAGCTGCCGCCCACCACCAGCGGCGCGGCGGCGGGGAGGCTTGGCGCCCGGGTCCTTGCGCGGGACGTGGCAGGGTCCAGCAGGATCGGCGCCGAGACATCATGCAGCACTCGACCATCGCAAGCCCATTGTAGACCACAGCCTGACCACCTCTCCCGTGCCGCCGCCCTTGGCTCTCCTCCCCCGCGCTGCCTAGCACCAGCGTCGCACCTGCCCGCGCGACCCTGTGCGCCCCCGCAACCGCGTGCATTCGGCCGCAATTGGCACGACTCGATGCGCTCTTGATCCTCTCTCCGACCCCCGCGCAGCGAACGCGGAGAAAAGAGCCAGGCACGCGCCGGCGCACCAACCACACACCTCCTGCCTCCACGCCACCATCCTCCCCCAACCATGACGTCGCGCAGCAGACCCCGCGGCACTCAGCTAAAGGATGACGCCGATGAGGAGCGCAGCATCTGGAACCAGCTCCGCGCCGATGCCAAGAAGGTCGATGCGCTGGTGGTAAGTCCGCCGTCTCTCATCACTATTCCCCACGCCTTGAAGCCGCCGCAGCTTTGCGCTCCGGGCCCAATTGGGCGCCTGCCGCTTTGCGCGTCTTGCCGTCTCGCGTTTCGTCCGGAGCGCGCTGAGACGTATCTTACTCCAGACTGACTGTTCCTGTACAGAGGGAATCAAACGAGATCGAGAAACGCATCTACGAGCTCGGGGTGGCACAGCAAGCTATCGAAGGTAATCTACGGTGTAGTAACTCTCCCCGCTCTGTTTCGACCCTCTTCGCCCCTTATCTCGACGTCTTCTTGCTTTTCAATCCGATGAGGTTGCATGTCACGTGTGGTTGGGCCAAGATCGTCGCCTTGCCACTGCCTTGCCCGTCAAAGCTGGCTTCATTCTCGCTGCTTGACTGTTTGCTGACTTTGCCAACAGGCCGGGGTGATATGCCTCCAGCTGATGTCGACCATGAACTTGACGACCTGGTCCGCAAGAATATTCGTCTTCATGAGGCCATCAGCAGCCTGACGGACGGCTCTTCGTCTGACAGCAACATGTCCATCACCCAAGGACTCGAGCTCCTCTCGGCCCTCCGCGCCGCCTCGGCCAGCTCGCCGGATACCATCTCCAACGGCTCCCGCCACGCCAGCTCCAAGGTTCAACGCAACCCAAAGCGGAACAAGCTTGACCATGCGTCCAACGACGACACCGACTCCATCGCTGACTCGCCAAAGCCGACCCTGAGCTCTGGAATCAAGGACCGCCTGGGCGTCGGCAGCAGCAGCAAGGCCGGAAGCAGGAGCACCAGCGTTGGCGCGGGGCGCGAGACGAGTGTCAAGGTTGAGGACGGCAACGACAGCATGGACAGCGTCAAAGGTAAAGTTGACGGTCTCAGTCTGTCTACTAGGCATAGACACCGAAAGCCCAGCAGCAAAGGTTAGACTGACTACGCTCTCCAAAGTCTCCACCGTCGGCGACCGTCACCGCCTCAGTGTCGGCACTGAGGTCTTTTACCGCAACAAGCAGAAAAACACTGAAGGCGAGGGAATCCTGTGCAGCGTCACTTCCGTCATTGGGGAGGGCAAACAACGGCGGTACATTTTACTTTTCTTCGCTGGACGCTACCGCGGCCGGACTGACGTGATGGTGACAGGTATGAGATAATCGACTCTGATCCGGACCCATCAACACCCTTGCAACCATACCGCGCTTCTGTCAGCAACCTTGTTCCCATTCCGGTCTCCAATGCTGGCCTCACGGAACTACCACTCAGAAAAAATGTCCTTGCTGTATATCCTGGCACCACCACTTTCTACAAGGCCGAGGTGGTCGCCTCTCGCGCTGGCAAAGGTCTGAAGAAGGACGGAAAAGAAATCGGCGGTTCCCTAGGCGAGCTCAAAGACGGCTTCGTCCGACTGCGCTTCGAGGGCGAGGATGAAGCCGATCGCGAAATGGATGTCGAGAGGAGATACGTCCTGCCCGAAACCGGAAGATAACACATCACCGTCACCGGGCCTGTTGCGAATCCACATCCCTCTCACAGCATTTTCCTTCTGGAGAAAGGACGCCAAAGCCTCCGTCCTACTCTACGGCCGGCATGTCTGCATGATCGGAGTTATTGTTGCAATTTGGATACGAAAGATCTTAATCGATGAAGTTTATGATGATATGCTCGGTTGTTATATGCGAGTACTGGCTACTTCTTTCGCGCATTCCTTGCATTGACGGTTGGCAAAAGTCCACAGCGCATGCTTGCACTCTCTTTTCTCGGCTCGGTTCCTCAATATACCGCGTCTCCGTGCATGGTCTGCTTCCTGGTCTAGAATTTTCATGTCGTCCATTGTTCTGAGCCACTTCATTGAATGGGTGTTTCAAGTCAAAGTATGCTGTGTCAGTTGCTGCCGGTTGCATCCAGTGAGGGTTGGCTACACAATTTCATACAGGGAACAGCAAGTTCCAGTAATAAAGACACTAAACTGAGTGGAGCTGTCTACAAGCACCGCTGGGATTTATGATCTTCGCTCTCAAAATATGTCGAGCCACGTACAGACAGTATAACGCTTGTCCAACAAAATCACGAGCAATGATGGTTGTTGTAGTTCAGCCAGAGGTTCGAGGCTCATCTGTCCAAAACAGCTTTCGATCAATGGGGAATTTGTTATGGTTATACGCTGGCGAATAACGTTCCTGCAAGGGAGAATCCGAAATGCGCTAACTGGTAGAAGTCAACGATAGGATGTACCTAGTCATAGGAGGAAAGAAAATGCATCAAGCCGCTTTGCTCGTCTTCCGGAAACTGCCCCTAAAATCCGACAAATGCGTCTAGCTTCCTTTGGTTGTAGACGTCTCCTTCGACCAGCTTCTCCCACTTCTGGTGAATGCGTCAGCCCACAGCACACGCCCGCCACACACGTTTCGAAAGCGACGACTGCAAGGTAGGGGTAAAAAAATGGAAGAAAAGAAGAAGGGGGGGAGGGGGGTGGGAGAGGAAGGATCGAAAGCCAAGAAAGCCAACTTACCCCCTCCGGCGTGACCTTCACCAACGTCGGCAAATGCGTCACCTCAAACGGCGCCTTCCTCCACACGTTCTCCGGCGTCCTCCACCTGGTACTCAGGTCAGCAAAGCAATTTCAGTCAGCCCAGCCCAGCCCAGCCCTTCTTCACCAGAAAGAAACCAAACCAAACAAACAAACCCTGCCGCCTAGGCTGGGGGGCGAGGGAGGAAGGCAGAAAAGAAGGAAGGAAAGAGAAAAGAAAAAAAAAAAGAAACATCGCCCACTCACTCCGCCTTATCCCCCACCCACACAACCCAACATTTCTCCTCTCCATACTTGTCGCCAAACTTCCTCTCCACGAGCGGCTCCGCCGCCACGCAGTCGCCGCACCAGCTACGCCGCTTCTTCTGGCCGCTTTCCTCCATGTCCACGTGCGACGCGTACACGGCGACGAAGCTGCTGGCGCCCGACGCGGCGGCGGAGGCCTGCAGCGTCTGCGCCAGCTGGCCCGGCGACGCGGTCGTTTGGGTGAGTGGCATCTTCTTTTTTCTTTTTTTTTGGGCAGAGTTGGACTGTTGGCGATCGTCTTGTGTGTTTTCTTCTTTTTCTTTCTTTCCCACTGCGCTTTGGTTCGGGAGGGTGAGGTGTGTGTGTTTTTACGTAGGGTTGGAGGGTGAGAGGGTGAGAACGAGAGAGAGAGGGGAATATTGTAGGGATTGGGATGGATGGCCGCGTGGATGGGATGGAAGGAAGGAAGGATGGAAGGATGGGGGTGGGATTTAAGTTTCCTCGGCTTTCTTCTTTGTCCTCGCTTAAGGCGAGCTGCGTTTTGGCAGCCGGCGGCAGGGGCAGCGGTGGGTCGACAACGTTGGCGGTAAACGTTGGATTGGGCAAGAGGGCGCTAGAATTACGATTTTTTTGCGTACGCCTTGAGGGAGGGAGGGAGGGCTGATTCTGGTAGTGATCGTACATACATACGCGTCAAACAAAGTGCTATCTTTCATACGTTTGGAACGATATTTCCATGTGAGCTCGATCCTCCAGAGCGTGAACCAACCAGATTCAGCGCTGCCGAATAACTCGTGGCTTTGCACGTGAGCGAACGTTGGCAATAAAGACAAACATGAATCGTAAAAAACGGACCAAAAACCAGCGCGGTGTATATGCCCAAAAGAAACCAGGAGTGAAATCCCAAAACAGCAAGGAAAGAGCCGTAATGCGAGCGATGTGACAGAAGGGAAGTCAACCCAAGATTTATCCAGTCCACCCTCCTCTAGTCCTTCCAGCCCCTCCAAGCCCAAGCCCTTGTCCATCCTTCTACCCACCGTACCGTCTAAAATCGCCCTCAAAGGGAATCAAGAGCGACGCCGTGTGATTGCCTACTGCGGTTCTTCCATTACGAACTCGGATCCACATGCGTCGCCTTAATGTTCAACGGTTGAGGCGTCGATCTGCCATCTTGCGGTGTCAATGTACCGCTCCTGCCTCTTGAAGCTGCCAGTGCTGCCAATCCCTGGCTGCCCTTCCCAATGACCTCACCACCCACTGTAGCGCTACGAGGCCTTGCGGTAGAGTCGTTGGCGCTGAGGCTTGCTGCAATCGAGCCTGCTGCCGGTGTAAGACCCGACGATGTCGCCATGGACGGATCAGGTGTGGCTAGGCCAGAAGCAAGCGGAGAAGGAGTGACAAGACCGGAAGGAGGAACGGGGATGGAGATGTCCTCGGGGGAAGCAGGGACAATCTTGTCAGGGAGGCCAGGAATATGAATACGTTTAGCAGAATTGTTGTACGAGGCGGGAATGATCTGGGAAAGCGTTGTTAGTGTGTTGAATCTGTGAAAATGAAAGGGCCCCAGCAGGAGAGCAGCAGGGCAATTGGGTTCGCATGCGTTTCGCCTGTTGCTACCAATCAAGGGACACATGTAACGAGAAGCTCCTTACCTCGATAATCTCATCACGAGGGAAATCTAGCTTTGGAATGTCGGTTGCGTTGCAGGCCATCAGGTAACCGTACAGGACACGAAGAACACTCTCATGTGCGATGATCAAGAGATCGTTCTGTTCACGCTCTAGTTCCAGAATGATGGGCTCCAGGCGAACCGCAAGGTCGTGGTAAGACTAAGCATGTCAGCAAACTGCTTCTTCCACCAGATGAGGAGGCATACCTCAGCTCGCGGGTAGCGGTGGTGGTAAGGGTCAGCCTCATGTTTTGCGACCTCGTCAGGAAATTTGCGCCTGATCTGGCTTTCCGTCATCTTCTCGCAGACTCCCGGATGAAGCTGGCTCATCTGACTGCGCTGCCTCACCCGGTATCCAGTGTCTGCCAGCGGATTAGATGTCTCGACGGTACGCCGACGAGTCGATGTCCAGACAGTCAGCGGCTTAAGCTGGGCTGAAGGCGATCCCTGCTCGTGCAAGGCTTTGCGTTCTTCTTCGCGGTGCTTCAACAGAGTCTGAATCATCTTCTGCGCATAGTCCTCGCCCTCTGGCGATAGTGATGCGTCGGCCTTGTATGAGTCTTCTTCCCTTGTGGTTCCGGCACGAGCGAAATAAGTATGGCGAGACTTGATGTGCAGGTTGAGAAGGTAGAAGACAATACGCTGGGAGAGATAACCGAAGTTGCAGCTGTTGACAATGACGCGCTCGCCGGCGTTGACCATCTTGACCCAGTGCAGATCCGGCTCTTCCATGGTCTCGAAGTGCGGTATCCGCGCCGAAATGCGCTGCAGATAGTCTTTGATGGCGTCCTCATCACTCCAACCCACATAGTCCGGAGAAGAAATCTTCACGCTCCGCACATTCTCCTCGATGATCTTCTCATCTGTGCACTGCGACTCGATGAACAGCGTCTGGATCTGGCGCTTGGCGAACTCTCTGGCCAAAGCTGCTCGCCCCGCACCAATGGCGTTCACTGCGTCATAGATGGCCACCTGACCGTTCTCGTGCTCGAGGAAATGGTAGATGTCTTCTCTGCACTTCTTGAGGATCTTGTTGCGCAGGAGCACAGAGCTTGGGGAGGCATTCACGTAGAAGTAGTCCTGGGGGACATCGCGTCCCGGGCCCATGGTCGCGCGCCTGTAGTCGCCCAGGTGGAACACGTGCGTCTTGACGCCGAGCCATCTGAGATAGCGTGCCACGGCCACGGAAATGTGCGTCTTGCCTCTGGCTGGCAGCCCGACGGTTGCGATGACGATGCGACCGGAGTGGAACAGGCGACCCGACTCGGTGCTGTACAGCTGAGCGGGCGCCATCTCTTCCTTTTCCGGCAGGTCATGGATGGCGTCGATGAAGGTGCTGGACCGCCGCCGGTACCTGGGCGAGTTGGCCGCCACCTCAGCAGTTCTGCGACCTGGTCAGTAGCAAGATAACTGAGCGCTCTGCAAATGCGACGGCCCGCAATGCTTCGTGGGCGCGGCGCATCACGTGGGCTGGCACGCGGCGATGGACGTACAGAAGGGTGTCCATGGTGGCGAGCGGTGCGCGGTGCGGGCGCGTCGGACGGGGTGGGTGAGGGGGAGAGCTGCTGCGGGCTGGGGTGGGGATTTGTTTTGAGGCAAAGCACGCAGGTGGCTCTGGAGCGGTGTTGGGAACTTCGCGATGCTGGCCAGGATTTGATTGAAGGCGGTAGAAGCTAAGCGGAGCCCAGTGGGCGGCAGTCACGCCAGTCACAGGGCGTGTCAGTGGCCGGGGCGTGGGTGGTGCGAGCGGCGGAACTCTGCAGTCGCGGAGCGGCCTGTGAGTTGAGCTCGCAACCAGCTCGCAGCCCCGCTGACGACGGGCGGCAGGGTGGGCGCAGACGGGCTGCAGCTGGTCGTCACGTCACGTGCAGCTCTCTGCCGATTGGCCGCGCGCGCTGCGTCCAGGTCGAAAAAGTCGGCGGCCGAGCTCTGGCTGCGCAGCATCATCAACTTCGCCCAGTTCGCCATCACTCCCGCACCCCTCCATTCGCGCCCCAGCCGCCGCCCGCGCGCCCATTTCCCAATCGCTCCCGCTGCCCGGTCGCCTACCGCGCCGAGTCTGCCTTCTTCCTCCCGCCCGCACAGCTGCTTCTCGCTCCAATGGCGTCACTAGAGAAGGCCGACCAGCAGGCCCTGGACGTGCTCACCAACAACTCCGTCTACCGGAAGCTGCAGTCGTACTACTCGGCATACTCGGATCGGAGAGACGCGCTAGGCCTGAGCAACCCGGGCACCATCGACAACATCTCCAAGGAAGTCCAGCGCGATGTCTTCCTCAACAACCTTGCCTTCTCCGGCCTGCGCGCCGACCTGACCAAGGCCTTCAGCGTCGCCCCGCTGTTCCAGGTCTCGCATGCTCTGTCCATGGGCTCGCAAGCCCTGCCGCCCTATGCGTACGCCGCTCTCTACGGCTCGCCCAAGGTATGTTGATAAGCGTCATCGCCGTCGATGGCAGCCTTGACATACTAACTCGCCGTAAGATCTTCATGCAAGCCAACATCGACAATGATTTCTCGCTCTCCGGCCGCTTCAACTACCGCTGGACCAACAGCCTTGTTACCAAGACCAGCATGCAGGTCGCGCCTGGCCCCGGCCAGTCGATGCTGCAGCTCGAGAACGACTACACTGGTGCCGACTTCAGCGCCTCGATCAAGGCCATGAACCCCTCCATCCTGGACGGCGGCCTTACCGGTATCTTCATTGGTAGCTACCTGCAGGCGGTGACAAAGCGTCTTTCGTTGGGTCTGGAGGGTGTGTACGAGCGTGCTGCCATGACGCATGGCCCCCAATGCATGCTCAGCTACGCGGCGCGCTACAAGGGCGATGACTGGATCGCTAGCGGTCAGGTTCTGGCTTCCGGTGGAATTCAGGGCTCTTACTGGAGGAAACTGACCGAGAGGGTCGAGGCTGGTGCTTCCGTCAACCTCGAGTTCGCTCCCGCCATGGCCCAGATGATGGGTGCGCCCAGCAAGGACGCTACCACCACCATCGGTGCCAAGTACGACTTCCGTGCGAGCTCTTTCCGCGCTCAGGTCGACAGCAAGGGCAAGCTTGGCTGCCTGCTCGAGAAGCGCGTCGCTCCGCCGGTGCAGGTCACGTTCTCGGGCGAAATTGATCATGCCAAGGTACGTCGCTGCATTACTTCAGTCTCATGATGATAAGCTCTAACATCTACCACAGAACGCAGCCAAGGTTGGCCTCGGCGTCTCGATCGAAGCCGCTGATGAGGAGGTCATGATGCAGCAGGAGGGTGTTGCTGCTGCGAGCGCGCCCCCGCCGTTCTAGACGACGACATCTCCCCTCTTTGGCTAGGGACATTGCCATCATGTCTCTACCCCCCTCGTGTACGGCATAAACTTTTCTCTTTCATACCATACCTCGGCTGTATTACCAAAACCTGCATCGGGCGCGCTTGTTTCTGGGGGGTTTTTGCAAGCTCGGATTTGGCGGATGCGGGAATATTGTGAGCGATGAAATAGGCACTGGCTTTCCCTTTGGTCGCTCGATAGACGTCTGTTTTCCAACGCGCGGTTTCAGGTATTCCTCTTTCTAGGTCTGCAACTACCCCGGCCCACGACGCACGCACGAGTTCCTTTTTCTATCCTCGGTTAATTGCGCCGTCTCTAATTGGCCGTCTTCTTTCAACGCATGCAGGAATCGAGATATGGGTTCCGAGGGTAGCGCCTTTTCCTTACGTGGCTACGAACACGACAAGCTCGCCAAATGTAAAGCACGCGAGCTCCCCCCTGGACTAGAGATGACAAAAAAGGCGACGGCGGGCGCGGTTGTGGATATTGTACATATACTGTGTAGCATGCAGACGAAAAAAAAGCTTCTCCTACTCAACTGCAGTGGCAGCTCGAAACACGTCTGACGTCATCGAAGCTTGCGAGGATTTTGAAACTTTCGCATTGGCAAATGAGCTGAGAAACGTTGATAATACAGGTGAGATCGGCCATTATTCGCCGCTTTCCCAAGCCAAGAGCAAGCGCATTCGTGACAGAAGAACTTCGTCCCTTTGGATCATTCTTCCATTACCCAGGCCCGGCTGCCCTCGCAGACGAAGACAAAAAACTGCGCCCGCTCCTCTTCATTCCCAGATTGTTTGTACAAAGAGATGGCCTCTTTTCTGCTCTCTTCCGATCTTTCCCCTCCCGAATGACTGGAGTTGTCGACGATATATATTTCCGGATTAGGACCGGTGCGCGCTTACAAAGCCGGGCGAGCCTCAGCAGGCTGCTGCGTTGCGCTACCGGGAGCCAGAAGCTGTAGGGGGGAAGATGTCAGCTACGTGGAACATGGGGATTACACCTGACACGCTCATCCCCAGGCACCGGGCTAGCCACCGCCTGTAGAGAGGGAAAGGAAACCAGGGAACAGAATCAAATGGGGGAGAACAAAAGAGTAGAAAGAAAAAAAGAAAGAAAAAACCACCAACCTCGTTCGCGCTCTGCTGCATCTTCATCTCGCGCTCCATCTCGATCATCTGCTGCTCCTCGGCGTAGGCGAGGGCCCAGGGCACGCCGAGCAGCAGGGCGGAGCTGCCGACGACCCACAGGCACTTTGCGCCGACGCGCAGGCCCGTCCCCAGCCACGCCGAGACGTTGCCGTACGACTTGGCGGCGAAGCGGCGCTGGTGCGCGGGCACAATGTCCTGCAGCGCCGCGACGCGCTCCCACAGCGTCTCCTCGTCCGGCACCAGCGACGACACGTCGCTGTCGGCGTCCGACGTCGTCGACGACGCGTCGTCCCAGTCGTCCTCGCCCGCGTTGGGGCCCGTCTGCTCGGCGTAGAGCTCCTCGTCGGGGACTGCGTTTGAGGGAAGAGTTCGGTCAGCGCGATGGGGGTGGGGGTGTTGGAGAGGCGCATTGGGGTTTTGCGGGGAGGGTGGGGGAGGGTGGACGGAGATGCGGTGGGATAGGTTTGCGCGCTGGGCTGGGCGGGCGCGGCGGTGGGGAGGAAGAGATTGTAGAGCGATGGCAAGCTCTTTGTGTCGATTACGCACCTTCCTCAAGCTTGACCATTTTGGCGGATCGTACGGGTTCGCGAGGATGGGGAGAGGGGGGAGAGGGGTCCGAAGATGGAGGTCGGATTGGCCGGGGGGTGGGGGTTGAGGTTGATGAGTGATGGGGAGAGTCGGTGGTTGCGGCGATGATGCTGCGGTAGAGCTCGGCGGCCAACTTTTCTTCCCCGACCCGCGCTTTTCGCCGATCGACGGGGAACGTCGATGCACGTGCGTCATTGCCTTCGACGCGTCTCCCGTCGTCCATTGCGCGACAACATTAGCTCGCGGCTTACAAAAGTTCCGTGACTTTTTCAACATTTCGACCGTGGGCGAAGAAGTAGCTGCGTTGCGGACCCGATTGCACCAATGTCAACAAATAGCAATACCGTCATCAGCCTCAAGTCGGCGTTCTTGCGCACGCAGACGCGTATCTTGTCACAGCCGCTACAAGCTCCAGAAAGATGGAGAGCCGGCAACTTGGACGCATCTGACATTCCAGATAATGTGATGAGGGATGTCATCCGAGAAGGTAGTTCCTTATTACTCCATGCAAATTCAGTTCCCATTGTCAGATACCCTCGTCCTGAACCCCCTTCGCAAAACACATCACATTCCGTCGCACTCAGCTCCGGCTGTGCACCGCACTCCTTCACATCCCCGTCTCTCCGATTTCATGATCCACACCACCCATCCTGACTCCATCAACCAACCAGTCAACCGCCTCCTCCGCCGGCACACCAAATCCGCCTACCCCTCGCTAGCCATCCGCCACGTCGCCGAACAAATCGACGCCCTCTACTGGACCGCCGGCGCCCCGCCTCTCTCCATCGCCCACCCCGACGATCCCTCCTTCCACCCCGACGACCAGCAAACCCTCACATCAACCCCGCTCGACGACCCCTCCGCCGACCTCACCGCCCCCTCCACCATCGCCGCCCTCCCGCCCACCTGGGCGGAAGCAGCAACGGACGACGCGGACGACGACGCGGCTGCCGCCGCGCGTTACGAAACCCTCGTCGCGCGCCTGCAGGAGCTGGACGGACGCAGGCGGGCGGCGCTCAGGCGGCTGGAAAGGTGCAAGGATGTGAGGGAGCGGGTGGGCGCGCTCGCGGCGCCGAGGGCGAACGTGCAGGTGAATCTGGTGACGAGGGATGGGGAGCTGGGCAGGGGCGTTGCGGAGGCGAAGACTTTGGGGGTCAGGGTGGGGGCGAGGGTGGGGGCGTGGGCGGAGGGGTTGGAAGGGGGGCGGGAGGGGGATGGGGTTGTGGGTGGTGCGAGGAGTAGGGAGATGGAGAGGGAGAAGTTGAGGGGGTTGTTGTTGGAGGGTTGAGGGGCGGAGCTCGTAGGAGAGCGGGTGGTTGGGAAGTGATACCCTTTTGGTGAAGCTGGGAAACTTGAATGGTGAGACGTTTTCTGAGTCGTGTTGCGGCGTTTGGGGCATAGTTTTAGTTGACAGGCGTAAACAATTAAAGCCGGGAGAAGCAGTGCTACCCCAAAGCCTACTAAAGCGGTGGCTTCATGAGAAGGCGGGGGTGGATTTGATCCGATCCATCCCGCAAAAAAAAGAGTTCCAATGAGGAATCTTCAATAGTTACGAGAGCGAGCACTCAATTAGGAGGTTCCGTATTTAGTTCCAAAAGGTGATAGATGGTTGCAACTACGATGGGCGGTGGTGGAACAGAGAGCGCACGGGCCCCTTGAAGGGCTGCAAGCAACGGCGGCTCGGGAAAAACCAGGGACCGACAAGCTTGGGTGCTGGACCGCGATGCGGCTTTGGCGCCGAACGTGGACAGCGCGCAACGTGCCAACCCACGGCGCTCACGCTCCCGGCCCAGGAAGCACTCGACGATCCGACTACCAAGCTACTCGCCCTCCGCACTTTCGCGCAGCAGTCATTCCCGCACCACCGCTCCACCCGTAACGCGCATCGCTGCGCCCGAATCGACCAAGACGCGCCCTCGAAGCTCCGCATCTAGCGCGCCGGACCCAGAGCAGCGGCGGTAGCTCCTCCGGCCGCGCCACGACCGCCTCCGCCTCCCCTGCGTGCCTCCCCTCCCGAGGAGCATGAGCAACGCCTACATTGACGCTACGAACGGCATGGCAAACTCTCTCCCGCGTCAACCCCCCGCCCCGGGCTCCGGCCACCAGCCCAATGGCTCCGGCGGCATGCCGAACCTGGTGAACGGCCTGCTGAGCGGCGGCCACCAGACCGACATGAACCACCTGTGGCAGGTCGTGCAGCAGCTCAGCGACGTGCTGCAGGAGAACCGGAGCCAGACGGCCAACATCATGAACAGCGTGCAGCAGATCCAAGTGCGTCACCACCCCCTTCCTCCTCCCGCCCAACAAACGCACCCCTCCCTCCTCTTCCCCTCCCCCGCAAAACAACAACACAACACCATCGCTAACCTTTTACCCACAAGGCCCGCGCCGCACAAGAAGGCACCTCCCCCACCATCGCCCAAGTCAACGGCGACCTCGCAGCCGCAACGTCGCGGCAGCAAGCGGCCGAGCTCAACAACCTGCGCGCGTCGCTGCAGGCGGCGCACGGCACGGCGGCGTCGCTGGACGCGCAGAACGCGGCGCTGCGGGGCCTGGTCCAGGACTACGAGACGAGCCTGGCGCTGGTGGTGGAGAAGCTGCGGCCGTACGCGCACCAGCAGCACGACGCCATGCTGGCCCTGCACGCCCACTACAACGCCCTGCTCGAGCGCGAGCGCCAGGCCAACCTCGAGCTGCGCCTCGACCACCAGGACTGGCAGGCCGGCCTCGGCCGCGTCGCCCAGTACGCCCGCCACGCCCTCAAGGAGAGCGCCGATGCCGGCTTGGGTTACGAGCGCAAGATTCGCGAGTTGAAGGCTGAGAATCGCATGCTGAGGCGCTTGGCGAATTGGGAGGAGGTGAGCGATAGCGATGAGGAGGAGGAGGAGGAGGAGAGGAAGGATGATGCTCCGAGCGGGCGTTTGTGGTGAGGGAGGGATGGGGGCGGCGCCGTTTGGCTACTACTACTACTGTGGATATGTAATATGATAATGGGCTGGGGTGGGAAAGGCGTTCTTTCTTGGGAGTGGGGGGAATCAGCAAAGAGGCGGCTTATACCTTTATCGGGCAAGGTCATGGGCATCGTATCGGCGTTTGAATGGTGGCATACATTCTCTCTGCGATGAGAGCTTCGAATCAAAGCTGGGCGTGGTGGCGGGTCATGATGAGATACGGCATACAGTGCTCGACCCAGTGTCGAGCGTGGGTAGTGAGCATCGTGTAGATGAGATCGCATACGTGAGAGTGTCGGTCTTTGCGATGTCGAATTGTCCGGGTACGGAGATCCCTTGGAGACGAAAGAAAACGAATCTTCATGTCGTACATGTGCTACCGCGGATATCTCTAGAGAATCTAGATTTGCGCGGGGCGGGCTTTGGTGATGAGGCTGATTGGGTTGGACGATTTGCTGAAATCTTTGATCCATTCACTTTTGAGGACCAGTATTGCCTCATCGTTCTTCTGATTGTTTGGCTTTCTTCGCGGCTGTCGAGCTTTGACACTGAGACACGATTTAGAAAGAAGGAATGGCTTCGAGTGCAAAGATCCGATTCATGCGAGCCTTTTGTCCTCCATAAACCCTCACCAGCCTACACTCAGGGTTCACTGCTAGCGTGATTCCGCAACGACATAATTGCCTGGGGAAAGGAGGACAGTCTCACGTTCATAGCTAGGCTGGGTTTGATACAAGATTGAAACACCACCTCAAAAGCTAGGATTTCAAGCTTGAGACGAAGTAGAGGAGGTCTCCTGGCAACCATAACTTGCTGATGGTAATCGAAAGGTTTCCAGAGAAGTGAAAGTGCCGCAACAGATTGACTATATGTGAGTTGAATCGTAAAGTTCCCCAGCAACAGCCGATTGGATCTTTAAAACTGCATGGACTGGATTTTTTCTCTTTCTGCTTTCTCTGTTCCTTTTTTGGGCCGCCTTGGAATAGTCTGATTCAGACGATGCAGCAGGATGGCACCTCCCTGTTTTAGGCCGATTGAGCACAGCTTGTTTCTGACACTTGAGAACCTAAGCTCATCCCATCCTCTTTGCAAGTTGGGCGAGTCGAATTCGTTTCGAGAACAAGGCTTGGCGTGACTGCGTAGCCATCGCGTTCCCACGACCTGCCTCTAGAAATCGCAGGAACCTGCCAACAGCGCGGCCAACTCCTCCAGATACTTCTTATCCTCGTCGTCGAAGCCCTCCAGCTCCGCACAGTCAATATCAATGATGGCGACAGTCTTTCCATTCTGGACTATCGGCACCACGATCTCGCTCTTGCTCGCGCCGTCGCAGGCGATGTGGCCGGGAAACTTCTCAACATCGGGCACGAGCTGCGTCTGCTGAGATGCCGCCGCAGCGCCGCACACTCCTCTACCGAAGCGGATGGTCTGGCAGGCGACCATGCCCTGGAAGGGGCCCAGGATCAATTGTTCCGCGGCCGAGGGATCGAGGACGTAGAAGCCAGCCCAGTTGACGGCGGACGAGGGCGCGGGGAGGGAGTGCAAGGCGTGCCAGAGGAGGGAGGCGACGTTGGCGGTGTTGCTGTCGCACGTCCGGTCAGCTCAAGTCGACCATTGGGTCCCCGATATGGCGTGATGGTGCGGGCAGCGCGGGGTTGTCATGATGGTGGGGCAGGAGCGGGAGCAGGCGCGTACCAGACCTTCAGCAAAGCACGATGAGCATCCAGTATTCCAATTGTGTGTGCGCGTTCACGCTACACGTACCCAGTTCCTCTGACCGTCCATCAGGGCCTTGGCCTGGTCGAGGACTTGAGTGTAGACATCAGCCTTGGACAGGCCGGCGGCGAAGGTAGAGGATTCGGCGTGGACCTTTGCGCGCAGAGGTCAGTCGACAGGACCGCGGCATTTACTGAGTGGGGCAGTGAGTTGTACCATTTTGGGGCAGGCAAAGAAGCGTGTAGATGGTGGGGAGGAAGAGGGCTGCGGTGACGCGATTTTCTTAACCGCGCATAAAGTCCGAAAAGCAAAGTCGTAGCCGGCCTTATCGTCGCTACCACCTGGCCCGCTCGCTTCTTCGCCCATCTGCACCCCAGCATCGTCCTTGCAGAGCTTTACTACCGCACTGATGCGGCCATTTATTTTACAGACGATTGCAACCTGCAACGCGATCTTTGCCTGCTACAGTGTGGATTTCAAGTCAGGCACGCTTGCCACGCTCAAGAAGGTCTACATCACCCACGTCGCACCTACAGAGGCCAGTCCGCGGAAGTACATCGTCCTGGGACCTGACAGGAACTGAGTTTGCCTATCTTTACCTATGGGAACGGCCTTGATATGTCTGCTTGGCACGCTCAAGGTCGTCGGCATTGCCGACATCTAACCCAGAGCCCAATCCATCGAAGACATTTGCAAGGCGGGATTTATCTGCCTCCAATCTAGCCCCAGCCACTCCCGTGCCTGGAAATCCTGCAGCCTGCGCCGCAAAAATTGGCTCCGAACACTATAAAGTTCACCGCAGCTTCGTCGTCCTCCCGGCTCACCCGTACTTGCTCTCTTTACGCAAACACCGCTATCTTGCCTCCATCTGCCCAGCTCACCCTCGCTGTAATCACTTACCAGAGAGGACTTCCTTGGAAGCATCCCTGCGTCACACCACCCCCGTTCCTCATTGCATACGGAATCACTAAGCACTGGGCCTTTGCGCACTCACTCTCTGGCGAACCGTCTCTTCTCTACTTCGGTCTTTCTTGCTGCGCCTCATCCTTCCCGGAAAATCCCTCAACTCCACCAATTCCAAAACAACCACGATGATCCAGCAGTGCTGCGCTGCAGGCGAGATCCATACCGGAACTCCTTCCGGCCGGGTTGACAAGGTTCACGGCCTGGACTGCTACATCGCATCTCCGCCTGCAGGCACCGAGCCCGAGGGCGTCGTCGTCATTCTTCCCGACGTCTTCGGCTGGGAATTGGTCAACACTCGCATCCTTGCCGACGCTTATGCTGCAAAGGGGAACTACCTCGTCTACCTTCCGGAGCTGCAGGATGGTACGTCTTCTGTTTTGCTCCTTTTTCCATTATTCCCAGATTCACCCGCCCAAATGCTACCTGGCGATCGCCTTTCCTTCCACCAAACCAAACCAAAACAAAAAACAATAACCACTATCCGAACATAAACCTACTCCCAGTCCTAACCCTCAACAGGCATGGCCTTCGACCCCTCCCTCCTCACCTCCCTCGCCAACCTCGAAGCCTCGGGCCTCACCGCCCTCCTCTCGCGCGCCTACCACCTCGCCCACCTCGCCTCGTGGTGGATCCCCTTCGCCCGCGCCAACACCGACGCCGCCGTCCGCGCCCGCCTGCACCCCTTCCTCGCCGCCATCCGCACGGACCCTGCGACCGGGCGCCTGCCCGTCGCCGCCGCGGGCTTCTGCTGGGGCGGGTACTGGTGCTTCCAGCTCGCGGCGGACGCCGCGGCGGATCGCGTCGAGGTGGAGTCGCAGTCGGGGAAGAGGCAGGTGCTGTCGCTTGTCGACGCCGTCTTCACGGCGCATCCGGCGAATATGCGCGTGCCCGAGGACGTCGAGGCGGTCCGCTTGCCGCTGAGCGTGGCGGCGGCCGCGATCGACAAGATGTTTCCGAAGAGGGATGTTGATGTGGCGAGGGCGATTTTGGAGAGGAAGGGGAAGGAGGAGGGGCAGAGGCATGAGGTGGTGTGGTATGAGGGGTGTCATCATGGCTGGGCGATTAGGGGCAATAAGGAGGATGAGGCCGAGGGGAGGAAGGGGTTGGAGGCGGAGGAGCAGGCGTTGAGGTGGTTTGAGGCGAGGTTTGGGGAGGTGAGGGGGAGGGCTGGGGAGTGATGGTGGGGAGTGATGGTGGTAGGGTTTTTGAGTGGGAAATTTTCAAACATTGCTTGGAACGGTACTCGAATGTTGACTAGTAGCAGATACCAGGTCCTCCCAACATCAAAGGTCTCCCCGGATAGAACCCACGGCTACCCCAAAACTCCCACAACTGTAGAAGCTGCGCGTGAGGGACAAAGAAGAATAGATGCCAGAAGAACAACGTGCACATTACTCCAGCCGTAAACGACCCTCCAACGATTGCGACTTTCCTCAAGGTCAGTTGTCGGGACCTGGCCCACACTTGATCAACGAGTTGCTGGATAGCAGGCCGGAAAAGGATCTTCTGCTCCTCAGACAGAGCAGTCTCACTAATGAAGCTTTTCACCGTCTCACTCCCATCAACTTCCGTGTCTTTCATGAGGATCAGTTCCTTGGAGCCGCACCCGCCATATCTCTTCCCCTCCACGAGACCTTGGGCGATGTCTTTGAACCTGGTGCCACACCCGATCAATTCGACATGGCGCACCTTTAAGCTGCTGTACTGTTCTCTTGCAAAATGGCTCAATGATTCGGCCAACTGTTCGACTTCTTTCTCTCTTTGGGGCTTGCTGAATCTGAGCCGCAAGTCAATAGAATCCATGGGAGGCCGGTCGTCGCGGTACATTCGCAAGGAACCATCCACAGAAACCGGTGCGGGACGATGGTCCAGGGCCTTTGGGTATATCCAAATGTGCTCGAAGGATTTAGACTCTCTTGAGAATAAGACCGGCGAATAACGACCCTCTTCGTGTGGTGCGCTTTTGATCTTCTTCTTCAACTCCACGGAATCGAAGCCGGAGCTGTGTTTGAGTTCGCGGAGCGCCCATATCAGTGCAGATGTGAAAGATTGCTTCCCGGGCCCGGGCGTGTATTCGTCGCGCTCGCATGCGCCCAAGAACTCGAAGCTATGGCTGATTTTCGATCGGGACGTTTCCCGGAGGGCACCTGCCTCGCAGCAGTCGAAAACTACGAGGATATCTGCCTTCCTTTTCTTGAAGACATTCTCCGCTCCGTGCCACGCAATAGTGTTACGGTCGCGTTGGCTGTCTTGCTGCGACTGCTGGGATGAGTTACTGACAAGGTCGTTAGAGTATCTCTTTTTTGGGCGGGTATGCCTGTCTAACTTACTTCGTGATATTGAGTTCTCCATCGTTATTACCGCCGAATCCGTGGCCAGCGTAGTACACGATACAAAGATTGCGCGGTCCTTCGCTCTCATACATGAACTTTGCGAGGATATATTCGAGCTGCAGCCCGACTTCGTCCTCCTCCTTCAGCTGCTCCCATTGGACACTGAACTGGTAGTCTTTTTCGAGCACTTCTCTGAGTGCTCGGATCTGTTTCACAGTCAGTCCTGTTCTCAAAGTGACGTGAGGCTTCAAAATATAGGCCGAACCTCTGGCATGACATGAATGTCGGAATCTTTCTGCTCCCAAGAAAGCAAAAGTACTGAAACACGATCATGCTTCACGGGTGCTGTAATAGGCCTGAAGTTCTTTTCGAATACATTTCGCAGTTTTTCGAGCTTCTCGTGGGTCGGTAAAACCTTCGGGGCTGCGTTCGCGCCACGTGGTGAATTGCGGGTGTCCATTTTGACTGGGCTGAGGCATGTTCTGAACTGTGGCCGGTTGCTTTCATAAGTAATAGGCTGGCAGCAGCAGCCGACAGCGTACTACTCAAAATGCAAGGGCTACACGGAGTAACGAGCGGCGGCGCTAATGATTAGTGAGCTTGCATGCATCTGTCGTGAGCCTCCGATTGACTGCGGACAGTGGTAGAAGGCTGCCTGTATGCCTCGCCGATTCTGCGCGTCAGACTTGACCGTGCATCCCACCCAACAGCCAGCTGCATTTGTCCGTTTGGAGAAAGAATACGTGACTGGAACACTTCAGCCGCAGAAAACCTGCTCCCCCACTGTAAGCTGCAGAGCAAGGTAGAAAGGCATTACAGCTACTGATTAGGGCACTGTTCATGATTGGAGGGTTTTTGCTGCTCGTGGTTTGCAATTCGGTCGGGTTGCTTCCAGCTGCACGCAGCCCCGCCGCGCCCCCGCCCCAAGGCTGGCCAGTATGGTTGCACGTAACACACCGGGGGCAAACCCGAAATTCTGCCTTGCACATGCCACTACATGATGGCTGCCTACAGTTGCCTTCTTTCTGCCTTGGGATGCACACAGCCGCTTAATGGCTTAAAACGCGCCACCAGGGTCAAGTTCAGAACTGTCGAGAGCGAAACATTCCTTTGCCTCAAAACTCTCAAAGCCTCGGTCGCCGCACAAGGCTGTGCAAGATGTCGCCCGTCGAATCCGGAAAAGAGTCTTTGGTGGAGGAGAAACCAGATAGCGCAGACGCAGAAGCAGCTTCTACCACCATGGACGTTGATGGTGAGGAAGAAGCGATGGAAGAGCCTGATGATCATGACGTAAGAGAGCGAGTTGCATTCCAAGCATCTGCTAATTTTCTTTTAGCCTCTGGATGTTGATTCTGAAGGAAAGCGATCGCACGTCCCGCCCCCCAAAGGTGGCACAAGTCTGGTTTGTAGATTCGATCTACACTGCCAACCACATAGCTTACGTAAAGTAGTCACGGCCTCAGGCTTTCCAGATTGGACAAGTGGCACGACTTCCGGGCAAGGGGAGGCCTCCCATTGTGGCTAAGGTTGTGGATGCGAGGAAAGGAGGAGATGAGTGGCTCTATCGACTCAACGACAGCAGGAATGCACCGGTGAACACCAAACCTGGAGGCCGGGGTCCTGAATGGATCAAGGAGGCAAAGCTTATCAGATAGTAAGCTGCTGCCTGCTGAGCCCCGCTTGCTCCGTGCAAGGTTATACAGGGATCGTGCTCATGCGCCCCGCGATTGCGGATTTGCTTTTGTGCCTTGGGTGCGCCAGCGTTTCATCCTATTTATTCAATGAATTGTCCGAGGAATGCACTTTCTGCCCCAGCGTCTTTAATCGTTCTTCTGAAGATATCTTTCGATATGTCTGACAAAGACCTGGAAGCTCAATGGCAAGAGAACTGTCCCAGCTCCGAAGAAACGGAGCAAAGTCCCTCAGAGAGCCTCAATGAAATTGATACATCGTCCCAACGATCTTGCACAAATGGTACGGGTAGCTAAGCTTTGCCAAAGGTCTGCATGGACTGACTATGGTGCAGATTCTTCTCAGCAAATACCACAGTGGTGGCCCAAGTGGCTAACCGAGGTGCTACAAGTTTTTGGAATAGGCGGTGCTCACAGAACAAAAGTCAGAAGATGTGAGACTACCTTTGTTAAGTAAAGATTGTTTACTAACCGATGTAAGTGGAGAGCTGCCCGAAGGGAAACCCAAGGATGGCGGCTTTCCTCGACAGCGATGAAAACTTCATGCTGTACCGTCGATTCGGCTGGATTCAGGCAAGGCTCCTTTTGAGGAAGCAGAAAGAGATTGCGGACATGGAGAAAGACCTTGAGGAGCAAGACGGGTTTCCCGAGAACAGAGAAGCAACAACAGATGCCCACGAAGATAACTGTGATTACAAAGAGGAGTTACTTGAGGCGCTTGAGGGCAAGTTCACCGAATACAGTAGGTTTTCTCTCCCAGTGGTCTTTGAGGAGGCTGGTTCTGACTGTTCAGCTCAACTCCTTACCGCCAGCCGAGATATGATGCTCATGAGGCGTCCATCTACGTCGGAATACCGCAGCCTGTGTAACTATAGCAAGCACATCGCAGGTGATACTAGTCGCTTGGATGATGAATGGGTTCACCACAAAGAGGATCTCGTCACACTCCGGCCTGGTAGAGAGCATGCTTGGCTGGATATGGTTCTCGAAACGTTACTGCGAGTTACTCGGTACAAACTCACTCGCAGAATATTCTGTTCCCGAGTAAGCGGCCACGATGCTATCGAATTACAATGAAAAGGACTGACAAATTGCAGGAGACAAGAAGGAAATCAGATGGGCCAATCGCCTACTACACCCGAAGTCGGATCGAAGCGCTCGCTGCCGCAATCATCACTTTCACCATCTTGCTCCTTCTGGTCATACCAACATATGTGCTGTATCACCTGACGAATGACCTGAGCCAAGGATCTCGATCCAGCGCCCTATGTATCGGAGTGCTTCTGATATTCACTTTGGCTTTCTCCGCCGTTCTGTCACTCTTCACCCGAGCCCGACGCCATGAGATCCTTGCTGCGGCAGCGGGGTAAGTGTAGTAACTGAGTAGAAGCTCAAGTCTACTAGTTGACGATTGAGACAGATATTGTGCTGTTCTTGTGGTGTTTTTGGGCAACATTCCGAATCCATAGGAGATATGAAAAGACCAAACAGTATTCTGCTGAGACAAGACTGACCAATGTGTTGTTTCGATCAATATGGAGGTGTGGCCGGATTATACTGCTTTGTTATGCCAAGCGTGACATCTAATGTAATTAATTCGGGAATTTGGGGGAATGCTAAAAGATTGAAGCCGAATCTCTACCAACCCATGCAAGTGTCAACGATTACCAAAGAAGATCAAGACATACAGAGACCTCCCATAAGATCCACCAACGATGCGGTCCCATGATTGTGGAGTGTGAAAAATGATACAAAAATGCGTGACCTCAGATATGAAATATGGATGATGACACGCAAACGCTCGTAAACCCCATTGATCTGATTGCAAACAAAGATTGACTTCCCTCATGCGCAGAACCCCGGTAGTGTTATTGCTGCATCCTCTTCTGCACAAGCCTGGGCCAGAGCCAGGTTGTACTGCTTGATTGAATAGACCGTGGAGATTGTACCGGTCACAATGCTGACCACAGTCAAAACGAGGACGAAAAAGCCGATCAAGAACGTTGCCCAGTCGTTGAGGTTGCGTTGGTCCTTCAACCGTTGCCAAATGTCTCTCGGTGGGGCTTCGTACGCGTCGAGGAGGTCAGATAGCCGGTGTCCCCAGAAAGTGTACCGGTCGATTTCGAGGATGCGTTTCCTTCCGCAACGACCGAGGGCGTAGATTGGTCTGTTCTGGTGTCGCAGTAAATTCCTGGCATTCTGGTCGTACCATGGAAACAGAAGTTCGAAGGTATCGAGAGTCTCCTCGAGCAAATTTCTGGGAAAGAAGGGTTCCTCCTTGGACTCCAAATGATGCAGGAGACAGACTTTGTGTTGATATATGCTGACTTGTCTGTTCCTCTTGTTGAACCGCAAATGATCCGCTAGAGTATTGGTCCAGCAAATGTTGAGTCCGCATGTGTTTGAGAGAAACGCCGCGGTGAAGTTTTCACCGAATGCGCTATGCCGATGGCGAATTGCTTGACCGCAGCTTTGTTTTATTTGGTCGCTTACGAGGTCATTCAGTGTTTGGTTGTCTTGCCAGGTGATAGGGTCGATATGAATATCGATAGGCCCAAGTGCAGATGATTCAGACCGGACGTAAAGCGTAAGCAAAAGTCGCGCAGCAATGTCCATTTGATCCAACACTTCTCTATGATCAACATTGATGAATCTGCTGCTGTTTTGGACAAGAAGCTCCCCTCTAGTCCTATTGCGATTTGTTCTCAAACTTTCAAGGACGTCCAGAGTTGCATTCAGTGTATGAATTGCAACGTTAGAAATGCAGCGGCGTTTGTCATGGACTTCTTCGTTGGCGAATTGGAGGAACTTTTGGTATAGTTCAGCCGAGAAACTCTCTTTCTCAATACCCGAAGAGGGCCATATCCGGGAAATTATAGCGTACGCGCTTGAGCTCTCTGAGCGGCTCAGACTTGTTGTATCGAAGGGAGGCATTACTGTGAGAAGTATGAGAATCTATATTCTGCTCGGATGGTTGGACTCAGATCACCTTCTTTATATGTGGCAACTGAGTAGTATCACGAAAGGGTTTCCAAAATCGCGACTACGTGCAGGTTCAGCTGATGAGGCTGCCTCCTTGATCGTGCGTGAGTGCGGGGGCTCCGACTGTGATCACCTCATTGGTCAAGATTGGGGGCCCGCCTTACAATTTGCGATCACCGAGTAGCACAAAGCAAGGCTTAGCCGGTGTCTACCTGTAAGGGGCTTACGCCCAGGAATGCTCCCGGGGGTTCCCAAAATTCCGGTAGATAAAAGCGCAGCCTTGGGTTTGCGGTGTCCATGAGCTCCCCATTCAACGCAAATGATCCCATTGCTGCTATCTTGATCCCATCATTCCTTTGACGCCTTCCAGTGCATACTTGACCTCTTATCAGTGCAATGAAAGCCTTTTCCGCACTTAGCGAATGATCTCTTCAGCAAGGCTCGTTCGCAGGCAGCGACCCGGTAGCCTCGACACCACCGATTATCAAGATGGAACACCGTCTCCTCACGTCACCACACATGACTTGCCCAGCAAATCGGACCTCCTGATAGAGCTTTCTTCGCAGTCTTTGGCAGTGCCAATCCACAGTCCAACAACGCCTATTCAAGAGCCGGACAGCACCATTTTCAACGTTGGAGTTACGCCCACTCCAAAGTCATTACCCTTGAGGAGCACAGAGGAGAACCCCGCTACACATTTCAATAACTCGAACGTGCCAAATCAAGGCGATGAACAGCAAGCGGACACGTCAGGACACCAACCACGTACACAATCCATTACATTTCGGGCGGAAGGCTGTGTTTCTGATGCAGAAACGGCTCAGACCCCGTCGCTCACTTGTCGCTCCGGTTTTTGCAGCACCTCAGGTAGCACACACAGTCGGACGACAGAATACACAGGTTCGGTCTGTTCCATTGACCGGAGCTCGACACCAGCTACCGATGTGTCCATTGCACTACCACTCCATCCATCCTGCTCGTCTAGGGCTCAGTCATCTTACGACTACGTTGTGACGAAGACAATCTCGTCTCCAACGGTACACAAAGTTGGAAAGCGCCTTTATGAAGGAAGCATGAAAGATGAACCCGTACCATCAGATTTGGAAAAGAGATGGACTGAGTCAATTCGACCCCGGCTCACAGACGACGTGCGTGCTATTCTTGCGGAATTGAACAACTCTGGGAGACGGTTCGAGCCAGACTTCCGCATGAGCGGGCGAATTGGAAGGCTTGATGTGGAAGTCGAGCTGCGACCTACTGTTTGTATACGCTGTGGGAACAAGAGGGCGGCCAAAGTTGTCAAGCAAGCCATCAAAGACCTCGCTTATTTGAACAACTTTAGCCGTGGCTCGGTGGAAGTGCTCGTCGGCCCGCCTGAGCTTGCGGGCTCAAAGTCGTCCGATACTATCGAGCCATTGGAAATTTCGGATACAGACGGGCTGCGAAGCTGGCATGACCACTCGTTGCACGTCCATTACCAGAACCCGTTCGGGACCGGAGCTACATGCGGACTTAAGCTGCTTGTCACTGTAACGCGGAACGACCGCATCGTAGCCCAGAGGGCGTCGATACTGGGGGGCCTCATCACGATCAATGATACCGTTTACGGGCTGACCACGGGACACACAATCTGCCGCATATTCGACGAACTGGGGGAGGAATCTCCCACGGAAGACGAAGAAGATGTTTCTGATGATTCTCAGAGTGATAGTGATGCCAGTGTCAACGAAAACGTGGTGTCTGGCTCCGATTACTCTCTTCATCCTTCACAGTCATCTGCGAGGAACATCACAAGTCCAGAGTACACAGTTTGGTCAAGGGCACAACGGCTTGAAGCTTCATACTTTCGTGCAAGCTATAATTCAGATAGGGATGGTGTTCCATCAACCACCGTTCCTGCTCTGGATTTTGCATTGGTCCAATTAGAGACTTGGAAGAGTGTTCCATGGGGAAACAGCTACAGAGAGCCACCGCATGGACAGTTCCGCACGGTTGACAGACATATACCAGATACAGAACTATGCAAAGGCCCGGTGTGTCTTCTTCTTGGGCCTGGCAGGATCGAAGAGGCTTATCTCCTGCCCAGTCCATCAATATTCGTCTTTGGAGAAGTTGTACTGCAGACAAGGAAGCTACAATTGGACTCACCTTTGGGTAAGTGCACCTGATACTGACCGGTGTTTCCTTTGTGCTAATGTGACATAGCCAAAGGATGCTCCGGGACATGGGTGGTACGTGGACAAAGTCTTTGCGGAGTCATTGTTGCAATTTACGGTAAAGAACCGTACGCGCACATGATCACCGCTGAGGAGATGTTCCGAGGGATCAAGAGTTCTTACTCTTCTTTTCCCCAAGTTCAGGTTGCGACGCAAGACAATATCTCTCGCGCTCCAGACAATCAACAAGATTCCATTGCAGGACCTTGCCATCAACCTTCTTCCGAAAAAGAAAACGCCTCTTACAATAATGAGTCACACAGGAGAGAAACTGATACGCTGATTTACGACCCAGAGAAATGTATCGCTCCCGCAGAGCCTGAGTCTATATGGAATTTAAAGGAGTCCGAATCAAGCATGGCTGAGCCAGCACCACAGCCAAAGCTAAAGCTAATCAGACGCTATACCAGGACCATAGCTGCCTGGATGAAGGGATTAGGGCGAAAATTCCTTCAGTGGCTTCGAGAATGCTTCTCATACATATTTGCGAGTCGGGTGTTTAGAAAGCATCGAACAACAGCGGCCTTTGTGGCGATGGCTCTGATCATCTTCGTCATACTAATCCCCATCGTTGTTCCTCTCTGGCTGAGCAGACAAGGAATGTGAGTATGATCCCTTTCCACCGTGGCATTAAAAGTGCAATCAGTTTCTGATGTTCACATGTGTAATAGGCTTAAATCTGCTAAAGCTGTCCGCATTATTGACGTCTTCGGCTTGGTTGCTCTATTTTCTGTTTTGATCAGTTTTTTCATCACAACGGCTACATTCTTAATCCTGTTCTGCGCTCTTCTAAACAGGGCTCTCAGTCAATCTGAGAATTGGGCAAATTGAACCAATTTTATAAGCCAAACTGAGTTTTCGTTTTACTTACTCAATTTAGTAGCTGAATTATCAAACCAATTTCGTCCCTAAAAGTAGCTAATTAATTCAAGCAATTCAAACAATTCGGTATCACGTCTATCTAGGCGAGCACTAGCTATATCTTGATGGCTTCCGGGTGGAGGGGGTGGTGGCGGCTTAGCACCGCCGCGGCGGCTTAACACCACAACGGCGGCGGGTATGGCGGCGGAAGTAGCCAGGCGTATAAGGTACAAAAGGTTCGTGGCGGCGGTAGTGATAGTAGTAGTAGTAGCAGCAGGAGGTTCAACACCATGTCAAAAATCGCGACCCAATTACCTGGGTAAATTGCAATCAAACCAATCTCAAGTTGCCTAAAGTCTTGGAAAGTCAATCCGTCGCCAAATTACTTGCAATCTGGTACTTAATAAGCTTGAATTGATTGACTGGAAGCCCTGCTCCTAAATCCTACTAATTATCAGGTGTCTACTTCGTTGGAGCATTAGGGAGAAAGTTGTTGGAAGTCAGCCAAACATCACATTTGGGAGACTGTAATCCAGCAAGAGATTGTGTATCTAAACTTTCATTCCCTGCCTTTCCATGAAACCATCACGTAACCTTACCAAAAAAAAAAAAAAGGAAACAACAAATGTCGAGGCAGAAAACTGAATCGGCTGGGTTCGATTTCAATACACGCGCATACCCAGGCATCCGTTTCACTGCAAACGTATCACTAATAGCAGCATGCATGATATCTCCATCCACAATACTTTTTCAAACTGATTTGAAAGCTAATACGTTCATTGGGTATCATCAACTCATATCTACAGTACATATCCACGTACAAAATTCCAATCCCCTCTTTACAGCGCAAGCACAACACCCGCCAGCCCAACAACACCAGCGACCGCAATGCGGCTCACACCACTTCCGGTCGCAGCAGCATTACCGGCATCGGCAGTCGCGCTGGCAGAAGCAGAGCTACCAGTAGCAGAAGCAGCCGTACCGGTAGCAGAGCCGCCCTGAGAAGCGGCAGCGGTAGCAACAGCCTCAGCGACGGCGGTGACAGTGACGGTCCAGTAGAAGACGTTGGTCGGGTCGAAGGTCAATACGGCGACGTCAGTGGCGGAGGCGGTGGGGGAGAGGAGGCAGTCAATCGCGCTCTGGGTGTCCTAGTCGGGAGCGTCAGTTTCCCGCTTTCTATCGGAAAGGGATGGATGGCTGGATGGACGGAGACTCACGATATCCTCGACATCATCGATGCCGCCCGCGCAATTCGCAAACGCCGCCAGCTCATCCTTATACTGTCCGCCGAAGCTCATGGTGCACACGGGCGACGCGGTCGCACTGGCGCGGCCGTCGCTCGCGGGGGTGCCCGCGGTGATGGCGCAATCCATGTCGACGGCGGCGGTGATGCCGCTGGCGACGGCCGTCGTCTCCTGGCCCCAGTAGTCGGCGCCGTACGTCACCGTCTGCGGGGAGGCGCTCTCGAACGGGCACAGCACGCCGACGGTCGAGAAGGCGTCCAGGTCGGACGCGAACGTGTCGCACTCGTAGACGAGCGTGGTGCGCGCGTCCTTGACGTCGACGATGGAGCCGCTGACGCCGGCGGTCGGGATGACGGTGTAGTAGCCGTCGCCGGCGAAGGCGAAGGAGATGACCGAGGAGGTGGTCTGGGATTGCGCGCTGCTTAGGGTGGGTTGTTAGGTTTTGGTGGTTCTTTTTGGAGTGGGGGACGAGATGCGTGGAGGCGTACCTGGCGATGCCTGCGAGGAGCAGGGGCAGGGCGATGTTGGAGATCATGGTGGAGTTTCCTTTTTCGGTTGGTTCAAGTTTTCTGGGATGGATGAATGATGTTCAACAGAGTCGTCTGAGAGCTGATGATTGCCTCAAAAAGCCGGCGCGGTACCCTTCCTTTATAGCATTACCCTCAACTCTTTGTGAGTCGATGTGGAGATGGCGGAGGCGCACGAAGGATGCAAGCACGGGTATGGCGGCGCAGAGGGACCGAATGCGAGGCCAGCAACACCGCCACGCCTAGCCCCATACTTAACAGCAAAGCCCTTGGGAATAGCTTAAACGGGCCGTATCAGGCATCGTTGCCTACCAAATCCGCTTTATTGCCGAGACTTCGGCTTGGCAGGGCGCAGATGCCGAGGACCCACGTGGCGGCACAGGCCTTGTTTAGGCGGCAGAGGTCTTGGGTGTTCGGTTGGAAGGAAAGCGGTGACTCTGACTGGCCCGCCGACATGGACTATTGCGGCCCCCACGTTACACCTGCCCGAGCATGGCCGGCAGGACCCGAATAGGCGACTTCGAGCGAGGAACAATCTTCTCCAGCTGTACTACTGACTCTGTGCTTCCAATAGTCTGTCTTCTAGCTGAAATTGGTGAAAGCGCCAACCCTCGGGACTTGGTGGAATTTTGTACTCGGAAGCCAGATGGAAAACTAAACAAGAGAACTATCACCTGGAAGAGTGTTCAGCGCAGGGCTCAAGTGGAAGTGGGTCAAGGCTTAGCATATGGCAGGCATCTACGCACGAGCGAGCAAACCTCGATACCATGTGGAGTGGCTGCATTCATCTGTTTCGCTCAGCCTCTTTTCTAGCATGCTAAGCTTTGATACTAAAGTAAAGCGCGATTCCCGTGGCGTCAAAGCGAGCCGAGATCCGAGAATTCTGATAGCCACAGACGTCAATTGGTTACAGCTTGCAGGTCAAGTCTAGAGAAGCATCCACTTGCATAGCTCTGGAATTGCACAATGCTGAGGAAAGTTCTTCGTCACAGTGGCGAGAAGATGAGAGATGCAGGTCTCCTGATGCCAAGGCGAAATGGTCGAAAGCCGAGACGTTGCATCCGCTAAGACTGGTTGCGCGCAGGAAGTTCGTTCTCCGACGACTGTGAGAATCAGTGTTTATATTGGTACAAAATTACACTCGGGTATCTTCTCTACTTCGATCCAATCATTCCTCTCCCACAATCCTATCAACACTGCCCCCCAAATACACCTTCAACATGTCCTTGGTCACCTTCAACCTCCTCACATCGACCACGTCGACGCCGGCCTTCTCGTAGGCCTGCATGCGATGGCAGCCGCCAAAGGCGAAATAGTAGTCCTTGTCCTGGGCCTTGCTGTGGTAGTGCAGCACGTCGACGGGCGGCAGGCGGCCGGGCTCGATGCGCTCGGGGGCGGGCTGCGGCACGTAGTCGCACGTCTCGCCGCGCAGCGTCTGCACCATCGAGTCGACCTTGGGCGAGTCGATGACGGGAGGGATGGGCCGCAGGATCGAGGAGAACGGCAGCTGCGTGATGGGGAGGTGGCGCGATTGGATGCTGCCGGCGAGGGCCATGGTGGTTGTTTCTTGGTGGAGGTGGATTGTTTGCGTAGTTGTGGCTGCGTCTGGAGGTGTTTGCGAGAGAAAGAGGCGCGTTAATATCATGGTTGGTTGGTCAGACCCTGGCGTCTCGAACGCGACATGACGTAAGAGCCGATCTCGGGGCCGAGCGGGTGTTGATAATCTACCATCATCTCCGCCGTCTTTTTCTCATCTTCTTCGTCCAGAATTTCGGTTATTCGTAAGCCCGCGACGACATGGCAGCCTGCGCGAACCCCCAGGGGCCCCGGCATCGGGAGCCCCGCCCGTCGATCGGGTGACTTCGGCTCGCATTCCGCTATCACAGCTTCACCACCATGCTTTTTCGTCATCTGCAAGGACTTGCCTAACCCGAGTAACGCAGCCCGCTCTCTGCAACCGCACCTTACTATTTCCGGGCCTACCGACGCTCACTCAGCACATTGGCTCCACCGCGTCTGACACTGCGGGGAACCGTGGACACGTACACAGTACCATAAAAACAATGAAACATCCCTCCATGTCCCTCCAGATTCCTGTCTTTCCCGCCTTTCTGTCGTTTCCACCATGAGATTCCCCGTGCTGCGAGCCCTTTTCGCCCTCTCCAGCATTGGAGCAGCGGCCGCCCAAACCACCAGCAACACCACCTCGTACCTCACCGCCACAGCCATCGTCACCGACCCGGCCACCAACGCCTCCGCCCTCCAATGCTGGCAATTCACCACCCCGCTCGAAGTCCCCTCGACGCCTGGCATATCCGGCGCCCAGCGCTTCAAATTCAACCTGTCCAGCGCCGCCGAGTTCACCGCGATCCCCCCACGTTTCGATGGCGGCCTGCACAACGCTCCGCATCCCCAGTGCGCACCCCCTTTCCCTCTGGCCCCCATCCAAAAAAAGAAGAAAAAAAAACAGAAAAGAAAAGAACAACACACTAATAGAGCACAAAAAAGATTCGTAATCTTCAGCTCCGGCCTCGCACACATCACGCTGCCCCACTCGACCGACGAAGCATGGGTCGTCGGCGGCGCGACCGGCCTCGTCGTCGCCGTCGACACGCTCGGTTCCGGCCACTACACGCGCTACCCGACCGACCAGACGACCGTGTCCTTTGCGCTGCCGTTCGAAGACGGCGTGCCGCCGCCGTACGAGGTGAGGTCGCAGGGCGCGTGCGATGCGCGGGGTGGGTCGCAGGTGGTGGAGGGGACGGTGTTGTGATGAGGGTTGGTTTGGTGGGGGTTGAGTTAGGTAGCGGAGAGGATGGTTGAAGGAAGACGGGATAGGAGAGCTGTGTGGTTTTAATGCGAGGCTTTGGCGATGGGAGATTGATGCAACCGTAATCTGATATCGCGGGATCCGGGTGCTGAAGCGGCCTGCGTGGAAAGGCAGCGTGGTTCAAATACGGAGGGAAAGGCTTAGCGCCGAGTCTGACCTGAATTCCTGCTGGTTAAGATGTGATAATAGACTGACTTGGGCATCACCGGAAGGGAGGGGGCTGTCAATGCTAACCGGAACCGTAGTGATAGGTCGGCCACATATATGGTGCATTCTGCGACGCCTGGCGGCTCTCGAAAGAGGGGCTTGAACCGGTAGCATGCGTCGGCACTGTCTCCTCTGTGGCATACCTTGATGTCCAGGACCGTTGTTAAAAGCACATCATTGCAGCAGCCTCGATTTACACTCGCGATTCCCGCTAATCTTCTAAGAATTGTCTCCCAAGTCTCTTCATTGCTGGTTAAAGTCGATAACCACACGACCGGCAATCTCTCCCCTCCTCAGCTGCTGCACCGATTCGGGCATCGCGCTCAACGGCCGCACCTCGCAGATGGGCTGCAGCAACCCGCGTCTCGCATACTCCAGCGCCGCCGCCGTATCCGACATGGTGCCCACCAAGCTACCCGTGATGGTCAAGTTCTTGAAGACGACGATGTTCGGGTCCGCGCCAATGTGCGTCGCGCCAGCGGGTGCTACACAAAACACACCACATTAGCCTCACGCTCGATCCATCCCTCTCACCAGAATTAACAACACCAGGGCAGGGGAAACAACTTACGCAAACCCACACAAACAATCTTTCCGCCAATCCGATCGCCCACATAGCTGATCGCATCCTTATACGCCTGCGGCGCCGTCACAATCACGCCGTGCGCCCCCAACCCATCACAAACCTTCTTGATCTCCTCCGCCACGCTCTCCACCTCCTTAAAATCGACAAACGCCTCCGCGCCCAACTTGGTCGCCAGCCCCCTCTTCGCCTCCCCCGAATCCACCACCACCGGCCTCAACCCCATCGCGCGCGCCAACTGCACGCCCTGGATCCCCACCCCCCCACCACCGCCGGGAAACACAACCCACTGCCCCGCCCGCAGCCCGCTATCAACGAGGGCCCGATGCATCGTACTCGCCGAACACATGACCGGCGCGGCCACCTCATCGCTCACGCCTTCCGGAATCGGGCTCGTGTACTTCGCCGGACTGGTGATGTACTGCTGGTACGTCCCCGTCGCCACCAGCCCGGTGTAGACGCCGCGCTGGCAGTAGTTTTCCTTGCCTGTCCAGCACTGCTCGCACGCCCCGCACACGTCCCATAGCGGCTTGACCCCGCCGCGGTCGCCGATCTTCCATGTTGTCACGTTCGAGCCGATGGCGACGACGACCCCGGCGCCTTCGTGCCCCGCGCACCGCGTGGAGAAGGTCGACATGGGGGGCACGGCCCAGTCGTTGGCCATGAAGTGGATGTCGGACATGCAGAGGCCGGTGGCGTTGAGGCGGAGGAGGACTTCGTCGGGGCCTGTGCGGGGGGGTGGGGGTGTTAGTGTTGGGGAGAGAGGGAGAGAGAGGAGGAGGGGAGGGGAGGAAGGTCTTTGGTTTTTGGAAGGCGAGAGGGTCGGGTGGTTGGTTCGACGCATACCTGGCTCCGGCACTGGCACGTCTTGGATCTCGACCCGGAAGTCCGGCCCTTCGTTGACGACGACGCCGGCCTTGCACGTCTTGGGGATCTCGAACTTGGTCTCGCCCGTGTGGGCGGTGCTTTCGGGGTTGGTCGACATGGTTGGGGAAGAAGGGGTTTGGTATGCGACTTGGTTTCTTTTTTTCGTTTCTTCGGTTGGTTTGAGCAATGCTTTCGTCGTCGTCGTCGTCGTCGTTCAATGTAGTCAAACCCCGAAGTGAATTGGAGGTTTTCGGTCGCGGTAAGTGTCCAGTGGCAGGGTGGAAGGGAAGATCAACAAGAAAGAGCAGGGTGTCTCCAGGAGCTCGCAGTATCCGTCAAACAGCAACAGCAAGCGTATTTAACACTCCCTCGGCCCTAGGGAATAACCTGCGCAGGAGAAAGAGGGGAGCCCGGCACAGCCGTCGCTTTTTAACCACGACAAGGACGCACCGTACGACGCGTCGTCCCCGCGTTTTGCATCCGGACGGCGGAAATGCTGCGGGGTAGACTTGGACAATTGCATTGTGGATCTAAGCACCCTACTAGCTCCAGATGGCCTCGGTCCAACAGCAACACGACGTCACCTGTGGAACGCAGCATGTCTCCGTTCGGTGTGGGGCAGTTCCTGGCCTATTGTTTGGTCGTCGCTCAGCCCCGCCGCGGCGGCCAGCATAGGAAGAGCGGACTCGTTCCGCATCGGTAGTTACCTGGGCCTTCCGTCCCCTCCTTTCCAGCGTTATCCGTTCCTGATGCGCGTCTGAGTTGGCCGGTCTCCACTCGGCCGGGGGCTGTCGTTTCATGGACCAACAATGACGCCCCACCTTGATTGGGCAAGCTGCTGCATGTCAGGGCCGTACTGGGCATCTTGGTAAGCTCCTCTCATCCTTCCCGCGTTCCGTACATTAGCGATGAGTTTTCGTGCATTCTGGTCAGGGAAGTAGTATGACGGCGGATGGAGATCCGGCTGCAGCAGGCTGTGGTTTGTGGTTGCGGGGTGATGGACTAAAGAGAACGCCTCTTTCCCCCTAGCTACCCCGCATTTACCTAGCAGTGTCCCGCATCCCGGCAACAACGCGGAATTAGGTGACACCCGGTTGGCTCTCCTCCTTTTCCCCATCACAGTGGCAGCAAATGCTGAATGTAGAAAGGGGGGTTTTGTGGCTGGATGACCTGGTGGTAGCGACGGCGGCAGTAGCAGTGGCTTCCAAGGTTGTCGCGCGCCCGGAACACCCCATCCCTTTTGCTCTCCACCACTCTCTCATCCTTGTTAGATTCGTAGCGTAGTCAGTCAGCAGTCTTTGTCCAACTTCGATTTAGGAACAGTGTTTGCCAGACGCCATCTCGAAATCAACTCCTTTTCTCTGTTCACATGGTCCACTCCATCCTACAATTACCACATACCCCTTTGGAAATCCTGACAGCAAAGCCACAAACATCCCTTGACGTCGTTCAAGGATCAGACTACGCGAAAGTTGCGCCGAATCGCCACGATCCGGCCTGCAGCCGAAAGGCAGGTGTACCACGTGGATGAAATTAAACTTCCTGCGGCGCCGAGCCCCAACGGGTATAAAGCATTGTCGCACTATTTCCGGGGAAAGGGACCGCAGATCCCAATTTTACCAGTCGAAGTCGCGTCTACAAACCTCCACACGGCCAAGGAAGAGAGAATGATCGCACGGGGTTCATCGAATATGAGAAAACTTTTTGTTCACCTCATCTCCATTGGTATATACACACAGAAGGTGGGGGCTTTAACGTTATCGCATGCAAAAATATCGAGGAAATTATTGGGACATGAAGCAGAACTTTAGGTATCAAGGTTTCGGGGAACTTGATTAGAAGGTTGTCAACAAAAAATCCAACAAGGAAAACAAAATCGCTAAAACAAAGCCAGCGCAGCGATGCCCAATAGGTGCTTTACAACGACGACAACTCCATTTAGAAGTTGGAGTCGCAAGTGTGCGACTCGGACGAGGCGACGGTGACGTTCTTGGTGATGACCTCCTTGCCGGTGGACGAGGTGACCTTGACGTCGACGAGGTCGGAGCCGAAGCCCTGCTCGTACTCGAAGAAGTTGTACTCGGTACGCGTGGTCTCGGTCCAGGTGGAGCCGCCGTCGACCGAGACGTGGAGGGCCTGGATGGGCAGGTTGCTGTTGACGACCTGCATGCTGAACCAGTTGGCCGAGACGCCGTCCTTGTTGGCGAGCTGCAGCGGCGTGGTGATGCCGCACTCGACGAGCTCCCAGGTGATGTCGAGAACGCCGGTGGCGAGGGCGCCCAGCGAGCTGAAAGCATCCTCGAACAGGTCGAGCGCGTTGTCGCTGCAGTCGGGGCACTGGTCGACAATCATGGCCTTGACCGTCTCGCCCGAGGGGCCCTTGACGTTGACGCAAGCACCGCAGTTGCTGGCGTTGTCCCAGTTGGAGAGAGACAGCGCGGTACCGAAGATGGACGAAGGCAGGCTGTAGCCGCTGAAGCTGCAGGTACCCGACTCGACGTTGCCGCTGTAGTGAGTGGCCTCGCCAGTAACGGCCTCGGTCAGAGCCGTGACAGCGCCGCTGACGGTGCTGAGAAGGCCGCCGGAGCTGGAGCTGGAGCTAGAGCTGGGGGTCGCGACGGCGACAACGCTGCTCGAGGTGGCAAAGGTGGTCTGGGCGTAGGACGCGATGGGAGTCGAGGCGACAGGGGTGTAGACGGGCGTGTCAACCGCAACGGAGGCGGAGGAGCTGGCCGCAGCACCCTCGACACCAGCGCCGTAGGCGGGAGTGGAAGCAGCAGGAACCGGGGTGTAGACAGGGGTGTCAACAGCAACGGAAGGCGTGTTCACAGGGGTGTAGACGGGAGTGTCAACGGCAACGGAAGGCGTGTTGACAGGGGTGTTGACAGGAGTGTTGACAGGAGTGTAAACAGGAGTGTCAACAGCAACAGAGGCCGAGCTCGACGAGGGGATGGCGGCACCATCAACACCGGCGCCATAGGGGGTAGAGGCGGGCGCGGGGGTGTAGACGGGAGTGTCAACAGCAACGGAGGGAGTGCCGGCGGGGGTCTGGGCCGGAGTCTGCGTAGCAGTGACGGGGCAGACAGTGGTGCCAATGGTGACGACCTCAGTAACAACGTGCTCGGAAGAGCTGCCAACGGCATCGACGGTGGTGCTAGTCCTCACAGCGGTGCTGACAATGTGCGAGGTGGTGTACTGGGTGATGGTCTCGGCCTCCGGAGCAGGGGTGTAGACGGGGGTGTCGACAGCGACAGAGGGAGTACCAGCAGGGGTGTTGGCCGGGGTCTGGGTGGCCGTGACAGGGCAGACGGTGGTGCCAACGGTAACGACCTCGGTGACAACATGCTCGGAAGAGCTGCCGACGGCATCGACGGTGGTGCTAGTCCTCACATTGGTGCTGACGATGTGGGAGGTGACGTATTGGGTGATGGTCTCCGGGGCAGGAGTGTAGGCCGGGCTGTCGACGGCCGAAGACAGCGAGTAGCTGCTGGGGGTGTACTCGGCAGCGCCGACATTGTCAGAGCCATCGACCGAGCTGGTGGCACCGGCGGACGGGGACACGGTAACAGTGACCGGTTCGGGGTCAACAGTGACAGTGCGGGTGTTGGTGCACTTGGAGCTGCTGGGCGAGGCAAGAGTCTGGCTAGCACCCTCGGTGGCCGTCACGGGGCAGACCTAGCGGAATGGTCAGTTTCATAACAAATTGCAAAAAGCTAAAATTGGCTGCTCACGGTGGTGGTGTGGGGCACAGTCACGTAGACGGTACCGCCGGTGGCGTCGACGGAGGCCGAGGTGGTGTAGATGGTGGAGGTGGTCCACTGGGTGGGGGTGGCCGAGCACTCGGTGCAAGGCACGCTGATGGTGACCAACTTCTCGGTGGTGGAAGTCGTGTGGATCGTGCTCGTCGACTGGTCAGGGACACCGGCGACCGCGGACGAGGTCGAAGGGACAGCCGAGGCAGCGGACTCGGTCACGGGGCAGACCTAATGGGGAAGGTTAGGAATTGGAGGATCGAAGAGACGGGACTGGCTGTTTACCGTGGTGTACTGGCTGACGGTCTGGTAGACGGTCTCGCCGGCGCCATTGACGCTCGACTGGGTCGAGTAGACGGTCGAGGTGGTCATGGGCGGCGCAGAGCTGGCGGCGGGCGTAGACGTGGCCGGGACCGGCTTGATGGTGACGACCTGAATCGAGGTGGTCTCATCGGCCTGAGCAGACGGGCTCGGGCTCGACACGACGCCCTCGACGCTCGACTCGGCGACGGGCGAGGGGGTCGAGTTGACGGTGGGGGTCAGAGTCACATACTCAGTGACGACCAGGGTGGAGCGGTCACTGCAGACTGACTCCTGGGCCTGGACAAGGCTGGCACCGGCGAAGAGAGCGCCGGCGGCGGCTTTGTTGAAGCGCATGGCGAAGGGGAAAGACCGGATATGGACAAAAAGAGCGTTGGTAGCCGGGTGCTGTAGTAAACAGCAAAAAGAATGGACCTCTGAAAAGTCAGAGAATAACGAGTGAACCGGCCGGCAGGAGGCGCGAAAGCGAGGGTGAAAGACAGTGGTGGAGGACGAGTACTTTTGTACTTCTTTCTCTGAAACACATGGGCACTATTAGGGAGCTCGGGAAATGACAGCGCGACTCGGGCCAGCCGGGGCAGCGTCGCCAGCACTTCCCGAACCGGCTAGCCACCGCTGCAGTGCCGGTCGTTCAAATTGCGGGACGCATCAGCGCGGCGGGTCATTTGCTGGCCCCCAGCCCGGAGCCTCGCCGCCGCGGCCACAGTGCGCACGGCTGCGACCGCCCGCCGAAAGCTGCGACATGTCGCTCTGCGCCGCCGCGCGGGTCGGCCGTCCGGATCTGCAGGGTCGAAGATCGCGCGCGCAGCCGGGCGATGTTTCGCTGGCGACGCGAGAGGGCTGTTTGGTGTTGAGGTCTGCGTGCGGGAGGGCAGCCGCGGACACGCTAAGAAGGCGCCAGGCACAGGCACAGGAACAGGAACACGCTCCTCCTCAGCACGGCCCACCCACGGCTGTTTGCCCAGAAGCAACCCAAGCATGGCCGCACGCAGCCCGCGCCCGGAGCAGCTCTCCTTCACAGCGCTCAACTGTCCTCGTGCCGCCATTGGTGGGGCCTGCACCACGACGCGATTTCGCTGGCTCCAACCCTAACTCTCAGCCCTGTGCCCGCCATCACCGCCCCTCGTATCCCTGCGCCGCCGCATCCGCGGGCGCGGCGTATCGCCGTTTGGCTCTGATGAATGCGACCGCCACACGCAAGCCGCCGACGGCTGTGCGGCTGTTCTCAATTTCCGCCTCGCGTGTGGGGTTGCCTGCCTAGTCGGGTGGAGCCGACTGCCGGCGCACGACAGCCTGAGGCAGCCCGGCCCCGTCACCAGACCTCACCAAGCCAGCACCACTTGCCTGCTGCCACCCGCGCCCAAGGTGCGACACCAGCGGCGGATACATAGAAGAAACCTTCATGCCCACAGCCATGGCCCACCTTGGCGGCGTTTCATCCTTCCGCTCGCATGCCCCCTCGCTTCTCGTTTTATGCTTAGCATCGCTCCTTCACTGAACACCACCTCGAAACACCAGATCCACAGTCGCGCCCGTCAACACGAGTCCCGTTTGCATCATGAGCTATTATCCGTCCACTGTGCCGAAAATCCTCATTCGGACCAGGACCAACGCGCCGGGATGAGCTTGTTTCGAGAGCCCACCGACAGCTGCCAAACGCCAGACAATGCGTCTCTGGTCCTTCTTTCCCGCCCAACAATACACCTGCACCGCCTCGCATCATCTTCTCTTACTCTCGTCACGAGCGATTGCGAGCGAGCGAGAAGGGTGAACGCCCTACGAGGTTGGAATAAGGCGACCGTTTTTTTCTCCGACGCGCGGATCGACAGCGATCTGCGTTGATAACATGAAAGAACGATAGGCAGTCATCAGCCACACGCGCAGCTACAGGGTACGAGAAAATGTGGAGGCGAGCCTTAGCATTCACGTGGGCCGCCGTTGTTGCTGAAACCGATCCGCGCTGGCTGTCTTAAACAAGACCATAACATCATAATCCCCTCATTTCAACACTGCCACAACACATCCACCGCCACGTCGTCCTGCAAACGCCCTTCTACTCGGCTGCCACAGCAAGTTGCAAAGAACTTTCAAGACTCACATATGCGTCCGGATTTTGGCGTCAACTGCCCACGGTATGATGGCTCAAAAGACTCACATCTACGGGGATACATCTGCTTCTACTGCTCACCGAAATGGGCTCAACCTCCTTTTAGTCTACTGTCCTGGTAAAGGTACTTTTTTCACTCTATCTTTCCCATCTTACAGATTCGCAGCAGTTCATTTCAAAGGCTACCATTCTTCAAAAAACAGAACACGTCTACACGTCCTCAATCCCGTTTAGCGACCTATTGTTGATTCGGAGTTTGAGTTCGCCTATCTCCCTCTTACTATTTTATTTTTGGACTGCATGTCGCTTTCATTTCTTCCTTTTCACACATGAATCGTACAGCTTCTCCCACATACCACCTCGTATGGCTACCACCCTCCCCCCACCTCAACAGTCTACCACCGCAGTCCATTTTCGATTTTTTCGCGAAGCTGTTATCTCGCAAAGCCGTTATCCGGTCCCCTATACATGTTCATCTATCTCTCCGTCTCGCCACCAGGCCCCACTCGTCAGCCGATGATGGAGCCGAGTGTGGTACGTTGATATCCTGAGCATCGCTTACCACCAACACAATTCACATACTAAATTCTCCGGAGTTTCACATACACTTTGCTAACACGAGAACGGGGGAACAGGTTCGACAACGAAATAATACATGTCTGGACACGGACAAGCCATTTTATCTGTCTATCTCCCACCAACAACCTCCAATTAGAGAAAGGTAATACAACGTCGACAGCCGACTACAGTGTTATATCAGCTCAGATGCTGTGGCCGTGGGCGTTGACCTCAGCGAAGCCAGCGGCCGCACCACGAGGCTCGATGGGAGCGGCGTAGTGGGCGGGAGTGTCGCGAGTGGTAAGCACGGAGGGCTTGACCGCGTAAGTTTCGCGCGGTGTGGTCTTCGCGGTGCAAGCGGCGGCGTTGAAGCCGTCGATCTCGGACAGGCAGTGCTTCTTGACGCCTTGCTGGATGGCGAGCAGGTGGCGCCAGTCGAGGCTGTCCTCGGACAGCGACCAGGCCATGACGTTGGGGACGCCGAGAGCATCAACGACGTCGACGAACTTCTTGGAAATGTGCTCGGGCTCGTCCCAGGTCCAGAAGAGCGAGGCGTTGCGGTCGAAGTAGTAGTGGCCGCCGCGCTTGGTGTCGGACACGCCGTTCGTCAGCGCGTTCTGCCACGACTGGATCGCCGTCAGCCCGTTGCACTTGCCGTAGCCCGCCTGGCACGACAGCCCGCAGTGCGCCTCGGTGCTGCCGCACCACCCGCCCGAGCTGCAGCAGAAGCCCTCGCCGCACTTGGTGCCCGCGGCGGCGCCGCAGGTGCCGTCGGCGCTGGCCGTCAGGTTCGTCGGGAGCACGCCGGGCTCGCTCGACGGCTCGAAGGTCAGGGCGCCCGACAGGCCGTTGTCGGAGCCGTCGGCGTTCTCGAGCGCGACGGTGCGGCAGTGCTTGCCCAGCGGGCGCTTGGCGCAGTCGGACGCCGGGTCGACGGTGAAGTACTTTGCGTAGAAGGCGAAGCCGAGCGTGGCCTTGGCGGGCGGCAGGCCGAGGTCGAGGTAGCGCTGGATGGACTGCTTGGAGCCGACGAGGTCGGTGTGGTGCTTGGTCGTGTTGTCGCGCCGGTTCATGAAGTCGTACGTCATGATGCCGAACCAGTCGACCACCGGCACGATCTGCGCCATCGTGTCCGCCGTGAAGGCCATCATGTCGCGCGCCAGCCCCGGCACCGCGATCGAGAGCAGCTTGTCCGAACCGATGGCGGCGCGTGTAGCCTTGAGAAGCAGCGGGAAGGCGTCGATCTCCCACACCTTGTCCGCGTTGGGCACCTGCTTGTAGTCGGCCCCGTTGCCGCCGACGTACTCGTAGTCGATGTCTGTTTGGTGGGTGTGTTGTTAGCATGATGGTCTTCTGTAAGTTCCCCTTCCCGCTTTCTCCCCCACGCTCACGTGTTCTCGAGCTCGGGGAGAGAGAGAGAGAGAGAGAGAGTCGACTTACCAATACCGTCCAGGTTGTACTTGTCGATCAGTTTCTTGCAGTTGTTGGCGAAGCGGGTGCGGGCGGCCTCGTCTTTCAGGGTCAGGGTGTAGTTGACGTCGTTCCAGCCGCCGATGGCCGCCAGCACCTTGACGCCGGGGTCGAAGCGGGCGCGGAAGGTCTCGACGGGCTCGAACAGCTCGAAGGTGCCGCCCTCTTCGGTCAGGAAGTCGTTGGTGGGCACGAAGGCCATGATGGCCGTGTCGATGCCGGCGTTGGTCGTCGCGTTGCCCAGGTCGGCAATGTGCCATTCGTCGGCGTACATGATGTAGCGGGCAGAGGCCAGCTGGGTGGCGGCTGCCAGCATGGTGGCCGCGGAGAGGAGCTTCATGGTGGCGACGGTGAGTCTGAGGAAGGGGCTGTGGAATCGAAGGGAGTGACTTGGGTCAAGCAGAAGAGGCTTTTAAAGGGATCCAAAGAGAGTGTGATTGAACATGGACGCAAAAGGAAAGAAAGTTTGCCGTCACTGCTACCCACGCGGAAAAGAGGGTCAGGTGGTGATGGAGCAGTGAGCAAGGGGGACTTGGCCATGGTGGGCAGCAGGCTTCATTTATTCCGTCCACCTTGGCTCCCCTCGTCGCGGACGTGTCAGTCGACCGGCATCGCAGTTGAAGTCGCAAGGCTCAGTCTCTCTCTCATTTCAACGCGGAGGCTCGGTTGAGTCAGTGCGTCTCCGCAGAAAGGTATCGCTGGGGGGTTGGCGCGCATTGGCAACCGCCCTCAGGCCAATCACCGCCGCAGAAGCGAGTCGCAGACTGCCGGCTCTTGCGCAGCATACTTTCGCAACTGCCGTATCCTTCATTCGATTTCTTCCCTCGGCCGGCTCTGTTGGGGCGCAAGTTCTGGTGCGGTGGTGTTGTTCGCGCTCCCGTGGTTGGGAGCAGATGCACATACCCCGCACTTCTCCTCGATGCGCTATTATTGCTTGCCCGGTCGCAAACGGCCGGAAGTTTGCACACGGCCGCAATATAGCTCTCTCACGTTCGGCTTGAGTATGGAAGGTTAGGGCGTTTCATGCGCGTCAACACCCATGACGCGCGACACGAGCAGGGCCCAAAGGCTTCCCGGCCCATCCGGCCGCCGCCGTTTGCTCACCTCCCAAGTCTCGAGAGCCAAGTCAGTATGGTCTTGGGCGGCGTGGCGAACGAAGGGGGCATCAGGCTACCCGGCCCAGATGGTGGTCAGGATACCGTCAAACCTTGGGAGAACTGAACCCTTGCAGGCCGGTCTCGTGCATCCTCCAACTGCGACACCCCACCCCCGCAACGTTTGCGCTCAGCAGCCCCGGACGGACCTTGCGCATCAAGCCATATCGAAGTGATCCATCGCGGTCCGCACTGCACCGCGCATCTTCCACGGCGAAAACGGAATGAACCTTAAATGTTTGCGTAAGTACGGGCCACCGAATGGAAGCTTTTCGCCTTTCTAGCGTTTGGGAACGTACAGCGCTAAAGCAACTAGAGCTTGCTGCGATTCATCCATGTTTTCCCCCATGACGACGCGCATCCCGTATTCATTTCAGGCCTCAATATAGCAACTCGATCATCGATCCTCCCGCCGCCCGCCAACATCCGGCGATCCGTTTCAGACTTCCACACCCTTCGTTTTTACAACGAACAACGCGTTTCCATCTTCTTGACGATGCGGTGATGTCGAGACTTTTGAACGAGCTGTGAGAAGATTCTCGAGTAAGTGGCACGCATGAATGAAACAGCTTTGCGAGGTTTGTTGATGAAAGTAAATCGTTTGTTCATGACTCGAGCGAATAACTCTTCTGTACAGAAATAGAAAAAACCAGTCCAACCCGATCCCCTCGAAATGTGTCCAATATATACAAGAAAGACACCATTCCATCCTCCCCCCTCAGAACTCCCTTTCGCTAACAAACAGTAAAAAAAGCAACAGGATATCAACCACTCTCCCCACGCACCGCACACCCTCTACCGAGCGCGGTCGTTGATAGGCATGCGCCTGATGTCCCTCTTCGAGCTCGTAGCCTTAGGCAGGGCGCCAGTGCAGTCGGCCCAGTTCTTGTACGTGTCGCTCGAGATGCCCAACATGCCGAGGCGGAACATGGCGTCAGCGAACTTGCCGGTCCACTTGCCCTGGTTATCGACGAAGCCGGCGAACTCCTTGCCAACCGCCTTGGTCTTATCCGACAGGTTGACATCGCTGTCGAAGCGCGACACGCCGGCCGGCGGGCTGTACGTTTCGGCGTAGTACTTGACGTCCCACTTGCCGGGCGTGCTGTCCTGGGGCGCGCCGACGGGGATGGCGGATTGACCCACGTTCTTGCTCGTGCTGTGCGCGCCGATGAGCGCGGCCAGGTCGACGGCGCTGAACCCCTTGTCGACGAAGAGCTGCAGCAGCGAGTCGTGGTCGCTGCCCGGCCCGAAGCCCGGCGGCATCACGCCCGTCGGCGACGCCGTGGTGGAGTCGCCGCGGCCGACGAGCGTCTTGACCGACGGCCCGCCCGGGCACGTCACGATGGCGTGGTTGCCCGCGAACTGGATCAGGTCCGCCGCGCCCACGCCCAGCGGCTTGTACGTGTTGTACTTGGTCGTGATGTACGCGTGGTACGTCTCCAGCCCGTGGTTCTCGCCGCGCTGGATCTCGGACGGGACGAGCAGCAGCGAGCCGTCGGCGCCGCCCGAGGCCGGCGCGTAGCTGGGCAGCTTGGTCGAGAAGGTGCCCGCGTCGTGGAAGGCGTAGCGGATGGCGGCGCGGGCGAGGTCGGTGCACTGCCCGTCGGTGCCGAGGAAGTCTTTGCTGAGGTCGGATGAGAGCGTGGTGTAGACGGCGGGGCACGACGGGGTTTTGCGGGCCGCGAGCGTGGAGAGGGCCCGGGTGGTGATGTCGTTGATTGACGAGGAAAGGGAGTCAAGGGATGACGGGAGGGAGAAGGAATAGGCGACGCTTCCGCATGCGGAAGTCAGGAGGATGGTCGAGGGACGCATGGTTGCCGATTGGTTGGTTGGTCGGATTGCTTCTTGGAAAGGTAAGATGCTCTGATGATGAAGGCTGAAGAGAGAGATGCTGCTGTTGATGGATTGTACAGAAACGCAGGGCGACAGCCGGCCTATATACGAAGTCCCTCCTCTGCTCTGGAGGCGTTGACTTGTCGCAGCAGCCGTCTCTGCTCGTCTGGTCTCGAGCATCTTCGCGCCGCCACATGTTAGACGAGCGGGCAGGGGCCACCGCCACGCGCGTGGGCGCTAGAACGTGGCATGAGTCCACGAGGCGGCCGGTACACAGCAGCTGACTGGGTCCTGGTACGCTGCGGAAGAAGTGTCCGAACGTTCGCCAGACTCACACAACAGGCTTGCCAAGAAGAAGAATAGTTCCGCTACGTATCGACCTGGCTCAGCTCAACCACACTTGCCCTCCGTGCGGAGACGGCGCCCACGCGGATTCGGTCGAACTCGGTTCAGCTGGCGAGGTCTACCGTACCAGGCGGTCGGCTCAACAAGTGTCCGCCAGCTGTGGTGCATGTCACTGGACTCCCCGGCATCGAGTTGAATCCCCGCGCAGCCGGGGCGGAAAGTATAAACCTGACAGCTCCACTCTCCCGCGTCCGCCAGCGCTGGAGGAATCGCGGCAACCCCAATCAGCGGGCGTGTAGGAGCAAAGTCCGGAAGCGAGGTGGTGCGGCTGAAGACACCTCTTACCATGTGCGGTTTAGCCCCGATGCCTCCCCGCATACGTGATGCCCGTATAGGCAAGCGAGTGATCCTCGATCGGGCAAGAAAAGCTGAGACGGCCGCTGTCGTCGGGAAGATGCCGTGGCCCGGGGCTTGCTGACGTCCTGCTTGGCACGCCATCCCCAAGCTTCTCCAGCAGCCATCTCTTGTCCCGCTCTTTCGGTCCCGGGTTCTCGCCCTCCGCCCATGGTCTAGACTCAGGAACAATCGTTCGACTTTCCAGCTGGGCGGGTCTTTGGTTGCCACGAGTGTACTAACAGGTACCTGGTACCTTGGCGGAAGAGCGGGGGGAAAACGTGTTCGCGTGGGCACCGTTGGCACTACCACACGTGAAAAATGCGCCGGTCGGTTCATAGTTCTGGCAGGTGCCGGTGTGCCTGGCCCGGTCAGTTCCGACATCTCGTGAGCATTCGCGAGGGTGAAGAGCAAGGATGAGAGGGCGAGGGGAAACAACGACAGCAAATTGACTGCCAATCGCTAAAACGTTATACGAGATCGGAGCTATTTTCGTCGCCGCCACGTCGATCAGCCGTGCGGCGTGCATGGATTGTAGGCATGCTAGCGTTGAACTCCGCTCGAGGAAAATCCAGATTCCAGCCCGCGCTCGCCGAAAACACGGCGGAGGACGACATGGCGTTTGCATGCGACTACCGAATGCAAGCCGGACAATAGCAAGTCGATCCTCCTCGATGCAAGCCGCAAAAGCCACCACCAAGCCGCCGCTTCTCCACACTCCGCACCCATCCCAACCATTTCCATCCAACCACGTCGTCGCGATTACCACGGGCTAGCGTGTACAGGTCAGCAGCTCACTTTCAGCAAAGGTGATCGGGAAGTGTAATCGTCTCTGATCTGCTTTTCATTCGTTCTCGGCCATGACCGCCAACAGCTGTGGCTTTTTCTATTCGTCCGGCTCCCCCGCCGAATGGCTTTTGGCCCCATGTGGCTAAAGCCATTGGCAAACTGGAGCTTGGTCTCAAGGTATTTTCCGATGGTATCGTTTCCCTCCCCCTCCACCCGCCGTCTAGTTTGTTTATGCGTCCCAGTCTATAATCCCTAAACAAGCAAAAGTGGCTTTCCTCTGCCAAGACCGTGCCTATGAAGCCCGCCAGCCAGCTTCATGCAGCAGGTCACAAGAAGTGAAGAAAACGGAAGGAAAAAAAAAGGAATAGCCCGGCACATCCCTTCTGGCTGGTTCGGATGATACCGAGCTGAAGAAGTCGATAAACAAGAAGTAGTGGAAGCGACTAGCAACAGAGAAAAAGGCTTATCAGGCCAACCTAAGCCTCGGCCTTGATGATGTCGGCCGCCTTCTCGGCGACGGCGTAGAGGGTGGAGACCAAGTGGCCGCACACCTGGAACGGCAGCACGCCGGCGTCGACGACGCGCACGTTGCGGGTGCCGTAGACCTTGAGCGACGAGTCAACAACGCCGCCGAGCTCCTCGGGCAGCATGGCCGTGGTGCCGACGGGGTGGAAGTTGGAGCGGTACGTGTCGAGCACCCACGCCGACAGCTCGTCGTCGGTCTGCACGGCGGCGCCGGGGGCCGTCTCGTTGGCGAGCAGGCCCTTGAGCGGGGCCGTGTCGAAGAGCTGGCGCACGTACCGGGCGGTGCCGACCTGCTCCGTCATGTCCCAGTCGAACTGGTAGTAGTTGGGGTTGATCTTCGCACCGGCGGCGGTGCTGTCCGAGATGTGCACGTTGCCGCGCGCGAAGGGCAGCAGCGACCAGAACTCGGCGGAGAAGGCGGCGCCGGTGGGGTAGATGAGGATCTCGGCGAGCGGCACCTTGGATTTGAAGATCAGGTCGTACTGGATCTCGAAGAAGCGGGCGTGCGCGGCGGCGGAGATGACGCCGTTGGACACGTCGGACGCGGCCTGCGCCCACGTCGCGAGCTGCTTCTTGACCGAGGCCGCGACGCTGGCGGTGCGGTTGCCGAAGATGTCCTCGACGTTGGGGTAGCCGACGTTGACGGCGGTGCCGCTGAACGACTTGGTCGCCGTGCCGTCGAAGCCGTTGTTGGTCTGGTCCTGCAGGTTCTCGCCGACTTGCGGCAGCGACACCTTGACGGGGACGCCCGCCGCCTTCAGGATGTCCGGGTTGCCGACGCCCGACAGCTCGAGCAGCACGGGCGAGCGCAGCGAGCCGGCCGACAGGATGACCTCCTTGTTGGCGTAGATGGTGCGCGTCTTGCCCGCGCTGTCCTTGACCTGGACGCCGGACGCGGTGGCCTCGGCGCCGGACTCGGCCCACACGAGCTTCTGGGCCTCGGTGTTGAGGAAGACGTGGTAGTTGGTGCGGTTCTGGAAGGGGAAGTAGTAGGCGCGCGCGGCGTCCTCGCGCACGTTGAGCTCGACGTCGAGGGTCGAGGGGAAGACGTTCCAGCCGGACATGTGGCCGCCGGCGATGTCCTGCAGGTACGGCACGCTATTGGCGCTGTACGTCTGGTTGAGCACCTCGGGGAAGCTGATGTTCATCATCTGGTTCTTCCACCCGACCTTGAGCGGGCCCTGGGTGCCGTGGTAGGCCGGGTCGTAGGTCGCGCCGCCCGCCTGCTGGTCCGCGTCGGGCACCTGCACCGTCTCCGACTTCTTGTAGTACTCGAGCAGCGACTCCCAGTTCCAGCCCTTGTTGCCGATCTTCTCCCACGCGTTGACCTGGGCGTCCTCGGCTCTGGTGTAGGCCATGCCTGGTGCTGGTCAGCATCAATGCACTTCAAGTGTCAGGGGTGCCCTCCTTACCGTTGATGGTGCTAGTACCACCAAGAGCCTTGCCGGCACGCAGGGTCTGGGTCTTGCCGCCGGCGTAGGTCTGGTTGGTGGACTCGAAAGCCCAGTCAATGTCGGTGCCTTGCCATGTCCGTTAGCTTCAAGCCCAGTCAAGCAGGGCAGCACACTTCCTTACCGAAGGCCAGGCCGTAGCCGTTGGGGTTGGTGACATTCTCGTTCTGGTAGACGGAGCCACCGGCCTCGATGACGGCGACAGTGACGTTGTGCAGCTCCGACAGACGGTTGGCAACAACGAGACCGCTGGTGCCGCCGCCAACGACGATGTAATCGTACTTGGCCGGGGCCGCCGGGGCCGCCAGAGCCGTGGCCGCGAGAAGCGGTGCGGCTGCGAGAACACTGTGCATCTTTTGGGGTTGTGAAAAGAGTGAAGGATGTTGGGATCAACGGGTGCAACTGCAGAGCTGATCCGGAGTCACTCGGCGGGATAGATGTACATATAGGCACTGGGTCTGGCAGAGGTAAATCCGGCGTCCCGTCACCGGCCCCAGGCTCTATACAGAGGGTTCCAGCGTATACGAGCAAGCGAGGACTTTGTCATGCTTAGCAATTGGGCGGCAAGCAGAGCGATGATCTCACAGTGTTTGCAATCGGCGCTTCAAATTGGCCAGGGGGGCAATGGATCAGGGCCGGACGGCCGAGAAGCTCCGTTTCATCATCGGACCGTGCCGAGAAAAAACGGCCTGGCCTTACCGTTCCGGCGGGCATGCCTCCGGTGCTCGGCCTGCGTGTGCCAAGGGCTGAGCGGCGAATACATCATCGGGAGACACTGCAATGGCCGTCTACACGGCGAGAGTTTGGATCCGCGCACTGCCAAAGATGCGTGCTGCAGCTTCGTTGTCTGCCAGAATTGCGCGATTGAGGCCGTCAGTCCGGCAATGCGAGGACGGAGGCGTCGAAGGTGGAAAAATTGTCGCAAGGCATCATCGGACCGACGGCTGGCAAGAGCGCAGGATCTTCTGCCGGGGTGGCTGATGAAGCATACCCACTCTCTTTCCCCATCCGTCTAGGCCGGCTCGCTCTAAGCTTCAAGGCGCAGGGCGGAAATGTGCCGTTCGGTGAATCTGATAAGCAAAGCATGTTGTAAGCAGCGAATAGGGCGGACGGACATAGCGGATGGCGGCGGAGTGCAGCACGACCTGCACACTTCAGCACCCGTTTCGCCGCTCTTGTGGCCACCGCCTTCCGCAAGGAGTTTCCACAGCCAGTTGCCGCCTTGGGCGAACCCTGATGCTTGTTCAATCCGACGCAGAGGCAATCTCGCCTCGTGGTACAACACCAGCTCCGACAACAACTGTTCCACTTTGTTCCGCGAGCGGATTGGACAAGGCAGTGGCAGCCCCATTAATTGCTTGTATAGTGGAGGGGCACAGCTTCTTCCTTCCCGTTTCTGGTGCGCAGGCCTGGACCGTCCTGTCGGATTTGTGAGCCTCCGCACGTAACCCCCTCCCTCCCGATGTTGTGAGCATCCGATCCCGGTGTGTGCGCGCAGTTTTCCTCTCGTTTCATCCCCGGCGCCGGGCCGCCCTACTATTCAAACGACGTTTGTCGCGCCCCTGATCGGATCGGAGTCGGAAACGGCCGCCAAGCGTTGCCCTGCCTCAGCTCTTTTGTTTTTTTCGAGTCAGTCCGATGATGCACGGCGCTGGCAATGTGTTGCAATCGTCTTAAGGTTTGCGCCGATCAGCAGAACCTGTTCCGAAGTCGCCGCAACACCATGCAAGTGTTTCGGCTTCTGATTCGAGCAAGGCAAAAACGCCGTCGCTGTTCGATATGTTCGACACTCCACCTTCCTCGTTGACCCCTTTCTTTGCGACCTCGGGGTGTGCTGTGTTGCAGAGAATGGGTCCAGGCGGTCGCGGGTGGAGACGCAGCGGAGACCTGCATTGAAGCTTGATCGCAAGCTTCCCCTTCCTGTGTTGCCAAGTGATAAGGAAACGAGTAAGAAAACGAGGTGGATCAGTCCGCGGACCCTCTTCAACTGTGTGACGGTGAAGTCGCCCTGCAGTTCTGCGACTCGGAAAGGGGGAACCAGGTTCGCCATGGCAGAGCCATCGTTCCAGCCTCTCAACGTTTCAACAAACGATGGGCGGTGCCGAGTAGTGATCATCACTGCCCGGTCAAGGATAGATCGAGCAGGCTACTTCGTCTCATCGAAGGCGTCGGTTACAGGCTAGTACCTATAAAAGTGCATGCAACCACCTTCTCTTTTTGCTCGCAATAGGACAGCGGTCGCTGACAACACAACAGCGGCCGATGGCCCTTTCTGCCATCCTCTTCAGAGTCCTGAGATGGGAATGCAGCTCGTAGTCAGTCGCGGCAACCACCGAGTGGTGAACGGACTAGAAGAGTCATTTACACCGACGCTTCGATCCACATCAACAGACATTACGTCGCGGCCATCTGTACGAGCAAGTCCGAGTTAACATCCACAATTGCTAACAGTCAAGTGGTGCTTCAAAAAGTAGGGATCGGCAGCCATCACTCTGGTCCTGCCAGCAATTCGATCGGAGTGCCGATAGGAGCGAAGGACTCACATGTCGTCAAGCGACAATCCAGACCTCTTAAGCCTTCAACCATCGTCAATGGCCGGCCTATGTTCGAAGCAATCCTTCAGCCTCCAGTCGATGATGGCAAGCGTACTGGACTTTCCGGGTCATCGATCAAACACTCGCGCGACCATTTGGGAAAACGCGGGCGAACCAGGCGCGCATTAACGCTTCCCTCGCCATACGGAACGCTAACACCATGGTACATCCACCATGTTGCGGCACGCCACTCCCGCCACTCTCGCCACCAGAGTTCGTCGACACGTGCAGTCGCAGTTTCACGAGAATCAGGCAGAGGCTCCGGTGGTGAAAGCTGGGGTTCGTACTGCATGCGGGGCTGACGCAACCTTCAGGACGTCAATGCCGTCGCAAAGGCTAGAGATATCGCATGTTTCCCGCCTCAACTCCACATTCCTGGTGATGAAACCGCCGCGATACCAAGAAAGCCGGCCTCGTAGCGTGGATGAGACGGGCGTCATTGATCGCTGGGTAGGATCGACGAGGTCGTCAAGTGTTGATCGATTCGCCGTCGCGCGCGCCCTCGGTCTCTCGACCATACCCGTTCGAGCTCCTGCCACGTCCAGTCAGGATGATCCATTAGAGCAGGTGACCGATTTGCTCTAGAGAGACACATTCACCTTCGAACTTCGAACCCACCGCCGCTAGCCCAAAGAGGATAAAGGTAACAATCCTCAGCCTTGCGAGAAAATCATACGACACTAGACGATCATGCCACACCAACCACAAGACGGCGTCCGTCCAGAACCACGGGAGACGGCCAACGGCGCGAACATGCTGGAGAGGCACGCCGTTCGTGACCCGGTCGGCAAGCCGGCGCGACCAACCTGTGAAGCCGTGGGCGGTCCGACGGTACGGTACAGCCGCATCGCTAGTTTAGTAGTTCCGACTGAAGCCACGACAGCTGAGCCGCACTAAGTACTCGCGAGGTTCGGTACGGGACTTGTCCTGTAAAGGCAGCCGGGCTGGGCCAGCTGATGGCGCGCTGGCTTTTTTTTTCTTGGGCCCCGCCGGCCGCATCTGAAACGGGGCCAGGCCCGTGTTTCACCAAAGCTGAAGCTGTCACAGGCCGGAGCCTTCCTGCCCGGTTTCTGATCCTGCGCCCGCCGCGTGGCTGGGGTGCCCGACGACTGTGGCTTGTCGATGATGCGCCTCTCTGATTAAGTGGTGGCCAGTGACGACACGGCGATTTGCGAGTCTCGCGAAACTCTTACACTCTACTTACTTGGCTAGTCGAATCGTGGATTTAGACGTTTTTTCCATCTTTTTCAAAGTTCGCCTCTTATGTGTACATGTTTCCATGCAGCAACGAGAAACAACAGGCTCAAACATTTCGAACCCCACTGTCGGTATGCATCTGGGACGAGAGGAAGAAGCCACAGGGGAAGAGGAGGCCGGAATGGATGCAAAGAGCTGGCAAATCAAGGAAGTAATTCTCAGGCTCCGAACGAAAGAAGCACGACTGCAAAACAGTGGCGTGAGATGGCGGCAAGACGGCTTTCAACAGTGACAGGCCGCGCAGTGGATGACGATAGCCAAATATGGCAGTGCAACAGTGCGACGAGGCAATAAAGTGGATCGCCCTCCAATCACGAGAGTCGCATCACAAAGCCGTTAGCAATAGCACAGCGCAGCGCAGAGTAGTAGGGGCGCGAAGCAGTGCTCGTGCGGCCGACGACGCGCACTGCCTCAATCAGAAATGTTTGGCCTTGGTGTCGCGCGCCTGCAGGAGATCAGAGCGTCGCTTCCAGATTACGCTGTTTCTCGGCCTTTTCGCCAATCTTTTCCCTCGTCCCATCGCAATTGGCATTTGCGAGCGAGTGGTACGTACGCCCCCGGAGCACTGCCGCCGGCCAACGACTCCGATCAGGCAGCTTTCGAGAACACCGGCCCCTATCACGTCCTATAGCCATCGGTCCGAATCCACCTTCGGCATAGTTCGCACCTGGCAAGCCAATGACACCGCGCGTCTTCCTGTGCCGTAATCGTGGGTTACGCGTTGTTGAGCTCTCCATGCTGTGTAGTGAGTGCGTGTATAAAGTAGGCAGTCTGGCGGGACATCAGAGGCAGAAACAAGCAAACAACTCCAGTTACAATCCCACAGCCTTTCATTGGCCACGTGCTCTTTCTTCATACAACGCTCGTTCACCATGAAGTTCTCCACCATCGCCGCGCTTTTCAGCGCCACCGCCCTCGTTGCCGCCCACCCGGAGAAGCACACGGGCGAGGCCTCGCAGCAGGAGCACGAGCTGCTGACCCGCGGCTCTAGCAAGTGCGCCGCCGCCATTGAGAAGCGCAAGGCCGCCTTCATGGAGAAGCGGTCGCGCAGCCTGTACAAGCGCCAGGTGCGCGACGGCCGCATCCACGAGAAGCGCGACCTGGCCGACGTCGACAAGCGCTCCATCTACCCGACCATCCAGAACGACACGTGCATCCTGGCCGAGGACACCATCTGGGGACCTTACGGCATCGACAACGAGATCCTGCGCCACGACCTGCGCGAAACCCAGGAAGGCCTCGACTTCTACCTCGACATCGGCCTGCTGGACGTCGAGACGTGCGAGCCGCTGCCCAACGCCGCCGTCACCATCTGGAACTGCAACGCCACCGGCTCCTACTCGTCGTACACGGGCATCGACCCGCAAACCGCCGAGCTGCTGGACGGCTGGGAGAAGCGCGCCGACGGCACCACCGACGACGAGACGTTCCTGCGCGGCATCATGAAGAGCGACAACGAAGGGATGGTCGAGTTCCTGACGAAATTCCCCGGCTACTACGTCACCCGCACCACGCACATCCACCTGACGGTCCAGGCCAACGTCTCCAACGGCACCTCGTACAGCGCGTCGTCCGTCCAGCACATCGGCCAGCTCTTCTTCGACGAGGACCTGCTCAACTCCGTCTACCAGCTCGCCCCCTACGCCGCCCACCTCGACACCCTCAACCGCACCCTCAACAGCGAGGACTCCCTGCTGACCGCCACCGGCACCAACGGCGCCAGCCCCATGATCTCCGTCGAGTACCTGGGCGGCGACATCAGCGACGGTCTCGTGGGCTACATCACCGTTGGCATCAACAGCACCGCTGCCGGCATTGCTACCACTGGCATGGACGTTAACCCCCAGGGCTTCATTCCTACTGTTTCCGTTGACGATGCGGTTCGTGCTGCTGCCACGTCCGTTGATGCCGCTGCCGGCTACAAGAAGGTGTAGATCCGTCTACTGGAGATTTGCGACCATAGAGAGGTGTGGGCAGAAAAGGCGTTTTGTTGTATTCATTTCTCTAGTCTATTTAAGATACTCAGCTGTCCATCGCGACAGAAATCGCAGTGGGCGGAAACGAATGAAAGCGACCAACACATGAAGCAACTCTTTGTCTCTGTCCTCAATTGTCGTGAAGCATGCGAAGCTCGTTTACTTGCACCACCATCGTTTTCCACATGATTATTAGTATCTACCAGACGGTCCAGTTCGAACGATCCCTTCAGCTCTTTTGGATCGGCCAATCGCAGTTGCCGCGGCATGCATGTAAGCAGCGGGGTGGTCGGATGACGTTGAGCAGCAGCCTTGTGGAAACGTGTCGAACGTGTAACCTCGCCTTCTTCTCCGCTTTCCCACCTCGCCACGCACCGGCGGAGAGTGTCGGCCATTGTCGCTCTATGGCCTCAACTGATTCATGCTTCTTTGGCGCGAACATTCTTCTATCCGACAGCACATGAGTCCACTTCCATTCTTGGTCTTGCCCGTTTCTTCTCCATGGAAGAGGATTTTGAGTCTGCGGTCATACCGCACCAGCTATGCTCTGTCTGCCAGAGAGTTGCGGCAACCTACATACCGGACGAGTACTGGCAAAGAGAATCTTTCTTTGAAGATGAGATAATGCGTGAGACAACTTGGAGGTTGGGCGAGTTCAAAAGGTACCGGTCACTTCCTGATATCCGCCTTCACTGGGAATCAAGGAGGGCCCTGAAACATCACTCCGACTTGAGTTCCCTTCGGAAGTCTGCTGAAAACGGATGCCATCTCTGTGCGCTTTTCGTCGGCGCGCTTCGGATCAAGGACCAGCCATTTCAGGAAACTATCAGAAATGAATCTTCCGGTAGAAATCAACTGTACATAGCCCCAGGCGTCTCATATCCGTTTACAACGAAGGCTTTCAGTTCGGTTACGCTTAGACTTTTCGACACTGATCCGACAATACGGGCCACAGACCTATCAAGCGTTGAGATCCATCAACAGTACCTGAGAACCATCGAGCAGCAACTTGGCATCAGCGCACCCGAGGGCGGATCTAAACAATCAACTAAGTCCCGGTTCAGGTGGTCGAAATCCACAGGGTCCATCGCAGGAAGTCGAATGATAGCCGAGTGGCTGAAACATTGCACAACGCATCATAAGGATTGCAAGAAAACACCTGCGGACCCTTACATGCCAACTCGATTACTGGACCTGGAAATGGCCTCGCCTGATGTTCGACTTATCTATGGGAGTGACATAGGCGTTAAGCCTTACGCCACTCTAAGCTACTGTTGGGGTCGTTGCCCCACTGTCACTCTTCAAACCAAGAATCACCAGGATTTCTTCTCTCAAATCAAAGTTGAGACCCTACCCAGAACGATTCGAGAGACAATAGAGATTTGCAGGAAACTGGCCATAAGATACCTGTGGATCGATGCTCTCTGCATCATTCAAGGTGATGGTACAGATTTTGCACACGAAGTCTCCCGCATGGGTTCCATTTACGCGGGGTCTCTGGTCACAATCGCTGCAGCAGACTCCAGTGATTGTGATTCTGGCTGCTTCAGAAGTCGCTCGCCGCTTTACCGGGAAGACTTCCATCTCTGGGAAGACGAGGAGAGATTGCTTTTCTTCCGTGGATCTCTGAACTGCGTAACGTCAGGGATTTCCTTGGAAGACCAAGTATTGGATTCCCGAGCATGGGTCTACCAGGAACGCATGATGTCGCCACGAACAATTCACTTCTGCCGGGACGAAATCCTTTGGGAATGCCGAGGGGGTGTGCAATGCCAGCACAGCGCTGCCTCTGATGCCACCCATTTGGGCCAATACCCGCGGAAGCACCTCTTCAAAATGCTGCAAAATACAAAGTGGCATGTCCGCGATACTGAGATATGGCTGATAAATCTTTGGGAAGCGATTCTGGAACAATACAGTGGGGCAGTCCTCAGCAACGAAGACGATAGACTGAGTGCACTGGCAGGCATCGCTGAGTTCCCGCAGAAGAATCCCAGAAACCGGGCCTCGTTTGGACTATGGCTCCCTGTATTCGTGTACCAACTTTTGTGGCGCGTCGGCGATGATTGGAAGGGATACCTTGTACAGGGATACAACGGTCTCCACTCTATTCCGAGCTGGTCTTGGGTCGGCATCAAAGGTCGCGTCAGTAGCCTCGGCTACGTGCTTCCGGTTCCGGAGTCGAGTAGGATGATACTATACCTTGCTACAGTCACTGAGCTTCCAGCAGCAACCCAATTTGCACAGATATCAGTCATTCTCAAGCAATTGGTGCAGCCGGTCGTATTTAAAATCCGCGGCTGCTTGGCAAGCTGTCGGCCTGTACCCCTTCCTCACAAGCCAGATCAACCAGATTCAAGAAAATTCAGGTGGACGTTGAGATCAGCACGAGAGGACCTTCCTACAGAGATTCTGTCCTTTGAAGAATCATCCTGGAAGCTGTACCTAAGCACAGACGACCCGGATATTTTTGCCAATTGTGACTTCATCCGTTGGGAGTGTACACAATATTGCAAGCTCGCGCCTTTTCGAAATATCCAATTCTTTCCCGACGCTCAGCTCGAGACTCCACGAACACTGGCATGTTTTCTAGTGGGACGCGCCCTCAAGGATCGATTGCTTGGTGGAAACGTCGTCACCCTCGTCGATATCGGTCTCGTGCTAGAAGAGACTGGCACGGAGCGGAACCGTTTCAGGAGAGTGGGACTCTTCATAGAAACAATCCAGTGCGACGAAGTCGGTTGCACCACTGATCACAACAAACTTGCAGGACCCGTACACCAGTTTAGCGACCAGCGTGACATGGTCGAGGCCCTGACAGAACATATGACGCTTTTTCGTGGAAAGGAGTTCGAAGTGGAAATTGAAATTGTGTGAGAGGGAACATTGAATCTGAGGAGCTTGCGCTGGAACCGATGTATTCATTCATTACTTCCGCGCCACTTCATCCGGTCTGAGCCCCGTCTCATTGCTGAGAAACTCTCTACTTAGCTTGTACTGCAAGTGTTTGGCGTTTTGCTCTTTCAGTGTGTGAACTGGAAATCCAGCCTCTTGTTCCCTTTGTCCGTAGTCGTAGCCAGATAGTCCTCACGTTCCTCTTGCGTCATTGAATTCCACTTCTTCGCCTTGGACTTGTTGCGCCAGATGTAGTATGCCTTAGTCAACAGGTAGAGCCCGATGTTCATGACGTTGATGGCAAGCAGGACACGATTGCCGCGGCGATAGCGAGGTTTGTCGTCTACCATCCACAGTCAGTACCTGAAGTCTGCAACAATCGAGTGGCATTCAGTGCGACGAACCTTCGCGGTAGATGTTTGACGCAATAATGCCACTCGCCTGAACGAACATGTTGTACACGGCTGCAGACACGGTACGAGAGCGCACAGTGTTTGAGATTCGCGAGTTCCAAGCCACCTGGATCGGATGGGCTGGGAGGCTGTCAGTGGGCTTGCGGAGCCGCCTCGGTTTGAGCGCTTACCTGATGGGTAACTGAGGAAGATGGTCATGATGGCCCAAGCGGTCCAGTGGTTGAGCTGGTTGATATCCAATACGTAAAGAACGGTGACGAAGGGCAGTACCCATATCTGCCCGATCAGGGCTGTGAATGCGAGATTGTGCCACACCTCGGCCAGATACGTGAGGCCTAGCATCGTGATAATGCTGACGACCTGTCGAGAAACATGTAAGCTTCTGCTGTTACGTTGTTTACGTTTGGCCCTACCTGAGACGGAATGACGAGCAAGTTCGTCGTAAATGTACTGAAGCCGATCGTTCTGAGTGTCAGGGTAAGGTAACTCGTCGGTGTAGCTGGTATAAACTGTCAGCATTTGATACCATTGCTCGAGACGAACAGCTACTTACACATGGGGATTTGGAAGGTGAGGCCGAGAATGTAGAGCGGCCAGATATCAAAGTCTTTCAAGCTCTGCCACAGCATTTTGGGAGTAAGGGCTTCCCGATTGTGCATGTCGGACTTGCTGGGATCCTCTCGGATGACGCGGTTGACTATGATGGTCTCCTCTCTGCATATATATTAGTATGTGTAAAGTGCTAAGTAGGCGAAGCTTGATGGCTACCTTTCGTTGAACCAACCCTTTTTACCACGTGCCCAATTGGCCGTCTGTGTTGGCCCAGGCGGCATAAGCACGTATGCGATCAAGCCGATGGCCAGTGTTAAAATACCCTGAGTAAGTCAGTTATGGAATGAATTGATGCATCCAATCACCTCTCACCTCAATCAAGAAAAGCCACCGCCAGCCCGAGTGCCCCTCATGGCCTCGGAGATGCAGAATGCCGTAAGCAAGGAAGCTGGCAAGGATATCCGCAACATTCATTGCTGTCCAGAAGAACCCTAAGCGGAGGGAGAGCTCATGGTGCTTGTAGAAGTATGATAGGTACAAGATGACCTGTAGGTGGGTGTCAGAAGTGGGAGCGTGGGGCTGTTCAAAATGAGATTTACATCTGGAATGAAGCCTCCTTGCAAGATTCCAAGTAGAGCTCTGCAAGCAAGAAAGGAGGCTCTTCCGTCAAGCTTGAATTGGGCAGAAGCAACAATAGACCACAGGACCATCTGAGTTGGTATCCATCGGTCGGGGCCAATCCACTTGCTGACAAGCTGGGAGGGAAGCTCGGCACAGAGGAAGGAAAGCTTGAAGACGGTTTTGCCCAAGTTGTAGTCATTAGTGTTTAGGCCAAGGTCTCCAAGAAAGTCATCGGTAAGTGCCTGCTCCACGTTGGAGCGGTCCAACTCCTTCGGCATTGTCAGTAAATTTCCTTCCAAGAGTCGGATACGTTACTTGCCAGGGCCATGAACATGATACAAGCAAAGACCATGATGCGTACATCAATCTTCCGGATCAATTTCTTTGTCGGTCAGCATAATGAAGGTGCAGGTACACGTTGGTGCTTACATATTCCTCTGCCCATGTCCATCTTGCAGACGGGTCAAACCGGTGAATGTTCTCCCAGTCTGGGGGCGGCTGGTAGTGTTTCGCAAGGTCCGGGTCATCGAAGACTGAACGCTGGGTAGCGATGGCTGAGCCATCGTATTTGGTGCCTCGCTGGAACCAGAATCTACGCTCCGACCCTGGGTGGCTCAGGAGAAGTTCATCGGATTCCTTCTGGTCGACCTTGATGGTTGGCGCTTTCTTCGCAATCTTCTCGTCTTCGTACGCGACCGGGATAGTATCGCCAGGATGCTTGTCCACTGGCAGCGCGCCGAGATCATCTGCGCCTGGAGCCATGTTTTGCGTGTGCGCCAGCAGGGGTACCGTCTCCGGGTTGCGGGATGAAGAGGACATGCTGGCTGTATCGACTTAAATACTGGAATAGCAGCTGAAATCGAGATGTGAGAGGAGAAGAGACGCCGGCCGCTGATACTGTTATTCTTGCCAATTATCACGCAAGTGCTTGGTATGGGAGCGCTGCAACGGGTGGCGGATGCAGTATCCGCGTCTGGATGAAGAAGCAGGGAAGTAGCCGAACAGCTGAAGATGTCGGACGTTTTGCTTTTGTTGCTCTCTGGCCTGGAACTAGCGCCATAGCCCTTTTTACTTGGCTGATAGCATTTGTTATGCCTCATGTGGAGCACATTTACGTTGTGGTTGGACACCGACGTTAATCGCCTCAGGCCGACGTTTGGTCGCGCAACAACAACACAAAACAGGGTTCCCAGTGGGGAAGCCACATGCCCACCTGCGGGTCGCTCCAAGCTCACGCGGGCTGCCGACTGTGATTTAGTTGATATCGGGCGCTTCTCATTGGTGAGTACACTGCCCAGAGAATGCGTCTATCACGCAATCAACCCCAGTTATTCATCATTCTACGTGCGGGGTCGGAGCACCCCATGAACACAGGGCTTCTTCTGCGAACTGCTCCAGTGGAAACATGGTGACATACATTTATTTTGGTGGAGTATATCAGAGAATCCGAACCTGTACTAACCTTGACCGCTTAAGAAGTGTGCGCATCAAAACGTTTGTCGCCAGGCAGTCAAATTAAGCTCCGGTATTTTGACTGCTTGTAGCGCTTTTGCATTGCGCAATAGATATATCTCATCGGTATCTATGGCGAGCATTTTGAGGCGTATAACGAAAGAGTTTAGCCCCGGCCCTTAGACGTGCATTACCCCACCACCTCACTACTCACCAATGCTATTTGAGATGTGTGTGCGGAGATAGGGCTCTCGCTATCGCGCAATAATCCATCAATATTACGGTAGATCGACAACCCGTTTGCTGCTACTGCACGGCACCGGGATATAAGTGTCTGCGCTGGCCCAAGCAGGAAACCGGCAGCGCAACATAGCATTCAGTGACCCGTACCAACAACCCATCTATCGGAACAATGTCGACTGTCACCGAAACAGCACAAGTCTTGGTGGACAATACCAAGGAAAAGCTTGGTTCGGCCACTTCCACACATCGGGAGCCGCTGAAGCTCAGTGGTGTGCTTGATCAGTACGACCAATTTGACGTCACGCCTGTGATCGGCAAAGAGTTCCCCAACGCCAATCTGAAGGAATGGCTCGAAGCTCCCAACTCCGACGAGCTGTTGCGCGACTTGGCCATCACAAGTAAGATGGACCTTGTGCACTTGCGACAGTCGCCCGCTCACAACTGATTGCATGCAGTCTCTCAGCGCGGCGTTGTCTTCTTCCGCAAGCAAGACGGCATCACCAACGAGCTTCAGAAGGAGCTCGTCCGCCGCCTCGGTCAGCTCTCTTGGAACTCCGACCAGCCGAAGACCTCTGGTCTCCACATCCACCCCGTGTCGAACAGCGGCCGAACGCTCGGGGGCAAGGACGATGAGATCAGCGTCATCTCTTCCGAACAGCAGAAGCTGATCTACGCCAACCGTCTCTACAAAAAGAAGCAGAGCCACGCCGACGGCTGGCACTCGGACATCACGTTCGAGCCCATCCCCAGCGACTACGCCTTGCTCCGCCTGACCGACCTCCCCAAGACCGGCGGCGGTACGTTTCCCCCGCAGCATCTCCGGGAAAACCACTGACCTTGCATCCACAGACACGCTCTGGGCATCCGGCTACGAAGTCTACGACCGGCTCTCAGCGCCGATCCAGAAACTCCTCGAGTCGCTGACAGGAACATACGCGCAACCCATGTTCCAAGACGCCGCCAAAGACAACGGCTTCGAGCTGTACAGCGCCGCGCGCGGCGCGCCCGAGAACGTCGGCGCCGACCTGACCGCCACGCACCCCATCGTGCGCACCAACCCCGTCACCGGCTGGAAGTCCGTCTTCGCCGTCGGCCACCACGCCAAGCGCATCAACGAGCTGACCGACGAGGAGTCCGACACCTTCCTTAAATGGTTCGTGCGCCTGATCGTCGACAACCACGACCTGCAGGTCCGCCATCGCTGGCAGAACCCGAACGATGTCGCGATTTGGGATAATCGCAGCGTGTACCATACCGCGACGTATGATTATGATGGGCTCGGGGCGAGGACGGGGCAGCGCGCGGTGAGCTTGGGGGAGAAGCCGTTCTTGGATCCGCAGAGCTCGAGTCGGAGGGAGGCGCTGGCGAAGCAGGCGTCGGCCGAGGTGAAGGTGACGGAGTCTTGAAGGCCCCTTTGTGGGCCGCCGCTTTTTAGTAGGGTATACGAGTTCTTTTGCTTTGGCTAACTTATCTGAAATGGTAATGCCGGTTCTATTTTCGTTGAGATTGTCCCAGATATTCTTTTTCTTGTGGCCCTGCTCATGGCTCTGCCGTATCTGCGCTGGGGGTTCTTGGCCAGAATATTATTCATGGAGCCGTGTGAAGAGGTCTTTGTCTGCGCGGCAGAGGCAGGCGCCATGCTGCGGTGTGGTTGGTCAGTAACGTCACAAAGGCTGCCGTTGAACAAAGGGTGTCTGGTGTGGAGCATACTGAGGTCTGAATTGTTCGACGTTAGCCTACTATTACCAAATGGCGATAGGTGCACCACACCTTTTGTGTAAAATCTTTCGGCTGGTTGGTATCGCCGGTGACTGTATCATTCAGATTTGATTTAACAGTGTTCCTGTCCCCAACCATCTGTCAGCTTTACGAGGCTGAAAGAGGTTGAGGCGGACTGCTTCGTTGGGAAGCATTATTGCGGTATGAGAAGGTAGAAAGAGGTTAGTGCATTAGCTATGTGGATGAGATGGATCTGTGAAGATCGATTCCTTGTACGGATTATGGCATCGACGTGCTTCTCTACAAGGTGCTTCCCAAGAGGTTTGGCCGCATTAAGTCTGAACTGCTCTGCTCTTGGTCACATCAAGTTCCCAAAAAAGGTAAGATGGCCCGGTCCACCAGACAATGTATTGTTCAGTTGCGCAGCTCTTCAAACAACGACATTCCCAAGTTCTGATGCCGTTGTATTTGGACAATGATCAGACAGCATGTGGACCAGCCACGGTTGTTTTTTGACAAACCCTCAAGCCTCCAAGTATATGAAGCATAGATAAGGTTGCCGTAGTCCAATAATCCAGCACTCACCATCGAACCATCGATGGCTACTACCGACGGCACTGCCGACAGCATGGCTTCGCCATTGGATAGCATGGCTTCGCCATCGGATAGCATGGCTTCGCTATCGGATAGCATGGCTTCGCCATCGGACAGCATGGCTTCGCCATCGGACAGCATGGATTCCGACAGCATGGATTCCGACAGCGTGGAGTCCGACAGCGAGGAGTCCGACAGCGAGGATTCCGACAGCGAGGATTCCGACAGCGTGGATTCCGACGATTCGTTTTGGGACAGGTTTTGGGACACGCCGATTGTCCCCGACGGCCCCCTTACCCCAAGCCAGCAGGAGATCTTCCTCATGGACTTCCCGCTCTGCTTCAACTGCCAGGCGGGATCATGCTTCAAGCACGGCGCCGCAGCCGGTACTGCGAGCGCCGTGGGGGACTCCATCATTAGCGCCGAGGCCGAGAAGACGCGGCAGGCTCTGAAGCTCATGACGCGGCTCCCTGCAGAGCTGCAGCTCGAGGTCGTGTCGAACATGGACATGTGCACGTTCTTCAACATGCTCCACACCGACCAGTTCAAGCCGCTCCTCGTCACCCATGCGCTCGCCATATACCGAGCGTTAGCCCATCGCTTCCGCCGCGAGACCGAGGTGTTCGACGCAGGCTTCCTGACGAGCCGGTTTTGGACGGGTACGCTGAGCATGCCCCGGTACTACCTGTTGCTGGAAATCATCCAGAAGTCTACCGACGCCGTCATGGACCACCTCATCACTGAGCTCGAGCTTACGCCCGACTTTGCTTGCAGGCTACGCCGCACCATAATGCGGCTGTGGCGCGTCATTGGAACCACGGGGACTGCTGACGACAAGGACGACGACGTGAAGCTGGAGAGGTTCGTGTACTGGTACAATCTCCCAAAATGGGAGTCCAGCGAGGTGCTGAAGTGTCTGAGAGAACTCGGCGAGAAGTACGAGGAGGTGCACCCTTTTCCTGTGGAGCGGTACCAGACCGGGCCGGACGCGGAGCTCTTCGCGGAATTCCAGCAGTCGGGCAGATTTCCGATAGTGCTCACCTCCTTCATCATTGAGTATGTGCGGGTGGGCATGACCAAGGTGTTTGCGCAAGCCAGCCAAGGCAAGGCTTTGGATGCTGCCGACGCCTTCGGAAGGTCAGGTATCGCGCCGTGGACGCCACCAGCCGAACGACCGAGCTATGTTTCTGCTGACGAGGGCTACCTGGGGTTTGACATATGGACATACTCTGTGTCCTGGGTGTACAATGATGAGACCAGGGCTGAGACAATGGACCTCGATCTCCCAAACTACCACCGACTTGACTTGTTCCAGGCTCTAATTAGCATCCGTACCGACATGTGGGATCGACGGGATTCTGGACCGGATTGGAACAAGTACTCTGCAAATGCTTTCGATTCGAGGCGCATCGACACGTGGTACTGGCGGCGGCCTCAGGAGGACGATGATCCGGATGGTGAAGAATGGAACAGGACTACGGACGAACTGTGGTTCGAGTACGTGGAAGAACTGCCTGACTACGACGAAACGGAGGATTTGTACAGGCTTTTGGACTGATGTAGTTTGCGATTTGTAGAGTTTGTACACGAATAGAATGGGAATGCGGAAAACGAGCTCAGTGCGGTACACGATATGTGAAAACGATATGTGATTCATCAAGTCAGGCGCCCAACGGGAACTCAGAATAGCCTTTTGCACGGCCGAGGTGACGCCGCGGGCTGCGGAGCGGAAAAGCGGCAAGTGCAGAGCGAAGGTGAGACTGGAACGGGTTCCTGGCGCCGGGAGGGCGGGAACAGCGGCTTTGTTGAGGGCACGGGTGGCGAGGGCGATGCAGAAAGTGACGGTGACGGCGATGGTTTGGGCTCGCAGCGAGAGACTTCGCCGCATCGGGCGCTAGCGGGGCGTGGCCGGTGCCCAGCCGGCGCGGTTTGGCGGGGCAGCAACGGTGACGGCGGCGGCGCCCGGCAGAAAAATACAAAACATCTTCGTGTCCAGCACCCAGCACGCCTCTCACCATTCTCTCCCGACTCCTTCGCCGCACCCGCTCGCGCCCTCTCGCCCGCCTCTCGCGCCCGCCTCTCGCGCCCCCAGCTCTTCCATTCCCGCCTCCGCGCCCCCACCCCGCCCGCAACCATGAGCGAGATCACCCACCCCACCATCAAGGGTACCGTACCGCCTCCTCCCCGCCTCCAGCCCGCAATTGCTGACCGCCGCGAGCAGATGGCTGGTTCCGCGAGATCTCCGACATGTGGCCCGGCCAGGCCATGACGCTCAAGGTCAACCAGGTGCTGCACCACGAGAAGAGCAAGTACCAGGACGTGCTCATCTTCGAGTCGTCCGACTACGGCACCGTGCTCGTGCTCGACAACGTCATCCAGTGCACCGAGCGCGACGAGTTCTCGTACCAGGAGATGATCACCCACCTGGCCATGAACTCGCACCCCAACCCCAAGAAGGTGCTGGTCATCGGCGGCGGCGACGGCGGCGTGCTGCGCGAGGTCGTCAAGCACGAGTGCGTCGAGGAGGCCATCCTGTGCGACATCGACGAGGCCGTCATCCGCCTGTCCAAGAAGTACCTGCCCGGCATGAGCGTCGGCTTCGCCCACCCCGCCGTCCAGACCATCGTCGGCGACGGCTTCAAGTTCCTGGCCGACCGCCAGAACGAGTTCGACGTCATCATCACCGACTCGTCCGACCCCGAGGGCCCCGCCGAGTCGCTCTTCCAGAAGTCGTACTTTGAGCTGCTCAACGGCGCCCTGCGCGAGGGTGGTGTCATCACCACGCAAGGTTGTAAGCCCCCACCTCCCCGCAGAACTTCACGCTTTCATACAAGAAAAAACAAATTCATCACCGGTCAATTGCGCAAGAAGTCGTCCGCTAATTCAGTGCTGCAGCCGAGAACCAGTGGCTCCACATGCCCCTCATCGCCAAGCTCATGAAGGACTGCAAGGAGGTCTTCCCCACCGTCGACTACGCCTACACCACCATCCCGACCTACCCCTCGGGCCAGATTGGCTTCATGGTCTGCTGCAAGGACGCCGACCGCGACCTCAAGAAGCCCGTCCGCTCCTGGTCCACCGAGGAGGAGGAGAAGCTGTGCAAGTACTACAGCAAGGAGATCCACGAGGCCTCCTTCGTCCTGCCCACCTTCGCCCGCAAGGCCCTGAGGCAATAGATGATGGTTGCTTGGAAGCAGGACCATTAGGAGGGGCGGATTACTCTCAAGGGAGCAAAAATTTCCTTATTAGACGGTATCGGGAATGTAGATACCTGGATACAAAAGCAATATGGATGATTTACGGCAAAATTTGGTTCAATCGCCCGTCGATGTATAAAGCACATGTTCGGAGCACGCCAGCTGAGCATCTCAGAACTTGACGGCATACGGGTTCTGCTATGGAATCCGTGACACCCACGAGTATTTGAAGTATAAGCATCCTTGTCGTTATTCTTGTCAATCATCGCAGCATTCGCCACCGACGATGTTCCTTCCCCGCCGCAAGTGGATCCACCCGCCCCGCCGTGCATCGCCCCCACGGCGGCGATGCGATGGAGCGTGGCACGGCCTGATGGCGCGTGTGGATTCGTTTTCATTCGAAAGCAAAGACACCAGTCCAGCAGCAGGGAAGCCCACTACCGTTGCACATTTTTGACCATGGGCGGGTGGAATTTCTCAACACGCTTCCTGAGAGTACGTACGTACGTAGCCCATGTTTGCGCAAACTCTGCGGCCGCCGCAACCCCTCCCGTTCGCATTCGAGAGACCCTGTAGGAAGAAGGGCAGCATGTTCCCTCATGAGCGTTTCCCACCACCACACGCCACGCCCCCCGCTCTCAAATACCCGAGCCTCACCGACACCACCACCACCACCTTCTTCTTCGACGTTCCTTCCCACCGGAGAGTGTGCCGCCAGACTTGGTCCCACCCCCCAACACTCGGACGACTTTCCGAGCCAATTGACGCGAATACACCAGAAGTCAGTGAAGCCGTCCAAGGCGGCCGCGCAACACCACCATGGATGGCATGCATGCACAGCAAGCTCAACGGACGCCGTAAAGGTTGAGACGCTCAGCTGACCCTTTGTTCTGGCTCGGCAAGTTTGTTCGTAAGTAAGTCTTCTTTCATCCGCAAGGCCAAGCGCGAGCGAGAGAGAGGCGGTGATGGCATGATGTCGAATGCGTCGAGCTCAGGCTCGAATGATATCACGGCCGGGAATATGAACCGATCTCGCGCGTACCTGTTTGACGCGCAATCACGAACCGCAGCTTCTGAGCAGCAGCGTCAGGCGAGCCGACTTGGGGTCCAGCTCTCGGGCAGGGCACATCGCGCAGCTTCTCGAAGGCCGGCGAAGACAATGGCAATGCGCATGGTGAGGCGCGCGCGGAATGAGAAAAAGGATGAAGAAAGAACAGAGTGGGAGAAGGCGGGCAATATATATGTTCTGCGTGAAGATTTTTTCCGGGAAGGAGCTTGGGTGTAATACGAATGTTGTTGGGTCATGCAGGTACCTCTCCAAAGTACTGTGTAGCCGTAGCGCGCCTGCCAGACGCGAAGGGCGGATGAGGTGCGCTAACTGCGATTTGCAGAAGTCACTGAAAGGTAGTGTAGTTGACGGCGCGCGGCCGGGGAAAATGGATTGTGATCCTCGTGAGGATGCTCGCACGACTGACTCCGAGTCTTTCCCAGAAGTCAGAAGCCAGTTTCTGGGAAACCCCGTCTCACCAAAATTCCATCGTGTCAGACTTCTCGGGGGCGATCTCGACAAACTTCAGGCGACGCTTGGGCGACGGGAAGTACGGACGCATGTCGTAGAAACCCGTGAGCCCACGATTGATGGAACGGTCGTGGAGGACCGGCTCAGTGAAGTCGAAGCGGCTGGTGGTGCAAGTATCGGGGTCCGGATCAACGGCTGAGAGCTGAGAAAGCTCCTCGTGGGTGAGGTCGCGTTCCAGGTCGGCGTAGGCGCAAAGGTTGGCTTAAGAGGCATCGTCGCCGCGCTAGACGCAAGGCTGTGAACTCCAGAGAGAGCAGCTGACTGACTGACTGATTGATTGACTGACATGGTGAGCCACAAGAGAGCCCGGCTGATGAGCCGCCTGAGCCGGCTGGACCGTAGTCTGGGTAGCATGAGGAGGTTGGAAGACAAACAGCAGTCTGAGCTGCCATGGCGAGGGTCGCGGCGCCAGCGTTGTTGTCATTGCTGCTGCCAGTGTTGGAAGCGGCGGTCTGAGCAGGAATGCCGTAACCACGACCGCGAACAAGCATCACCGCGTCGTGCAGTGAGGTAACCATGAGGGAGGGAAGCAAGTGCCAGGAACGAAGAAGCGACGGTCGAGCCGACTCTCGCGCAGCAGAAAAGCGCTACTTCCGATCCCCCACCAACTCGTCAAAGGCCGCCATCGTCGCTTCGACATCCCCCTCAGGAGCCGTCTGCGGTTCTGATCCGATGTCGTGCTTCTCGGGGCGACCCGCACCACCACCACCACCACCACCACCACCAGCAGCCGCTTGCTCCCTCTGCCTCCGCTTCTTCGCCCGATTCCAATGCCCGCGGCTGGTGATATGCTTATCCCAATCCGCCTCAGTCACCGCCACAACCCCACACGTCTCGCACACCCGCCGCGCCCACATGTCGCGCCGCTCGCTGAGGTCGTACTCGCGCTTTGGAGTCAGCATCTCGGCGGCGGCATCCGACAAGCTGCGCGGGTCGGGCATGGAAGACTCGTCCTCGCCCGCCAGGAACCTCGCCGCCAGCCCCAGCGCGGGCGCCTCGACCGCCTCCCCCCACCGCGCCGCGTCGGAGCCGTCGAGCAGGTACAGGCGGCGCGTCGCGCCGGCGCTGGCCAGCGCATTCATCAGCTTGATCCGGATCCACTGCAGCTGGCTCTTGGCGTAGCGGCGCGTGCCCGCCTGCACCTTTTCGACGGCTTGCGCGCGGAGGCGGGCTAGCTCCTCGTCGTTGTCGTTGTTGTCGTTTTCGTTGGTGGTGGTGGAGGTGAGGAGGGCCAGGCGGCGGCGGTACGCCTCGAATTCCTTGTAGCCGATGGACACGCAGATGCCGCGCGTCTTGTCGACGGGCTGCCCGCTCGCGGCGCGCTGCTGCAGGAAGCGGTCCAGCGAGTCGGCTTCGGCGAGCAGCCCGTTCGCGAGCATCTTTTCGACGCGCGCGTCGAGGCGGGCGCGCAGCGCCGGGGCGGCGGCGTGGACCCAGAAGAGAAGGGCGGGGAACCTTTGCGTTGTTGTTTTGGTGGCGGCTGGTTTCTGTCTCCGCTGCTCCTCGTAGGTTTGCGAGGCCGTCTTGCCCGTCTTCAGCCAGATCTGCAACGAGCGCTGGATCTTGCGCCGGTCGTTGGGGTGCCAGCGGTCCGCCATGACCGGGTCGACTTCGCGGAGCTTGGCCAGGATCACTTCGGTGGGCTCGTCCAGGATCGGGTGGTCTTCGTTGCTGTTGTTGTCGTATCCATCTTCCGGCGGCTTGGGCTGGTCTTCTGATTGCTGGGCGTCGCTGCGCGTGAGGCTGTCCTTGAATAGCAGAGCCTGGATGTAGTAGTGGGTGCCGCCGGCGATGATGGGGAGTTTGCCGCGGGAATGGATGTCGTCGATGACGCGCAAAGCTTTTTGGACAAACTTGGTGACGGTCCAGGTGTCTTCGTCATGGGTGATGGTGCCAAGCAAATGGTGAGGTACGCCTTTCATTTCTTCCTGGGTGATTTTGTTGGTGATGACGGGCAGCCCTTCGTACAGCTGCATGGCGTCGCTGTTGATGATTTCACCGTTGAAGCGGCAGGCCAGCTCAACAGCAAGCTGCACGGTGGCATTAGCACCATGTCGGGTAGCGGACGTGAGTGAGGTAGGAAATGCATGGTCCTACCTGAGACTTGCCCGTGCCTGTGGCGCCAATGACGGCGAGCACAGGCTTCTGAGGCTGGCAATGGGCCATCGTGTTGAGGCCTCTCCGCAAAACCCCGGCGGCTCTCAGCATGTACACTGAAGCGGTGCAGTCGTGCGCTGGAGGACAAAGTCACAGGCCGAGAGGATTCTGCGTTGTAGGAGGAAAGTGCTGGCCGGTCGGCGCCATCCCGTTCTGGTGCTAGGTAGGGCTGTCGGATTTGCGTGCTTGCGGTCGGAGCTCGCCGCGGGTCAGAGCTTGCATCATCCCGTCATCCATCTGTGAAATACGGCACCGCGCCCCGCCATGTAGCAGCACTCTCATTCCCTCTTCCTTTCACTTCACTCAATTCTCAATATGTCCGGCTCCAATGGCGTCGCCCCGTCGATCGGCGTCAAGAACCTCCACTACAAATTCCCCGACGGCAGCAGCGGCCTGCGGGATGTCATTCTTGATCTCCCGCCGGGAAGCCGTACGCTGTTGATCGGAGGTGAGTCATTACCAAAAAAATAGAATAAAGAAGGAACAAACCCCACTGACGCGCACTTCTGCCTTGCAACAGCAAACGGAGCCGGCAAGACCACTCTCCTCCGCCTCCTCTCAGGCAAGCGCATGGCGCCCGCCGGCACCGTCTCCATCGCCGGCGTGGACCCGTTCTCCCACGGCCTCGAGGGCGTGACATACCTGGGGCTCGAATGGGTGCTGAACCCCATCGTGCGGACGGACATTGACGTGCCGACGCTGCTGTCGTCGGTCGGCGGCGACTACTACCACGAGCGCCGCGACGAGCTCGTGCAGATCCTCGACATCGACCTGCGCTGGCGCATGCACGCCGTCAGCGACGGCGAGCGCCGCCGCGTGCAGCTGGCCATGGGCCTGCTGCGCCCCTGGAGCATCCTGCTGCTCGACGAGATCACCGTCGACCTAGACCTGCTGTCGCGCAGCAACTTCCTGCGCTTCCTCAAGCGCGAGACGGAGACGCGGCCGTGCACCATTGTGTACGCGACGCACATCTTGGACAACCTGGCCGACTGGCCGACGCATCTCGTGCACATGAGCCTGGGCAAGGTGAAGAAGTGGGGTGGCATTGAGGACTTCTACGCCACGCGGACGGACGTGCCGCACTCGGGCAACAGCCAGCTCGGCGAAATCGTGCTCAAGTGGCTGCAGGAGGACCTTGACGAGAGAGGCCCGCGTAATGGCCAGGCTTCGGAGGGTAAGACGTATCCGTCCCTCGAGGGCAAGGGCGGCTACGGCTTGGAGAAGAAGGCCTGAGTCGCCATGGCCTCGCCGCTTTTTTCTTTGTTTTTGTTTCTGCATTGGGACTGGGATAAGGAAAGAATAAGGCCGGACTTCAACACGGCCAGGCTTCAACGCCGGTAGAATCATTGCATGGGGATCGGAGTTTGTGCTTCCACAGCGGGGATACCACGGGTTTCGACTTTAACACGAGACGACATCGTCCAATATATTGCTTTCCGCTGTCGTGTTGCGGCAGCCTTCGAAGCGTAACTCGCCGCTCGTGACTTCCGCTCCGCTGGTCCGCCCGATTGCAATCCAAAACAAAGAGACGTGCATCTTGACGTGCGGTGACGGCGCTGGCGGTCAGCAGCTGCTGAGCCCTCCGACTTTACCTAAGCGAGCGACGCGTCCGCGTACGCTGCAACCCTCAGCTCCACTCGCGCCGTGGCTCCTTGTTAGGCAACAACAACCTGCCCGTAAGCTTAACTTAGCGCACCTTGCACCGCTCACACGATTCGCCAATTGCTGCGCTGTGCAGTAGCGTCGTTTCATCCACCACTGAGGCAGTGAGACGGCCCTCCGCAGTGTGGCGGAGTCATCGCTCGTGCCATCCTTCGATGCACACGCCCCACCCTTTCCTCCCCAGGCATCGTAGCCCCCAACTTGTGCCGTCTCTGGCCTGCAGCTAGCACCGCGCTGAGTGGTTAAAGATAGGCCGCGAGCTCACCCTCAGCTTCCATCAACTCTTCCTCCTCTTCTCCCACCTACCCCTCTCTCACCTCCCCTCTCACAACTTCGTATGTGACCTTCGGCCCCCATCGAACAGACCATCTCCGGCCCATTGAGGCTTCCAAGCCACCACGGACACCGTCCGACCTCTACCATCACCGACAATCCATCCGCTCTGGCAGTCCACACCCTCGGCCAGCACACTCTCATCTTCCAACATGCTCCTCTCTAGTCGTTGGGGCCCAGCCTTTGCGACCCTTGAGTGTGAGAATAGCAGGCGAACATGCAGCAGCAGCAGGAGCGGAGCGTTGAGGACCGTCCCCTCGAGGGACGGCCTCACGCTCCGTGCCTGTCGCGCGGGCCGCCACGAATTTGCGAAATACCATTCATCCCAGACTATTAATTACCTTGACGGTGATGCATTCCACGACGACGAAAGAGCCGCCTCCGATGACGCCGCCTGTGTTATCTCGACGAAGATGATGGAAGATGATGATGATGATGTCAACCGCCGCCGCCAGATGAACAACAAGTCTTCGCTCCTCCCTGTTGACGGCTGCTACGCCGCCTCTCCTTGTTCTTCCTCCTCCACCTGCATCGCTATGAGTGCTATTACCAACGCTCGCCCGACCACCGGCACCACTCGCACCACCTCCGGCACGAAGCGATGCAGCACTGGATCAGGATGAGGGAGACTCGCCAGCTAGGGCCTGGCCATGACCGTCAACGGGTCTGGGTTGCTGTACGCGCATGCAGCAGCCGGAGCCACTTGCGGAATTCATTTTACAATCAAACGGACTATCAATTCTGACAATGGAAAAGAAGAGAGTATGTGGGGGGAAAGGGTTACGAGAGATGGGAAACCACACTACCGAGGTATACGGAAGGAGGTGGGACAAGAGAAAGGGGGAAAAGAAGTCATCTCCAGGGAAGAGGAGGACTTTTTGTTTTTTCTCCGCGACGACGCCGATGCCATTGGATCACCCACCATCGCGTTCGAGAGAAATACGGGAATCACGGCGTAGGAGAGGGGCTCTCCGGGCAAGGGGATTTGAGGCTTTCCCCTTGTCCGGCCGTTGTTGGAATACACACACCACACTCACCGCGACGGGACAATCTTGTCCCATCGCAAAACCGCCGCAGCCGCAAAAACACCAATCGCCAAGCGCCCCCACTGCAAACCGAAAGGTTTCGCGTGGGGACGGCTCGCCGCGCACCACTACCATTCTACCCTTCTTGACCAAACAACCCCCCTGCAGCTGGCTGTCGGGGGGGAGTTGGCAGAAAAACAGAAAAAAACGGAGAAAAAACAGAAACAACTACCTTGATGATCGTTTTCTCAGGGGGTTGGTTTCACGGGCAGTATCATGGGTTCTTTGATTCTTCTTTCTCTTCAGCGCTGCGCTACCGTTTTAGTAGTCTTCTCACACAGCAGCAGTACTTCTGTCCTGTCCGGTGTCGCAAGGCCAAGGCTTTGACGATCCGACAGCGGGTATCATTGCCCACGGAAAGTAGTTCTTCTCTCGTGCCGGCGGCTTTCGATGGTTAGTAGGAGCTTGTTCGCTCTACTACATCGACTTGGCTTTGTATCTCGGCACTTGTTGCTGCAGCGGTTGCCCTTCCCTTGGTGGCATCCATCCCTTAGTCCAGATTTTTTCTGCTTCTTCTCGTTTCCCACTCCCCCACGCGTAATTACTACTCTCTTGTCAGAATTGAGTCTACCATATCCAGATTTGCAAATGTCCGCTCGTTCTCGCCGTCTCTCTCGGCTTGGTCTCGCGTGCTTCGCCTCGTTTTGACGTGCGCGCGCGCTCTGTGTCTTTCTTCATATCCGGAGTTTTGAGACTTTCCAACTGAGAAGCATGCGCAAATGATCCGGCCCGCTTACACACACTTTTTCGCCCAGGACACACACATACTCTTTAGCCATTGACACCTGTGGGGTTATTTTTGCCCTCGCTGCAGAAAGGGGACGTATCTGCATCTACTCCTTTTTCGTCAACGCACTCACGATGCGCGGGTGCTTGAGGAAGAAGAAATGAGGAACGCACGAGACGTGCTGCGCGAACCATGATGTATAACAGTATTTTATGAGCATGAATATTTTTTTTTCTAGGCGGATCAGCAGAAAGGCGCAGCGCAGCGCAGCAAAAGTTGAACGTAATCAGCAACACTGCGGAGCCGAGCCGGGCAGCGGGCAAGACCACACCACCCTCGCCGACCTACCTCTTTGATTGGGGGGGAGGGGGGCCAGAAGTGATCGGCCTGAGGCTGCGCCCACGCGCACTTGTTGTTGGCAGCGGCGCCGGGGGTGGCATGGCAGTGAAGGATCAACGAGGCTGAGGCTGTGTGCTGCGCCCGCCGCGCGTTTCGGGTTTCGCTGCTGCGACGCAAAGAGCACTTTGGAATGGTGGCTGTACTGGTTCTACTACATGCTTATGTGTGTGAAACACCGTCGACTCGCATCGGGTTGTTTGGAGTGACCGTTCCGGAGGTTTTGGGAGTGTTGATGTCGGCCGTTCCATCTCTTTCTGTTCTGTTTGCAAAGGAGCAGTGGCTTTTACGTATCAGACTTTTCCGACTTCTGCAAAGTCATGAATGTCGTCGCGGTGAAGTTGGTGCAAGGATAGTGTTGTACCTGGTTATCCAGGCTGACATTTCCGTAGTCATGGATCAATAGTTCGGCAACGAGACCGAGGCTGCTGCTAACCTATTACCCGGAGCTAAAAGCATGCAAGGTTGCTGTAAGACCCGTTCCTTCGGCCACCAGTTTTCACCTCGTCGAAATGCGACAGGATGAATGTCAGCGCGTGAGATGGGAGGGGCGGCACCGGTCATTGATTCAAAGCCGAGGCTTTCGGGCGTCTAAGCATACAGTACGGAGCTTCCACCGATTCGCAGCCTCAGTTCGGTCGCTGGCCAGCACGGAAATGCCACATAGCATTTCCCCGCTGGTGCATCCAGGATCAGCCAGCTGGCAGAGAGAAAGCTCGTTGCCTGGACGTATGGTTCCTGCTGGACGTATCAACCACAACCACGCCGGCTAGTACATGCGGAAGTAAGCCGCCAAGTGCGTCCTCCTCATATTGATGCCACGCAGGCCGCTCCGGCGGCCCAACGTGCGCCAGACTTGCGAGGCCAAACTCGCGCAATACCTGATCCCCTGTCTGCTCGCGCATTAAACGTCCTGCGTGCATGGGTGAAAAACGCGCAAAGGCGCGTTAAGTGAATGCTGCGCGCCAGTGTTGCCATCAAGACCAGGCCACATCCGCATCGCGACTGCCCCTGATGCCTGTCTTCACCATCACCTTTTTCGCAACCGAAACTGTCAACCAAATTGACACCCTTGGTCGTGCAGCATGTTGAGAACGAAGGAGCGGAATCGGGGTGTCTACAGGGTACCAACAGATCAGGCAGCCAGTGAGTCACTTTTGATACCATGCTGTGCTACGGTTGTTGATTCGAAACGAGATGGTCGAAACCCCACCCGCTCTGGCTTTCGCGGGGCCATCATCCCTGAGAAGCTGTCACGGCATACCCGGACGGATGCACCAGCAACGTTATCCCGTCGGCAAAGCGCCCGGTTCCCGAAACTCCTCCCGAAAGTCCGCGCGGCAAGCAGTCCTTCACCACTCCAGAGAAGCCTCGTATCATTTTCTCAGTCTTCCTCCGAAGACAGTGCCAGTACCGCGTCGTTGTCCCGCAGCCCCACTCCCGCCTCCAGTACCGATTTGACCGGTCTTGAACACATCATCGGCCCCGGCTTATCGCTAAATGCCGCACCAATACTATCGTCACTCGCTGCTCACGGAAGCAAAAACTTGCACGTGGTTACAGCAGCAGAGCGATCTGGGCGTGGCAGTCGCTCCCACTCAACCACGCATATATCTCGAAATCCTTACGGCCACTCAAGCCAACCTACCTTGAGCGCATCTCGGAAGAGGAAACACAACACGTCGAACGGCTCAGGGGGAGACGATGGCCATGATGAACAGGACGGGCGACATGGTCGCTCGAAACGGAAAGCCTCGGGGAACTCCGAGGGTTTCCCCTGTCCATATTCGATGCGATATCAGGAGGCCAGCCTGAAGAACTCTTGCCGAAAGAGCAGGTTCGAGACAATTCCCCGATTGAAGTATGACGCACCCATGTCTCACTAACTCTTATGATACTGGTCTGACAATACCATAGGGAACACTTGCAACGGGTCCACTACAACCCTTCGTTATGTAGCCGATGCTACGCTGAATTCTCGGATTTTTCACAACACGAAAGACAGAATCCTCCTTGTACTATCAATTTTGACGCATGCTCCCTTCAGTTCGGGCCCTCGCAGTATGCAAGGTTGCATGACAAAATGAGAGGCAAATCAAGCATGGATAAGTGGCGCGAAATCTGGATTATATTGTTCCCTGAAGATGGCCAAGAAAGCATTCCTCTCCCAAGTAAGTCAGATCCAGGTAGTCACCAACGTGTTGCAACTATAGCTGACTCGGCCCAGATGCCGAAGACTTGTCAATGTATCAGAGACACGATCTCATCGACCGCCTTCAAGAGTCCGTCTTCGCATCCCTCAAGGACTGGGAGCACTACCTTGTTCAGCAGGCTGAAGCAGGGTTTATCTCCGCGGCTGATGGAGACTTGGACATCTCATGGTTGGTTACGCCTCTGCGGAGCAAGCTCACGGAAGTATTTAGCAGCTTCAGAGAGTCGCATTTCTGCATGAACGCCTCTACAGCAAACCCGGGGGAGAGAGCTGGCATGGCAGCGTACCCAATTGAGGGTCAGCCTGCCTACCCCCATGAGCCCCGCAGCTCGCGCTCTCAGGCTTCTTTTGTCGGCGGTGAGCCTTTGTCGCAACGCTCGGAACAGAGCCAAACAGTCAGCCTCGCCAATGTGCAAATCCAGAATGTTCATGATCAATATGTTCCTGTTGGGATGCACTACCATCCACAACCTCTGCACGGAGACCTCTCGGAAGCCTTTCACCCCTGGTATCCCCACGACGCGAGTCCATACCACGATCAACTCGACAGGTCGAGGTACGATAGCAATGAATGAGATCACCGAATCACCGACGCACCGGGACAACCTTGTAATCAACAGCATTTGTTTACCTCTGAAGACATGGCGCGCTTCGTTTCTCCAATTGTTTTGATACTTGGTTCAGCTTTGATTCGCATTTCAATGATCACGCGCCTTTTTTGGTCATCTTACTTTTTTGGTCATCTTACTTTTTTGGTCGTCTTACTTTTTTGGACAAACTTTCTCATAGAGCATTGCTGCCTCTTAGTAAAGATAATATTTCGGTGAAAGAGTACAACTGTCCATTCTTCTTTCCTGTTGATAAATTCTGCCTTAGAGTCCCATATTCGTTGCAGGTGGTGTTGGAGACCGGCCATTGGTTTATCTGTTCTTGCTACAAATAGTAAATCAACATTGGGAGTCCAGTCATGGCTTCATCATTCTTGCCGTAAAGTTATCTGGCGGCATGTTAAGTCACGGATGGCTGTAAGCCAGAAACTCTTCCCGTATATCTTTCAAAGGCTTCAAAAGCTTGAATGAGATATATGGCATTATACATACATGAGCATGGGATGCTGGCTGCTTAGTAGACTAAACCAAAAGAATCGCTCGTATTCGGGATTTGCGGAAGCTATTTCGTGATAATAAAAGATGACAAAGTGATATCAAAGACGTTATTAAAGAAAAAGTAACGAGTGAGAAAGCAGAAGCAAGTATCAAGCAAGACTACGTATATGTTTAAGGCATGACGAACGAAATAATAAGGCCGTTGACGTCATTTCGCGTATGCAGTTTCACACTAGGAAAACGGCACAAATGGAACGTGCTAATGTTCTCTAACGGTTAATGATGGATATCAACCGTACTGAAGAAACACATTGATCTTTCCTGATTTTCTCTAACCATTTTCGGACGTCAGAACTCCCATGTTCTTCCAGAGTATTCACCGTTCTGTCATCAATGGATACGTATGTTTTGTTTTTGGTCATTCCCGTGACTCTTCACACATGGGGCTCTGATCGGGGCACTCGTAACGCGGGGATTTCTGTAGTGGATAAACATCAGAACCCAGCTATATAATGCGGCATTTGAAGGCACAGCAGAAAAATACCATCTGTCCATCCGAGCTCTGAGACGATTTGGACCCTGATCTTGATCGACTCTGAAACCGCCTTTCTGGGACCGACTCGGGACGGGTAATATTCCTGTACCGATATGATTCGAAAAGATTCCTCTGGCATGCCTGCAGCACTTCGAGAAGCTGCTGCGGCTCGATCCGCTCTCGGACAAGAGTTGGTTCCATCTTCGAAACGACCTGGGGCATCTTTCGACGACTGAATTCCTCGAACCCGTCCAGCACTCGAGCCTCTTGATCTGAGCAATCGGGAGATCCCAGCCGAGTGTCAGGCTCGACGTCTCAAAGTCAGTCAGACTCTGAGCGCCAATCTTGTTACAAGCTTTGGGAAAAAGAGGAGAAGTAGAACCTACACGCAGACGGCACTTCACCGAGCGAGGCATTGGGAAACAGGATCATGTAAACCCCCCTCCACTTTTCCTCTTCGCTGCCTTCTCCCTTGGATCTCTTCTTCGTCCGCAGCTTCAGTTCCTGCTCTCTATCGAAACCCTCCAGATGCGCCTTTCGCGGCCGCTTCTCGCACCTTTCGGGGGCGTTGAGGTGGTCTGTGACTTCCTCCTCGGTGTCGAACTGGGCCTGGCACCTAGGGCATATGGCGGGCAGCTTGTGGATCCTGTACAAATGTTCCCTGCCGAACGGTTACAATGCATCCGGGCCACCACGAGGGGTGGGGGGGTTTCCCGCTTACTTGAGCCGTGCCACGTTGGAGAAGCCCGGATGGATGCAAGCCACGGGCCGGCCTTCCCTCCGCTGGTTCTGCTTGAAGTACGGGCAGGCGAGTTTCTTCCCCTTCGGCGCGCCATCCGCCGAGGAGCCCCCCCTCGGCTTCCCGCTGCTTCTGCGCTCCTTGCTCTCCACCCGAGCAGGCTTGCGTTCGTCCGGTTGTTCGCGACGATGCACGGCGCTCGGGTCGTCGAACTTGAGCCGTTTCGACGGACTCGACGTTTCTTCTTCTCGCCGGAAGGATGGCGGCGGTGACGACGGTGGCTTTGCGTCAACTTCTGTTATTAGCCGTGGCCGATCTGACGGAGTCGTCCGCCCCGGTCCGTCGTCCTCCTCCCGGTCTTCGAGACCGCCGTCCCCGTGGCAGGAAAGGGTTATGGATGAAGCAAGAGGGGAGCTCGAGGCCGACCTGTGTTCAAGTGGGAACTTCCAAGGAGGCTCCCGGTCGACTTTGAGTGTTTCGGCCATTTGTCGTGCTTACACTCGTCGGGGAAGGCTCGTAACGTCGGAAACCATGTATCCGGGCACTGTTGGCAGTGCCAGTATGGCGCACAGATCAATCTACTGCGTTCCCAAGAGGGTCAATGGGTCTTACGGTGTATGAACCAGGCTTACCCCGCCTGGTGGCTTGAAGTGAGACTTTCTTACGCTTTGTAAGTTTGCAAAATGGAAACAAAGTTGCGACTTTTGGTAGGGTTCAGTCACAGGAAACCATCGATGTCTTCCGAGTGGAAGCGCAAGTCATATGAATGGCTGGAGATGAGTGCGGAATCTTGAAGGAGACGACCTTCTGTAAGGTAAAAGTGGAGGAGGGGTTGGATGAGGCTGAAGTTTTCGGGGCGTAAAAGTAAGGCTCAGGTGAGGTATATTCTTACACGCAAATGCGCGCAAGTAAACCTCGCTCATTGGATCACAGACACAAGGCGCCAAGGGCGGGTACGAGTCCCCGCTTCTATTCCCTCACCCTATTGATCCATATTTCGGTGCGACAAACATGGGATCACCCGTTGTTGTGGTCTGCTCTTACGTTAGAGATCGGATGTCTGTAACAATGTCAGAATAAGGGAATATGCGTTGCATTGGCACATCACGACATGTTAGCCAGGCAAGTAAACGAATGACACGACCAGATGTTCCACAAGGCAATGCAATTGTGAATGGCTTTTGGCTGTGTGACTTGTCATAAGTGCAAGGACATGGACACGCTGGCGTTACTGATGGGTGAATGGTAAGCAGCAAGTGTCCATGCCTGAAAGCAATATACTCTGAGGCTCTCGGCGAAAGAAATGATCAATAGTTGTGCTGCAGAAGCTGTCATAACACTGTAGCTTCGCACACACACTTAAATGGTTTCACGTACATCAAGTGGAGCTATAAGTCTTCGCGATCGGATGGTTCCGTGTTGTGCAAAACTGAAGGCAACTGGACACGAGCGAATGTTTGTGTCCTACACTCTCCATATCAGTGACATTCCTAGATGCTGCTCGATTTCGCAAGAAAAAGGATGAAACTCCCAGTGATCGAGATCAACCGATTGACGGGCTCTCGCTGCCGCAGTAAAATTACCCGACGCTGGCTGTAATTCCATGAGAACACCTCGTGCTTCGGCAAGACCCCTTCCTAGTGCCGGATTCATATGGAGCATAGTGTTTTATTACTAGATGAGATAATCTCCAGCGAGCAGCCCATCGTAATACCATCAGTTCAATCAAAAGTTTTGCGAGACGCAGCAGCGGAAAACGTTTGGAGAAGCCTTTTCTGCGTCTAGCGTAAGTAGGGATCACGCGGACGCTTACTGTAGGTTTTGATGTAGCAGGTACTACGCATGAGTAATTGGAAGCTTATGTTTTTGAGACGTTCATATGTAGTACCCTTGTCAGAGTGTCGTGCTGATCACACTTTCTTCATCCGTCAAATCTCTGATTTGTTCTGCTTGACCCCTTGGGGCCATTCTCACGAGTATCGGTGAGCCACATCCGGAGGACTGAAAGAAACGGTCAATGGATTGGTTTAGCGCGTATGAGCCATCTCCCAAACTATCGAAGCTCTCTATGCTGATGGTTACCTGGCAAAAGCGGAACGACTTGGCTGATTTCATGCTTAGCCTGATCTCATCAGAGCAGGGCTTCGTAAGCTCAGTTGAAAGCTTAGGCAAACATCGCCCCTGGCGCTCTCAGCAACCTCCGCTTCCAATGCTTCGTCTTCAGTGAGCTGTGCACTGTTCTGGGCATTCCATTGGCTCTAGTCAGGAGCTACAAGCAATCTCATGCGTAGCAAGCTTGAAGCCAAACGAGGATGATCAGGCTTGGCCATCGGTATCGCCGCGTCTGACATGGTTGATTACTTGTCTCACTTTCAGGCCTTGCCCTCGCTAAGCGAGCTATTGGCCAGAACTTGTCGATCAGGCGTTTGTCTATGCCACAGCTGAAACCACGAGCATTCCCAGGTCAGCTCCATGACCTGACCCCGATTCTCGGCTGTGCTTCCCCATCTCCGCCGTAGACGTCTGTTAGAGCTTACTTGCTGCCTTTTTTGAAGCCTGACATTCCGCCAACCTCTTCTCCATGATTTTTTCCTCTGAAGTACCATTCTCCCTCATATCTGCGACCGGGCCTTCTACCTCTTTCCTGTATTGCGCTTCTTGGCATCCTCTCTGAGTTTCTACTCCTTAGACATGTTCTCCCTATCATCCTTCCATCAGTCCCGGTTGAGCTTGATCCTCCGCTTTGGGTCGACCTCGAACTTGCCTGTAGGGCGAACAATGGTTTCCTTCAATGGGACACTGCCGTTGACTGGTGCATACGGCATGGTCTTATTCTTGTTGTGTCACCCTTTTGACTATGTAGATGGGAGAAATATCGATGGACATTTTCAAAGGAAGCACTAAGGTAACAACCCCCTTCAGACTAACCATGACCTCATCCCGAAAACACCATTTCAATTTCCCCCATCTTTTCCACTTCCGATGCACATCAGGCAACTCAAAAGTCGAATTTCTCGCCGACCATGTCCTCGCTCATCCTCCACAGCCGTTCTGCGTCATACGAGTTTCTCGCCCACGGAGCGACCATGTCGAAGCTACAAATCTGGGCGTCTCTTAGGAACTTGCCATTGTCCTCTGCAACAAACATCTTGTCAGTGTCATCCAAAGTATCCACACCGACAAAAAAACTTACTCTCAATCCAATCCGCAAACGCCGCAACAACATGCGTCGACGTCCCCTCATCCAGCGTCTTGAACGGGTGCTTCTCCCAGTACTCCTTGAAGCCCTGCGGATTGCCGTTGCTCGCAAACACACTCACTACACCGACCAGGTCAGCAAAGAAACGCTCAATCCAGCCAACCACCAAAAAAAGAGAAGAACACTCACTCAACTGCGTCCAATCATCCCCCTCAACATCAATATGCTTCCCCAAATTCGTCGCAATCGCGCCAGGATGCAAACTAAACGCGCTTAACCCCCTCCCCCCCAACCTCTCCGCCAACGCCCACGCATACAGACAATTCGCCGTCTTCGCCTGCCCGTACGCCCTCCACTTATCATACGTCTCGCCCCCCGCAAACCCCGGATCCGCCCACCTTACCGGTCCGAGCTGGTGCCCCTCGCTACTCACCACCACCACCCGCGGCTTCCTGCCCTCGCCGGCCAGCATCCCCGGGATGACGGCGTTCGCAAACACAAAGTGCCCCAGATGGTTCGTGCCGAACTGCCGCTCGAACCCGTCACCCGTCACCTCGTACGGACACGCCATCACCCCCGCGTTCAGCACCAGCACGTCGACGACGACGCCTTCGTCTCTCTGCATCCGGGCGACCTCGTCGCCTGCCCGCCGCGCCGACGCGAGCGACGCGAGGTCGACGATGACGCCGCGCACGGCGACGGCGGAGTCGGCGGCGCGGATGGCGGCGGCGGTGGCGTCGATGGCCGACTGCGTGCGCGAGGCGAGGATGAGGAGCCGCGGCGCGTGCGAGGCGATGGTGGCGGCGAAGTGCGCGCCGAGGCTGTTGGGCGTCACGCCGGTGATGAGGATCGTCTTGTTGGCGATCGAGGCGGAGAGGGTGGAGGCGGCGGCGGTGGCGGTGGTGTGGAAGTCGTATGATGGTTGTGGGGCGGCCATTGTGGGAGGTGGTGGGTAGGTGGGTAGTAGGGTTTTGTTTCTTTTCTGTTGGCGTGTGTTGAGGTGCGGGTGTGGTAGGACGAATGAAGAAGGTAGGTGGGTAGGTTGGTCGATTGATGTTTGGGGGTGTTGGGTGCTCAGAGAGGGGGTGGTGTGTAAGGCTGGTGTGGCCTTCGGAGACTAGGTGGTGATTGTAGTTGTTGAGGAAGGAGCAACGTGCCGATGGTTTAAATAGACGGGTACGAAGGAGTTAGGACGGAGTTCCACACCAGAAACAAAAGAAAGCCACAAGCTTGGTAGACGCAGAGTACAGTCAGCATTGCGATTGAACTGGCGCCAGTAAAAGCCGTTGGCCTTGCGGCACGATGCTCCGGAGATAGAGACGGTGGTGGGGAGGCGTCTGCACGAGACGGAGTTAACACGGATTCGTGCAAACCACAAGATATTATGTCCGTCTCCCCCGCCAACACCAAGACATTCCCGCTCACCAGGCGTCGCTCGGCGGCTGATTAAAATCGGCTTAGTCACCTTACTCATCGCAGCCATGCGTTCCTACCACCGTCCCAGCACTCCCAACCCCATCGCCCCCCACCACCACACCCCTCCGTCTGCCGCCGCCCAGCCGCCACCCAACGACGCACCACCACCCGTCACCGTCGCCGCCGTCGCCGTCCCCCAACCATCCGTCCCACCACCACTCCTCCCCGCCGCCGTCGTACTCGTACCCACCGCCGCCGCCGTCGCCACCACCGTACTCCTCCCCGTACTCCCCCCCACCCCCGTCGTCTCCACCCACACGACACTCCCCAAACTGCACACCTCCTTCCCATCATCTTGGTAAATCACGCCGCCAGAACAACAAACCCCGTTCCGCATGTTCCCCGGGCATCCGCTGTACTCTCCGTGCGCTTCGGCCTGCGCGATCTGGTCGGCATCGAGCGGCAGCGCCCACGCGAGCTGGCCGGGCGGGCAGCACGAGGCCGGCGACTGCGCCCCGGAGTGCAGGGCGTCGTAGTCGCAGTCGAGCAGCGAGGCGCCGGCGCAGCAGATGCCGCCGTAGGTGTAGTAGAGGCCGGGGCAGGGGATGGGCGGGGTGATTTGGAAGCCGTCGCTGGAGGAGGTGGTGGTGGGCGTGGGCGTGGGCGTGGTGGTGGATGATGCGGCGGCGGCAGGCGTTGTTTGTTTGGGGAAGAGGTCGGTGTTGTCGAGGAGGGCCCAGCTGGTGCTGGTGCTGGTGCTGGTCGAGTAGGTTGTCGGGCTTTGGGCGCTTGCTAGCACGGAGCCCGATGTGGCGGCGAGGAGTGTGACGCCGAAGGCGCCGTGGAGGATCGCCATTGATGGAGGTGAGTGGAGCGGAACAGCCGTGATTAGTAGATAGAGTCCTCAGTCATCATTCGTGAAAAGCGACATGTTCAGAAAGTGGGCATCAGGAGGCATTCAATCCTCTGAGACCATCACGCGCTAGACTCGGAGATTGTCGAAGGATTTCCGTGTTTCCGCGCTAGCTTGGGCGTTTGCGTTCAGCCGCGGCAAAAGGACCAATATTAAGCAAAAGATAGTAGTACACTTCCAAGGACGATTCTTGATATTTCTACAATTCTCCCAGGCATTTCCACCCCCCGAAGTCTATTCCTTTTTAATCGCCGCCCTCATCTGGTTCTTGATCTTAGTCACCGCACCGCTGCCATTGAACACCATGGTAGTGTAGATCATGGCAACGCTGGCACCCGCATTCAGGAGCTGCAGCGCTTGCTGGCCGTTGGTCACGCCGCCCGTGGCCCAGATCTCCTTCGGCGTGTGCGAATACGGCGACCTATCACCGGCCGCTTCCTCCGCGGCCGAGGGAGTCGGAGCCTGCACGACCGGCGCAAGGTCGGTCAAGTCGTCGGGGCTGGTAGTGACGTTCTCGGTCGGGTCGGCGACCTTGACCTCTGAGAAGGCCGAGGAGGCCTCCGACGCGGCGTCTCTTGCCCCGGCCTCGATCTTCTCGACGATGGACGTCTCTGGGGACTCGCCCGTGCTGGCACCTGCAATCGCCTTGGTCTCGGGCTTCTCCTCCTTGGGCGCGATCCGAGGGCCCTGGTCCAGCATCTTCCTGTACTTCGCCACCATTCCAAGCGTCTTGTCGAACAGCTGCGGCCCAGAGTAGCCGCCCGTCTCAAGGAGCGTCTCCTGCTCGTGCGCCGGCATGATGTAACCTCTGGGCAAAGGCGCGGGCCTGCTCTTGGTGGTGTTTCCGACAATGACGCCATCGACGCCGCTCTCCCAGACAGCATCGCAGATACCTGACATCTGCTCCTTCGTGTCCTCGTCCGGCGACACCTTGACCATGACGCGGGGCTTGGACTTGCGGTCCGCGGCCTGCGCGGCGGCGACGACGCCCGTCAGGATGCGGGTGAGCGGCTCGACGCGTTGCAGCGAGCGCAGGCCGGGCGTGTTGGGGCTCGAGACATTGACGACGATGACGTCGGCGTACTTGGCGAGGCGGTCGACGCAGTAGACGTAGTCGTCCTTGACGGCCTCGATGTCGGCGTCGGGCGTGTTCTTGTTCTTCGCTACCTATAGACGGTGGCGCCATGTCAGCTGTTTCTTCGTCCTTCACTCGTCCACTCCCGCAGGCAGGGCAGAGCGCACCTGAACACACATCAGCCTGCCAGCCGCCAGACTGCCGGGCGGCACGCCCGCAGCGCCGTCTAGCACGGCCTGCTCGGCGTCCGGGCCAAGGCCGAAGCCCATCTGGTATGCGAACTCGCGGACGCGCTGGCGCAGGCGGGCGGCGACGTTGTCGGCGCCCTCGGAGTTGAGGCCGCAGCGGTTGATCAGGCCGTCCTGCGACGTGACGCGGAAGACGCGCGGTCGCGGGTTGCCCGACTGCGGCTTGGGCGTGATGCCGCCGACCTCGACGATGGCCGGGCCCAGGGCGAAGAGGGGGTCGGGGATCCACGCGTTCTTGTCCAGGCCGGCCGAGATGCCGATGGGGTTGTCCAGCGATTGGCCGAAGACGGTGATGCGCAGGTCGCCGGCGCCGTCGGGGTCGCCGCGCTCGCGCGGGTGCAGGCCCAGCGGGTAGAGCGTCTGCAGCGCCTTTATGCCTGCGTGGTGGGCATCCTCGGCGTCGGACCAGATGGTACGGATCAGCGGAGGCACCAGGTACTGGTGGGCGCTGGCGCGGGTATCGGTAAAGTAGAGGTAGCCAACGCCGGAGAGGAGAGCGAAGGTGGTGCCGTAGGCGTAGCGCTTGAAGCGTGAGCCAGCAGACCGCGCACCCTTCTTTGCTTGCTTGGCCGTATCCTCCGCCTCCTTCTTTGCTTCCTTGGCAGTGTCCTTCGCTTCCTTCGTAGTCTCTGCCGCGGTTTCCTTCACGTCTTTCGTTTTCTCAGCAGCGGCTTTCGAGGCGGCTTCGGAGGTGGTGGACGAGAGGCGGACGGCAGGAGAGCGAAGGAGGCTCGAGGGATGCCATTGGCGGGCGAGAGGAGCGTGGTTGAACAGGCGCAGAGGGGCCCGACCGGGAGCGTGCCGGGACAGCACGTTTGCGCGGGCTGCCATTGGTGCTGCTGTCAAGGAGTCGGAAAGTTCGAGGTCGCGAGAGCCAGCCGTGACGTGCGTCGTCGCTTACCTAAGCGCGGGAAAGCTGCACACCCCGAGAGACAACGGTAATTGCAGATAGCCGAATCCCTTGCTCCGAGGCTCTTGTCCATGATTGTGTTGCAGATTGCATGTCCAGACGGATGCTTTAAACTTCCGTTCTCTCGTGTAATACGAACCAAACCGCAACCTACCTTGTACGTAGCAATCAAAGCCGGGCTGATGTGTACATCATTCCGTACTTCATGTTTACATCGTCCAAGTCGAGGCCTGTTCTTGGCATGACCCCATTCGCGCACTAGTGGAGCACTCACGACCGCTTTCTCCGCTCTTCCGAAAGTATGTGTTGCAGCTGGGGTAGACGCCGTGTCTCCTGTGTAAAGACTTCCAGTTTCTGCTTACTGAAGCCTGACTGAACTCCGCCAGACAGTTCGGAATCGTTCTTACCCTCACCAAAAAGCTTGTCCACGTATGGGACATCGATGTTTCTTGAGTGAAGCGGCGCAAGATGGGACAGAAGTGCCCAAAACAAACAAAAAAAAGATGTTGAGGTTGGTGCGGTTCGAACGCACGCGGTTTCCCACTACGGATTATGCTGTACAGCACCTAAACGTAGCGCCTTAACCACTCGGCCACAACCCCTATTGAGATGTATCAAATTTAAAATTTAAGTTTATATCACAGCTATTCCAAAATTGTAGAGAGCATATTGACATTCCCGTGCTTCTCAACGTTCGGTATTATGTCATCGTCTTCTCAGGAACGGCTGTAACAGTTGGAACCTAAGTAGTCATGACACGGAGCTCAATGTTGAGGTTGCTCTGAGCTAGGCCTACCCCAGCGGACGCAACCGAGCTTCTGGAGATCCTGTAAGGGGTGATCGCCGCAACGCTTGTAAAAATAGCTATATCCAACATGGACATCGTATGAACGTTGGTTCGAAAAGCAATTTGTATAGCTGCCGCGGATCACACGATCAATCGGCCATAAGAAAAAGCATAGGAACACCTCCGTTGTGTTTAGCGACTTTTGCTAGCTTGAACTTGATTGCATCGCGCATGTGCGATTGATTCCTAAACGTAGCGCTTTAGCCCATCTTGGGGGTGGGTTCGCCTCTACTGGGGTTCTGGCAGTCACTTTTGATGTCTTGCGAGGAGACCGTCTTGAAGGATTCTCGAACGATGTTGTCAAATGCGCTTTTGCGTAAGCAACTGTACATGCAAAGCAGCACTTAAATTCCTAAGCCGTGCCGCTAAATCCCGGAAACATCTCGATGTGTACTTCCACTTAACTCTGGTGATACGTAATTTTTCAGAACGATTACACAGATAACAATGTGATACAACTCGATGCCTCGAGAATGCTCCATATCCGTTTGACTTGCTTTTGAATGTATTCGAAGGAATTTTATTTGTGTACCTGTCATCCATGGTTCAACCAGATCCAAGTTGCTCAAGATCGTGAATTCAAATGTGTCATGAAAAAAAACTCATTATTTAGGAGAAAGCAAGGATCGGGTGCTAAGAGGTAATGCCGACTAATTAGGTGTTGTTGTCGGAGCAAACCCATCTGGTAGTAGTTTCGAGCGAGTGCAACCATTGTCAGGGACAACACTGAGTATGTGACTACGGCATTCGACCAAAAAGTGGCACCGTCCCCATATCACCACAAGAGTCGATGTGTGGTACCTGCAGCGATCTCTCGTGTCTCAGCCCTCAGCATTTACTATGCATGGAAAGGTACGATCGGCGATGGTAGATCCTTGCAGCCGCAGTTGAGTCAGTATGGTTGATCGTGCCGGGCCGCAAAGCTAAGCGGCGGATAACAGCCGGCCTATACGTGGAGCATCACGCTATCTAAGAAGTCTCTCTTTTGCAAGAAAAAAAAGGACACGCATAATTTCAGTCTTGCTTCCAAGGTTCAGTGGCTTTGGTGGAGCAGAAGGGTAGAGGATTCCGAAGGAACCTGGAGCCCTGGAAAACCGAGAAACCACTACTCAGAAACTTCTCACGCAATACCGTTATGGCAAACCGCAACGACACTCACCAAAAAAAAAAAAAAAAAACCCCTGATAACACAGGCGCTTTCCAGCTCGGTTAGCATGAGCAACAGCACCGGTCATTTGACAGATCGCAGCCCACTCGCAGGGAGCGCACAGACCGATGCTCTGCCGCTGCGGGGACTTTGATCCTACGGCGACGGATGCATTGGTTTCTGATCGCTCCACACATACCCACTTACAGAAGCCACCAGGCATCAGGCTTATAATGCCAGTGGTATACATAGCGTCGGCCTCTGAGATCTCCCCATGAAGTGGATGAGCTCCGTACAACGGGCATGTAAGCAGTATCTCGAAAGGGGCATAGGTCGCAGCCGCGTGGCACCCGACGTACGCACAAACCGGGGCTGCGCAGCGCGTTTCGTATCACAGCGCTGCATCGTGACTGGCCCGCTCGGCCATTGAGCCGGACGCCTTGCATGCACACCCACCCCCGCCCATCGGGGTGACCCATCTTTTCCTGTCCAAGGACGGAAGCCGTGGTGGTTGCTTGCGAATCAGGTGAGACGGGCTGCACGATGGATGGATGCGCTGGGCGTTGGACGATACGCCCGGGTGTTACGGTCCTGGAAGGAATGGGGGCCGGAAGGACGGTATAAAGACGATAGCCTCGGGAGTAGTGGTGAGGGGCGAGATTGTTTTTCTCTGTCTTGTATTCATTTCGTATCGCGCGGCCGCAATCGCAGGCATGGCTCGATTCATCGACAGAGATAACGGCGTGCGTACCAAGCCGTTGCAGGTCATCTGCGTCGGCATGTGCAGGTATGTCGGGTCGACCGGACGCTTGACGATATGAGTATTGACTGTGGATAGGACGGGCACGCTCGGCATGTACTGGGCCCTGAATGGGCTGGGTTATCGGACATATCATGTGGTAGAGGCCCTGCAGGACGGCGAGCGAGGAGTGAACCTCATGAAGGAGGCGTACGAGGCGAAGTACGTGGACGGGAGGCCTTTCGGTCGGAAAGAGTTTGACAAGTGGTATGGCCAATATGACGTGAGTCCAGAACAAGGAGGAAAATGGAGCAGCAGCTGACGGTAGCAGGCGGTTTGCGATGTTCCCGCTTGTTGGTTCGTCGACGAACTGTACGCCGCGTACCCCGACGCCAAGTTCATCCTGACCGACCGCGACCCCGACACGTGGGTGAGATCGATGCACAACACGGCCTTCGCTTTCACCAAGTCGAGAATGGTCCAGGTGCTCAGCTGGTTCGACCAGAGGCGCGTCGGGCCTTTCTGGGATCTTTGCCTGAAGATAACATTTGGCTGGTGTGGGCAGCCGGATGACTCATACACTAGGAACCTTTACTGTGAGCATGTCAAGCATGTGAAGGAGACCATCCCGCCGGAGCAGTTGCTATACTTGAGGCTGGAGGAGGGCATCACTTGGGAGAAGATATGCCCGTTTCTAGGGCAGCCGATTCCGGACAAACCAATCCCCAGCGGAACCAAGAACGGGCCTGATTTCTTCCACGAGATAGGCCAAAACTTCTTCAACCGCGCAATTGTTGCGGCGATGAAACGGTGGCTCGTTTACTCGTCAGTCCCCATCGGTGCGGCAGGCATGTGGTACCTTCACCGTCAGCCTGGAGCGCTGCGGCTGCCATGGTAGTTAGATTTGGCTTGAGGTAGTGGAGGAATGCATGTAGCCAAGTGAGAAAGGGTTGAAGGGTAAGAGAGGCACCAGTATGTACGGATATTGCACCTGAATCCCCAGCGGTATGGTAGATACTGTTCAATTATTCCATTTTGTCGCACACTGGCTCGATATGTTCCTAGTGAGTCATGGTTGAGAGGGTCTTGAAGGGTGAACCGAGAATTGAGGATGAAATCAAGGTCGATGTCTAGGAAGACGAGGTAGGAGGAGGTGTGGATAAGGCTTGAATTCGTCATTGCACGTGAGCTGCTCTCCAGAAGCTCTCGACTCGTTTGGCACCAACATCCCTGGTCGAATTCACAACAGAACAACAATCATCTGCGTGCGGCCAACTTCACAAGAAAAGAAGAAAGGCGAACGATCCATGACCCGGCTTCAGAAGCACGTCTGAGCTGGATCGCACGTTGCAAGGGTAAAAATAGCAAATTTGTTAAATCGCAAGGACTCGGACAATGGCGCCGGATTGTGACTCGGAAGGTTTCGCAGGTCAGAGAGCCCTTCAACAATCCCTGGTTGTGGCCACTCTTGCGCGATGGCGAGTGTAAGAGCATGACGACGGTGAAGGTGAAGACTTGCGGGCGGCGAAGCGCATCCCTTGACCGCGCAGGTTCGGCCAAGACGGTCAGTAAAGCCCGCCGTAAATCCGCACATAGTTGTCAACACCACCACCGAGCTCCGCAACCCCAGCACCCAACGCAATTGCCGCCGCGAACCCCCTCCTCCGATCCTCCTCTCCTGCCGACCAGCTGCGGCACCACCACCGATACCCCAAACCCGCTCCGCTACCGTCCTACCGCCACCTGCGCCCGCCCTACACAGCAGCGAACCCCCCGACCCCAAAACTTCCCAAGATGGATCCCTACTCCGCAGAAGGAGGTACGCGCACACCCACCTCCCCTCCACCCTCCGCGCGCCACCGCCGCCGCGCCCCCACGCACAAAAGCACCCTCACTTACACAAACCCCACAAAAAACAGAGCTCGTCAACATCCACAACGCCTTCCACCAAGGCCAGTACCAGCAAGTCGTCGACTTCGACACGAGCGCCTTCTCCTCAGCCAACGCGCTGCCCGCCCAAGTCCTCAAGCTGCGCGCGCGGCTCGCCCTGGGCGAGCACGACGCCGTGGCCGCCGAAGCCGCCGCGTCGCCGGGCGTGCCCGACCTGCAGGCCGCCGGCGCGCTCGCCGCGTCTCTCAAAAACCACGCCGACGAGAAGGCTGTCGCTACGGCGCAGGAGCTGGCCGCGTCCGCGGGCGACAACTTGAGCGTGCAGCTGCTGGCCGGCACCGTGCTGGCGAATGCCGGGCTGACCGAGGAGGCGCTGGCGCTGCTGGCGAAGCATCAGGGGTCGTTGGATGCGTAGGTTTCTCCCCTTCTTCTACAGTTCGCCGTATCTCTTTGGGCGGGGGGCGGACACGCTTGGGGGAGGGTGAATGGATGGGGCTGACTGGGTGCCGGCGCGTTGTAGGGTCGCGTTGATCATCCAGATACACCTGCAGCAGAACCGCGCGGACCTCGCCGCGAAGGAGGCGCAGCAGGCGCGCAAGTGGGCGCAGGATAGCCTGCTCGTCAACATTGCGGAGTCGTGGGTTGGTTTGAGAGAGGTATGTCTTGCGGGGGGGGGAAAAAATGACGCCTTTCCTAGCATCGTCATGATATGCTGACCCGGTCTGGCAATTGCTACCACAGGGCGGCGAGAAGTACCAGCAAGCATTCTACGTCTTCGAGGAGCTCGCCCAGGCGCCCGCGTCGCAGGCGGTGCAGTCGCTCGTCGGCCAGGCCATCTCGGAGCTGCACCTCGGCCGCTACCCCGAGGCCGAGGCCGCGCTGCAGCAGGCCCTCGCGCTGGACCCCCAGAACGCCGACGTCCTGGCCAACACCATCGTGCTGAACACGGTGCTGGGCAAGGACACGGCGGAGCTGAAGGCCGCGCTGGAGCAGGTCGACCCCAAGCACCCCTTCCTGACCGAGGTGACGGCGAAGAAGGACGCGTTCGAGGCTGCGCAGGCCAAGTACACGCCCAAGTTTGAGGCTTGAGGGCGGAGAGGAAGACTTGATGGGAGAAACGATCCGGATACGAAGCCGAGAAGTGAGACAAGCAGTATAAGATGATACATGTCGGAGATAGGGGAAGCGGGATCCACCTCCTAGCGGGTGATCATTGAAGATGCGAGATTCGCGAAGAAGCAATTCGCGTAAGCCCGCGAGATGGGAAATTCGGACACGATAGAGGAGCAATGAAGCGCCACAACCACAGGCAATTGAAACGGCCCCACTGTGGAGGTCTACTTTTAGTATCGTAAAATGCTCGTTTCGTTCCCTATGTACGCCTGTCACATGGACCGTGGCCCACCTCATGCACCGAGTCCTGACAAGCCCGAAAGTCTCCTCAAGCAAGTGGAGTGCCTGCAGATCCCCAGTGTCATCTCTACGTTCCACTCCCCAAGCACATCGGCATACCGCTCAGAACCTCAGCTTCGGCATGACGAACATGACCAAGAAGCAAGCGGTCCACAAAGCGGCAATGATGCCGTACAGCTTGACGCGGGCCCACCAGCCCTTGCCCTCAGTCATCCTCCTCAACGTGCCCATCCTCTGCCCGGCGGCCTCCATGCCCTGCGCGCTCGTGTCCAGGCCCTTGCCGGCGCGATCCAGAATGTCCTTCTCGGCCTCCAGCGAGCTGCCGAAGTGCATCGTCTGCTCCTTCAGCATGCGGGCCATGTCCAGCAGCGAGCCCGTCAGCGTCTCCTGCTCGGAGCGGTTGTGCGACATCAGCTTCTCGGACCGGCGGAGCGTGGGATCGGCGGCGGAGGCATTTTTCGAGGCCCCGAAGAGCGACGACGAGCCCGTCGCGGTGGCGGTGGCGGCGTTGGCCTCCGACGACGAAGGGGGGTGATCGGCTTGCCCGCCGGGGCGGCGGGAGCGCAGGATGTTCTCGGCGGCGTCCTGCAGCGCCTGGTTGCCCGGGTTGTGCTCGACGTTCAGGCCGTCGGAGGTGTTGCGGTGCGCGGGCGCGTAGCTGGGAGGGGCGGTCTCGTCGTCGTCATCATCGTCGTCGTCGGTGGAGCCGTCATCGGCGGCGTCGGCGTCATCGTCGAGCTGGTTGAGCTCGTACAGGCGCTGGTTCAGCTGCTTGATCAGGTCGCGCTTGGCCTGCAGGTCGGCCTGCTGTTGCTGCTTGCGCGACTGGATCTTCACGGCGGCCGTGTCGTGCTCGAGGCGCAGCAGCAGCGAGCGGGCATATTCAAGGTTCTGGGCACGTCTCAATTACTGCCTTCGGGGTGCTTGGGGTCGCCGCGAGATTACCTACAGCGCCGACTTTGGTGCGCTCGAAGCTGGAGGATCGCAGCTTCGGGTCGGCATGGGGCGAGAGGAGGGCGGTCTGCAGGCGATCGAGCAGGCGGGTGAGGCTGATCTGGGTGGGGTCGGGCTGGTGCGCGGGGAGCGCCTGTGTCCTGGCCATGGTAGGTTGCTGGGGGGAGGCAGAGCCAGCGCTGAGCCGACGTCTGTTCACTTCGCGGATCCGGGGACCTGCGCAGGGCGGCACGAAGCGAGGCGCGCGGGAGCGCTTGCCGTGGGGCCCACGAAACACAGTTTGCTGCGTTTGGCGCGCGAGCTTGGCGGCCCCTCCTCGAACTGCCGCCTGCCAGGCACACAGGCACACAGGCACACAGCCACCTCACCCGCGCGCGCCCTTCTCGAACCGCGGCCTCTCCTTTTTCTCCTCCCCAGGGCTGCGCCGTTGCTCTCGATCTCCTCCCGCGGCAAGCGCGTCGATCACTGCGCGAAATGCGATGGCCAGGACCAGCGCCGCCAGCGCATCAGTGCAATATTGCGTGCGTACGTGCCGCTCTTTGATGAAGACGCGGCGCGCGGCGATGCGCCCGTCCCTCCTGGTGCACAGCGACGAAGCAAGAGATTCAGAGTTGGCGTCGTCCCTTGGTCGGTTTGCCGCTGGCGTGGACGAGCGGGCTGATGCCCAACGTCATCCAGCGCCGTCAGCCTGCCGTCGCCGGCGGAGGAAAATCCGGCCTTGGCAATTTCCCGCCCTCCGCCGCTCACTTCCTCTTCGCGCAACTTCCAAATTCTGTTGACTCGTGTGAAACTGAATCAGCGTCTCAGGATCATCCTCGCCGGCCTCCTGTAGATCGAGGCCACGATGCCGGCCAACCAAAATTTACACCTTCCAAGTGCGAATCGAGGCAAGCCCGTCTGGAGTTCATTGCCGTTTGATGACAGCCGCCTAGCCGCTGTTACAGCGGCATTGCGCGATTTGGCTATGATCAACGGCCTGCCGAGGGCTGAAGTGGCACCGTCAGGAACGCTTCCAGAAAGTCTACGGCTGGCGGGGATGCTCTACCCGCTCTCCGGCCATGCCCCTCAATCCCTCCACCAAACAACGCCCAGAGATTGCTGCCGCTGTTCGCCCGCCCCTCGCCGTCGTCAACACCAATCCGATAGTGCGACACTGAGTCCGCGGATCATCCAATTCCGCGTTGCAATCCCGCGTTGCTTCTCATCATTCCGTTTAGCAGCAGTCCCGTCGTGCTTCCCGGCCAGGTTTACCGCTTAGCTCATGCCCCGACCGTGGAACGGAGAGAGCTTCTGTACTGTAAGAAACCTGGCGGCAAGCTTCCCGGCTCTCCGACCCTGGCCATCCGGCGTCCATGGATAGGTTCCCTGCCGGCCGCGCGCCATTTTACGTCGGCGAAAATGGGTCCCTCGGTTCCTGCCATCAAACCACACGTTGGGGCCTTTGCGAAGTCGAAACAAGGCTCTCGTGAGAAGTGGTGAGAGTTCCACTGCCAAGTTGACCGGTGTCATGCCGTGTAACTGTGCTGGTACTGGTAGGCCGCGATGCTCGTCCCAGGCTGGCAGCTAGCCGCCCGTGACGACTGTGACGGGACGGTCCTGGGTTGCCTTACGCAGAGTCGATCTGCTGACACGGCGAGTCCCCTCGAGCAGGGAATTACCATACGGAGTGGTTCGCGGCGGTGGTTTACGGCGGAGGATACGGTCAAGAAGCGTGTCGAGCTAATCAAAGGCAGGATCCGCGCAGGGTCCCTGAAATGCCGCACGGCATGGAAAAGAATTGCAGCGGCCGTGCGCTGCGCGTGCTGAGACGCATGTGGCCGGAGTTCCATCTCGCCGGCCAAGGCGCCGGGATCAAGCTCGCACAGGAAACGAGTCGAAGGGGCTGTAGCCGAGGGCGCAGCAGGCTGACGTCGGATTGCTTTTTGCGCTTGGACACGTCAATTGGCCGTAAACGAGGCGCCGGTGGCCGGCAGTGTGACAGGCGCAATCCTGGCGCACATGGCTGCGCACGCTAATCTCTCACCGACCCGCGCCCTCCCGCTGCTCGACCACTTCTTAACTGCGGCGCCTCCCTCAGCCAATCTGGCGGCTCTGTCTTCCTGCATCATCCTTGCAGCGCGCACGTTGGCCCCACCGCCGCATGACCAGCGCACAGTGCGTCCCAGCTCCCTGCCCACCTGCTGCGCGCCTTTTTTACCCTCGCGCCCCGCCCGCCGCTCGTCTGCTTTCCTCCTCACTTCTTCTCACTTTTCCACTGCAACATCTGCAAAGACACTGCTCGCCCGTCAAGGAGCAAGAAAAAGATCACCCCCAGCACAAAAAAGAAAGATTGGACCAAGCAGCGAGCGCCATCGCCTGCTTTTCTCATGATGCAACATCGCAGCCGCGAACGAGGAGCCCACACCAGGTACTTCCCAGCCGGTCCCTTTCCCAGCACTTGTTTTTGTTTTCCAGCAATGGACTCGCACCGCACAAATAATGTTTAGTCGTTTTTTCCTTCGTCATTGCCATAAGGTTTGTATTGCCACACAGGGAATTCCAGCCGGAACCGCCATGGATGGATCCCGCCCGGGAAATGGACCTTTTCATGCCGGATCTCTGGATTGCTTGGCCGAGGATTTCTTTCTGTTCAGCCCCGGATTTTTGCCCGGATTGTATCCTCGCTTAACCGTCTTCTGACGTCACGGCGCACTGTCCGCCAACTCGATGGACAAGTTGTCCTCGACTCGACATTGGCTCGTTGAGCATACGCGACACCCAAAGCACAAATGACGTGCGCTTGAGGAATGATGCCGCTGGCAATGCTCGACCATCCCACTGTCCCAGGACTAGCCGGAGTTTCTTGTTCACCGTTCCCGGACATATCCCACGGATTTCTCTGCCAAGGATCGTAGGCGTAAATCGACACGCGTTCTGGCCTGTCTGGTAACGATCGACCGTCCCTGCGGACATGCGGGGGTCATCGGATTACTTCGACGCGGACGACAACATCTACAATGGGGACCATGTCCCGAAGATGTCATGACATAATCTGCACCCGCAGAAGGATTTCTCTCTTGGGCACCGACCGGATGCTGTCCCTTTCGGATTTCTTTTCAGTGCTCACTTTTTTCCGTTACGGCCACGTTCCCAGGACCCAGCCATGGGTGGATGCCACATGTTTGGACAGGCCCGCTGGCCTCATTAGTACGTACCGACAGGCTGATGATGCCTTCTCATACACCCACCTCAACGCCGCTGCTCGAGTGTAAACTAACTTGCGTGCTAATCAAGTTCTTGCATGATGTGAATTATCACACAACCTGCCCAATGCGACTGGTTGTCTCCCTGGAGTGTTTTGCTGTTCTGGATCCATTCGACTCTGCCAAATGTCTTTCACCCCTGGTGTTTCCCACCGTGGACATTGTTTTTCTTACCTTCAGGCCAATTCCAAGGATATCGGCCTACCGGACATGGTCCGATTACCGCACCTTCTTGACTGGTCTGTACTCGATTCTCCAAAACCCTGACTTATGGCTTTACTAATGCCCATCGTAGGTCCCAACGGCTCTCGGTGTACTAACAATGGCAATTTTGTGTTTTCCGCTTGCTTTGCTTTTTCTTCACAACGTCTCTACCATTCCTTTTTGCACACACTAACACCCCCTGCCAGTGAATTTTCTGAGTGCGACTCTGCTCCCGGAGACTTTTCTTTGCCTGCCCCAGTGGACGTTGCTCTTTGGACACAGTCAGTGTCGGGAACTCCCTACACTGGAAGCGATCTCTTTTCCTTTGGCCAGGAGGACCTGTCCAGCATGGCCCGGAACTTCCTTCAGTTCCCCAAGGATGATGAGGCATCAATCTCGTCCTCCATGGACGACAGCGCGTACATGAGCCAGCCTGATACTGGCAGACGCGGCAAGAACGAAAACTACCACATGCCCCAGGACACCAGGAGCCAGATCATGGAGCCCATGGTTGGATCGCACATCTACTCGCCGACTTTGAGCGTGCAGAGCCACGGAACTTTCAACGGATCCCAGCCCGACATGAGCAACATTATGCTGCCTGCCACGGCCGCGTCGGACAACGGAGATGGACACTTCAAGATGTCTGACTTCACTAACTTCAACCACGCACAGGTCGCTTCGCCGACCGACTTCACCTTCAGGGCCCCCATGCACAGCCAGTCGTGGGCTAGCGAGTCTCAGAGCTACAGCGCACCGTTCGTGTCTGGCTCCATTGACGCTCCCTCTACCTTCTTGCACCGCCAGAGCAGCTACCCCAGCCGCACCGTCTCGCAGCCTTACTTCGCCCAATACCCCACGTACGGCATTGACAGCATGATCAGCAACACCCAGAGCATGCCCGAGCAAAGGAGGGTACGATCTCCGTTCGACCGTGTCCGTGCTACGGCAAGGCCGGCTGACGTGCAGCGTCCCACTCTGCAGCACTCTGACTCGAGGTCCCGCTTCGAGGGTTCTGACATTCTTTCCCCTGCGTCCACCGTCATGACTTCGCAATTCCCCGTGTTCAACGGCGGTTCGGAGTACGGCGAGGAGCCGAGCTTCATGTCCATGGCTGGGTCAGTACACCGACGCGTGCTTGCATCTACTTTCGCTGACAGCTCTTTCAGCTCTGAGAACATGATGGAGTCGGCGACTATTCAGCCCTCTGCCATGAGCAACGCCGACATGGATGATGAGGAGGCCGAGCAGGATGCCGCCCGCAAGTCCAGCGAGGAGGCTGAGGTCAAGTTGGCTCGCACTCACCCTCTCTACCAGGCACAGCCGCAGGCGGATGAGATGTACCACTGCCCGTTCGAGGGTCAGGCCAACTGCCAGCACAGGTCCACCAAGCTCAAGTGCAACTACGACAAGTACGTTGACTCGCACCTGAAGCCCTTCCGCTGCAAGAACGCGAACTGCATCAACGTCGAGTTCTCCTCCACTGCCTGCCTTCTCCGCCACGAGCGTGAGGCTCACGGAATGCACGGACACGGCTCCAAGCCCCATCTCTGCGCCTACCCTGACTGCGAGCGTTCCATCCCCGGCAACGGGTTCCCGCGTCGCTACAACTTGTACGACCACATGAAGCGCGTTCACGACTACACGAGCCCTGCTACCCACACCGAGGCCAGCTCTCCTCACAGCCAGTCTGCCAAGCGGTCTACCAGCCGCAAGCGCAAGGCCACGGGCGCCATGGAGCAGCCCGAGAAGCGCCAGAGGACTGCTGCGCAGATCAAGCAGGCCAACACTGCTCGCCAGCGGGACCAGGAGAAGGAGCGCCTGCGCCAGGCGTGGGCTGAGCGCATGGCTGTGCTTCAGCAGCGCCTTCGCACCCTCAACGAGCCCAAGGATGCTGAGGGTCACCAGCAGATCATCGAGGACGCCACGGCGCTTCAGAAGATCGTTGCCCAGCTCACCGAGATGGGCTGAATGAACAAATCGTCGTCGTTTTCAGGATTCGTAAGCTCATTGTTGCCTCACAGCCTCGTCTCGATCTCATCTGACTCGTCAAGCAGTATTCATAAACAACACTTGCTCCTTGGGTTCCCGGATACATTCCCAGGACGCATGGCATCCGCCATGCACTTTTATTGATTGAGCCCTTGCCCAGAGGAATATGGCCACATTTGCCGCCGGACTCCGTACCATTGGATTTGACCACAAGGATGATTCCACTCCAAGGACTTGCTTTTCACAGGCCACTTCTTCTCTGGATGGACAACCCCTTTCCAGTAGGGCTCTCATCACTTCAGAAACAACAATTCCGTTTCAGGTTCGCGATTAGCCCCCATGGGCTTTCGACGGATCGGCCAAGGATCCACTTGAGGATAGCGCGCGCCACGGATTTTTAATAGACTTGCCTTTAGAGAGGAATGCGATTGTGGAGGACTGCGCGGGAGTGTAGAGATGGGTAACCCACGGCATTGCTGCGTAGCAGCTTGTCGCGGCCATCTCACCGGCACTGGCGGAGGACACGGGGGACCGTGTTGATAGACTGTGTTTCGGGCATCAGTGTAGTTGACTTTTTTATTAGTGATGAGTTTCGTTTGTTTGAGTGCGTCTTGAGTTGGAAATAACCGTCACGAGAAAAACAAAAATGAAAATAAAAAAACATGTCGAGATGGTAGACAATGACCGATGGGTGTGATGGTGAACTTGGTGCATGCGAGGTCAATTCGCAGTCTTGCAACAGAGGGCGAATCGACTTGGCACATTGACGACGTGCGAGAAGTGCGATGGAGCGGGGCTGGGCGTGGTGTTGCGGGGCTTGCTTCAGGCCGCCCACTCTGTCACATGCGCAGTGAGACGCTCCGGACCGCCACCGAGTCGCGTCAGCCAAAGATGGCCAGAAGGCGACGCGCAACGCGGAGAGATTGATTCCTCCATGTCACGGCCGTAGCTGGCGTCCTCAGCTCCGCCCATCCAATACGCTCAGCGGCAGTGCACGGACAAGAGTCGACGGAGCGGCCAAGATCCGAGACCCCACGAGGCCAGATCTGCCGCAGTCACATAATCAACCCTGCGCAGCATTGGCCCCTCGACATTCCAAAAACCAGCAAGCGCATCGCCCCAAGGCCCGGAGTCACGTCCTGGATTAGTTATCGCGCTCTCATCAGCTGTTGCTGATCAGCTAATTTGATATCATTATTCGTGCCCAAGGGGGGGCAGCAGCTCAGCTCGACCGACCGCTGCTGGCGTGAGCAAGATCCAGCGCGCAGGTAACCGACGTCGAAACAATAATCATGGCCCGTATGCCGGCGCTATCCCGACTCATTTCTCGTCCGCCGGTGACGGCAGCGGCGGCGGCGGCGCCGGGGCGACTGCTGGGAGGTAGTACCGCCGCTGCTACAAAAGCAGCCGCCTGCGCTCGTCGTCGCCCTGCTGCTGCAGCGTTGCTACCACCATCCCCGCCATCGTCTTTACTGCCGACCGCTGCCGTCACCGCCCTGACCTCATACCCCGCCGCCGCCATCGCCACACCACCTTCGTCATCGCAACCGTCCTCTTTCTTCCACACCTCAACCACAAACATGGCGTCTGCTACCAGCTTCCACGAGTTCAAGCCCCTTGACAGTAAGTCTTTTTTTTCCTTACGCAAGCCTCTTCCTATCCTTTCGCCCGCCCCGCAGCGTCTCCGGCGGCCGCTCGTCCGACCTGTCGCCTTGCGTCCCCGCCGCCTGCTTCCGCACCGTCATGCAACGCCCTCGGAGATTGCGTGCTGTGTTGTCTCAGACAGCTGCACATGGCACAGCACGCCGAGCTGGCGACACGCTGCGGTGGCTGAGACCAAAGCCTTTGATCACCCTCCCACCACTTCGAATCACACGAGGCGGGCGTGCGCGGCTTGGTTCTGTTCGCGCCGGCCCTCCACCACGATCGAGATGGAGGGGTGGCGTCGCGTCGCGTCGCGTCGCAACAGCGGCGTCGCGCAGGCAGACAGGCAGCCCGCGGGAACCTCCCCATTCCAGCGCCCCTCTTCCGCAGCACTCTCAAAAAAAAAAAAAAAAAAAGGTCCCACAGCTAACCAACGCCTCGCACACCAACAGAGAAGGGCAACCCCTACGACCTCGCCTCGCTCAAGGGCAAAGTCGTGCTCGTCGTCAACACGGCCAGCAAGTGCGGCTTCACGCCTCAATTCGGCAGCCTCGAGGCCCTGTACAAAGAGCTGCACGCCTCGCACCCGGACTTCGTCGTCCTCGGCTTCCCGTGCAACCAGTTCGGCGGCCAGGACCCGGGCTCCAACGACGAGATCCAGTCCTTCTGCCAGGTCAACTACGGCGTCTCGTTCCCCGTCCTCGGCAAGGTCGACGTCAACGGCGACCAGGCCGACCCCGTCTGGGAGTGGATGAAGACGGAGAAGCCCGGCCTCATGGGCCTCAAGCGCATCAAGTGGAACTTTGAGAAGTTTTTGATCGGCAAGGACGGCAAGGTCAAGGGCAGGTGGGCGAGCACGACTAAGCCCGAGAGCTTGAAGGAGGTGATTGAGAAGGAGTTGGCTGCTTAAATTGATTGATTGATGTCTGTCCCGTGTCTGAGGGAGGGAGGGGAGGTGCTTGAGGGGTAACGAAAATCATTTTGATATCCAGGGGTGTCTTTTTTGAACTCGAGGGAAGGGGAGAAATTGAAAGGAACATCACAAGGTTTAACGAACATCTGGCTCTGGTTTCCCGTGTGGCTGCTCATGACGTGAACATGCTCATCTATTATTCTTTTCTTTCGTTTTCTCTTTGAGGCCAACTAATCAAACGGCACCCTCCTCAGCCCTTCGTTCCCCATCCTCTTCTTCATCTCCTGCAGCGCGCCGACGGCGCTCGGGACCTTGATGCCGCAGCAGTCGTTCCAGCTGTGGGGGTTGTGCTTGTGGCTCGACCCGTCCTCGCCCAGCACGGTGACGTTGCCGTCGGCGTCGGGCTCGCCCTCGACGCGGCACTTGAGCAGCTCCTCATCGCTCATATCATCAGCAGCAGGGACGAGGCTGCCGAACAAGAAGTGCTGCATGACGGGCAGCTTGCCGAGGACCTCTGCGACGAACATCTTGCGCATGCCGCCCTCGATCTTGCGCCAGCTGCGGGCGGCGCTGATGTCGTCGAGCATGGGGCTGTGCCAGCGCAGCCCCTCGACGTTCTTGACGCTGTTGACGAAGGCGACCTGGTCGAGGTAGAGGTAGTCGCGCGCGCACTCGTCGAGCACGAGGGCCGAGTGGATCGACTTGGGCCGGACGTAGCGGTGGTTGAGGAGCTGCGCGGCCCCGAAGAGGAACGGCAGGAACTGGTAGTCGTCCAGCCCCCACACCCCGTGCGAGCCTGCTGGCTCTAGGTAGTACGTCGTCTGCACCCGCCGCATCAGCCGCAGGTACGCCGGGAAGACGACCAGCACGAGCTGCGGGAAGGGGGGCTGCTGCGCCGCTGCGCCCGCGCCGTTGTCGTCGTCGTCGTCGCCGTCGCCGTGCTGCGGCTGCAGGAGCGACAGCTGGTACAGGCACAGCAGCCAGCAGAAGAAGTTGAGCTCGTGCCCCGACCCGTAGTCGATCCGCGACGCGTCGCCGAAGCTGCCCGCCAGGTACGCCGACAGCTCGGCGACGGCGGCCGGGTCCGTGACGCCCAGCCGGTCGTGCCACGCCACCTGCTCCGAAGCCACGGCGGCGACGAAGCTGCGGAACGCCGGGTTGCCGAAGCGCGACCCCGTGTCTTCGGCCGGGCACCGCGCCAGCACTTCTTCCGCTCGCGAGAGGATGTCCAAGATGCCGCCGATTGTGGGGTGTGCGGGCTGCGCCGCCACCGCCGAGATGGGCGTGTCTTGCACGCTGTCCGCGAGCGTGAAGATGAAGGCTTGGAGGAGCGTGTGGGTCGGCGACGCCTTGAAGAGTTCGTGGTCGTGCGGGGAGAGGATGCGGCGGCGCGGCTTGCGGAAGTGCCAGGTCGTGCCATTGTTGTTGCTGCTGCTGGTGGTGGCGGCGCTCGCGGAGGTCGTCGGCGGCGGCAGCGCGGGCGTTGCGGGCGCGGGAATGGGCGATGCGGGCTCTTCGGCGGTGGGTTTGCGGGGCGTTAGGCGGGGGAGCTTGTCGGAGAGGTCGGGGGGGTTGGTTGGCGCATTGTCGCTTATCGATGTCATGGTGAGAGTGTGTCTGGAGGTTAGGTGTTGGATGGTGTGGGAGGTTTTGGTTGCGTCAGTGTTGGGACGCGGTGAAAGCGGCGGAGGGGCGCTGCCCGGCGTTACGCGGACTTTGGGCAGGCCAGGGTCTCGGCCGCATGGGGCTTAGCGTGTCTTGATACTGTCGGCCTGGTGAGGCGCCTGCTCCCACTGCTTCTTCCTCTCCTCTGGAATGAACATTTCCATCCTCCCTACTTCAACACATCGTAAACAGTTGCAGTGGCGCCAGATTACAATAGCATCTGGACACGCTTGCTGACCAAGGCTGGGCTGGCTTCCCATGCTATCCGCCATTCCTTTGCTCTGCCATTTTGCTTTTGTTCTCTACTCTGGAAAGGCCGCAAATTCTGGACCTCATTTTCTAAGACTCATCATCTGGAGTAAACTCACCGCTTCAATACACCTGTTCACGTAGCCGGACTCAAGCCTCGTGCACATGCCATTATCGACTTTTAAGCGGTCTGATCCTCGCGCTACTATTTTTACCGGGAGGATTCGTGGCCGCCGCCGCCAAGCAGTAGTCATTGTCGGCCTTATTCCATTTCCACGCAGGAGTGACGGTGTGTATAAAGTTTTCATATAAGGAGCCGGAACTCTTGTGCCATAAATGTGACTACGACTGTATCTTTTGGTCCCATTTAGGCACTGTCTTCTTCCGCGAACCGGTCGCACTAATGGGCGTATGGCATCTTTGTTCGTTGGTATCGCCATCCAGAGTCTTGACTGGCTATGATTGGAACTTGGCATCCATCGCAGGTATATTTGACGCGCTGAGGGCGCCAAAACATGCACGGGAAGCGGGAAAGACGGGCTTGAGTGGGGGCGGCTATGGCAATCTCCGGACAGAGGCGCTAACATGCGCCGCCTTTTAGGAAGTTGCAGGATGGTAGCCGACAGAGTACCATCGTTGGAGATGATCTATTTGGGATTTCACCCTCAATCTTTGCTCTCCAGGTCCCTCGTTTCAGTTCATCCTCCTCCTGGTGTTGCGCGCCGGTGTCTGGACCCCACAGGTAGCCATGTCAACTCGGCTTTTTGGTGGCGCAGCCTGGCCCTTCGCCATGCAGGTCGGGCCACTAATGTAAGGCTAACGGGCGACATGATACTTAAGTTGCCAATGGCAAATCACTGAGAGGCGCGATGGTACCCTTCAGCTTCCGCAAAACTCCAGTCGACTTTCCGCAACATGACCATGGATCTACGATTTACCTACGCAATAACGCGACCTTATCCTTTTCGCTACTTCACTGTAATTGTAGCCGTGGTTTTCGTTGTCATGACTATAGTTTTTTCGCTCTTCAATACTGTGGTTGCCGGCTATGACCTTCGGTGAGTGCCCCCGAGAATTGCTTTGCACCAGGCTGCTGACCATCCCAGCGTATCGTACTCTACCAACCCCAACATTACCACCGAGCAGAAGCTTTGGTATGACAACCCATTCTTTGCGGGCATCAAAAAAGTAAGGAGCAAGGCCGTTTTCTGGTTGCATGCCTAACAATGTTGCAGTTGTCACCAAGCTGCGAGCCGAAGGAGATCGGTATCAAACAATGTGAGAAGAGCTCAGCATCACGAGTATTCCAGCTAACATGCCTATGACAGCATTCAACACGGACAAGAACGGCTTGATTTATACTCTGAACAAAGTCAGAAATGTCGGAGCGCCGGACGGCCCTACACTGCCGTCGCTACTGTACCTTAACAATCACCTGCAAGATTGCGAAGTCAGCTACATTAAAATAGAAATGGAGAAGGAAAGCCGCACCGGCCAGCAAGTTGCATGGTCACGTTGGGGACCGAGCGTATTCGTAAGTAGCATGTCGCTATCTCAAAGACGTCGCTAATGGGCATGCGAAGGGAGCGATATCATGCTCGGTCATGAACGAGCTCGGGCACATGCGAATCGACATCACTGCCGAATACGACCTTGTGCCAGCCAATGCCGCCAAGCTATCTCTGAAGCTCAGCGAAACCTCTTGGGATGATGCAGCCAGGCAAAACCTGTTTCAGTTCATCACGAGCAACAACACGGAAGTCCCAGCAATGTGGTGGGCGGAATCAATCATGTAGGGAGCCATACATGAGCATCAGTCGCTCTACTAAACGTTAGTAGGTCTTACAGCTGGGTTGCTGCATCACTGGATATGTCGACTTATAACAAGGACCTGGAGACTGGTTTTCAGAAAGGCACATTCAGTATGTCCCGTTGCCCCGATATGACGGTTGCCGACTGCTAATCCAGACAAAGACTATTGGCCATCTGGCAATGTGTCCGACTTCTCAGACCTATCTTTCTTTGAGATAAGCTGGTATTTCCTTCTCGAAACAGGAGGAGTTTACGCCAGGGATGATGACTACGACATTGAGGCCGACATAACCAGCGCGCAAAACTGGATCAAGTCTGCCGACGCGCTTGCCAAGGCCTTCTACAGCACTGTTCTCGCCGACTTGGGTATGGCAGATGGGCCCAATCTCTTGACCGACGAAGCGGCCCTCCGGACATTTACTAGCAACTTCAGCGATGCTCCGGTTGAATGGGTGCCCGCTGGGCCCGCAACGGGTAGCTACGGCTCTCCACAGCTTGTGATGGGTACACCTGTCATCAAAAACTCGACGATATTCAACAACTACCTATGTCAGACTCCGGTCCAGAAAGTCCCAGCTTCCTTGATCGTCTCGGTGTTACTCGCGGACCTGGTTTTCCTCCGTACGCTCTGGTCGGTGATGAATTTGGCGTCTACATACATCGCGGAGAAGAAGGATCCCAAAGGTACTGCTCAACTTACGCGGGTCCTGGTAATTGCTAACGTCTTACAGCAAATTGGTGTCTTCGATGCGCCGGAGAAGCGCCATCGCCACAGTCTGACAGCTACGAACTGCTCACAAAAAATGGGGGCCCTGGAGCAAGAGTGGTCACGACTATCGCATAACAGGGGAAGTGAGATAGAACCAGGTGAGCTTGAAGCTCAACTGCGAAGGCTCATGTTCAGCCTTCTATTTATTAAGACTTGAGAATTTCTCGTATACAATGCTTCGCACGGAAGGGTTTCCTTCGGCTGACTGACAATCTTTATTCAAGATCCCCGATGTCTACCAATATATTCAAGGGGGTTGCGCCTGACATCCCAGAATAGTAGCAGTGTCCGGGTTCGTGATCATGCGGGAGCATCAAAAGAATGGGTTTCCGGACTCGCCATGTCGGTAACAGCTGCTTATCACGGTTAGAAGAATGCAAGCTCGGGGTGGATGCCGATGCCGATAACGTTCCTGTTTTCATCGAATGTACCGCTGAGGATGTCATTGAGGATGTCATTGATCCACTCACCTCGTAGTCCCGACCAATGACGCGTTTGCTTCGCTTAAATCCGCCAGCCAGCATTTAGTCAGCGCGCATCTCCAGACAGTATCTCTAGAGCTTCCCCAAGTTTACTTCATGTCGATTCTTGATATCGATAGCTCGGTCCGCCGTTGGCGCCAGAGCTGTATTGAATTCGGCATGGTGAGTCACACCCGAGTAGATGGTAAGTATTTAACCGTCGCCGAAAACAGGCGCCATCAGAAACGAGGCCAACATCATCAACATCACCTTCAGCTCACTCCATACTACTTCGACATATCCCTCAAAGAGCGAAACCATGGAAACCAAACAATGGCAACGCCAAGTGGGCGACCAGACCTTCATCGTCTCCACCGACCCCAGCCTCATCTCGCGCGACTTCGTGCAGTCATCCTTCGCCGATCCGGCCATGTACTGGGCCGCCGCGCTCGACCCGGAAAGCCTCGACACCATCATGAAGACTTCGCTGTGGTACGGACTCCATCTCCAAACACAGCAACAGGCCACCACCACCGAACAAGCAACACAGGACCAACCCTCGGCGCTCAGACAAATCGGCATGGCCAGGCTCGTCACGGATCACGCCACCATCTTCTTCCTGACCGACGTCTTCGTGCTGCCCGAGCACCAGGGAAAGGGGCTGGCGAAGTGGATGATGCGCTGCATCAGGGAGGGGACGGATGCGCTGCCCGCCGTGCGGCGAGTCATGTTCATGGCGAAGAGGGCGCCGCATGCCATCAAGTTTTACGAGGATGCGTTGGGGGCGGAGGTGCATGATCAGGAGAATGGTGAGGTTGTGTTTATGAGTACGCCGCATTGAGGAGACCTTGTCAGTCCTGGCGCTCAAGGTGGGGATGCGATTCTGAGAAGCGTTAGGCTGGAGGTTTTTGCTTTGGTCAGTGCAGTGAGAATTGGCGTAGCGGCACTTTTTTGTTTTTATTCTTTTACCCCTTCACTTCCTTGCGAGTCAATACTATAAAGCTGCTCTGTAAAAGCAGGCAGTAGACTTACCGTGTTCCTCGGGTGATTGCAATGCCTTTCTGTTGTTGCTCTGGGCCGTTGTTGCACTGTCCTGGACGCCGTATGTTTGGGAGTAGACAAACAGGCCTAGCGAGCAACCAACTAGAAATTTGCAACAGACATGGATTATATACGAAAGAACATATACGCATTACGAAGCTTTTACTTGAAGTGCCAGACCCTGAGGTCCAGCCTCTCTGTCGAGCAGACAGTCTTCTTCGAAACCATGACCCACCAGAACATCTACAAGGGCTTGGTTATTTGGAAGGGGTGTGGCGGGACAGGGAAATCGGTGATAATATTCTACAGGTTGCGGTAGGTGAATCAACAAGATGGCCTGGGTAGTGTGCCTAATTCCAGGTTGCTTCAAGACACATTGGCGCAGATTTACGAACGTGAGCTTGCCTGGGCGAACTCTGTCGAGGCTTCCATGGAGGATTGGGCCTCTCAACATCCCGATTACGCCAGATTTGCCAATTTCGACGCAACTAACCGTACGACGCATGACGCAGTCATGCTGGACCTCATCGAGCACTATCAGTTACTGTGCACGACAACAGATGCGTTGAACAAGATCTCCGACTTCAAGTATCCCGCCAATGTACTTCTTGTAGATGAGGCCTCGTTACCCACAGAACCAAGCCTCGCACAAGTCGTTGCAATGGTGATGCCAACGATAAAGGTCATGATCCTGCTAGGACACCCATCTCAAGGGAGCATCGTCATGGCCTCGCAAGAGAAGCGCCAGTTGACATCGTTGCTGGACTGCTCCCCGCTGGAGAAGCTTGCGATTCTCGACCCCCGAACGAAGTGCATCACCCTTCGCGGGGGCCGCCGAGCTTCTTAACAAGACTCTTTGCTCGCCGCCACTGACAATAATCCATTCGACACAAACAAATTCTGCCAGCGACCTGCGGTTAGAAAGGAGCCTCGTCAGGAATATGGATGATTGATGGACACTGCATTTCCTGTCCCCAACAACCCCACCCTTAGGGCGATGGAAGAGGACAAGATTAGGAGCTTTTTTCAGCCACGGCTGACAACAAAGCACATCCCAGGGAGGTGGGAGAAGTTCTCCAATGGTGAAGATGCGGAGTTTCCGGATGGAGGCATCCTCACGACGATGAAACCCCGATGTCACTCACGCACATAATCGACTATCATTGAATCATCAAGGGGTGTGCCAATTTCGCTCCCAATGCACTTTTCTTGGTCGTTTTTACGAAACTCTACAAGTCGATCCACAACCGTGACGAGTTCAAGCCGTGGAGCCAGGCTTTGGAGTACTATATGGGAAACAACAAGCTCGTCATAGACGACAAAGAATGGGGGATCTGGGAAGCTCAGCAGCCGAACATGCCCATCGGACGCATGAACCTGCCTGACGAGAATGACAAGGAGCATGACCAGGATGAAGAATATCGATTGACATAGTTTTGAATACAGTAAAGAGTGCAGCGATGGATTGTACCGGTTAGTTGGGAAGGGTTGAGCATCTATCAGCATCATCAAGTCTGAAATTCTATGGAGCAATCGACAGCCTTAATCAGAGAGGTAGCTTAGTCCCCTTTCGCGACTTTTTCGCTTATTGGTGGGATTATAAGCAACCTATAAATAGCAACTGCAGGGACTCATCGAAATCAATATTCGTGTCCGATGGTTTTCAATTCGCGCGAGGAGCCTATTTCGCAGTAAGTAACAAAACAATTGGCCCTTCTGTTTCAGTGGAATCGAATATTCGGACATATATGCGAGTCTTGAACGCGGACAATCGCGTCCAAACATTAGACTCACCTGCCCATTTAGGGAGTGTGTAACGTTTGAGATCGAGCTCAGGAGGCTCGGATCTTGTGTCCCCCCTGTGACTGTGGGTCAATATCCGGACAGGATGCCCCGCAGTCCGGGGATGCCGTTGCGGGGTAATCTCCACACGGCCACGACACCGGAACTTCCTATGACATGCCGACACTAACTTTCCGCCAATCACATGTGAGTTTCTTGTTTCCATTGCATTGGTTGCGCACGGTATTTTTGGGTTGTGTGCAAAGGATTGCAGATACCATGATCAAGCATTTGCCAACACAGAAACACCACGGCCTTACCTGTTGGGTCAGAATCTCATGCCCATCATCCTACCCTGAGCTTCCGCAATGATTGCTCCAAAGCTCTGGTTCTTCGTGCTGGTTACTGCAGGGGTTCAATCTGCACCATCCAGGTCGAACCCCTGGAACCAGCCAATCACTTTCAAAGGCAAGGAGATCAAGAATCTGCTTGCGTTTGGAGACTCGTATACCTATGTCCAAGGGACACAGGGACACTGGAACTACAGCTTCATCTCGGATGCGTTCAATTATACTTTCGCTCCCGAACAACTGCTCTCGAGCGAGATTGTGAAGAACACGACAAGCTCCGGAGGGCCGAATTGGGTCGAGTACTTGACGGGCTGCTACGAAGGCCTTCCAGATAACTGCCCGGAAACGAAGCTGTGGGATTTCGCATTCGCAGGTGCGGACATCAGCGCAGAGTAGTGAGTACATCTGCAAAAAGACTTACCCGGCGAAGCTTTGGACTGATCCAGGGCAGCCTCCCTCTGCACCACAACTACACGGTAGATCTGGATGACCAGGTCAAGCAATGGGATCTATATGCGCGCGAGACCCTAGACCTTGAACCAGCGGATACGCTCGTTGCGTTCTGGATTGGGTCTGTCTGCACACCTCTACCCCTGAACAGAATCGATCGGCTGATGCAGAGACAACGCAGCATCAACGACATCAACGACAGCGCCAAGTTCACCAACGTGAGCTTTCCAGCGTGGTATGAGACGCTAGTCAAGAAATGGTTCGATTCTGTCGTGCGTAGCCCACCGTGGCCAAAGAAGACCGGCACGATATCGGAGGGCTGAATCGGTATTCCGGCGGAATCCGAGTGCTGACTTGATCCACTGCAGGAGCTCGTATACAGCAGAGGATACAGGAAATTCGTCTTTGTAGTTCCGCCCTTGGCACTATGTTATACATGACGCTAACACGGCCAAGATGCTTCCGCCGCCGCTGGACAAGACGGCATCGAACCTGGTTAGTACCAACCCGCTCCCGAATGCCACCATGTTGGGCCAGTGGAACGCGGCGGTTCGATCGCGGGTGTCTTCCTTTCAGGCCAGACATAATGACTCGAGCTCCTTCGTGTTCGACACCTATTCATTCTTGAATGACGTGCTGGCCGAACCCGCTCGCTACAACATACAAAACACTACGAGGTAAGTAATCCGCCAGTCAGAGTCGCAAGCGGTGCTGAAAAATCCCGTGTCAAGTTACTGCAAGTCCTACGCGCAGTCGGACATTTTGTGGAATTATGCGGCGTATGGATGTCAGCCCATATCAGAGTATTTCTGGCTCAGTAAGTGACGCGCGGAATATTTCAAAGGAAATGCAAGGACCTGTGCTGATCAACAAACAGACTCAGGGCACATCACGTTTACCGTGCACGAAATCATCGCCAAAGAGCTCCTGAAGCAGCTGGCGTGAGCCCTGGCGGATCAGGAAGGCTGTCGACCGTTTTTTCGCCGCAGCACGAACCAGCCCTACCAGCACTACTAGCTCTAGAAACAGCAGTGGGGACGTGTCAGGCAGGTTGTACTAAAAACTCGGGAAGGCAGTTCTGAGACTGGGATCAATTCTTGGCGTTTCATCAAGTGGGTCTGGCGAGACATGCCACGAATGCTTTTATCGAAACATGGATCTTGCCGACGGGCATGTAGCCGCAGGAAACATCACTTGCTGGCTCGTTGGGCGATAGGTAAAGGTACCGTCGTGAGGGGATGTTATCTGCAATCTCTAAGCTGCGAGTAGAAGCGTTCTCTCCAAGATACAGCTATAGCTATCGACAGTGCCTTCCTTGCCGGCCCCGAAGTGGGTCCGTTTGCTACTAGCGCAACACGCAATAGGGGATTGGAGGCTCTCGCCAGATCGTTCATCCAAGATCCCACTCACGTCGAAGTCCACATCAACGCTGACCTGCCCATTCGTGCCGCAACAACGGGCGGACTGGCCTCGCAGCTCACTCCCTGCATCCCAGGGCAACCCAGGCTCCGATCTAGCCGGCGCCGGTCCCACGGTGCATCCATCCCAGCGCGGGGAAGACAGATGCAGCAGCCGTCCATCTACCGAGACGCACGCACGCGAACTGCAATACAGCCACGCCGGCAATCCTCTCAGAGCGCGGAATCAGATTTCTCCGCCCAACCAGGCGCCCCGTAGTGCTCGCTTGCACGCTCTGGTTGCGCCTTAATCCCACCAGCCAAGAAACGCCAAGCCGTATGTTAGATTCGCTCCGTGGCTCCCGGGCTCCTGATGCTTGCACGCCCGGCCATCTTGGCGGAGTGGGAAAGGTCCCGCGTCCCTCCATGACCTGCATGCAGACATACGCCGCCCCGCCAGGGGACCGTTGGAAGAAAAGAACAATGCGCCGCATCCCGCCCTAGCTGCAATATAAGGGCCTCGCCGGCTGTTGTTTCGTTTCGTCTTGCTCGTTCAGCGGTGCCGATTCACTTCACTCTTTCCCACTCATTCTTTTTGATATATCATGAAGTTCTCCTCCGTCGCCGCCATTGCGGCCCTCTCGACCGCGGCGTCGGCCGCCGAGCAAAAGTACTCGACGTGGATGATCGACTCGTTCATCCTCAAGGACGTCGAGCCGGACAACCACTACACCAACGGCGTGCTGTACCGGGCGGCCGACCTGGCGTACAAGGCGTACGGCAACGAGACCTACTACACCTGGGTCAAGGACCAAGTCGACGCCGTGGTCAGCGACAACGGCACCATCGCGGGGTGGCCCGCGGACAAGGACTCGCTGGACGACATCCTCATCGGGCGCGCGCTGCTCGAGCTGTACGGCCAGACCAACGCGACCAAGTACAAGACGGCCGCCGACAACCTGCGCCACTCGCTCGACACGCAGCTGCGCACGCCCGCCGGCGGCTTCTGGCACCGCGTGCCCACCTACCCCAACCAGATGTGGCTCGACGGCATCTACATGGCCGACGTCTTCTACGCGCAGTGGACCGCGCTCTTCGAGCCGACCAACACCACCGCGTGGGACGACATCCTGCTGCAGTTCCAGCTGGTCGAGCAGCACCTGCGCAACGACACCAGCCAGCTGCTGTACCACGGCTACGACGAGCTCAAGGCGGCCGTGTGGGCGGACCCGGTCACGGGCGCCAGCCCGCACGTGTGGGACCGCGCGCTGGGGTGGTACGTCATGGCGCTGCTGGACGTGCTGGACTACTGGCCGCAGGACCACGCGGGCTTCGCGCAGCTGAAGGCGTGGTACGTCGCGTGCGCCGACGGCGTCGTCGCCGCCCAGGACCAAGCGTCCGGCGGCTGGTGGCTGGTCATGGACGAGCCCTACGCCGGCGCCGAAGGCAACTACATCGAGTCGTCCGGCACCGCCATGTTCACCTACGGCCTGCTCAAGGGCCTGCGCAAGGGCTACGTCCAGGGCGACAAGTACAGCGGCCCCGCCCTCAAGGCATACGACCTCATGACCACCGAGTACGCGGTCGCGAACGCGACGGGCGGCATGCTGAACTGGGAGGGCACCGTCGAGGTCGGCAGCTTGAGCGGTAACGCTTCTTACGAGGTGGGTCTTTCTTCCCTTTTTCTTATCCGATCTTCTTCACCGCCATGTTTGTGGATGGGCTTGTTTTTTTGCTGACTTGTTGCTTCTTTCGTACAGTACTACATCGGCGTCCCGATCGCGGAGAACGACCTCAAGGGCGTCGGCCCCTTCATCTACGCCAGTCTGGAGTACGAGGCCTACACCGCTTGAAGGAAGAGCGACGTGCCGGCACACGGATGGTATATACCGCGCGTTTTCGATCTTCATTGTCCATAATTTATTCCCCCCCGTCGCGAATGAAACACGAAGGATTTGCCAATGACCACCACCGCCACCAACCCCATCGGTTTTGCCGTGCTGCTGCTGCTGCTGCTGCTGATGCTGCTGCTAATGCGCGTGACATGCCTTGTCCCCATGACCAATCAAGTTCTTACCCCAGCCGCGTCAGCTAGAAGCTGCAGCTTACCCAGACGGTAGCAATGGCCATATCCGTTTAGGCGCCCCGGTTTATCGCGTCACATGGCCCCATCCAATCAGCGCCGTGGCGCGCTCTCTCTATAGCCGCTCGACGACACCGTTCACTGATGACTGCCTGCAGCCTGTTGCCGATTCGGAAATTTCCCCATCAACTTTCTCGCTACCTTCCCTGGGGAGAACAGTGAGAAGGAAAAAAAAAGGAAAATCGTATCGTATCGTAGAATTAGGGATTACAGGAGTTCGTTTACTCGAGATTCAAGCAGCAAAGCGGGCGTTGCGCAAGGTTGCATAGCGTCATAACCCCGGGTATACTGAACAAAGACAAGAAACTCCGTCACCACTCTAAGAAATCCAGAACCATTCGCCGTCGTCCAGATTCGTAAGCCCAAGTGAAAGGAGAAAGTAAGAAAACCAAAAGGCCCAAAACAGCCCCGAAACGAGGTATACTCAGGAGAAAAGGAAAAGAACAAGACAAGAAGGGGGGGGGGGGGGGGGGGGGGGGAGACACCAGACACCAGAAAGAGTAAAAAGAAATCAAAAAGGAAAATCGTCCCACATAACCTCATCCGTCCGTCCATCCGTCCGTCCATCCGCCCATCCGCCCATCATCCCGCCCACCTCCTCCCCACACCTCTCTCTCCACCCCCAGCCGTCGTCAAAAACAGAAGCCAAAAAGCTCACACCGAAAAAAAAAAAAAAAAAACCGAGAAACCTACAACCACCTCTCCAACCCCCCATACGGCGGAAACCCCCTCCTCCGCCCCTCTGAACCACCATCCGCCCACCTCACCCCCCTACTCCTCCTCATCCCCGCCACCGGCGCCCCCGGCCTACCCTCCTGCTGATCAAACGCCTGCCTCCTCACGCTCTCCAGCGCCCGACTCGTCGCCGCGCGCACCGCGAACGCCGTGCCGTCTCCATCACCGCCGCCGCCGGCTGCGTACTGATACGTCCCCTGCGGGTACGCGTAGCCGTGCGTGCCGACGTCGATGATCGGGGCGTCTTGCCGCCGACTGGACCGGCGAGCCGCGGTGTTGGGGCGGGCGGGGCGGTGGTGGTGGTGGTGGTGGGGGCGTTGTGCCTGTTGTTGTTGTGCCTGTTGTTGTTGCGTCGTTGTCGAGTACACCGGGCCTGTGCCGTAGGCGAACAACCCGGCAGCACCGCCGCCGGCAGATGTCTGCCCCCGGGACGAGGACTCGGCGGCGGCGGATGAGCGCGTGTTGTAGCGATGCCTCTGTTGCGTCGTATACGACGAACCCCCCTGTTGTTGCGGTTGGTGTCCATGGTGGTGATGGTGCGCCGCACGGTGCGCGTGGCCGGGGTGGTGCAAAGCGCATGACGCGCAGGGCGCTGGGTCGGGGAAGGGTTTGGGCGGGCCGCGCTGCTTGCCGCGGCCGCGGAGCTTGGAGCGTTCGGCGCTGGTCGTGCCGGTGCCGGTGCCGGGGCCTCCGTGGTGGTGGTGGTTGCGGGATGAGGATGGAGGAGGGTAGGTGGTGGAGGTGGAGGGGGAGGGGTGGTAGGTCGTGGACTTGCTTGTTCGGGGGCGTTTGTTGGAGGTGGGAGGCGGCGGGTTGTTGGTGTTACCGCCGCCGGTCCACCATGATGAGCTGGTGGTGTTGTAGTTGTTGCTACTGGACGATGGTCCGGCGAGGCGGACGCGTTTGTTGTTGGATGTGGTGATGGCGTGGGGAGCGCCGCCGTAGAGGGACGAAGTGGCGGCGGCGGCTCGGGACGACGCTGGCGGCACCAGGAGCGGTGTGCTTTCGGCGGCGGCGGCGGCCATCGCGCCGCCGGAAGGGTAGGATGCCGGGCGGCGACGCGGCGCGGACGAGTTGGCTTTGGCTTTGGCTTTGGCCTTGGCCTTTTTCTTCTTGGAGTTGGACGAGGCGGGGGCGGCGGGCCAGAACCAGCAGCATACCATTGTGGTGGTGGTGCTTGGTGCTTTCTCGACGAAGCAATGCTCAGTGAAGGTTGTGACGATGAGGGTGAATGGCGGTGTGGATGGGATGTGTGACGGTAAGAGGGCCGCGTTTAGGCCTTGGTGTGGAAGTGTTTCTTGGAGCGGAGCGGAAGGCAGCGCCTGTCCTGGGCGTGCTGGTGCTCTCTTTCTTCAGGTTGCTCAGGGGATGACGGAGGATTGGACTGTTGCCCAGCCTCCTCGTGACCTGGTTGCTGAGGAGTGCGAGGCTTTCTTTTCTGGAGGCGATGACGTGGGGAAGGTAGGCAACTCTTCGGCTGAGCCTCGTCTTCTTGCTTCTTCTCCTTCTTCCCCGAGCCGAAAAGAGCGCAGCGCCGGTTGGGCTGCGGCTCCTCCTCTCCCTCTTGTGGTTGCTGTTTCTTGACGTTGGGGCAGCAGCAGTAGTAGACGCAGGGCGATACACACTCCCAGACGAGCACAGCGGTCTTTATAATCCTGAGAAGCTCAGCAAGAGGTATCATTTCGGCTGGACGACTTGGACCAGAGGAGGAAAGAGAGAGAAGAGAGAGAAAGGCCTTACAAACAGAGTAGAGAGGCTTGAATGTAGGACAAGGACGAAGTGAAGAAAAATCCAAAACTTCCCAAGGCCCGGAAAATAGCAGAAGCTCCTCTTCAACTGCCCAGACACACGCCTCTTTCCGCACCGGACCACGCGTCGAGAAGGAGCACACACTTGAAGTCGAAGCGTGTTCGCATCTGACCAGCGGGGAATGACCACCTCTTTTCTCTGGTCGCGCACGGCTTTGATATCCTGCTTTTCTCGGCGCCCTCCAAGCCCCTTTGGCACACGAGAAGAATCGGCACGCCGGCACGCCTTATGAGCATACCACGGGCATGCGCGGGTGCGCCTACCTCAGCGAGCACTCGGGCAAAACAGGGAGGGAGAGAGAGGAAGGGAAAATAGGAGGCGAGAAAAATGACAAATTACAGAAGGAAAAAAGAGAGCAACTTTGGGCGAATGACAGCGATCTGCGGGGAGCGCTGCTGCTGCTCACTGCAGCATGGGGGCGAAGGAGGCGGGCACCAGTTTCGGAATGACCATTTTGCATGACACGACCAACTGGGGCGCGGGTTGCAGGCGGGGCCCGCGCGAACGTGATTATAACAGAGCGCGCGGTGAGCAGGCAAAAGATGGAGACCAGGTCCAGACTTGCAGAAAAGCAACACGGGGCCCGCACCGGGGAGGAGGCCAGAAAAATGGGTGGGTACGATGACTGATTTTTGAGGCGGGCATCTCGTGCGCAGCGCCGGCTGAGAAGGACGAGATGGTGGTGATCCCGGTCGTGGTGGGCCGCTTTTGGTCCCATGTGATGGTGCTCGTGACCACCCTTTGCGCAGTCCCGCCCTCCCGCCTGGCGCCCACCCACCACCGTTCCTGCAAGGCGCTGCGTCATACCGACCGCACCAGAAGCAGGAACCCGCAGGACGAGCGGCCGTCGAGCGAGTGTCTGGACCTGTCGTTCGGAGCAACCCGCCAGAAGCGAACGCGCACGCCTCCTCACTGGGGGCCAGCTTGGGGCGGCGGCACGCGGTGGCTGGCTGCTGCGGACCGCCCCCGCCGGCTGCCCACTCCGCCGGGCCTGCCCTCGCTGCATGGTCAAACACGGGCCTGCTGCTGCTGCATTGCAGGCGATAAGCGCGGAGGGACGTCCGAATGAGGGAACAAGGTGAAAATTCACACTACGTACTTACAAAAGGCGACATGGTATCTAGCTCTCTGCTCTATCTGATCAACCGTAGTGCTGCGCAGTGCGCCACCCAAGCGCCGGACTCCGTACAAGGAACATGCTGACATCCAACTCCGTCTCGCCGTCTCCTGAGCTCATGCCCAGAGCCCGCTCCCTCGCCGCACCGGGCTGCTGTTTCCCGCCGACGACGTCGCCGCGCTGTACCCGGAATCCTTGCCCGGGTCGTCGTCGTCGATGTCGATATCAAACTTCTCTTCGCCCGCGCCGCCCTTCTCGTCGGCCCCGTCCCACGCCTTCTGCTGCGCGCCGCGCGTGTTCCAGCGGAGCGTCCTGCCGAGGCTGTCGAACCACTCGGTCGGCCGACTCAGCACCGTGGGGAACGGGTACTGCGACGCCGCGATGGTGACGTGATCGCCCTGGCGCAGCTCCACACGGCCCTTGCCGTCGAAGGCGCAGTAGGCGGTCGCGCGGCTATTGCGCGGAACCGCGACGCGGAGCAGCATGCTGTCATTGAGCAGCATCGGGCGGAACGAGAGCGTATGCGGGCAGATCGGCGTCAGGAGGATGGCAGGGATGTCCGGATGCACCAGCGAGCCGCCTGCCGAAAGCGAGTAGGCCGTGCTTCCCGTGGGAGTGGAGAAGATGCAGCCGTCGGCTTGCACTATGGTAAGTAGCTCGTTCTCGCCGTACAGCTCCAGGTTTGACACGTAGGGGCTAGGGCCGCGGTCGATGACCAGCTCGTTGAGCACTTCGTACTGCTCGGCCTCCAGGTGCGCCGGCGACTCGGGATCCGACGCATCGTGGTTGGGGTTCGCGCGGTAGACGGTGCAGGTGAAACGCATGCGCAGGTTGACGCGCATGCCTGCATCGCCCATGACGCGCGACAGCTGTTCCTTGTAGCTGTTGAACTCGAAGTTCGTCAGGAAGCCGAGGCTCCCGAGGCTGAAGGACAGGATGGGTGGCACGATGCGCTGGAACAGCCAGCTTGTGTACAGCACCGTTCCATCGCCGCCCAGCGTCAGCACCAGGTCGAACTTCTCGGGCGTTGCGAGACAGAGCTCGGGGGTCCAGTAGCGCAGCATGCTGCTGAAACGCTCGTCCTTGCGCAGCAGGCCGGCGGCGTCGAATCGTCTCGAGTTGCGCAGCTTGTGGTCGACGTAGACGTTGACGCCCACGTCGCGGCCGTGGCGCGGGGTGGTGAGCAGCCAGTCGGCCAGCTCATGCGTCAGGTCGACGAGCTGGTTGTCGCGGGCCTTGGTGACAATCATGACGTTCTTGACGGCAATCTTGACGGGGCGGCGCTGCAGCTGCTTGGAAACCTCGCGCACGCCCGTGGCCGTCTGCAGGAGACGCGAGTGTGACATGCCGTCGTCCTCGTGGATTTCTTCCAGCACCCGGTCGATGTTGACGGCAGCATCAAACTTCTTGTGGAAGAAGCACGGCGAGGCCAGGGCGGAGATCCTGCTGGCAGCCAGGCTCTCGGGGTTAAGTGTGAGGTCTGCAATGCCGTTCGATAAGCGCTTCCGCGACAGGCCGGGGCGGGTCTGGGGTGGGTCCTGCTGCTGCTGCTGCTCGCGGTCGCGGTCGCGATTGTTCTGCAGCAGGCCGTTGATGGACGAGGCAATGGACATGTTGGAGGTCGGCGGCGGGCGTGAGGCAAGAGCCTTCATGATGGTCTGTCGCGGAACCGAGTCGATGGACACTGCGTTCTTGCGATGTCGGCGCTCGCGGAACGACTTGTGGGGCGGGTGGGCGAGTTGAGGCGGCGGGCACGAGGGTGCTTGGTGGTGGATGGCGACGGGCGTGCTGCTACGCTCGTCGTCGTCGTCTTCAATAAAGACGGAGGCCTTGGGGGTTTGTCCGCTTACATCCAGCGGCGGAGATACAAGTGGAGAGGTCTCAGGGTGGGTAGCGCAATTAAGGCTATCTCCGGCGCAGTCAAAATTGGGCTGGTGGCAGGCGGGTGTTGAGGAGCTCCTCAGCCGGGCGGTGGGCGGGACGGGCTGGGGTGAGGCGATCTCTGGCGAGCCATGATGATCGGGGCGGGCGAGGGCGTTGGCGATGGTTAAAGAGCTGGGCGTCGGCGTGGAAGGCGGGAGCTGGATTCTACGGGCGTCCAGTGCGGAGCCGGGGTTTGTGTCGGGCGCGGCGGCCATGATTACGGATTATGCGCTATTGCCGAGTGCCGTGTCGCTTCGCGTTCCCCCACTGGCCGAAGTCGATGCGCGCCCGCTGTGACGGGACGGTGTGCAGACGTGCCTGACGCCGTGCAGCGACGTGTAGATGTGCGTGACGCAGGGCGATGCGCAGTGATGCAGGTGCGGCACAGCTGAGATCCAGTCCCAGGTGTAGCTGAGGTGTGACGGGCGCAAAGGGAAGGGCTGCGATGGAAAAAGAGGCCAGCTCAGGTTCCGAACGAGTGCAAAAGAAGCGAACAACAATAGGTACGGAGAAGAGAAGGGAGCGAAGGGTGTGGCTGCGAATAACGGGCGAAGGACCGCGCCTCTTAACTCGCCGCGCTCTACATCAAATAAGCCAGTGGGACTACGGGGTCCAGCGATTGTCTATTCCTGCTGTGTGAGAAGCCTCGACCGAGGGACTTTGACACCGGGGCTGCCTCAGCGCCTAACACCCCAGCCGACCCTCGCTGCAGCCCCGGCCAGCCCACCCAAGCTTCGGCCAAGCTTCTCTTCATTGTCGGAAGTGAACCATTCGGGGCACGCGAGATCAAATGAACACGAAAAGGGCGGTGTTGGCTCCCATGGGCTCCGCCGTGCAATATACCAACACGCCCGCGGCCGAGGCATGCACTACGCGAGCCAGCCCCTCATTCCCGCCCTCTCTCTTCAGGGGCGAGCTGAGCTACATGTCGATTCTCTCCCAGCAACCAGGACGCAGTGAGACGTCTCAGCTGGATCAGCGACTCCATGCCGAGCACGGGCAAGCCCCGATTTTACTTGGTAGCTATATGTGAATCTCGCAGCCGCCCGGCTACGACGGCGAAAACGTTAACTGGTGAGACTCTTGGGGCCGGAGAATAAATGCGCGCTTTTCTCTCGCCGCTCTCACTGGCCTGGTCGACGATTCCGCATGGTCAAGCCGCCCTGGATCATCACGCCCGCCCCAACACGTTTTCTAGGCAGTCTCTACCCATCCACTAGCGTGCGATAACGGGCCGCAGCCGGGCAAGGAAGACGCATCTTGAGGACTGCCATGTTTGAAGACACCCGTATCTCACCGATGCACTCGCTCGCCGTCGGGAAAGACGGCGGAAAAGGCGGCGAACTGGGGCCATACGGGTCAACAGCGCTTGAAGCCAAGTCACTCGTCGACTCTTCCAGTTTTGCCTTGGGTCGCAGAGCGACAGACAGGTGCGGGGGGCGCGCACAAGCACTTTGCCACGGCACAACGGGAGAGGCGGAGAGCGCAACGACTGCGGAGGCCAGAAGCGTCCAGCCCGACGCCACGACTGCGCCGCCGCTAAACTGCCTACCTACCCAACACTAAATACGTAGACGTTGGGCCCAGTAGTAGCGGCGAGACACAACAAGTTTTTGCGGCTCGCAGGCGGGAACACTAACTTGAGCCGCCAGTAGTGACCTTGGCGGTTTCTGGTTTTCACAACCGTTTGCAGGCCGAGGGGCGTGGCAGTAAAACGATAAAAAGAGCCAGGGATGGGGGGCAGTGGCTGAGGAGCAACGGAGGGGGCGCAACGCTGCGGCGCATGCATCATGCAACAATGATACCAGCAGGGTTTCAGCGCGCAGCCGGCCTCCTCCACGCTCGGGCGGCGTCGCCACGAGTCCAATGACGTCGAAGACACGCCCGCATGCCCAAACAAAGCATCAGCTGCGAAATGCCATCCGCATCTGGCTGGGCTCATGGAATCTTCGCTGCAGGAAATCGGGACGATCCGTGCGTGGATGCGCAATGCTTGGCTTGCGCCCGCCATAGCGACCCCTCCACCTACGTCATTTGTCGTCACCACAGCTTCGAGCATGCCACCTGCCTCACCACCAGCGCCCATATAATGAGGCCTGCGCCTCAGCTGTGATCTTCACCAGACAAACAAACTCGTTCTCAAACAGATCCTCTACTACATCCACCAAACAATTTTCTCCACCCTTCACCTCCAAACCACCACATCAGTCACCATGTCCGACAAGAACACCTCCACCCTCCAGTCCTACGTCGACTCGGCCACCAGCGCCGTGCAGTCCGCCGTCGGCGCCGTCACCGGCAACACGGCCGACAAGGTACGCTTCCATCCATCCATCCCCCTCCCCCGCCCTCACCTCCGCTAACCCCCCGCCGCAGCAACAAGCCCAAGACAAGAAGGCCGAAGCCCAGGCCAAGGACGACCTCTCGCACGCGTCGGCCAAAGCCGGCCCCTTCACCGTCAGCTCGTCGGGCGTCGCCAAGGACGACCCCAACCGCACCGAGGGCTCGTGGAACCAGACGGTCGGCTCGGGCAAGGAGATGGTCGGCAACCTGGTCGGCAGCGAGGCGCTGAAGCAGGAGGGCGCGCGCCAGAACCAGGAGGGCAAGGGCCAGGAGGCCCAGGGCCAGCTGACCGACCTCGGCGGCGGCATCTCGGACCGGGTCGGCGGTGCTGTTGGCGGTGCTGTCGCCGGTCTGACTGGCAACGAGAAGGCCAAGGCGGACTACGAGAGGCAGCATGACCAGGGTAAGACGGCTCAGAGGGGTGTCGAGGCGGATCTGCAGAAGCAGGCTGAGGCTCAGAAGTAGAGTGGGGCTGCTTGGAGGATACCCCTGTGCGCATGGAGGTTATGATCGTGACTTTGTAGCTTATACCCTGAAATCAACTTCTAAGCTTTCCTACTTAAGCTCTTACTTTCTTGCATGGGATGAAAAGATGTTCATTGTCTCAATCAAAGTAAACTAATGCGATACTAGGTATTACCTCACACTGTTGTTATTTATTGTGAGGCCGATTGCTGCAAGTTTATCCGGAAGTGGTCCTCGGTAGGGATGTGGAGACCCTGCATGGGTATTGATTAACAAACGACCAGGCAGCAGTACGAGGCGAGAGGGGGCGGAGGTGCCGCTGCACCCTTTGCAGTAGGGGGCATTGTTGTTGTTACTGTTGTGTAATATAACGATACCAAGTCGGCAACCACGCTACGGCTACGCTTACTGCGCCTTCTCGCATGCGGAGGAAGTCAGTTTTGTCCTACGCAGTCCATGTCGTTTACGCACTGGAGAGACGTCACTCAGCGCGGTCTACGGGGGAAAAAGGGTTCGCGTGCGGCGGCAGAAGTGCTCGCGGAGCCAATAATGCGTGTAGGCAACGGTTGCCAGATATGGTTTTGCTTGAGGTTGAGACGGCTTACCGCACGCTACGTCAAAGGGCCCGGATTCTTAAGCTTTCGAGGGTGGACTCTCGGTGGGCGAGCCTCTAGCCTCCCGAAGAGGTGCAGGCCGCTCGGGAAATTCTTTCGACGGTCATGTACGATGCAGGAGGGCCGTGGAGTATGTGCGCTACCGTGCGCTGGTGAAGGTTCTGAGATTGGAGCCGAGAGGTCGGTAAGTAGTATGCCTTCCTGGGAAAAGATATTCAGTGCCAACCTGAGATTAGAGAGAGATTTGAAAGCAGCGTATGTATTAACAGAAACCATCCCCAAGCCCAGCGAACTAATCATACAAGGAAGTGCCCGCACTTCTACACATCAAAACAACTATATCTCCCCAACACTCAGTTCTTAGAGCTTCCTCCAAGACCACTCAGCCCGCTCAAGCCGCTCAAGCCACTCAAACCACTCGAACCACCACTCAAGCCGCTCAAGCCGCTCAAACCGCTCAGCCCGCTGCCCGACGATCCGCCAGTCAGTCCGCCGAGTCCGCTCAGCATACTCGAGCCACTGCTGTCGCCGGAGCCGCTCCCGCTGAGACCGCCCAAGCCGCTGAGCAAGCTCGAAGCGCCATCACTGGACCCACTGCTGCCACCCAGCCCGCTCAAGCCGCTCAGCCCGCTCAAGCCGCCCAAGCCACTGCTGCTGCTGTCACTGGAGCCATCACTACCGCCCGTCAAGCCGCTCAAGCCGCTCAATCCACCCAACATGCCCGATCCCAGCCCAGACGAGGGCGACGTGGTGCTGCTGTCAGCCGAGACAGTACTGCTGCTGCTGCTGTTGGCGGCGGTGGAAGAGCTAGCGGTGGTGGTGGCGTCGAGCGTGCCCAGCTGCTGCTGGATGAACTCGGCGGCGGGGCCGGTCGACTCGGACGCGTACGACAGGTGGGCGGCGGTGATGATGAACTGGTTGGTGCAGACGAGGTCGCCGGCGGCGCAGAAGATCTTGGTGCGCGACTGGTCGATGTTCTTGAACTGCTGCGCGCGGAGGGGGTCGCCGAAGGTGACGGCGGCCTGTTTCGGAGTGACATGTTAGTCAGGGGGGTTTGGGTCGTCGGGGGAGGGAAATCGGATCGAATGGAGAAGAAGACGTACCGCAACCTTGGCCGCCTCGTCCGCACTCAGGTCGATCAGGCAGCCGTGCACCTGCTGCGCGCCCTGCGAGTAGCCGGCCAGCACGATCTTGGTCTGCGGGCACTTGGCCAGCGCCTGCTGGACCAGCTGCGCGCAGTTCTTGCTGCCCTCGGCCGCGCCCGGCGACATGCTGCCGACGACGGTGCCCGCCACGTCGGCCGCGTAGTTGACGCCCTGCGTCGCGAGCTTGTCCGCCCCGACGGCCGCCGCCAGCTTCGTCTTGAGCGCCGGCCCCACCGTCGACCCCATGTTGCCCTGCTCCGTCGTCCCGCGCGCGAAGATGTACGTGACCTCCTTGCACACGCCCGACTGCACGTCGTTGGCGGTATCCCCGCCGAGGCCCGGGATGGAGAAGCCTTGGCGCGCTTCCAGCGGCATGGCGGTTGCCGCGGTCGCGGCGAGGGCCAGGGTGGCGAGGTAGTGGTTGATGGCGACCATTGTTGAAGGGGAAAATGAAAGAGGCGGAGCCGTCAGTCTTGCTGATGGGCTGGCGTTGAGGTTGGAAAAGAAGGAAGGGAGGATTGGAGAAACGAATGTTGAAGCTGCTGATGAAAGAAGGCCTTCATCTCCCCCCGACCTCTTTGGGCTTTATATCTCTTCCTACATCTCCCATGGTCTCTCCCCGCGTGACCCGGAGTTGCCAATAGTCCACATCTGGTAGATGAGACGCCGAATGGATGCATAGAAACAGCGCCAATGCCGAAAACGCGAAGGGCTTGAGAGTGGATCGGCAGGACAAAGCAAACTTGTTTATCGATAGAAGCTAGCTTCGCCACTGTGATACGCGCCGTTGCGGCGAACGGTCTTCTGAGGTAGCTGGAATGGTCGCAGGGCTTATGCTGCCAACCGAAGAGAGCTGATTCTCCGGTCGGACTGATTGAGATAACCTTTCGACTAAGCAGTTAGTCTCGGCAGCCTACGCCTGGAGCAATTCTTGAATACGGTGGAGGTGGATCACTCGTCTCCTCATCGGTCCTGAGGGTCATGGGGGATCTACGCTCCGGGATCGGCCCGTTACTGGGAAGTGAGAGATTCGAGACGTTGATCCTCCATGCAGCATCTTTGAAGAAGAAGGCGAAAAACTGGAGTGATTCGGATTGGAGAGCTCACTATAGCACTCATTAACATCGCATGGGAGAGTAAATCCAGCTGTTTGAGCATGGAAATGGTATGGGAGGATGTTGGAAGGTGGGGCGCGGCGCAACGGGCTGAATGATGCTCGGACCAGAAGACGGCTGTGCGAGTCGGACGTTTGTCACCTTTCGCTCTCTGTAACGCATCGCTCGAAAAGGAGTTGCGACCAGCGCTAAAGGGACCGATATGAAGCAGCTAAGTGCTCCCAAATTGTAGAAAACCGGCTTCATTGTCGATAAAGTTTCATGGCTTCATCGAGGTCATCTCGAATCTTCCGCCGTCGATCCAGCATCTTGCATTGCAGTACGGACGTACTCCTTCCTGACTTCCGTTCATGTGCTGACCCCTGACTGGGACATCAGCTACCCATACTGTCACCATTCTGTGTTTCCGTTTCCACGAAGACATCGGTACCTGCTGGTTTGGCTTTTCCTGGTTTTCTTTAGGCCGGTGACATTGATGTCGCTGTGTTCCTCATTCGGATCATCCGGATGATACCCAAGCTCCTCAAGCGGCACTTGTGAATGGCCACGCAATTGCCTGGGCGCTCACAAATGAAAGACACCCATTTAATGGGTCAAGAGCATTTGTGTCCCTGTGTGTTGCCTGAAGTTAAATCAAGCTAGGCGCGTTTGGGTTCATTGGATTACTCCCTTCGGTGTCTGCGTGAAGTGCTACAGAAAAAGAGCGACGGAATGAGCTATAAAACTACCGTATTGCGATTGTCTTAGCGATGTTGAGAGTGTTGCGGAGTCGACTGGAACTTCACAGACGAAGGGATACGTGCTTCTCGCGCAATCACATGTCAGCGGCATGCTAGACTTACCCGGAGACCTCTTTTCCGTCGCAACTCTCCACACATTGTTGGAGGAACAAAAATGATACAATCGCTCGCTGACTTAAACAAAGCCTCAAGAAGCCGCTCGATGCAGCCCGTGGGTAGCACCGCTACATGCGTGGGAGCCGTTCTACCCCGAAGATGTCCAAGAAGTTGTTGACCAAGACTCAGCTTACCCCACCACTTGGCCCTCCGGAACTCCAATCAACACTGTTGTCCGCAAATAGAGTTCCCTCCTGGTTCCGGAACACCATAGCTTCGACCAATCAGACGGTCGGTCAGTACCGCAGCATTCCAGACATGCGGGGGACATATACTTAACCTCGCGATGCGCGACCAGGTTCCCCACGATCCGACTTACTCGCGCTCCACGCCCGCCCCGCTCGCTGCCGCCCATCCCCTTCCCTTCGTCCTTCGCAAACGATGATACAAAAGCCGCCGGCAGCCCCGGCCGTACGGGCGGAGGACGACGCCGCCGACGACGACGACTACGAGGACACGCCGCCGTACCACGACTACTCCGAGGGCGACGACTCGCACGACAACCTCATCAACGACTACCTCGACGAAAACGACAACGACGACATGGCCTCCGCCTCCTCCTCCTCCTCCGCCGCGGCCAACGGCAAACAGCGCATCACCATCATCGGCACGGGCTGGGCCGGCTACACGCTCGCGACATCGCTCGACACGCGCAAGTTCGCGGTCACCGTCATCTCGCCGTCGCCGGCGCTCGTCTACACGCCGCTGCTGGCCAGCGTGGCGACGGGCAAGTTCGCCTTCTACCTGGCCGAGGAGCCGATCCGGGGCAAGAAGCGGGGGCTGCGCTACGTCAAGGCGCGCGTCGAGGGCATCGACCTGGGCGCGCGCCGGCTGCGCTGCCGGACGGCCTTCGACTGGTGCCGGCAGGACGACGCCTTCGACGAGTCCTTCGACACGCTCGTCGTGTGCCCCGGGTGCGCGCCGAACCTGTTCGGCGTGCCCGGCGTCCGCGAGCACGCGCAGTTCGTGCGGACGGTGGACGACGCGCGCCAGTTGCGCCGCCGGCTGTTCGAGCAGCTGGAGAAGGCGGCGTGCGCGCCGGGCGTGACGACGGACGCCCAGCGCCGCGACAAGCTGCGCGTGGTCATTGTCGGCGGCGGCCCCACGGGCGTCGAGCTCTGCGCCGAGCTGTGGGACCTGGCGCGATCGGACCTGGCCAGGCTGTATCCCGGCGTCGCGGACAAGCTGAGCTTCGCCATCCACGACGTCGCCCCGCACATCCTGAGCGCGTACGACCGCAAGCTGCACGAGTATGCGCGCGAGCGGCTGGCGGAGCGTGAGAATGTCGAGGTGCGTACCAACTCGCACATCGAGCGCGTCGAGCAGGATGCCATCTACACGAAGGAGGATGGCAGGTTGCCGTGCGGCTTGCTCGTGTGGGCGACGGGGAATCAGAGTGTGCCGCTGGTCGAGCGGCTCGAGGGCGCGCGCAAGTCCGGCGGCGACGGGGGGCTCGTTCGCCTGCTGACGGATGCCCGGTTGCGCGTCTACAAGCCGAGGAGGGAGGAGGGCGGTGGGGAGGATGAGGTGTGGGAGGGCGTCTATGGGCTGGGCGATGCGTGTGACATCGAGGGAGCGCCGCTGCCGACCACGGCCGAGGTCGCGGTGCAGAAGGCGAGGTACCTGGCGTGCGTGTTGAACAGCGGGTCCGAGACGCCGTACAAGTTCCGGCCGAAGGGCCTAGTCACTTACATCGGCAACCATGACGGCATCATCCAGGACAGGGAGTGGACGGGGAAGTTGGCGTGGCTGTCTTGGAGGCAGGGTAGTTTGACCTGGACGAGGAGCTTCAGGACGAAGTCGATGATTTTCCTGACATGGGGTGTCAATAGGCTGTTCGGGACCGAGTTGGCCAGATTGTAAAGACGTTAGTGCAACGGCGATAGGGACATCTTTCTTTCTTTCCTTGAGATCGAGGGGGCGTTATGGGCTTTCTAACTGGCTACACTCGCCGTCCTACTCAGCTTAATTACTTTGCCCTAGTAGGGTAGCGCTACATATGTGTGATAATTAAGAATCTGGCGGGGATGAAAGGTCGCAGAAACGTGGTGATTCATCACCCGTGCGCCCAAAATGGTTTAGCGTCGCAGGTTGCTCTGGGATATCTGATCGTGATCTTGTCGGTGCTTGACTTCGTCACTCAGAAGATCTCGCCCAACTTCATCCTCCGCTCAGAACAACCTCCATTGGACAATTCTTGCGCCTTACCATTGAGCCAACACCACACACATCACGGCCCCGCTGGCGATTAATATACTACAGTTCAAGATGTGTAAGTTTCGTCATCCGCTCGCCTTGGTCTACAATCGTGCACCTACTCGTGAACAGCGTCCGACCGTCGCAACGATGAGGGAGCACCGATGCGAACGCTCAGTCTCGCCGAATTCCACTACTTTGTCCGACGGAGAGACCAGCACGTCGGCACCGTCAGCACAGTGTTCGGGTGCGAGGAAGGCATACCCGTGTTCGCCAGAATCAGCGACTACGACGAGATCGAGTTCCACGCGCCCAAGCTCCAGACCTTCCTCTCACACAAGCACATCGCGTGGACCCAGGGCCTGAGCCGGGAGCCCTTGGAGAAGAGGATGGACATCCTCCGGAAGCGGGTCGACGGCTTCATCCTCGCCGCGCCCCTGCGCCTCTTCAACGAATTCGAATACTACGAGATGCGCGACAACCCGCGGCTGCTGAGCGTCGGCTTCGCGTTGCTGCGCCACCACCACCTGATCCCGCGCCTCGCGGAAGAGGTCCTGCGCGCCGATCGGCAAGTCGTCGTCCCGCCCACCTTCGACCGCGACCTGGAGACCGCCAAAGGCCTCCTCGACCGGCTGACGGCGGCGTTCCCCGAGGCGGCCGGGCACCTGCACGCCATGAGCCTCGCCGGCGCGGCGGGCTACTACGCCCAGAACCGACGCCACCTCCCCATGGGCCTCAAGGTCTACAGCCGCGACGCCCGGTATGACATCTTCCTGCTCATCATCAGCAAGATGTTCTGGGACGAGATGTCCGCAGCGGAGGAGGAAGACGTTGATGACGACCAGGACAACAAGCAATGGCTGTCGACGATGCCGATCGACCGCATCGTCTCATTCGATCATGAGGTCTTCGACGAGGAGTACGAGGACGACGACGACTCGGTCGTGTACAACACGACCGAAGCGCCTGCGTTCATGACGGAGCAGCGCATGGCCCTGCACCGCGAGCCCGTGGTCAAGTGCCCCGACGACATCAAGGCGCTGGAAACGCTGTCGCTGGTGTTTTCCGCCATCCCGCGCTGCCGCCCGGTCCCCGAGGGGTACGGGCTGTGTGTCGACGCCGGCAGCCAACAGACTTTGGTCGGGAGCGGCGGCGCCGGTGCGGCCGAGATGGTGGAGATGTCGCGCAGCATGTTCTGCCGGCCGCCGCTGGTGACGAGGCACTTTGCCAAGGAGTGGAGGAGGTTCGCCGTGGGAGGTCAGGATCCGGTCTTCTCGGACGGCGGGATCCCGGAATTTCGTGCTGAGGACTATACCGGCCAGATGGCCTGGGTTCGCATGCTGGAGTGGAGAAGGTACCTCAAGAGGTGCGCCGAGTACGCGCCAAATGCTCTTGCCGTGGCCTTCTTGCTCGAAATGCACGGTTCTATCCAGAGCGCTGATCACTTCAAACATTGGTGCGCGGCGTTGGATCACTGCTTGGACAATGATCTGCTCCGCATCGAGGAGGATGAGTGGACGACGTGGTGGGATGCGCTGCAATCGGCCAGGACAACGTGAAAGACGAAGACATGGAGGACGAAGACGATGGTCGGACTCTGATCATCGTCTTCGTTCTCCAACTAGCAGCTCGCTTTCGGCACCATAACCAGCATAGTCCAGTCAATTCAGACGCAAGGAAGACATGTCCATAGAGCTCTATAGCTGAAATGCAATGTTTCCCTTTACCGCTCAAATGCTCTCAGAAAACCGTCCATGCAAGCGCTCGCTTGGAAATGCTGGAGAAAGGGAAAAAGCAGACCCAAAGATCCAAAGTATTGCCGCCCACCGTGATGCAACCGCGCCGATGTGTATCCGCTTCCAAATGCTTCCAAGTTCAGCATGTCATCAGCAAGTCGTTTCCACCAAAAAAAAAAAAAAAAAAGGAACCCAAAAGTCGAAAAGTCGAAAAGGCCGGAGGAGTAAAGAAACCAATCCCGCACATGCTGCCAGTAAGTAAACCAACCAAGCCCCAGAAGATGATGCCAGGAGTAAACCCGAGCCGCCCCAGCCAACTCCACGCAGAGATCGCAGCAGCAACCGGTGCATGGTAGCCACACCACCACCACGACATCATCCCCCCCTCCCAAACCAACACCCTCAAACCGCCCCCAACACCACCAACCCCCCACCACCCTCGCCCCCACCATTCTCCCCCACCACCACCGCAAACCTCCCCGCCAACGACCTCCTCAACCCCCCTCGCCTCCTCTTCCCCATCATCCCCATCCCCGGCGTAACCTTCGTCGTCGACGTCGTGGTCCAGTTGGAAGGCGGAGGAGCAGCCGCAAACGACGACGACGACGACGACGACGACGACGACGACGACGACGACAACAACAACCCCTGATCATCAACATCCTCGTCGCTGCTGCTGCCCAGCGACAGCGCGCTCAGCTCCTCCGTCGGCGAGCGGAGCGGCTCGTCCACGCCGAATGCGAATGCGCTCCAGCCAGGCGAGCGGCGGAAGCGGCGGCGGCGCGAGGGGGAGAGGAAGGATTCGATGTTGTTGTTGGCGTCGTCGTCGTCGTCGTCGTCGTCGTTCGAGGAGGGGAAGGGGAAGGGGAAGGGGTTCTTGGGTTGTTGTGGTGGTGAGAGAGGAGGCGTGTTGGAGAAGAGGTGGATGGTGGCTTGTTGGGAGAGGAGCCATGCGGCGGTGCGGGCGGAGGCGGCGCCGTTGTTGTCGGCGGCATCCCGGCTGTCGGTATTGCTGTTGTTGTCGTCGTCGTGTAGGCGGTGGTGGTGCTGGGAGAGGGCATTATTCCCTCGTCGTTGCCGCTTTGGCGGGCTTAGCATATCATTGGTATCATCGAACTCGAACCCGTCCTCGTCATCGCCAAACGCGGCGGCGACGGCGCGCGCGTCGCCCGTCAGCGTCACCCACGTGCGCACGGGCTGGGTGCGGCGGAGGGTGGGCGGGGTGAAGGTTGGGTCCGGCGAGCGGCGGCGGCGGCGGCGGCCGTGCTGCTGCTGCCCTCGGAAGGGTGATGGTGATGGTGTCTGGAGCTGCGGTGTGAATAAACACAAACACAAAAACGAAAAAAATAGAAAAATGAAAAGACGCCGGGGGAAAGGAAAGCAGAGAGTTCCTGATCTCTTGGCAGATCCGGGGATTGGGGAATTTGTGGGGAATGAGATGCGTGCGTAGCGTACGTACCTCGGACGAAGTGTATACGGGTGCCAAGTCCATGATGCTCTTGTTGGTGGGTTGTTGCTGCTGCTGCTCGCCACCGGGGCCGACGGCGCCGCGGGCTGGAGCTGGAGCTGGAGCGGTGGCAGTGGCAGTGGCAGCGGCTCCTCTTCTGGGGTCGCCGCGCAACCGCGAGACTTCATTGACATGAGTTTCAGGACGCTGTCTGACTAGCCGTCCGTCGATCCGCACCGGAGATCTGGAGAGCGATGGCAAACGAGGCAGATGGCCACGTCTTCCCGAGTCAGCGGCCGCGGGCGGATGCGGGACGGTCGTCGGCGACATGTCGGTCGCAGTGGAGATGGGGTCGGTTGCCGGGGCGATGCGACTGGGCCGTTCGCCGCTCGACTGTTTTGCGGCGCGAGAGAAGTCGAAGAAGAGATGGAGGTCGAGCGAAGAAGGGGCGGGCCGTCGGGATCTTGAGCGGCGACCAAAGGGGGTTGTTTGTAGAGGCAGCGGATAGGGCTGGCGGTGCACGGAGGCCGGTGGTGCCTGGATTTATGGGTCAGGATTGAGGGTTAGAGTGACCGTGGCGGTCGGGTGCCTGGTGCTGGCGGACCTGAAATAATGCGGCGGCGGCCATGGCGGGTGACAGGCGCAGTGGACAGCAACAACGGGGAACAGTGAGGGTGTGTTTGTCTCGGGGTGAAAAGTTGGCAGACAGTGTCAACAAGCAACACCGGCCACCACTTGGTCAGAGCGATTCTGCGGGGAAAGGGTCGCATCAAAAATGCCCTGATTGGCGGACGGATGGAATTCAAAGTGCGCGCTGTTTTACAGCCTCTGTGGTAGCTAAAGGCAATGGTCGAATATCAAACCCAGTATTTTGGTCCCCTGCAACGCCGGCCCTATCCCTGTTTTACAGATGGATGCCTTCCATCATCCGCTAAACTGCATGCTGTTAGCGCGCCGATGTCGCAATCCGCGCAGGATTTACGCATTACGGAGTACTCACTGCCGCCAAAGTAGCTGAACTCGTCGAAGCAGATGTTGCCGTTCGCGTTGCGATACGACCCGCCCGTGCCCGCAATCTTGTCGTCCTGCGCCTGCGCAAGCCGGCGACTCGACTGCCGGACGGGCGCCGTTTGGCTGCGCGCCAGGCGCTGGCGCGACACGTGCTGGGGACTCGCTTGCGCAAGAGCCGCCGCGCCTTTAGCGCCGTCTGTGGGACTTCTGCTCTGCGCCTTGACGACGATCGGCAGTTGAGCGTCAGTCTTGCTGCGCGCCGGTTTTGACGGCCGCTCCTTCTGCTGCGGCTGCTGCTGCTTCGCCGCGAGCTGCTCGAAATCCGAGTCGGCCGTGGACGGGCGGCTGTCGGCGTCGCTCTTGGGCTCTTGCTACAGAGCTTGTGAGCGGAGGCTACATCGACTCCAGACGGCTACCACTGACCTTCGGGCTCGTCGCCGGCGACGACGACGACGATGACGACGACGACGACGCGGAGCCGTAGCCCTCGTCGACGAAGTGGACGTGCTTCTCGACCTTGGGCTGCTCGGCCATGGCGGCAGCGGCGGGCGTGGTGAGGCTCTGGGTGCGCTTCAAGGCCGGCTTGGTGGCGGCGGGGCGGCGCTGGCGGTCGACCGTGTCGGCGTGGGTGGCCGGGCGGAAGACGTACTGCTGGGCCTGGCCGAGGTGCGGCATTGAGGCGTGCGTCTTGTGCTTCATGTACGCCGGGCGCTGCGGCTTGCTGGTCTTGGCCGCCACGACCTCCCGCGCCTTGGACTTGGCCGCCGGGAAGGAGAGGTACAGCGAGTCCTTGAAAGCATATTGTTGGCGGGTGAGTGTTGCCGACAATCGCTCGGAAGGAGGGAGCAGGACGGAGAGAGGCTGGACGGAGGACTCATACCGACCACTCGCCCGTCGAGGGCGCCGACCAATCGCTGTCGCCCATGAACGGCATGTTTGCAGAGATGAGCAGGCGTGGGAGCAGTATGGGAAGGCGAGGAAGTTGAGGAGTGTGGGCGTGGGGTGGCACAGGATGGGGCCGACTATATAATTTTTGGCAAGCAGGCGCGTGGGCGCCGAAGCGTCAGGGAGGTCTCCGCAAAATTTCTCCAGGATCATCGCAGCCCTACACTGAACCGCCGCGGCCGCTAGCCAGTGGCCAGACAGGCAAAACCGCCGCTGAGAGTGGATGCCGCCAGGGCCCCTTCGCCCGTCTGCCGACGATCGCTACCGGTGACGCCGCCCGCGCGTTTGGGGCGTGTGGGCGTTTGTGGCCAGCGCCTGCACCTCATCATTATTGACAGGGCGGCACAGTGGGAGGCGACTGGGGGTGCGCGCGGCGTGCCTCATGCGGCGTGCTCGCCCGGTTGGGAGAGCGGTGAAAGCAGAGTGCGGCATAAAGACGCGTGCGACCGACAAGGGGCCGCCCCAGCTGAATGCATGCCTATGACGAGGCCGACTGGAGCATAACCTGCCGCGCGGGCGCAGGGAAGGCCGCGGCGGGCGTGCAAATCGCCGAGACGAGGCTCCAGCGTACCTGAACGCACTCTGGCCAGCCTGCGGAGCGTCCTCGCATGACTTATTTCTGTGCGACAGCCTAGCTCGGAGTGCCTGAGGACGGCAAGCCGAGGAGAGAAGGCAGCCAGTCGCATGCAGGGCGGTTGCGCCATAGCGGGTGACCAGTGCGTGCAGCAATTACATCAGCTGTGCACTTTCGCAATCGCCCTCACCACCCTCGCCATCGCCGTCCAGCACCGTCGTGGACCAGAGCCCGCCCGTCGTGTCTCCTCTCCCGCCCGACGACGACCAAGCCATCCCGCTGGCCTCTCTCGAAATGGCTCCCGACAGAGGCGCCCGCCTCTCGCCCGCCCAGTCGCCGCAGCGCATCGAGAGACCGCATACCCCCACTTCTGCCTATCGCGACGACGACAACGACGCTGCAGACCTGCCGCATGACCCCGCGCCCGCCCGCACGATGCTTGCTCAGCGCGCAGCCGAGCCTCAGAACTTCACCCTGCGCGGCATCCTGGTCGGCCTCGGCATCGGCATTGTGATATGCTTCTCCAACACATACTTTGGCCTGCAGACGGGCTGGGTCAGCAGCATGGCCATGCCGTCGGCGCTGCTGGGCTTTGCCTGGTTCCGCCTGATGTCGCGCTACCTGCGCCTGCCCTTCTCGCCCGTCGAGAACGTGCTGATCCAGAGCGTCGCCGGCAGCGTGGGCACCATGCCGCTGGGCTGCGGCTTCGTCGGCGTCATTCCCGCCCTGCAGTATCTGCTGAAGCCCGAGGAGAACGGCCCGCTGGATGTTGGTCTGTGGAAGCTCATCGTGTGGGCGGTCGGCATCTGCTTCTTCGGCGTCGTCTTTGCCGTCCCGCTGCGCCGCCAGGTCATCATACGGGAGAAGCTGAAGTTTCCGAGCGGCACTGCGGCCGCCCTCATGATTGGCGTGCTGCATGGCCAGTATGGAAAAGGCGCCGTCATCCGCCAGGACGAGCATCGTGGGTCGCAGCAAGGGGACAGCGACGACGGCGAGCGGGCACATCTTCTCGTCGGCGGCGCGCCTGGCGGAGCCACGGCCGACTCTCCTCCGCCTCAAACCTTCCCGGAAACGGACGAGGAGAATGAGGCGGGGACCGGGCTGGATTCGCAGAGCGACTGGCGGGCCAAGGTCCGCCTCCTGACCATAGCTTTTGGCGTCTCCGCTGTTTATGTAGGTGTATTGCATCATCTTCATGTGAGGCTTGACTGATTGTGGTGATCAGACCGTCTTGACCTACTTTGTCCCCCAGTTGCGTGACGTGCCAATCTTCGGTCTGCATCTGGCCAGCAAATGGCTATGGACCCTGAACCCCTCTCCGGCGTACATCGGCCAGGGTATCATCATGGGGCCCGAGACGACGCTCCACATGCTTCTGGGTGCCATTCTCGGGTGGGGCGTCCTTTCGCCTCTTGCCAAGAAAAGAGGCTGGGCCCCCGGCCCGGTCAGCGACTGGGAGACGGGTAGCAAAGGCTGGATCGTGTGGGTCAGTCTTGCCATCATGCTGGCGGACTCACTGGTCAGCCTTGGCTGGTTGGTTCTGCGGCCGCTCATCCACCACGCGCGCGTGTGGCTGCCAAGGCTCATTGACCATTTCAGACAGCGGACCTGGAGCGACATGTTCTCGTTTGACATGGACTCGCTCAAATCACTCAACGGCTACGCAGCCATCGACGGCCGTCCCACCAAGCGCGATGCATCCGACGAGGAAGAAGACGCGCCGCCCGAGCATCTCATCTCCACCCGCACCACGCTCATCGGCCTCGTCCTCTCGCTCGGCCTCAGCATCGGCGCCGTGCACTACGTCTTCGGCAACCTCGTCCCGCTGAGCCTGAACATCCTCGGCCTCGGCCTCGCCCTGATCCTGAGCATCATGGGCGTGCGCGCGCTGGGCGAGACGGACCTGAACCCGGTGTCGGGCATCTCCAAACTCACGCAGCTGCTCGTCGCGCTGGCCATGCCGCACGCGGCGACCAACAAGAACGCCGTCGTCATCAACCTCGTCGCCGGCGCCCTGTCCGAGTCGGGCGCGCTGCAGGCCGGCGACCTCATGCAGGACATCAAGACCGGCCACCTGCTGGGCGCCGCCCCCAACGCCCAGTTCTGGGGCCAGATGGTCGGCTCCGCCGTCGGCGCCGTGCTGTCCGCCGTCGTATATCGCCTGTACACAAACGTCTACCAGGTCCCCGGCAAGCTCTTCGAGGTCCCCACCGGCTTCGTCTGGATCTTCACCGCTAGGCTGGTCACCGGCAAGGGCCTGCCGCCCATGGTCATGCAGTGGGCGCTCGCCGCCGGCGTGGTCTTTGCCGTCGGCACCGCCGTCAGGGTGGGCGAGCAGAACAAGGCTGGCGCAAGGCGGTGGTCGCGGTTCATTCCTGGCGGCATTGCTGTTGCCGTTGGTAAGTGTTGTTCGATTGCGATTTTTTTTTTTTTTTTGGATTTTTTGGGCATCTGCCAACCAATCAGCCCCCCCTCCCACGTCTGCTGTCTGACTCGAGTTGATAGGAATGTACAATACGCCGTCCTTTACGCTTGCCAGGACCATCGGTGGCCTGATGAACCTGTACTGGCTTCGCTACCGCGGCAAGCAGGAGACGCCCATCATCGTGCTCGCGAGCGGTCTCATTCTCGGAGAGGGTCTTTTGAGCATCGTGAACCTGCTCCTGGCGAGCCTGGCCGTGCCGCACTTGTGATTTCTAATGTTTTTATGTTTTGTGTTCGTGTTCGTCTTGCGAGAGTCGTCCGTACGTACGCGCAGGACTGAAAAAGCGGCAAGAGGTATGTAGAATACAACGAAATCATGAACGGATACATTGCTCGTGACCACTTTGGGAAAGCGCGACCTCGATTCTTTTTTCCCCTCATTTGCTGCGCGCCCCGGCCCCCATCTACAAGCGTCTTCTTCGTCCATCTGCGACACTAGCCCGTTGCATGACAACTGCCTTTAAATGCCTCACGTTAACAGCACGGATCTATTGAGAGTCGGAAAAGCCAAGACCGCGCAACGAGCTTGTGTGTGCTTGTGTGGTGGCCCCGACGCCGGCAGCGCACCAACGGAGGGGCGCGGTCCCCCTCCACGCTTGCCCCGTCTGGGCAATCCCGAAATACTCATGTACTGTGGTAGATCGGCAAAGCAAATCAGGGTCGCTGATCAAATCAACTTTAGGAACAGCCCTAACGTGTGTCGTATACTTAGCACCTGCGGGATTATTGTTGTCCTTTACTTAAATTGTGGGGGCTAGATTGCGCGAAGTGCTGCTTCGGCGCTTGAAGAAATAGACGGACGGCTTGGTTGGAAGACTGGAACTGTACTATGATAGAGGAATGTGCTTCGATGTATTATTATCTCGTCGCCGCAAACGTCGAGATAGGAATAAGCATCTTTTGCTAGCTGGTGCTTCCGCCATGAAGAACGCTGTTGTGCTTTCTCACTATTATAACATTGCGCCTCTCATGTAAAGATCCAGCCCCTGATGCGATATCCGGGACGGGGGGAGATCAGCCCAAACAAAAAGAAAGAGAGGCGTGGAAATACCATGGAAAAAGCCGGGTGTTCGTCTCTGCGTACACAGTAGAGTTTAGACTAGGCTGATAGATGAGCGGAGACCCGGCATTTATAAAAGAGGTCGGGGCCGCTTTAGTCCGTCAGCCGGCTATGACGTTATCATCCGATCGAACCAACTAGCCCTTAATAATAACAACCTAACTCTCCCGCAAACAAAAGTTCGCATAGCTCTTAGAGAAGGACGGCCACGGCCGGTCTTGTTTCGTGTGTGTATCGCGATATTACTACTACTCCCATTCGTCTTTTCTTTAAACTTGGCAACCAAATCGGAGTTATACACTTTAACTCCCGTTTATCGTCACTCTTTGATTTTTTGTTTCTTCTTCTCCTCCTCCTCCTCCTCCTCCTCCTCCTCCGCCTTAACTTTTTCTCCCCCTTCTTGTGGAAAATGGACACCGGACCGGGGTATTGCCTCCTATATATAAAACAGATCCCTTTACAGAAACGGGGGGACACGAGGTTCGCCACTAAAATTAGCATTTTATCGATTGATCAACACACTAAAAACCACCACCAAACCCGGTAACGAAGGAAGTTCGAGACGGGACGAAGAACGAAAAAAACGTGCTCGACCACGACGCGGAGGCGGCGGCGACGGGAGCGGGAGCAGGGGGTGGGAGGGGAGCAAAGCGGAAGCAGAAAGCGGAAGAGAGTGGCGGTGGGAAAGAACGGGAAGGCCATATGTCGATGCTGTTTGGTTGGTTTGTTCGATCGGCAACGGCGCGGCTGGGGGAACTTGCCCCCCCCCCCCCCCCCCCCCCCCCCCCCCCGGTTCGGCTTGGCTTGGTGGGGGATTGGGATTAGACGGGTTCGGTTCGGCCGGAGGTGCGTCCGTTGGTTGGTTGGTGGGGGGAGGGATGTGAGTGATGACGATGCGGGAAGGGGTGATGGCGTGGCGTTTTTTTGGCGGTGATGCGGGGAAGGGAATGGGCAGGGCAGGTGGCGCGCGCGGCGGCTGGGCGGACGCAAGGGCGTGTTGTTTGCTGGCTTGGGCTGACACGCAGGTAGGTCGGGTGTCGCGTGAGGTGGGTGTTGGGCTGGGCTGGGATGGGATGGGATGGGGTGGTTGGCTTGGTGTGTGTGCGTGTGTCTGTGTGCGCGTGCGTGCGTGCATGCATGCATATGTGTTTGTTCTGAATATTACGATCTACTTCGTCCCGAGGCCCTTGAGGGCGGTGAAGAACAGAGTGTGATGAGTGAACGCCAGAATTAGAAGGGGGGAGAAAAGCAGTCGAGAGTAGAATGTCAATGAAGTGCGTGAAAATCATATCGCTCGTGAATCGTCCGTCGCTTTGAAGCGCCCTCTTCGTCTTGAATAAGCAATGCCCAACGCTGCGCACAAACGCTCCACATGCAACAACCCAGATTAAACCCGTCTCAAGCAACAGCTCCCCCCTCCTCTCTCACGAATACATCTTCGTATCCTCCAAGATTCCCCTCATGCTTACCCCGTCCCACTGCACGTCTCCCCGACAGCACCTCTGCATCTCCACCTCGAGCTCCGCCTCCAGCCGCGTCGTCGGCACCACAGTTATCCGGTCCAGCTCAATCGACGACGTCCCCCGCGTCGCCGGACTGCAGAGCGTGGAATCAAAGGACGGCGACAGCTCCTTCAGCTGCATCGTTGTGTCGCCGCCACCACTACTGCTGCCGCTGCTGTTGTTGTATCCATCCTCGATGTTGTTGGCGGCACCATCGTCTTTGCCGTCCGGCCATGACTGGCGATGGTGGCTGGCGTAAGGCGGCTTGAACCATGGCCGTTGCTGTTGCTGTTGCTGCTCCTTTTTCCACGCCGGCCCGGCCTGGCTCAGCCGTCTTTGGTAGGGGCTGAGCTGGATCGTGTTGCCGTCGGTCTTGGTGACCCAGTGGACGACGCATACGGCGAAGAGGACTGTTTTTGTCTCGGGATTAGCAATGCGGGGCTTATGATGTGCGGTGGCCCCTCGCCCTGAGGAGAAAGAAGGGAGACTGGGGACGTAAGGGGGAAGTTTGTCTAAACGCCTGCGCAGTGGGCATGCGTTGCTTTGTCGTACTGACCATCTAAGTTGCAGGACATGAAACAGACCCAGCCTGGCTCGCCGTTCAACATGACACGGACTAAAAGGTTTCCAGTCGTTGCGACCAGAGTCAAGAGAGAGCCGATGAATGTGCGGAGACCGACTTTTTTAAGCATGGTGGGCTTGTCTTCGCTGGAGGAGTAGCGACGATGGATTGGAATAAGGAAGAGTGCGGTGAGATACGCCTGGGGAAAGTTAGTGGCGTTTTCACAGCGTAGAATTCTTAATAGGACTTACGTTTACGGTAACGTCAAATGATATCAAAGGGATGAGAGCGAGCTTGTCTATGCCGATCATGCATACCCCATCTTTGTCGATGTACGAGGATTTGCTACCAGGCAGGTGAGTGAGTTATTCTGACACGGTATACGGGGGAGACATACTAGTAAATGTTGAGAATGAAGATGGCGATGAATGGTAGGAGCATGCCGAAAGTGTTGACCAAGTATAAGGGGTTCTTCATCCGAGGCTTATTCGAGCCCCGAACAATGTAGGCCCTTTCCACAAGGAAGAGGTAGATGCAGAGCTTGGAAAGCATGTACAAAATGAGGCCTGGACACAGATCAGCCATCGTCTTGAGCTTTCCCCGGGAGCCTTACATATCAGTATGGCACCACTACAGAGGGTATCAGAGGAGTTTATGCCGGCATCTCTGTATACTGCGGCTATGAAGACGAACAGGAAAGAGCTGCTGTAGAACTGCTTGAGCTTTAGCTTTAGAAGCTTGGACTTGGAAGACTCGACATACGGCGATGACCAGGTAGAAGGATGGTGGCAAGTCTCGTGTCAATTTGATGCCTTGTACTCGCCTTAGAGTGCATATTGAGATGAGTGCCAGGCCGATGAGAGACACGAACATGCATCCCAGCTTCCCACCCAAAGGCACCTGTACGTCCCTCATCGCATCCTCGGCCATCTCGTGGGCGGCTCACGCCTTGGCGATTCTGTAGATTGCTGGAATGATGTCGAGATTTGGATTTGGTCGCACAGTGTAACGGAGGTGGGGAGGGGTTCATAAGTGGGACAGGCTTTGCGGATGCGGCGCTTGAGGTGAGCAGCCAAGACGGTAAAGGGTCTAGGTACTGCATCACGGGAAGACAGCGGATTTGACTGCCGATCCAAGCGGTATGGGAAAGCAGCAAGAAGCTGCAGAATGCCGGTACAGGGAAGGCCCTGCAAGCGGAGGCAAAGAATGTTCTTATGCAGCGCGCGTGGCTGAGGCGAGCCCTTGGAATGCGAGAAGCGGAACGGGCGCTCCGACGATTAAGGTTCGATCGACACGGAGTCTGGCCGGTGCGGGATGTGATTTGCGGATCTGAGCTACGTACCGGGCGCGCATCGAAGTCCTATTTGTACCGTAAGCGACGAAGTCGTGTCGAAGGCACCCGTTCCGCGAAGGAACAACCTTCCCGCACCAGGACCGGAGCTACCTCCTGTCCGACTCGAGCGGGACTGAGGGGATCGTGACGATTGTCACTCGCAGTAGAGATAGCCGTCCCGGGACATGGCATACATGCTTATCTGCGCCTCGCTCTTTAGCCGGGTAGCCACGTATCGAGACAACATTTCGGAATATTCAGCAAGACATTGGGTGGCAAAGGAAGCTTTTGAGTGTGCTTTGTGTTCAGTGCCATGGAGTATTGGGATTGGCGGCAGAGCATAGCGACCAACGAGGCTACAGGTGCTTGTCCGAGATATCGTCACGAGTGCCGACTGATCGATCAAATCGAAACAGATGTCGTGTTCCCCTGGAAGAGGCGCCAGTGCTATGCTCGAAGGGATCTGCCGTGGAATTTGCGCAGAATAATTGTCCGTCGAAGGCTAATCGGATCCCAGACTTGCGGCGGCAAAAACAGGGCGGGGAAGCGAGCAAGAAAAGCAAAGCAAGCGTCCCGAGATCTTTCAGGAGCCGCCAAGCTCAGTTCCGTTCGCTAGGCCGATATGCATGATGCTAGTAATATAAGCTCTCAAGCGAAGATCTGATTGGCAGCGACAACGTCATCTCGTCGAGATCGGTAGCCTCGAGCCGGACGGCTCTCTGATTTTCGATAAAGGACTGCACAGAAGCAGAAATACAAGGCTTGATAGATGAGCGGTAATATGATTGAGTTGCTGCTGCACTCCACTCCCGGCATGGGGGATCGATGTGGGCCGACCAAATTCACAGATTCGCTGCTGGCCGTCGCGGCTTGGTGTATGGAAGCTTCAGCGGTGTATGGGAAACTTCAGCGGTGTGCAAGTCCAGGAAGACCAGCTGGAAAAGGTTAGGCCATGGCGATACCGGCGCTGAGCGAAGAGCGCGAATGCTGACAGGCTGGATGACAAAGACGGGTAAAAGAATGGTCGACCAGCCTCGAGGGAGTCAAGGGTAGCATTGTCCCTGGCGGAAGACGTGAGTGTTCGTAAGTAGGGCTCGAGTTGCGCATATATAACGACAGCCTCGCAAAAAGGAGTGAGGCAGGCCGTGATGGTGAAAAAGGTTCGGATGGTGTCGCGGCTTGATTGCGCCATTGTCTGGTTGCCGAATTGCCGCGCCCATGACGCACGGGCCGCGTCAAAATCTCACCTCTCGATGACTCTCAAAGCCTCCATTATCCCTCAGTCCCTGCATTCTTCTCTACTCCCATCTACCAATCACCCTCGCCAAGTCAGCAACATCCGCCATGGACATTGAGAACAAGTTCGAGCGCGACGCGCCCGACCTGCCCGCCAAGCAGCGCCCCAGCAACTCCATTACCCGACGACTCAACGCCGAGCTGAGCACCAATCACGTGGACATTCCGCTCCTGGCCTGCTGTCTCTGCTCCGGCCTGACCGACAGCACCCTATACAACGGTCAGCCATCTTTTTTCCAAAGAAGCACCGCATCAAACACTAACACCCAACCTCCCTCGCACGCAGCCTACAGCACCTTCGTCTCCATGCAAACCGGCAACACCATCTTCGTAGCCCTCGGCGCCTCGCACCAAAACACCAAGCCGTACGGCTGGGCGCGCTCGCTCTGCTCCATCGGCTGCTTCGTGCTGGGCTCGCTCTTCTTCAGCCGCCTCAGCCTCGTGCTCGGGCCCAAGCGGCGCGTCGCCCTCGCCACCTCCTTCCTGCTGCAGACGCTCCTCGTCGTCGTCGCCGCCGCCATCGTGCAAGGCGGCGCCGTCGACGGCGCCGTCCCGCAACAGGCAGGAAGCGTCATCGTGCGCTGGAACCAACTCGCGCCCATCGCGCTGCTGAGCTTCCAGTCCGCCGGGCAGATTGTCGGCAGTCGCGCGTTGGGCTTGGGCGAGGTGCCGACGGTCGTGGTGACGAGCTTGCTGTGCGACTTGATGAGCGACGCGCTGCTGCTCGCGCCGTTGGCCGGGAACGTCAAGCGGAATCGCCGCGCGGCCGCGTTTGTGCTGACGTTGGTCGGCGCGATTGCCGGCGGCTGGATCTCGAAGGCGACGAAGGGGGTCGAGTATGCGCTGTGGGTGGTGGCCGGGATCAAGTTGGGTATTACGTTCGCGTGGGCTTTGTGGAAGGAGAAGGTTTGACGGGGGCGGGGCTGTGGTGGTGGTGGTGGTGGTGGTGGTGGAGAGGTTGGTTGATGGTACGGGGTGTGTTTCCCTTTGTGTGTAATATATCTGAAGACTAGACTAGACGATAGAGTGGTTAGGGAGGGAAGACTTGGAGATCCCTTACGATTGTTTGGCACCAGTACTTAGGAGACGTAAGGGCTTGATAACGAGGAATATCGATGATGTGTCGAGTACTAAATTAGCGCAGACACGTCCATGTCAATGTCCAGCAAATTTTAGAAGGAAGAATTACCGGGCATCGATCTACTCGAGTCAATATGCTTCAATTAGAAACCAGCGCAAGTGTACAATCTTACCGCAATAGAGATAACTTAAGCCACACCGTTCTGAATGGCAGTTGTACAGTCGCAAAATTTGCGCTTACCGTTTAAAGCTAGGCTAGAGCGGTGGTTTGTTAACTCCCTAGAGTTTCTAAGAGATCGTTGAAAAGAAAAGTCGAAGTAATAAAAGAAGTACAGTTGCAAACCCGTGTCTGGGTTCACAGCCGTGTTTAGTCAAACGAGCAGTGGAAATGACAGCATTCACATAACACTGCGTCCTAACACTGCAGCCCCGGATAAAAGATACCATTAAGATATTTACTTCCTGCAAGGCAAACATTGAATAAGCTCCCAAGCTGCTGTGGTTGGCTGCCGTTATCCGCCTACAAGGGACTGTACGTACCACCGTCAGCACGGCGCGTCATAGATTTCTGACAGACGAGACACTCTTTCCTAAAATGTGGGGAGATAAGGCACTCCTGCGTCTGACAGCGGATGAGATATACAACGTTTATGTAGGAGCCCCGCTCAAGCTTCTCCACCTTGCCTCGGCCCCCGCAGCATCCGTTCCCGAGACCGGAACTGCTCGGACCCATTCACTAATCACTGTCAGGCAATTCGCCTACAAAAGGATACACGCCTCTCTCTCTCTCCGCTGGCGGACCACAGAGTATTCCATGATCTACAATGGCGGCAGAGACAGTGGATGTGATTATCGTCGGGGCAGGCCTCAGCGGCCTGACGGCAGCACGTGAGGTTCAACGAGCTGGATACTCGTGCATCGTGCTGGAAGCCGAAGATCGCGTCGGCGGAATGCTACTCTCGGTCGACCAGGACTCAGACTCGGGCAACAGCAAGGTCGCGGTCGACGTCGGCGCAGCATGGTTGAACGATACGACCCAGTCCGCCATCTGGGGCCTGGTACAGCGCTACGGCCTCACCACCGAAACCCAGGACTCCGAGGGCGAGTTGCTGCGGGAAATGGAAGACGGCTCCATCATCACGGGCACCGAAGGCAACAAGAAGGCAAGCAGCCCAACCCCCCCTCCTCCCCAGACACAAACTAACCCCAACAGCTCACCCCCGACGAGCTCAAAGCCATGTCCTCCTTCTACGCAACCCTCGGCGCCCTCGTCTCCACCATCGACCCGGCCGCGCCGCACACCCACCCGGACGCCGCCTCCCTCGACCGCATCACCCTCGCGCAATTCTGCGCCCAGCACACCTCGACGCCGCTCGTATCCCTCCTCCTCAACGCCTCGGCGCGCTACCTCGTCGGCGCCGAGAGCTCCGCCGTCTCCGCGCTCTGGTTCCTCGCGCACTGCGCGGCGGGCAGCGGGCTGCAAAACATGATGTCCGCGCGGGCGGGGGGCGGCCAGCACCTGCGCGTGCGCGAAGGCACGCAGCGCATCGCCTTCGGGCTCGCCGACGAGCTGGCTCCAGGCAGCATCCACCTCTCCACGCCCGTCGCCTCCATCGAGCAGTCGTCGTCGTCCGTCACCGTGACCGCGTCCGACGGCCGCGCCTTCCACGCCCGCCGCGCCATCCTCGCCATCCCCTCCACCCTCCACAACACCATCGCCTTCCGCGGCACCCCCGCGCCGGGGCTGCCGCCCGCCAAGCAGCGCCTCGCGGACGCCGCCGCGTCGACCGGCGCCTTCTTCGCCAAGGCGACCCTGGTCTACGACCGGCCGTGGTGGCGCGACAACGAAGGCACCCCGGCAGGCCCCCTCAACGGCATCTTCGAGAGCGTGCTCGGCCCGATCATCTACTCGCGCAACACGAACGTGCCGGCGCTCGGGCACTGGAGCATCACGGGGTCCGTCGTCGGCGCGCCGGGGGCGCGGTGGGGCGCGATCGCGGACCGCGAGGGGCGGAGGCGCGCGGTCGTGGAGCAGCTGCGGAACGGGTTCGGCGCCGTGTTGGGGGAGGGTGGTGGGAGGGAGAGGGTGCCCGAGCCGCTGGCGTATGTCGAGGGCTTGTGGACGGGGGAGTATGCCGGCGGCGGCGGGTCGGTGCCCGTCTTGGGCCCGGGCGTGCTGACGGCGGTGGGGAGGGCGGCGGCGGAGCCGTTTGGGCGCGTGCATTTTGTGGGCAGCGAGACGGCGGAGGCGTGGAGGGGGTATATGGAGGGTGCGGTGAGGTCGGGGTTGCGGGGCGCGGAGGAGGTGGTGGCCGCGCTGGGGAAGGAGAGGGAGGGCGGGCTGCAGGCGGCGGGGAAGCTGTAGGCGGTTTTGGGGGGGTGGCGATGGGGCAGGTTTCTTTGAGGGAGCAGGAGGAGTACCTCATGGGCCTCTTTGCTGCTGGATGGCAAAGTCCTTGTGGGATTCGAAATTGAATTTCTGGCCAATATACCGTCAGCGCAGGACTTGAATGATGTCGAGACTGCGGTTGTTGTTTTCGGAGGACCCTGACTACTTTTTTGGTCAGCCAGATGGAACCTTTCATTTGCGAAGCTCTCGGGCCTTGGGGATGTAAGTGACACCATTCTTGTGTACAAGTCGTCAAGGCGGCAACGCTGAGGGCGTTTCGTGTATTCCACGGCAGCTCTTTTGGACCACCGGCGGGCCACTTGGACAAGTCCTCTAAATTAATTAGATGCGGCTCATTGCTGAGGTAATGGCCGGCAACGGGCAGGCTGCCAAGAGTTTCCCCGCACGGTTTATATTGACTGGAGAAGCGGCGCTAACCGGGTTGGGAAGGTAAAGCGTCTCTCCGGAGGAAGACTGACATGGGGAAATCGGAATCCCGGGGGAACTCACCACCGGCCTTGGTCTTGTGAGTTAGTCGGAGGCGGAGAAGCAACCCAGCCCACCGGAATCACGCGTCGATCGGACCGGCGTGCTCTCCCACCGGCCGAAAAAGCGGTGCTGCGAAAGTGTCTATACGAGAGCTTTGGTATTTAAAAGCCTTTTCTTCTTCAGTCATCCATGCACTTGTCGTTCATTAACTGCACCGCTATGCCGTCCCATTTCACGATTGCCTCGGCGCTGGCCTTGCTTGCCGCTCAGGCCGCAGCTCAGGCTGCACCCCCAGTCCAAGCCGAGCTTGGTGTTTCGGCATACCCATTCGACATCAGCCAAGTATCACTCAACACTGGAAGGTGGCAAGAGAACCTGGAGCGGACCCGGACCTACCTCAAGTTTGTCGATCTCGACCGCCTCCTCTACAACTACCGCGCAACACATGGCCTATCCACCAACGGGGCCACGACCAATGGCGGCTGGGATGCGCCTGACTTTCCCTTCCGCTCTCACGCCCAGGGCCACTTCCTGACAGCATGGGCTCAGTGCTTCTCCACCACCGGCGACACTGAGTGCCGCGACCGCGCCGTCAATTTCGCAGAAGAGCTCCAGAAGTGCCAGAACAACAACGACGCCGCCGGCTTCCACGCAGGCTATCTTTCCGGCTTTCCCGAGTCGGATTTCGACGACCTCGAGGCCGGAACCATGACCAACGGAAACGTGCCCTACTACGTGGTGCACAAGCTCATGGCAGGCCTGCTGGACGTCTGGCGCAGCATCGGCGACACGACATCCAAGGACGTGCTGCTGGCACTGGGCGGCTGGGTGGACGCGCGCACCTCGAACCTGACCTACGCCCACATGCAGACCATCATGGAAACCGAGTTCGGCGGCATGAGCGAGGTTCTGGCCGACCTCTACTACCAGACGGGCGACGACAACTGGCTGGCCGTGGCCAAGCGCTTCGAGCACGACGCCGTGCTCACGCCGCTCGCCGCCAACCAGGACCAGCTGGACGGGCTGCACGCCAACACGCAGGTGCCCAAGTGGATCGGGGCCGCGCGCGAGTACAAGGCGACGGGCAACACGACGTACCGCGACATCGCGCGCAACGCGTGGGCCATCACCGTGGCCGCGCACACGTACGCCATCGGCGGCAACAGCCAGGCCGAGCACTTCCACGCGCCCGGCGCCATCGCCGCCTACCTCACCAACGACACGGCCGAGTCGTGCAACTCGTACAACATGCTCAAGCTGACGCGCGAGCTGTGGGCGACGGACCCGGCCGACAGCGCCTACTTCGACTACTACGAGACCACCCTCACCAACCAGCTCGTCGGCCAGCAGGACCCGTCCAGCGCGCACGGCCACGTGACGTACTTCAACTCGCTCGACGCGGGCGGCGCGCGCGGCGTGGGCCCCGCCTGGGGCGGCGGCACGTGGAGCACCGACTACGACAGCTTCTGGTGCTGCCAGGGCACCGGCGTCGAGACCAACACGAAGCTGATGGACTCGATCTACTTCCGCGCCGCCGACGACCAAGCCCTCTACGTCAACCTGTACGCGCCGTCGACCCTGACGTGGGCCGCGCGCGGCCTCGGCGTCGAGCAGGCAACGACGTATCCGGTCGTGGAGAACTCGACGATCAAGGTGGCCGGCAGCAGCGACGGTGCGTGGGCGATGCATCTGCGCATCCCCGCGTGGACCGAGGGCGCGGCCGTGTACGTCAACGGCGCGGCGCCGGACGGCGTCGCGGTCGAGCCCGGGTCGTACGCCGTTGTCGAGCGCGAGTGGGCGGATGGCGACGAGGTGACGGTGGTGCTGCCCATGGCCTTCAGGACCGTGCCGGCCAACGACGACGAGTCGGTCGTGGCGCTGGCGTACGGGCCGGTCATCTTGGTGGGCGATTATGGCGCGGAGAAGCCGGCGGGCAACCCGACCCTGGATTTGTCGTCGGTGAAGCGGACGAGTGATGATGCGTTGGCGTTTGAGGCTACGGCCGGGGACAAGACGGTGCAGTTGAGGCCGTACTTTGATGCGCAGGGATTCAACTATGTGACGTATTGGCAGAAGAGTGGAGAGCTGCCTTGAAGTCAGGAGCTGGTTCTAATACAAACTAGCATGTCACTGAGGAATTTCAGATTGTAGCGGCATATGTTGTCCGTTGAAACACTGTGTCTCGAAGTGCGAGTGATTGACTTCCTCTCGGCAGCCAGCTGATCACAACTCAACTCTGAGGTAGTCGAAGATCGTGCTGCTCCTCTCGCTTCGCTAAGCTTTCTCCAGATCGCAGTCGCAAATCTCGTCGGGAAGCATCGACCACGACAAAGCTTGGCTAGATCTTCTTGATTTTGTTTGAAGCAGTGTATTCCTGGTGAACTGGTTGAAAGGCTCAAGGGGCTACATACCAAAATGGCCGGAATTTGCCGCCCCCTTGCACGGTTGTGTCACTTCCCCTCCGTCGGGTGGCCGCTGTGTGTAGCAATCATCAAACTTGCCACCACCGAGATCCAGACTCTGCCCACGGTGCAATCTCATCCATGCAAATAAATTTGAATGGTTAGAAGAAGCAATTTCCAAAGCAGCCTCGGACGTACCAAGGCCCGTTATCCTTGAGTGCCGTGGGCGACACTGTCTCCTCCTTGGTCAGTATGCAAAGTGCAGCTGTGATAAGATTCCCAGGCGTTTCATCCCCGCTCACGGATAGCAATCTGGTAGCTGGTCGCCGAAGCACCCGCTGCGATCGGAGCCCCCGGTGGCCACCCGCAACGCACTGTTTCCCAACGGCTCACCGGCCACGCTCACCGCACAACGGCTTCTTCCTTCGCTCATCTCCCCGACATTACCACTGCCGAAAAGCCCTACAGCTCCGACTCCTTTGGCTCGGGATGTTCAAAGACACTTCTTTATCGATAAGTGTTTTGATTAAAGCGCATGTATGAAGGGGCGCGCACTGGCCACAATGACACAGCTTGCCGGCAAATGATTGCACATCCGTCGATCATCTTCCCTCTTTGCGCGGCTTTGTACATGTGCCGACGCCTCATCCGGCCCAGTATAAGAATCCTCTCAAGCCACACTCAGCCTTATCTGCACCACAGTCACTCTCTAGTCCAGAACAACCGACCTTTACATTCGTTTGCACCAACCCATCAACATGAAGACCTCCGCTGTCGTCACCTCCGTCCTCGCCGCGGCCGGCTCTGCCACTGCCGCCGCCTCTCCCTTCCGCCTGCTGGCTCTCTCCAAGGGCGCCTCCTTCGACGGCGAGTTCGTCCGCGGCACCGACGGCCACTTCCTGCTCGGCGCGAAGCAGACCAACACTACCTGCGGCACCAACACCGCCCCCACCTTCACGAACAACAACGGCACCATCACGACTTACGGAAACGGCATGGTCGCCGACCAGATGGGTAAGCTCCCAACTCCCCAGCTCTCCAAACCTTCTCCGCACTAATCGCAACATCAGTCTACATCGACATCTCGGGCGCCGCAGGCGGCATCCTCTCGTACAAGAACTACCCGTACAAGCTCACGGCCGACGACTCCATTGTCGGCTTCTCGCAGAGCTCCACGGGCGACGTTCAGCACCTGCTGTACAAGAAGTCGACCTGGCTGGCTTGCGAGCGGGACGAGGACAAGGGCACGTACAGCGTGTACGCCGAGGCCGCCAAGGAGACGGGCAAGCAGCAGTGCATCCCGTTCGAGATCGCCACCCAGGAGGTCGACAGGCCCCAGGTCTGCCAGATGACCTAAATGGGGAGTTGACTTCCTCCGTCATGTGGACGGTGATGGGATTGAAGAATATGATTTGAAGACCTGATCGATTACATTTGTCCTGGCAGGCAGGAACCCTGTACAACGTTATAGAAGAATGTGTAATCTTAGTACGACACTTATACCATATGAACCCCATTCAACTGCCTACGTAAATATTTCCATTGTAAGGCAGATGCGGGCGGGCATTTTCTTTTGTCACCCGCCGTGGCGCCAGCACCGGCTGAATGTGATAATCTTAGTTCTATCTAATAACCATGTTTCCCAGCTCAGCTATATGGTGTTTCTTGTATAGCAAGGACAATAGTTCCATCCCAGGAACACAAATGGTCCGAGAGGTGGCTCCAACTGAGACAGGTTTAATGATTGGAGTTGGATGGATATGGTAATGGTGGACTCGACCGGTTCATTACGCAAGGCAGAAAGAAGCGAGATCTCAAGCACGTCGTACTAACGGGAGGGTGGAATTTGAAACCGGCAAACCATAGATGGATGGCAAATTCAAAATTTCCATCTGAACTATTCTCTGTGGCCCAACTATACTTACCAGTTCCCAAAAGTGATCCATCCCACACAAACCGTTACTCCACTTCGCCCCTCTCCCTCAAAAAGTCCCGATACTTCACCGCACACCTCCGCCTCCAACTCTTCCCGTAAACATACATCGGCACGGCAGCCAGCATGCTTGCCAGCACGCAGATGCCAAAAAACGTAAACGTCCACCCATACCCGGCCGCATTGATGAACGGCTGCACGCTGTACGAGATGGCGAAGTTGATGCACGACGAGCAAATCGCCAGCACAACAACCAGCTCGCCCGAGATCTGCCAACAGCATCAGCCAGCCGTTCTCCCCTCCAAAGAGCGCGAAGCAAGAAAGAGGAGACTCTCGAGAGATAAAAAGACGGGACAGGGAGAGAAAAAGAAACCACCACCACCACCACCACCACCACCACCACCGCACAGCCCGCCCACTCACTCACCGCAGGAAAACAATCCATCGCATACGCCGTCGCGACCGCGCACGCGGCGACCTGATGCGCAATCATCGCGGCCACGCCCACCGCCAGCGCCGCCCAGTGCGCGCCGCGCGCCGCGCCCCACCCGTACGCCAGGTAGCCGACGGCGGCGTAGACGCCCGCCGCGCCCCACAGCGTCCACAGCCGCATCTCGGGCTCCTTGACGCCGCCGTTGCGCCGCGCCAGCGCCAGCACCAGCGCGTCGCTGAACGGCCCGCCCGTCGCCCACCCGATGAAGGCGCCGACGAGGGCCGCGAGGAAGATGAGGCCGGTGGAGGTCGTGGTCCAGTTGTAGGGGGGTGCGGTGAGGATTTCGGAGACTGGGGGGAGAGGGGGGTTAGGAGGGGGGAAGGGAGGGAGGGGGGAGGGGGAGACGGACTGGTGTTGAAGGAGACGATGCCGGCGGTGCAACCGAAGGCGAAGATGATGCCGGACTGCGGGGTTGGGGGTGTCAGTGATGGGATTCGGGCTGTCTGTTGTTGTCGTTGTTGTTGGGAGATGGTGGGGTGGAAGGGGGGGAGAAAGCTCACGATGACGACGTTGGGGAAGCCGAACAGGAAGAAGGGGCGCTGGAAGTACTGCCACCATGTCGTCGTATCCTGCGGGTAGTACGTCCAGGGCTTGAGCTTCTGCAGGGCAGTCCTCTTCGGGATGTCCGGCAACGCGTCGCCCACCTCGGCGTCGACTCCGTTTGCAGGCTGCGGCTCGGCGATGGCTTTCGTGCCCTTGCGGTCTGGGTCGTCGGCCTCGTGCTGACTGTCTCCGCCTGTGCCGACGACTTTCACCGGACTGTCGGGGTTCCTGCTACCAGCGCTGTGTTGTACTGAGAACAAGAATCGCGGAAACATCGTCTCCTCGAACGACAGCGCGAGCAACACCAGCACGGCGGCATCGATGATAGCAACGATCCACTGGCTCCAGCGCCAGCCCGGCCCGTCGGCAATTATTCCACCGGTGATGAGGCCGAGGATGGAGCCCAGCTGCTGGCCGAAGAGGTAGTACGACAGACCGCGGCCACGCTCGTGTACGTAGAACATGTCGAAGACGCACAGCTGGATGACCGCCTGGTAGGCACTGGTGCCGAAGCCGTTGAGCACGTTGGTCAGCATCCACTGCGCCGTGCCCGTGAAGTTCGCCGACCAGATGGCCGCGCCGGTGCAGATGAGCGTTGTCAGGAGCAGCACTGGCCGCCGCCCGATCTTCATGGCGGTGGGGATCCAGAGTATGTTGACGAAGCCGAGGAGGAGGTAGTTGAGTGCGCTACCGCCGTTCATGTTGGTGAGGGATACGCCGGTGTCTTCGCTCACGGTCGTCCAGGCGGCTGGATGGGGTCAGTTTGGGTTGTGATGATGGAGTCGGGAGGGTTTACAGACCGCCGAGAGTGTTTTCTCCATACGAGAATGCACAGGCATAAAGTGCGAGGAGGAACAGCTGGTAGTACTTCTTCCATTGCGACCATGTCTTTGAAGGTAAGTCAGCAGCCAGACACTCGACTCAGATCCCACTTCTCGTTACGAAGTAATACATGAACACCGACAAGAGATACAATGAACCTACCAAGGTATCTCCACCACAGACTGTTGGCTGTGGGATAAGCACAACGTCAGATCTGCCTTTTCCCGCATGAGAAACATCCAGGTTATGGCCAACTACGAACAATCAGTTCAGGTCTTGCACTATGGAAATGTTGGGCGCACTTACCATCGACCAGATACTCGGTGCCGGGGACATCCTCTCGTCCAGTACTCTCAGTTGACGTCATGACTGTAATCTCGACTGGATGGTGTAAATGCTGACACCGTTTACTGACTCGGGAATGGTGAATCCATGGTTATATATGCCGTCGCTTCATAAAGAGGAGAAAGGGATCGAAGAGCAGGATCGAGTCGGCTTCTCCCAAAAGTGGGAGCGAGCATGCTGGTTGCAGATTATACAGGCCCGGAAGACAGGTCACCTACCGAGTTGAATGGTCCATCTACCTACGCCGCTCGAAAGCCTCGTCGACCGTGAGACCGAGATGGAAGGTCCAGGCGTAAGGCGTGGAACATGTGATTGGGCGGGACACCTCCGACCCCGCTTCCTTATCATTGGTGATCAACCCCGCGCTGAACCAATAGGACTTGGCGCACCGAGAGAGAGCAAGGTCGTCGGGTAACTGTTGCTGAACGTCGCTTCAGACAGAATAGATGATTAGGAATTCACCTTGCTTCTCCGAGCCTCGCTTGGACACATTAACAGCAAACCTGTATAAATGTGCGCTTGTCTAACAGCTACACCTTTCTTAACACACGTTTATTGCTAAATCCAATGCGAATTATTGTGGTATGTACACAATATTGCTTCAATCAGTGGTGAAGCACTATCTCAATACAGATGAGATTATCAACTTACCTGCAACGGCTTCGCAGCACTCTACCAGTATCGCCTTGCTAAGGTCGAAAGTAAAAACCACTTATAGCTCACACTGGATGCTTCTAGATATCCCATCCCGTGGACTTTGAATCGAAAAAGTCTCCGCGTTTCATTCGTATTTCCCCGCATCCTCATACGTCACTACATCTTCGCGTCAAATACTCCCGAAACAAGCGAGTTAGCCAAGAGACCCTGGACCGTATATTTATGTCAAATTCTTGTTTTAGTTTCTACCGAGTCACACAATTTTCCAATTTGCAAGCATGAGAATCCCAAAGTTGCTTGCATGCTTATCTTTGTATGTTGGAGCCTCTCCATTGAGCCAATCCGAAGAGGGGCCATGGAAACAATATATCTACAGCCCGAGCAACCGGACAGCCAGTCCAGCATCCATCCACGCAATCTCAGGCGATGCGATAGTTACTTCGGATCCCACCGGATTTGTACTTTCCCTAAATCCTGGGGCTCAGGTTAGCCTTGACTATGGCATCGAGGTGGGCGGAATTGTGAGCTTCAACACAGCCACCGAGAACGAAGCAGGTGCCCAACTATCACTTGCCTTTGCGGAGTCACCGATGTATGTCAGAGCGATATCAGACGATGCCACCGGCTCAGTCTCGACACAAGATTGGGACAGGGAATTGAATGTCACCGTGCCGACGGGGCAGACATACTACACGATGCCGCAGGAAAGATTTCGAGGAGGATTCCGTTTCTTGACCATCGTGGCGAAGTCTCGGGTGGAAATCTCAAACATCACCTGCGCCATTGGCTTCTCGCCCTCACAATCCGACTTGCGAGACTACTCCGGATTCTTCTGGTCACCGGAAGACGAGCTCCTCACTCGGATCTGGTACGCGGGAGCCTACACAGTGCAGACCAACATCGGCCCAGTGGACACAGGCCGCTTCCTGCCACAAGTCAAGCCGGGCTGGGCGTACAACTCCAGCACCGGCGTAGCCGGCCCCATCCTCATGGACGGCGCCAAACGCGACCGCGCCGTCTGGCCCGGCGACCACGGCCTATCTGGCACCACGGCCTTCCTCGCCCTTGGCGACGCCGGGCTCGAGGCATTCCGCAACGCGCTCGAGACCACGTTCCACCACCAAAACCGCACCACCGGCCGCTTCCCCTACGCGGGGCCGTCGACGCGCTCCTTCGCCGGCGGCAACGCGAGCGCCACGTACCACGCGTGGAACCTCATCGCCATCCACAACTACGCCGTCTACACGGGCGACGCCGCCTGGGTCGCCGCGCACTGGCCCAACATCACGCGCGGCGTGGGCTACATCCTCGCCGGCCTGGACGACGCCACCGGCCTGCACAACCAGACGTCCGCGCCGTACGACTGGGGCCGGCAGGGTGCGGGCGGCTACAACAGCGCGCTCAACGCCCTCGACCACCGCGCCCTCACCTCGCTCTCCTCGCTCGCATCCGCCCTCAACCTCACCTCCTCAAACGGGAACGACGCCGACGCCGACGCCGCCGCCACCTGGGCCGCCGCCGCCGCCCGCCTCAAAGCCGCGTACAACGCGCACCTATGGGACGCGTCTGCCTCGCTGTACCGCGACAACACTTCGACGACGTCCCTCCACCCGCAAGACGGCAACGCGCTCGCCCTCCTCTACGGCCTCCCCTCCACCCCCGCACAGTCCGCCGCCCTCAGCACCGCCCTCGCAGCGCGCTGGGCCACCTCCTCCCCCATCGGCCCCACAACACCAGAACTACCCGACGTCATATCCCCCTTCACCTCGGGCATCGAAGCCCTCGCGCACCTCTCCCTCCCTTCCCCCGCATCCGCCCGCGCCGGCCTCGCCCTCGTGCGGCGGCTATGGGGGTACCTGCTCGACGCCGAAGCGATGACCGGGAGCACGTTCGCCGAGGGGCTGGCGGCGAATGGCAGTCTGTACTACAGAGGCGCCGCCGGGTACAATTTCGACCCCGCGTATACGAGTTTGAGTCACGGATGGGCGAGCGGGCCGACGGGGGCGCTGACGGCGGAGGTGGGCGGGTTGGAGGTCGTGGGGTGGCGGCGGTGGAGGTTTGGGCCGGCGGTGGGGTGTGGGTTGGGGGAGGTGAAGGCGGGGTTTGGGGGCGGGAAGTGGAGGGCGGAGTGGAGGGTTGGGAGGGGGGAGGATGGGGAGGGGGATGCGGTGGTGGTGGCGAGTGTAGTGACGCCGGAGGGGACGGTGGGGGTGGTGGAGTTGGGGGCGTGGTGTGAGGGGGTTGAGGTGGATGGGGTGGGGTATGATGGGGGAGTGGTCGGGGGAGGAGGGACGGTGGAGGTGAGGGGGGTGGGTTGTCGCTTGTAGAAGTCGGTGTGTTTGGTCGTCTTGGTCGGGTCGGTTGATTGGCGCGATCTTGCGCTGGAGAGGGTTGACTCATGTGTTTCCGGGAGAAGGGTTTCTTGATTTGTTCCAGGGTGGCTGACTACGCCATAGATTGGTTTCTCAATTGAGCATCTCAGTCCACGACTGCTCGAGAGGAAGATCGATACAAGGTCCGGACGCAGATGTTGGCTGTGAATTCGCGCATCTACGTCCGGATCTTGTATTCTACTATCGACTTGGTTCGCTTTTGCGCAGAATGTATTGTTTGACAAAACCTGGCTGTAGTCTGCCTCTTTTCTATTCGGGAGTCCCTATCTGTATATCAGCCTTACAAGTTCTCGAAACCTACCGGTGCGCGAAGCGCGCTATCGGCATTGCCTTTTTTTATTTCTACTCAGCTGCTGGGAGAGAAAGCCATGCAGAACCAGAAAAAGTTAAAAGGATTCGCTTTTTATAATGTACAGTAGGTGCGCACCATGGTAGCGTCGGCGACCGTTCCCATCAATTGCTTCCGTGACACTCGGATCGGCTCGTCGGAATCGTTCCTTAGCCACACTGCTTCCGTTCCGGCGTCCATGATGTGGGCATACGCGATTGGTTCCGGATTTGTGCCGCTCATCTTCTGCGGCCACTTCAAGGCGGGCGTATATTCGAAGTCTCTGTTGTTGGGCAAGGCTCCACTTCCTGAAGTCCGAAGCCATTGTGAAGAACTTTGTCGGACTGCCGATCATGATGACTTTGTAGCCTGCGAACGCGTCCTTTGGAAGGGCGTTGGGCCCGAAGAAGTCGTTGATGTCCGAAGCTTCATCGAACTCGATGTGGGCTAGGGTTTGCCTCGTGATCCCAGCCCTCCTCTCAGGGAGGGGCTCCGCCGGATCAAATGTACCCGACGGGGCCACATAGCCGGCCTTCCTGACAGTCGTTACCTTTCCTTTTATTTCGTCTGGATTGTTGCCGGTCACCACGTGGAAGCCCTTTCCCTTGCCAGTCCCGTCGATCCAGGGCTTGGCGGCGCGGGCGAAGTCCACGTCTGCCATGACGTTTTCCACGCCTATGGCGCCCATGAACACGTAAGTATCGACTGCTGCGAACCCGATCACGCCGTTAAGAGCTTTGCGTGCATGTCTTTAGTCTTTCAATACTTCTTGTGAGATGCTACGAACGCTGGACAAGCAACAATCACTTGCTCTAGATATCGGTGGTGTTGGAAATCCAACAGATAGCGCAAATTACGCGGACGAATTTCAGCTATCGAAAAAGCTTCTCGCCTCAAAAGCTTACTATTCTATAGGCATGAGAAAATAAAGGGGACCATAGACAAGAAAAAGGAAGCAGGGAAAGGAAACATCGCGCTACTTGAAGGCGACATATCATCCCCTAGAAATCCTAATGATCCTGCCACCACCGAAACTCAGCCAATGCACCCATCCCACCGTGCCAATTCTTACTTTAACAGAACCATCTTTCAACAGACGCGCCATCGGCGGAAATGGTTCCGCCCAGCGTCGATCCGACGCGAAACATGCGCGTCTTCGCCGCAACGCGAATGTTTCATCCTTCCAGCGCAGCTGCACATCAGACCCTCCGTCACATTCGTCATCTCTTGCAGTAGTGGAAACGCTAGGAGCCTCTTAACAATGTTAATAATGTTTGGCGTGTATGTCTATCTCATCACAGAAACACTCCGCTCGTCGCTCATCAGCAGTGCCGGGTACGCTTACCCTCGCCGCTAAGAAATAGTAAGTACGTAAATGCCGCTCTTGATCGTCGCCGTCCCCGCCAAGAAAGGGAGCACAAATCTCCGGGACCAACGACGATGACGACGATAATGGTGACGATGAGACCGGTGATGACGGAGGAGCAGTGGTAGCAATCAGCTGTTGCGTCGGCTGTTTACTACCTACCTTGCCTCCTTCCAGACGCCATTGACCCTCTAACATTGCGACAAGTACAGCAGCGCGCGAGAGGCGCAAAAAAAAATAAAAAATAAAGGTTATGCAAAACACCGGGCGAAACGACAGTAGTTTCCCCGAGGACACCAACCAAGCCTTCCTCACAAGCTTCCCGTTTCTCCACCGTGCCCCGGGCCGTCTTGTCATCATCGAAAGGGGCGGCGGCGGCGGCGGCGTCCAGGGGCAGGCAGCACACCCCTTCGGGCGAAGACAAGAAAGTTAAAACGAACATGGATCCCATATCCAACAACCCGGCCTCCCCCGATCCGACCCGCGCGCGGGTGGGCGGCCGGCCGGGCGCGAACGACACGACGACGGCCGCAACCAGTCAAACTCTCACATCGTCGGCCTGACTTGCCCTGGTGATGAACCCCAGAGAGCGAGCGCGTTGACGAGACGGTACGCGCTACCGCGAATGCGCCAGTAGTCGTGAAAAGCAATTGCGCTGCCGCCACGTTCGCGCGCGCGCGCGCGCGCGTGTGTGTGTGGTGTGATGGTCTCTTTCCTTACCATCAATCGCCCTTGCAGACACGCAACTCCCCGCCTTCTCCCCACAGGTAACCGACAAGCAAAACAAAGAAAAGCTTGTACGTAACCACTACGCCCGCTTGACAGTACTAGTAACAGTAGTGATGCCTCCGACATGTTCGTGTCTGATGCCTGCAAGGGTGATTGATCGATTGATAGCTAACGCAAAAGAAAACCCCGCTCCCCCGCCATTCTCCCCACAAAGACGGAAAAACGAAAAAAGCTTGTACGTAACCAGCACGGCCCGTTGACACAACCCTTCCACCCGCCCACCCAAGAGCAGTAGGTAGTAGGAGTACGTAGCGCATCATCACGTACCCGGCATTCTGTTTCCCTTGCTATGCCGAGGCGTCAAAAAAAGCGGGTTTGCGTGTTGCGTATGTATATATGTATATGTACATATCATCATCATCATCGTCATTCTGCGGGGAAAAAACCCCCACACCCCCGAGTTTCTCTGGGGTAACAGAAACCTTTTCTCCGCCTCCTGGAGAATTTCTGGGTACATAAAAAAAGGGTCACGGGGTCGCATGCTGATCAAAGTCACGCGCCCACTTCGACCCAAACAAGTCTGGTTCCCCTGTCAAGGGGGGAGGAACGGTCCGGGGGGAGGAGAGATTATGGGGTTGTACGGGGGCTGGCTGGGGGGAGGGCGGTGGAGTAGTGGAGGAGAGTCGGTCGGTCGGTCCCTTGGGCAGCAGTGGTAGTAGGTGGTAGTAGTAGCAGATGGCGCGTAGAAGAGTCGGTGTGCGTCTTTTCGTCGGTCCTGGAGAAAAAAAGCGCTCCTTCGGGCAGGCGATCGCGTGATAAGTACGTAGCGCGCTTGTGAGAAGAGGAGAGGTTCTCGTTGTCACGCCTGTCGTGCGATGGAGTCTGGGGCTGGTGTGAGGGCCGGCGCGAGACTAGCACGAAGTAGAAGTGGTGATTGCAGAGGCCTCTGGAGGTCCCAAGGACCCGACTTTCCCTAGTTTTCACAATGTTCAAAGGCGTACTTTTAAGTTTATTTCATTAGTTGGTGGTTTCTTTCTCATACTCATATGCGAGGATGGATGCTACACTGTAGCTGTCCTCTCCCCGAACGGGTCTAAAAGATATCATATATATACAATCACATGAGCGCCCCCCATCGCTTCATAATACAAGAAACAGAAAACAAATCATGACACTCATTTCGAGTTGTCCGCGCAGCTCCAGCTAGCGCCGGACGAGTCGACAGACATCTGGTAGCCGGAAGCGTACAGCCCGACGCCAAAGATGATGAGGCCGATGACGATGAGGCAGCCGCTGGAGAAGGCGAGGAAGCACTGCTTGGGGCCGGCGAACCAGCGGCCCTTGTTGAGATACCACCACAGCGCGCCCGGAAGGCCGTACGAGAACCACGACGCGCACAGAGCGCTGACGAAGCCGAGGAGGTCGCTGAAGTTGGGGATCGACATGGCGATGATCCACGAGATGGTCCACGTGCCGACGCCCAAGCCGATCCAGGTGCCCGTCGCGACCATGCCGCGGCTGTGCAGGTACTTGGTGCCGGCAAACATGCGCAGGTAGACGTATTTGGCTGTGACGTGGGCGAAAATGACTCCAGCAATGACAATCTGCAACCACGTTAGAAGCTGTTCTTGCTGGTCAAAATGGTTTATGGATTCGACGTACGGTGGGCATGGCAATTCCCCAGGCGACCTTGCGAACGATCTCGCCATTGGCGCTGAGAGCGGGGCTGGTGACGTCCTCACCGGCGTAGCGGTAGATGGTGAGAGCGGCAATGACGTAAAGCGTAGTATCGATGGACTGCAGGGTGACGAGCGCCTTGGGGAACTCTTCGGGGTGGCGGAATTCGCTGATGAAGCTGAGCCAAGCGACGTGGCCACCGTAGGCGAAAACAGCGTTGGAAATGCTGTTGAAGGCCGAGGGGAAGCTGGGGTGGTAAATGCCGTCCATGTCGGCGTAGGAAGCCTTGGGAGCAACGCCGAGGGCGATGATGGTGAGCAGGACAGCAGACAGAATGCTGATGAAGGCTGTGAGAGCATTGTTAGCGAAGCATAAAAAGTGCGCGCGGCTCAAACGTACAGATGATGGACAGGAAGGAGATGTTCTTCAGCGTGCGCGGAATGGTAAGGACGCTGAAAACGGCGAGTCCGACAACACCCCAGACAATGCTGCAGGTGGCGTGGCCGGTCAGGACGTTCATGGCGATAACGAAGGTCAACAGATGGCTGGCGGCGGAGAAGATGCAGTAGATGACGTAGAAAGCGCCAAAGAACTCGCGGCCGAAACGGCCAAGCAGAATCTCGCCGACATCGCCCATGTTGGTGCACTGGTTATGGAGTTAACGGCTGCGTCGTCCACGGCGGAGGCCTGGTGCATACCTGAGGGAAGCGCATGCGGAACTGCCACAGGAGGTAGCCGGAGTAGGTGGTGAAGATGCCAAGGCCGATGATGGCAATGAGACCACCAATCAGGCCGACCTTTGCGATGACTGCCGGCAGCGAGAGAATACCCAGCGAGATGTTCTCAGCAATCATGACTGCGCAGCTGGTTAGCCCCCGGGCTGAGAGTGCTTGTGGCGCGATAGCATACCAATGGCACCCTGCCACCAACTCATTGTCTTGTACTGGACGGCGGCGCCAACCTCATCGCCGTAGGGGTCGAGCGGCTGCTGCAGCTGCTCCTTGGCGAAACCCTCCTCATCGTTTTGGCTGGAGAGACGCTTCTTGGTCTCGAGGTTGTCGTCCTGCACCTGGGGTGCGGTCGCGAAGTCCTGGCCCGTCATGATGGTTCGTTGCGGTGCGTTGGAGAAGGAACCAATGTGCCTCGAAGATCTTTGTAAGGGAAACGCACTTAAGCACCAGGCACGCCTCAAGCGAACGTCGAGCCGAGATCTTGCGGGCATTGCGTCTCAGGAGCCACCGAGCGGCTTTTATACGTGGAGCAGATCTTACATTTGTGGGTGCTGTAGCGTTTTCCATTACCATATTTCATCCTCAGACTAGCTTAGTGTGGGCAGTAGTAGGGCCGGGGATACGACCGTCGGAATGGCTACCATCACCTGAGGCCAGAACAGCCGAGCGGTTACGAAATCGTCGCGGGACGCCGCGTGCCTGGTCGCTCCGCCCGCGCTGCTGGGCCGCGCCGACGCGCACATCGTGGCCGGAGCACGGCGTCGCGACGGTGGCGGGCAGGGCGGTGGTTTTGATTCCGGACGAGCTAGCAGCCTTGCGCGGATGACGACTGAGGTGGGGCCGTGACCAACGAAAATCAGGTCGGTTGCGGCTGACATGGCCGGAAGCCGGATCGCGAGGCGGGCGGACTCGAGCAAAGGGCGGACGCGCCAGGAAAGCACCAGCGCTTGTGATCGCCGGCCGGAGCGGGCAGACGGCGGTGGTGAGAGCGGCCGGCGGCAGCGAGGGTTGGAGTGGTCGGTGAAAAGTGTGCTAGCGCGTTTGGGAACTCGCGGCGCCCGGCAGAATTCTGGTGAGGCGCTAGAAGGCGGCGGGCGCGGGAGGCCTAGCCCAAGCGGGCAATCTCGCAGCCTCGGGCGCTGAGGGCGGAAGGCGTGGCGGGGACAAACGGTGCCTGAGCTCGGCCGATGCCGGGTCCGATGCTGCTCGCCAGTCCCAGCGCGTGTCCTGTCCGCCAGATAAGGCGTGAAACGTGCCGGGCGGCTTGATAGCTGATGTATTTGATTCCAGTAATTTGATCGCCGCCACACCCGCGTTCCTGACCATCCGGCCAATCACCATCTCCCTGATTCCATGCTCACGCGACTCTGCAACCATGTCTCCCGTTATGCCCTCTCCCGGTGCATGAACAAGCAGTCTCTTCACGACCTTGCGGTTCCTTCCTCTTCCAGCCCCTTTTGGCCGCAGACAAGCACGCGCGGAGGCTGTGTGGGGAAGGACCCTTTGGTGGTCGTTCCATCGTGCCATCCCACTGCGCCCCACACTGCCCAATCCAAGGGTGCAGTGGTCTTCCCTCCCGGAACTAACGAGCCCGTTGCTGATCGCTACCCCCAACCGTCATCCGCGACCAATCAGCCATTTCAGATAGATAATAAAATAGTGGTGCCCTGTTTTGGCTGACTTTCGGCTGAAGGGTCTCGTTAGTTTCCGAATCCACGCGGGGGTTTGCATCAGCAGACGAGTATCAAACACTGAGAGATATCAACGAAACGCGACCATGGGGAGGACACGTCTTGACAACCTCCCTCTTCGCAGCGGTGAGAAGCCCAATTGACAGACTATTGCTTTCCCAACTCCACAGTACTCGTCGGTGTGCGTCGGTCAGATTACTTTGCAGACACAGCAACGCACCGCCCGAAGTCCGACGGGCGGCCGGCGCCACGGTGATCAGTGCTGTTGCCACCCACCGCCGCTCCACCATCAAATGCGGAGCCGTGAAATCCGCTCCACGTGTTACATTCGGCTGCTTGTCGGTACACAGCACTGCCGACTGCGCAAGATGCCCTGCGTCGGCTATCGTGATCCTCTCCGGGGCCAGCAATGGGCTCTTTGCTGATCACTATCTCTACTCCGGACCTCGCACTTTCATTGCGACACTTGCCGTTTACAACGTCATACACCACCATACGTCAGTGGTGACCGATTTCCATTTTCGTATGCGAGCTCCGTTAAAACACTAATTCCGCATCCGTTTTCCGAAAAGTTGGTCGTCCCGTGTTTCGGTCCCCAGGCGATTCCGACGACGCCGATGTCTCTTTGGCGAGCGCATTGCAGTCTTATTCCTCTATCACTCGTTTGGTTCATGCACCTTTTATAGCTATCTGTAGCTTTGCTCCCCTACGTAGAACCTGCTTTTCCACCCGCCTTTTTTTTCTTCTCTTTCTGGAGTCGCTCATGGGAAACTTGAAGCTAAACGTCAGATGTTTCACTTTCCTCTCCTGACCAAGATAACCATGAACCTTCCGCATCTATCCCCTCACCAGCACACTCAATGTCCGATTTAATTAGCTTGAGACTTGAACACGTGTGATTCACTCATATAATGCTTTGTGCAATCATCCCGATGCAACTCCGGATGCCCGAGCGAAACCCCTCGAATCTTCCAAACACCCTCCCGAAGAGCACTCACATGATCTTGCACAACCCCATCCCCTCCGCTTCCACGACCATGGTTGGCAATGATCATTGGGCCTCCACACTTCCACCGTGCGGCCCGGCGCGACCTCATCTCCATTTCTCCACACTGATGGAATTCCAACCCCACAACACCAGTCTCGCGTCCTGCCCGATCCTATCACCATCATATCTCCACCCCTATCCCTCCACCATATCCTCTCTCACATAATCTATTAGCATCTCGCCTCAATCCACCCCATTTTCATTCTGCGTATTCGACCTCCCGTCTCGACGAAGCAGTGTCAGGCCCGCCACCACCTCCCTTATGAATCCCGTTGACTGAGAACCCAATCGCTGTCTAGCATAACAACTCTGTATTACTGGGGTTTTGTTTCCATACGCACCGCATCTACTCACCTCCCTCTTCCCTCCACCTCCTCCCCAACCTACGCGTTTTTGTACTTAGTGTCAATCCGCCAAAACATATCTTATAGATTACCTAAGCGGCAGCTTTAGCTCACTTGGGAGAGCGCCAGGTTCGTAGCCCTCAACAGCACTCACCCTCCAACTCATCCACTAACAACCACTCTAGACTGAAGTCCACTTCGGCCCACACTCCACAAATTCTGTGCGGTATCTGGAGGTACTGTGTTCGATCCACAGAAGCTGCAAGACTCTAAATCATGTTTTACCGGTCTTAGATCGGTTGATAGCCAATTCTTTTTTTTCGCTCGCTGGAGAGATGAAGATTTTTTTTTTTGGGTTGTGGCTCGTGCGCGTGGCTCTTGTTTTGGCGCTAGGGACGGAAGGGGACATGGTACGAGCTTGTCTGAGGCAGTATAATAAGACGAACTCCGTTTGCATCATTTCCATGGCGTGCGGGCTTGTTTACATGGTAGCAGTCACCACGTTTATTCTCGGATGCTTGCCTGTTTTATTTCTTTCCCAAAACACTAGTACTGAGGCCTAAGCTCGATCCTGCTGGATCTCGACGTCGCGAGATCAATCACGAGTCGGGCTGGTTTTCTTTGCCCGAGTGACAAATTTCAGTGCGATTGGGATGATGGAAATATCAATAGTGAACGGGGTGCCGACCTGGGAGGAAGAACTTGGCCATTGTGTTGCAATTATCTTGGGAACATCGCAGGACGAGGGGTTTGGAATAGAGGTGGAAGTGTCCTCCAACGGATTTGAAATGACTTTCAGCACGAATTCGAAGGAGCGGAAAGGAGGCACCGACAATCCCGCAGTCATACTGTATCTTTCACTATCGCTGAATTTGAAGAATTAGCGGACGTTTGAAGTCAACTTTCTGGGCGGGGATGGAGCGCCGCCCCCTTGTAATACAGACGATAAGTGCCGCGAACCACCTCAACTTCCACCGTCGACATCTGCATTAGAATATAATAACCAGGTGCAAGTTCCGAGGGCATGACTCAAATATGTTCAAGATCCTGTCCGCTCTCTGAAACAGCAGTGATTCCATGTCCCTTCTGAACTGTTGTACGTCCAGAATTGCTTAATCAAGTACTGATATCCAAGGACATCGCCGCTGTACGATCTCTTTAATAGTTTGCAGACAGCTGAGTATTGGTCCTTTATCTTCCGCTTCATTCAATTCAGTCTGGATGTGATTGAAATCCTGCAATTACACGACAGTTCCTGGAATCGGTCAAATGCATGCTGTTATAGGAATTCCTGCAGGACTCAGTATCGGACGGATGGTACTAGAAGTGTAAATGGCAAAGTAGGTGTCCACAAAGTCCTGTCATCCTTCCACACAGGCCTGCAGCCAGACTTGTCCACACACCTCGGCTGCCTTTCACCAAGCGCAGTCGCAAACCTGTATCCAAACTCCTTCGCCTCCATGAACAGCCTGACCAGCGCCTCCCGCAACGCCAGCTCCTCCTCATCATCATGATACGTCGTCTTCAGCATCCCCTCTCCACCACTCTTCACATGCGCAACCACCGCCCTCCTCCTCCAAACCATACAACACGCCATACCCCCCCTTCCCTCAACCGCCTCCCTTAGCCATCCATCCCCGCCCACAGAAACATCTCCCTCCCCTCCCATCCCATCTGAACCCCCGCACTGAAGATGCTTAGTAGCCCAGAAAAGATCTGGGCGGTGTCATGAGATGGAGGTGCGGTAGATATGTAGAGATTAGGCAGAAGTCAGCATTTACCCGCTCCGGTGGGTGTCCCCGGTTAGATCAACACACTATTCGGTTTTGCCGCAAAGACCACGATTCAGCAGTAACACATGATTGACATAACCGTAAAAAATTGCGTATATTACTGCATTTTGTCTATGCATCTAAGGAATGGTATCAAACTATAACTCAAAAATCAAGAGAGCCGCCGCCGCTGCAGTAGTAGTAGCATTACGGCACGGTAACCCCCTCCTCCCTTGCACGTCGCATGGAGCACACTCTACCCCGCCCTCATCTGGGTATCAACAAGCAACTCTCCCATCCACCAGCTTCTGTCTCTCGCAATCCAGAAAGTCTAGACGTCAGATCAACCTCGGCGGCCCTACACGAACGCAGCCGCCCCCCGCTGTCAAACCGTACGCCGCGGGACGAACGGGCTCAGGCAATGTGAGTAGCGTCCTTCTCGTCACTGCTGGAGTAGCCCCTTCTCTGATTGACATCAGAGTCATTCTCCTCATCGGACACCATGCCGTACGCCTTGGCCTTTGCATCGATCTCGGCCTCCGTCAGGTAAGGCAGCTCCTTCGCGGCACGAACATAACTCATGTTCTCGACGAAGCCCTTGGCGAAGATGATGTCGATCTCCTCGAGGGTGCGCTGCTTGGTCTCGGGGTAGAAGAAGTAGATGACGGGGAAGAAGGCGGCGTTGACGGCGCCGAAGAAGAGGTACGTGCCCCACCCGATGTTCTCCAGCATGATGGGCGTCACCATGACGATTAGGAAGTTGAAGATCCAGTTGGTGAAGGTCGAGATGGCGTTGGCCTTGGCCCGCGTCTTCAGCGGGTTCAATTCGGCCGGGTACTTTTGTTGAGTTAGTTCTGGACTGCATTTATCATAGGGGGAGGGGGGGGGGGGGGGGGGGGGGGGTGGGGGTGTGAGGGATCATGGTGGGGTGGTTGGGGGATCGGGGGGTTGATTTTTGGGATTTTTTTTTTTTTTTTACCGAGGCCGATGCCGCGGAGAAACAAGGAAAGACAGTAGCCCGAAGAAACCAAACTTACCAGCCAAGGTAGCGGTAGCCACGTCGCCCCGAAGAAGGCGATGTACAGGAACAGCCCGACGGCTGCCCCCTTGGCCGCGGACGTCGTGCCCGGGATGAGGCACGCGAATACGAGCACCATGGAGAGGCACTGGCCTACCGTGCCGATCAGGAAGAGACGGCGACGCCCGGTGCGCTCGATGATGAACCAGGAGACCGTGGCGAAGATTGAGTAGACGATCATGTTCACTCCACCCAGGAGTAGTGACATATTAGCACTCTCCCCGATCGACTCCTCAAATAGGATAGGAAAATAGTAGATGACGGCGTTACATCCACCGATTTGCTGGAATAGCTGCGCGGACGCGCCTAGTAAGCAGCGGCGGAAGTGCTGAGTCTTCCCGCCGGTCAAGAGATCACGGTAGCTGGTGCTGCCGACGTGACCAGACGCGCGGATGGAATCGATGATGACAGCGGCTTCCATGCGGGTCTCCTCTGCGTCAACAGTGTGGCCGCGCAGAGCGGAGATGACCTTGATGGCTTCCTCGTGCCTATCTTTGGTCAAGAGCCATCTGGGTGATTCGGGGAGGCCGACCATGGCGATGGCCACGACGAGACCAAACAGGCATTGGAAGGTGATTGGGAAGCGCCACGACAGGTCCTGGCCACCATACGAACAGCCGTAGTCGATCCAGTACGCAATCATCGTACCGAACGCGATAACGCCGCCTTCGATGCAGATGAGGAGACCACGGTTGGTGGACTTGGAGCACTCTGCTTGGTATGTCTACGGTGACGTTAGTACTCAAGAGGCCAGGATGGTTGGGGGTGAGCCTTACCGGAATGGTAGAAGTGTTGATGCCGTTACCGATGCCGGTGATGGTACGGCCGATGATGAACTGGGCCATGTGATGGTGCGGCTTGACGGCCGAAACCTGGATGACAACGCCGACGATCATGATGATGGCACCGGCGATAATTCCCCGCTTGCGGCCAAGCCTGTCTCCGATGATAAGCATCAGGACGGCGCCAAAAAAGCATCCTGCATTGGCGCCGAGTCAGCATGCTGCGCCAAGGGGACATGCCCAGAGGATCTTCAGATGACGTACCGACTTCATAAATCGCAGTGACGAATCCTTGGTACGTCTTGTTGTCCTTGGTCTCCTCGAAGTAGTCGTTGAACGGTGCGGCGCCGATGATGCCGGACATGACGCCCTGGTCGTAGCCGAAGACTGTTTTGCCGGCCGTCAGTGTCGGGGTGCGCCAAGTGGGGGGTAGTGCGAGCACTTACGGAGAAAGCCCGTTGTGGCCACGACCGACACGATGGTGCTGAGCATTTTCCCGCGCATGCCCAAAAACCTCGGCTCCTTCACATTGATGGTCTGCTGCATCGCGATCTCCTCGGCGGGAGGCGCGGCATCTTGCCGCTGGGCTTCGTTCTTCTGGTCCGCCATGGTTGCCGTGTTGGCAGGCCGCGGACGGAGGGGGGAGGGAGCGCGCGGTCAGACAGCCTGGACGAGAGATGCAGCACAGAAAGGCTGATGCAGGAGGCAGAGGAGAAGGAGTGGTGAGGAAGAGAAGCCAGGGACTCGAAAGGGCTGGGGCACGGCATTGGACGTTCTTATATGCTGCGGGCGTCACATGTGCGGCAGCCAGGCAAGCAGTGCAGCGCGAATTTCCAGCGAAGAGATTACCGAATGATGCAACCGGGATGCATGGTGTTTGTGGGGGGTGTGGAGAGGGCCGAGAGACGGACATGAGGCCGCAACGGGCTGGATAAGCAACGGCGGAGACCGCCTCGTTGCTTCCCTGCGGAGTGTGCCCTGGGCAGGCTGGGGCGTGGGCCTGGGGTCTGGGCATGCGGCTTACCGCGCGACGGGACTGGTGGATTGTGGGGGACGAGCCAAGTGCCCAGGCGGCGGGAGGCGCCGCCAAGTGCTCCGCCGCGCTCCTCCAAGACCGTCCAAGACGCCTTCTCCGACTCGTCCTCGCCAAACTTGCCTCCCAATCTCCGCAGCCAGGCCAGCTTTTTGCAATGTCCAGCAAAGTTGGCCCGTCAAACTTTCCTACGCGTCGTCAGCGGCGTGGTTCTTGTAGCCGCATGACGTTGTGTCACCCTGTGCTGCACCAGTCCCATGGCAGCCGCCCGCCGGACGCGCACAGCACCCCGGCTCGCCGTGTACCAGGACCCCGTATTCTCCCGGTCCATGTGCCGGCTTTCCTTTGGGCCCTGCGCCCTTTCCCGGCACCGCGCGTTGAACCTGCCCTGGCCTGAAGGAAACGGGAAATCGTCGTGAAGTGCCGTCGGTCCATGCTCCGAAAGGACGTGGCACGATTGCCCGAGCTTTCTCCTGCCGGCGGTTAATAAGTGTTTCGTTGGGTAGCTTCTGGGGCAACTCGCCTCATGGCACCAACCTTGGGTCACTGTTGGTATTTGACGCCAAGTTGACGAGTGCAGGAAACACTGAGCTGGTGGGGCCCCTCGCTTCCTTTCGTCCTAGCTCCGACGTGGCTTGGTGTTGGCTCCTTGAAGCCGCGTCGCAGTACGCAAGTGTCGACTGCACGAGCCAGGTCCAAGGCCACCGGCCCCACCCCCACCTCCACTCGCCTGAACATCTGGAGTCCCGCGTTCTGACTAAACGCTTCCCCGGCCTCTCGCTTCGCCGCATGAAAGGACCTCGATCGCACCCGGACATCTTTCGGATTCCTGATGCCGGTATCAGTCCACAGCAAATTTCAATCCCTCCGATTCGTGTGAAATTTTTCTCTCGTTGGCTTTGGGATTTGATCTGCCGGCACCAACACTATGTAGGTTTGTGTCGATTGGGCGTCACTTGGCGTTTACTGACGACACGGCCGACACCACGACCTGCATTTTCTTTCACTCTTACCTTGATGATTGGAGTTGTCCTCTCCGATCTTTTACTCCGCAGTTGCAGCCATATACTGTGATAAAGCCGTGTTGGAAGCGTAGAACGTTGAATGCAATACAGCTGTCATCTGGCAGCATGACCTACGATGACTTGAGACGAATTTGCTCACGAAAGCCGATGCCCACAGTTCGTCCCTAGCGCTGTATGCATTTCCTTTTTTCTTGTTAGTTCTTTGCAACACCCTCTTGTCTCAAACGTCAACAGCTGTTTAAACTCCGGTCCGTCTTTGCCAGACGCTTCCTCTGACTTAAGCATGATCCGACAAGGTTGTCGACTGCAGCTATTCTCGGGAAGGCCCTTTAGCGTCCCAACAGGAAGACTGGAGCTGCAGCTCAAAAGTGGCACTCTGAGGCGTGTCGTCGGGCTTATTCGATGCTCTATTTTAGCTGTACCGGGCCCATCCGAAGCTACCGACAACCACTAGAAGCGCGGGAAAAGCGCAGATCTACACTTCTTGCATGAGGGGCGCGATCGGCAGGCCCACGCCTTTCTCCCCCGGTGACAGAGACGATCATCGAATTACTTTATCCGGGTTTGCAAGGGTATATCTATCTACATCACACAAATTCTATCGTCACATTCGCTCCACCAGAGCGCAGATGGTCTTTGATGTTCTCCTCCGCCTGCCCGACCTCCTCCCGCACAAAGTCCCTCAGCTCATTCTTGACCAGGTGAATCTCGTCGTCCCAGCGCGCATCCGCGCCCTCAATCGCGCGGTCGGTATCGAACCTCACGCCGTCGAAATGGTCGTCAATCCGGCCCTCCATGTGCGCCTCCCACGCCTCGTACCGCTCGCTCCACCGCGCCTCCACCGCGTCGAGTGTCGCCTGGAAGAGCTTCCCCTGCGCCTCCAAGCGCTCCTCGAACGCGCGCCTCTGCCCCTCCAACCTCGCCTCGACCTCGCTCCTCATCTCGGCCCTTTCCCTTTCCGCCCTCTCCTCCGCCCCCGCCACCCGCGCCCCCAGCGCCTCCACCTTCCGCCCCAGCGCCTCCAGCGTCCCACCGCTGCTGTCCCCCGCCCCCCTCAACCCCTCCACCTCCGCCCTCAACGCCCCCAACTCCCCCTGCAACCACCCCCACCCCACCACCCCTCCCTTCTCCCCCATCCTCGCCCTCTTCTTCTCCCCGAGCCGCTGCCGCTGCTGCTGCTTCCCCGCCGCCTCCGCCTCCGAAGACCCCGACCCACTCCTCCCCTTCCTCTTGCCACTCGCAGCAAACGGCGGCGGACTCGGCCCCGGCCCAATCTCATCATAGCTCGGCGGACTCTCGGCCCTGCCTTCGCCCTCGCCCTCCCCATCACCGCCATCACCATCATCATTGTTGCGCGCAGAGACAGAAGGAGGAAGAGGAGGAGGAAGAGGTCCACCACCACCACCGCCAATCGCCGCGCACAGCACATCCAGCCCCAACACCGCGCCGCCGCGGCCGCCGTACATGCGGCGCAGGTCGTGCCGCGGCTGCGGCTGCCGCGATGGCCATTGTTCGGTTATGGCGGTGGGGAGGTGGTGGAGGGGGAGGGCGAGGGAGGAGGAGGTGAAGGGGCGGTTGGTGGGGAGGTAGAGGGTTAGGGCGTTGGCGTTGGTGGGGGAGGGTGGGCTGTCGTCCGCGTTGTCCTCGTCGTCGTCGGTGGTCGTCGCCGTTTCGGCTTCGTCGCTGGTGGCTGCTGCGTTGGGTGGTGGATCGTTGTTGTTGTTGCATAGTAGTAGTGAATGCAGCGCGGCCAGCGCGGCGCGGGCGCGGCGGTCGCGCGGGGTGGGCGGGCTGCCGCCGCAGGCGTGGGGGGAGGGGCCGATGGGGGAGAGGGGGGAGGAGAGGGTGAGTGCGAGACGGGTGATTGTTGGTTCGTCGTCGTTGTCGTCGTCGCCGTCATCGTCGTCCTCATCCGCGTCCCCGTCGCGACGGTTCTTGGCAGCGGCGGAGGGCCGCTGGGCGCGGCGTTGGACGAAGGTGTTGTGGACGGCGGGTGGAGCGGTGCGGGTGGGGAGGTGGGTCGCGCTCAGCGAGGCGATCTGGTGGGCGGGGATGGGGATGTGGATGAGCGTGGGGCGGGCGAAGGCGGTGAGGTCGACGGGCAGGCGGAGCGAGAGGTCGAAGGTGCGGGCGGTAGGGTCCAGACGGATGTCTGCCGTCAGGCGGGTGGAAGGGGTGGTGGTGGAGTGGGTTTTGGCGCCGAGATGGCGGGTGGAGGAGGTTTGGGGACAGCGCCATTGCAGCACTGCGCTGGTGTTGGCGAGGGTGAAGGCGCCGTCATTGGAAGAGGAAGGGGCCATGGCTACAGAGTCACTGGAGGACAAGAGGGCGTGATGATGATATGAATGCAATTCTCATCTATGGAAGCATGCAGAGAATCAGCATGGAAATGTGAACCCGCGCGCGTTGAAGCTCGCGATTCCCTCCCACCCGGGCTTTTGGCCATGGCAGAGCAGCCCTGACTCGGCAGCGCTCGCACACAATCCACGCTCGCAATCCAGCGAGGCCGCTTCTCGCAGATACCGGAGACGCAGTGGCGACCGTGTGTCGGTGCCACAGACCCCAGCGCGTGGCTGGAAGATGGCCTGCTTGCGAGCATCGGGTGTCTGAGGGAAGGGTCTGGCGGGCGAGCACGGCCTGTACGGGCCTGTGGACTGCCGAGTCTGCTGTTTCCTCCGCTTGTGACCGGGACGAGATGGCGTGAAGAAACGAAACGGACGAGGGGATGTACCAGTGACGGAGCGGCCGGGGACCGCGGTACAGCAACCGTGCGCAAGTACCAGAGGCAGCGTACGCACGGCCGGAAGGGCAGACGTGCAAGGAGACGGGAAGGCGATGCGAAAGGATGATGATGTTGATGGATGTGTGGAGTGGAGTGGAGCGACGCGGTCGCGAAGTTGGCGCGACACGGGCCAGGAGATTGGCTGACTGATCAACGCACGGGCCATGTAATCTCGCTCCTTCCCTCGTTCTTTCTTGACACTTCCACTTCCAAGTTGACATGCAAACATCAGATTTTGAGGACCAGCCCAAGCCATATCAGAATCTATCCCAACCGAATCGAACGCCGTACAAGCATTAGCTCTTCCAAATTCCTCCGCCTGTCCCGCAATGTTGTTGGCTGACCGTCCCTGCCCTCCCCAACGTGGAAACTTGCGTATCGCTCTACCAACCCTTTTCTCTCTACCACTATGATCGCTATCATGTTGGTTTCGACCCAACTGAGAGATCCCAGGATGATACTCATGAAACTCTGGCTCTTCACAAACGCCGTGCCGTTTGTACTCTCCCATCGCTCATCTTCAACCTGCAAACAAGAGAGATACCTGCAACCGTTTCTGCCAAAGTACTCTGCGCATAGCCTTCTTGTTCCTTTGAGTCCCAACCATGAGTCCTCTTTCAGCACTGTCTCACAGAGTTTGACGTCCATCGTCCACGCTTCCAGATGGAGTACCGATGGAACCTCTTCGTAACTGACGTCCTTGAAATACGACCGTTTCTCCACCTCGCTCCACTGAAGAACTCTACCATCATCGAATTCCAACGCGACATGAACCGGCTCCGAGTCTGACCAGCGATCATCGCATGACCAATCCAAGGGACATGTCACACCACCCCTCCAACCCGCCCACGACCAGCTTGGAAAGCCTGGGCGGCGGGAGCTCGCTTTCGTCAGGGACCAGCTCAATCCTCGCACGAATCCGTCCGACGTCAATCTGTCTGTTTTTACGAGCTGTTGTCCTTCCAGGGCGAAAGAGGGGAAAACAGGCACTCCCCAGAGATGATGCAAAGGTGGCTTCATGCTTTCGTACGCTCTCAAAACCCCAGCGAATCCATTCAAGGCGTCAGAGTCGTAAGTCAATTCGCGTCGAGAATATTCGGAAATATGAGCGGCGATATCCCAAAGGTTGTTGCCTATCGCGCCTGTAATTGAGTTGACGTGAAAGGCCTGGTCAACTCCGGTTGGATCAAGGTTTTCCTGTCGAAAAAACCGGAACACTCGTGTCTCCAATCCACGATAAAGTTGAGTCTTTGCACAACAAAACGATGCCCCGCCATCAGTGAATATCAAGGCCCTGCGGGAGAATAGAGCCTCTTGGAATGTCCACGCTCTGGAACACCATCTTGAGCTTGTGGTAAGGCTGTTAACCTCGCCGATATCAACAGAATCGAGAAACCTTAGCAGCAAGACGTCGCTGATGATGTAGCACGGCTTCTTTCTTCGCCGCCGGCTGATTCCTGGAAGCCCGTAGCTTGGACCATCACCAGCGGCCGCCACGATTGTGAGCTCTGAGTGCTGATAGATCAGGTCCATTTGTCTGATCTGGACGTGCTTTCCCGGGTCGTCTTGGTCAATGCAGTACCTGTCGACCCAGAGATAGTCCAGTCCCATTTTCAACGTAACCAGAAGCGCGTCTTCGATGGTCTGTTCAAAGGTTTGTGGCGTCCTTCCTGACTTATCGGAATCTCCATGGTCCACCCCGTCATCACATCCTGCGTGACCCCAGACATAGCTCAGCGCTGCGTATTTCTGCCGACCCGTGTACGCCTCGATCTTTCGAGTTGTACAACTTATCAGCTTTAAATCTTGTCCTTGGGGTGCGCTCGATGCACCGCAAGAGCCTCCGTGATTCTTCGAACAATACACCATCATTCTCCTTAGATTGCCAAGGTCGGCTTCGAGCGGTCCATCCAATGCCGACATTTCGGGAGGTAATTCGTAGCGGACTCTCGACGTACTCCAGGGCCAGATAGTAATATCGACGAAGGCAGAACTGTCCGCTTTCTGCGACGCCGAAAGTAAAGCATAATTGGCATAAGTGTGTTGCTCATTCCCGTTCTTAAGACCAAAGGAAACCCAAGGATTTTTCCCTTCCGCAGCTGATGTTGATATCAGCCGCTGGATGAGCTTGCAACAAGCACAATCTGGATCTTTCCTGACTCGAAAATTGAGAGTAGTTCTGATATCCAGGGTTTGAAGCTTTCTCAAAGAAGCATTGTTTCTGCAGTCTGAACACAGCGACATGGTTTTTGGTGGCAGCTCAATGAGCGGGAGTATGTCGATTGGATACTTGTCCGTTCTCGGCCTCCATGGTGCTTGGATATCGTCGCTCGCCATTAACCTCCGCTGGAGTGAAGCGCAAGAGTATCGGGGCACAGAACGGGGTGCGCATTGGATGTGGGTGACGTTGTTGGCGCAGGAAGATCCGACTGTAGTATCCAACGCTATTGAACGCTGACAGTGTTGGGGTTTCGTTCGCGTGAGCCAATGTCGAGTTCACGCGTGGGCCTGGGTGCTTGGTAGATTCTGTTGTTGTTAAGTACTATCACCACTGCCGCCTGCGCGAAGGTTCCGAAAATAAACACACCTGACGGTACTTAATATGGACGCAAGGCTGAGGCGTAATTCAGGCAGGGGCCAAGACCAGCGCCACCACATGGTAGGATGCTGACTGCATGGAAGAAGCGAGGCCATGACGACCTGATTAGTATCCGCTTGAGTTAGCGTTGACTTGGAAGTTGCGCTAAATATTCCGCATTTTTGCCCCCACACCTCAGCACCCGTATTCTTTCCAGAACACTTGAAAGACTAGAGTCTGAACGGCAGCCCAGCAGGCCTGCCTCATATATGAGGCCACAGGCGGGTTGTTTGGGTTCATTCGCTCGATTAGGCTTAGCTTAGTTTGCTGGCAGGCGGTGATATATACCACCACCTGCGGCACCACCTAATCGATCATCCTTCGCACTCATCAGAGTCATGTATCTCTCCGTCTGTCTTCTGTGGGTAGGAGACGGAAAGAAAGGAACTGAAACTTGCGTTTCGATACTGGTGTTTTGTGACACGCGTCAAACGAGAAAGAAAGCTATGGAACTAATGTCGTGAAGGATTGAAATGGTAGTACTATTGGTATTTTAATTTAAACTACTTCCAATCAGTATTTCGGTTGGTTGAAACGAGTCCAAGCAGTTGTCATTCAATAGGAAATGGACTTTATACCTGCCCATTTGTTGAGTGTCTGCGGGCGAAAAGTGAAGAATTTTGGTAGTACTGGACTTCAAATTGGTGCAAATAGCGGGTTGTATTGCGATGGATCCAAGAAGACATAAGCGCAATCATCGAGGACGCACCCTTAAGGATCGTAGGCGAGTTTTGCTATATTACCTCCACCATGGCCAATTCCAGCTGTGAAGATACCACGGCAATATATCTTTTCGTTCCCAACTCCTGGCTGTGCGGAGCGAACTTGGAACAAAAGGCGGCTCAGAAACTTGTGACAGATGGTGTAACACGCCCAAACTACGACTCTGATCAATTGCGAGTCGAGGAGGCTGTCATTGTCGACAACTTACTTCGATGGAGGATGGTGCATATGTTCGGTCTGATGTGGTGGTCTCATGCCAGAGAACACGGGAGGAAGACCGATGGAATCATACTCCCACGTGCAGTTGGAACACGCTGCTGCACCGCAGGTTATACACACTCCGTATATTTCTGCATCTGTCGGGCCGTAGCCGCACTGGCAACAGTAGAAATATCTTGGCATGTTGAGATGATATTGACTCTCGTTTGCACCACCTCTGGAAAAGCGTAAGTGGTCATGTTGATGCCCAGTAAAAGAGGCTGAATACCTATGGGAAAAGGTTGATAATTGGGAGCCTTGCGCTGCGCTGCTCTCGTGCTTTAGTAGGCGACCACTGGGGCGCGTGTAAGATAAGCGTGAAAGTTGATTGACCGGGGTCTGTGTCTGCCTTGCAGTGGTTGCAGGTGTGCTGTCTATATACATTGTCTGGGGCGAGGCTGCGGACAAATCATGTTCGAGAACGTGTCGGTTGGCGCCGTGTCACGGACGATGGTTGGCCGGTTTTCCTTCGCAACATGTTTGTTCGCACTTGCGCATAAATAATGCATTGCGAAGACACAGCCCCGCAGATATTCTCACCTGCTCGGCTATCTGCGCTAACCCTCATTATTAAGACCCCGCCATCAGCCCACTCGGCTGACGCGATGCGACGAGTCCAGCGCTAGCCACAGCTTTCTTTGAGCACAACCATGCTACCAAGCGCCCAGGGCCTCTTGGCCCTCCCCAACCGCGTTGTTTTCCCGCCCTCGCCGCCCTCGGACTCTGAGCCACCAACGTCCCCGGTCCACAACAGACAGCGAGAAGAACTACTGCTGCATCACGGCTCTTCCGAAAATGGCGCCACACGTCCAACACGTGATGCACCAAGGCAACGACCAATGTTATGTCCCTACTTCCTCAAGAACCCTCATCTGGTTCCAGAACATTCACCCTGCAGACTGAAGAGTTTTGAGAACGTGCAGGCATTAAGGTATGTCGTCAAGACTCGTTAAGGTTGCCGATGCTTTCTTATATCGAGCACAGAGAACACATCGAGTATGACCACAACATACAACTACAGTCTGAACTTTTGGGGGAGACCGAGCTGGAGAAGTTTCAGCACATCTGGATGCAGATCTTCACCAAACATCGAGGAAGCATTCCCCACCCATGTAGGTAGAATTCAAGAAGGAACGAATGGTGGTATCGTCGGAAGAGCTTGAAATCCTAATATGCCACAGGCCTTTGCGACCGAGAGTTCCTCAGAAAGCAGCAGAACTTCAGGGTCATGGAAATGCACGAAGCATACATTCTGCTCCAGCTTGGCGGCCAGCCAGCCGTGGCGGCGACCTTGAAACGGATATTCGATGACTTTCGGGACAGGTTCAGTCCGAACAGGTTCGGGTACTTCTTTCTACCCGAGTCAATTCATTCTCTACCGAACACCTGCAGTGTCTCGGCATCAACTGAAGGTGGGCCGGATGAGTCTGATCCGAACATGGAGACGAAGTCAACGTCTACAACGCTTGGTAGCCAGACGATCGAAACGCTCGATGCCCTTTCCGACGTGTCCGAAAGTAGTGGGTCATTTCAAACACCATCTGATCCCGCTGAGTCGTTTTTAGTTTCCACAACCGCCAAAGTCGTTGACAAAGTCATGGAAGAGTTTGAGGCAAGCGCTGAGAGAGATGTCTGGGGCTCTTCGGAAGACGACGAAAGTGAATACAGCACAGATGACAGTTCAACAACCGACGGTAATCAAGACGAGGCTATCGATGCGGGTGAAGGAACGAGCCAATCAACAAATGGCCCAAGCCAATCATCGAATGGCCCAAGCCGTTTGAATACACCACGGTCCGCTGCCGAGTCTTCGAATACAGGTGGGAATAGAAAACGGAAGTCTACCGGATCAGGCTCTCAAAAAAACAATGACGGGGGTGGAGGGAAGCGCAGGAGGTCTGTCTCTCCGGACGACAGTGAGACCACTTCGAACGAGAAGAGATTCAGTTGCCCATATTACAAAAGGGATCCTGTAAGACGAAGGGACGAAGTCAGCTGTTCCAAACCTCCCGGCTTCAAGACCGTCAACCGCGTCAAGTGAGTTTAAAAAGCGTGGGAGGAACGATATTGTTGGAGTGAAGTAGGCTGATTCGCGGCCCACAGAGAACACATCTACAGGGTTCATGGCCCACGCAACGAATGTCCAAGATGTCGCGGGGAGTTCAAGAATCCGGATATCCTACAAACTCACTTGGCGAGCGAAGATCGCTGCATACTTGTCACAAACGAGGGCAGACCTGAGAAAGAATCGATCAACCACGAGAAGGAGAGTAAGTTGAAATCAAAAAGAGATTTGAGAGGTGTCGCACCGAAAGAACAGTGGAGAAAGGTGTATCGAGTTGTCTTCGACCTCCCCGAGGACTGTGAAACACCGGATCCATGTGAGCCCCTCCCCCGATTGCGGTTTAATGTGCACAACCGACTGATCAGTCGTTCTCTATTTTTGATAGACTATGATGAAAAATCAACATGGTATCTTCAGAAGTACAACAGCTTCCGCGATCGGCGTCTGCCACAGCTTGTCCGGGAGGAACTCGAACGCCAAGGGCGATTACACTTGTCAGAAATCTTCGCGTCTGTGATGCGCACGTGTCATGATCGGGTGTTCTCCGAGTTCCAGGAAAATCAGACCTCGGGGGCATTGCAGGGCGAAGACGCGTCGAACGAAACAATTCAAAGAGAACAAAGTAGCGCCAACGCTGTCGTGCAACAACAGCCGAATGATCAGCATACGGCCCCCCAGGAGCAATGGGTTGACGAGGTCGCGCACATGCACGATAATGGACCCGAATCTCAGTTACTGGGCAGTGAGGAATGGCCGAACGTTGACGAATTCGATTCCTATCTGGTCAACTTAGGGGCATCTTCAGGGTTTCCTCCTCAAGGTGATTGGGCGTGATGATTTACATTGGAGTTCAGAATGAGGGCGGCTGAGAATTGGAAGATTCCGTACATGACCACCAATGTTTGTGGCACAAAAGTTATCCATTACAAAATACGGGAGGTTGCCGCATTAGATTGGGAAAAGGTGGACTGGCCAGTCGATCCCGTTTATCTGGGGTTTTCCAGTACAACGGGTGTGCAAAATAGCGGCAAGATGTTTAGAATGTGCCGATTCTCATCCTCCTGTTACCGGGCCTCCAATACGCGACTAGTGGGAAAATCCGTCGCAACTTCTCCGGCGTGGACAACGATGACGGGGTATTCCCTGTCATTCAAGATTATCAAGTGTAGGTGGAAAATCAACATGGCCAAGGGAAACCCCATTTCGAGATCACGGAGGACGACCAAAGTCCGGATACGAGTGACTATCAAAAGACTACTTCCTTTCAAAAGGATAGTGGACGGGACTAGCAGCAGAACATATAATGCAAAATCGGTCGGATGTATATCAGAACTAATAGAACCAGAGACAGCCATCTTGTTTAGCAAGCCGAAAATGTTGTCAGGTCAGTTAGCAGTAGCTAAGATCCAGTGCGAGGGAGCCTTTCCGCAAACTTGCATGGTTATCTTGCCGGCCACGACTTCCCTTGAAATCCCGAGATACTATCGTGTCGGCATCATCTCCGGATATGTCTTCTGCCGGCCATTGTAAGGTACCGTACACAATGCAAGCCGCGTCGTCTACTCGGGTAGCAGTCGCCACTTGGAAGCACGCGAGTATTGGAAGGCCTGACGAACTGCCGGATGGAGTAAGGCTTCAGTGTTGTGGTCAACAATAATAGCAACAGCGGTGGTTAGGGTTTCGGCCCCCAAGGTATGACGGGCCGGTTGTGCAACCATTCTCGAACAAGACAAGCGCAGGATCGGAGGGGGTTGCCACTCCCGGCTCGACACCCGCACCCGATCCTCCGTCCTTCCCCGACAATCGAAAACGAACGTCAGGCCGGGAGCCAGAGTCATATCGCGGCGCGCGTGCATGCCCGCCTCGGGTCCCCAGCACACAGTCCATCTCCAGCTCAAAGTCGAGACTCGCCGCCTGCACGAGACGCACTTCTGGCCCAACCTCGAAGCCAAGGCTGCACAACTCGGAGCATCCCGATCCGGCGGCGGCATCTGCGGCATCTGCGGCACAGGCGCGCGCGGCAGCTCGCAAGCAGCATAGCTCTGCGCGGACGCCAGCCTACCAGCGGGGCGCAGCAAGAAGCAGCCAGTTGCGTCATGGGCCAGGCCACCACCGAGAGATAACTGCCATCGAAGCGTTTTCCTAAAATGTATAGTCGGCGCCCGCATCGGAACTCGCACCACGGCTGCCGCGAGTGCAAGGAGAAGAGAGTCAAGGTAATGTCCGTCCGTCCCATTTCGTGCCACTGTCCGCTCCCGCGAACGCCTGGTCTGAGCGCCGAGACAATTGGACCGCTGCCGTGCTCCGTTTCCTGACTGCTAACTTTTGTTTATTGTTTGCGCGCCAACAGTGCGACGAGACGCAGCCACGCTGTCTGCGCTGCAAGTCCAAAGGCCGCAAATGCACCTACACACACCTGCTGTCCGAGTACAACCCATTCGACCCGCACCAGCAGACGCCCCGTAGACAGCCGCACCATGCCGCAACAACCCCAATCCTCACGTCGTCGCAGCAACAGCCCCTCATATGCCGCGCAAACAGAATATACGCGCCCGGCAGCAGCACCGGCGCCATCCTCTCGCCCTTCGATGCCGCCCTGCTCGAGGAGGGCGGCGCCGTCTTCCACCATTACGTGCACGTCGTGAAGGTCATCGACCCGGCGCACCATGCCTCGGAGCAGATGTGGCGCTGGGAGAAGGCCATCCGCGCCTTCGCCCCGTCCCACGACTTCCTCTACTACGCCGTGCTTGCCTTCGCCTCGTTGCACCGCTCCGTGCTGTACCGGCGCTCCATCAACAAGAATACCCCTTCGGCCGGCGATGCGGTGGCGCGCCAGCAGAGCGACCATCTGGTCGCCATCGCGTCCGCGTACCAGAGCCGCGCGCTGGCCGCCTTCGCGCCCGCCGTGGCGAGCCTGCAGCACGCCGCACAGAAGGGGACAAATGAGGGGATGGGAGTTCGTAATAGTAGGAATGATGGCGGCGGCGGTGGCGGCGGCCAGAACGCCAGCCTCACGGACGCGGTGTTGACATGCTCGTCCATCATCCTCGCCTCGTCGTTCTCCTTCCCGCCCGCGCCGGGCGAGGATGTGATCGACCAGGCGCGGCAGGTGCTCCAGCTCTTCCTCGGGACCTTCGCCGTGTACGACCGCGCGTGGGAAATGGACAAAAAGGACAGAGACGAGAGCGAACGAGAAAACCGAGGCCGCTACCCTGCTCCTTCCTCCTCCTCCTCCTCCAACAGCGACATCGGCTCCTACGTCCTCGAACGCATGCGCGCCGGCGAGGAGCTCGGCGACGGCCTGCCCGCGCCCGAGGCCGAAGCGTCGCTCGACCGCGTCGTCGACGCCGTGCTGCTGCGCGCCGCGACCACCACCACAACCTTTCCCCCCTCCTCCTCCTCCCAGTCCTCCTCCCCAACCTTCCTCGCCATGCTCAACCCCACCCTCCTGTACCACACCTCCACCCCAACCCCAACCCCCTCCCCCATCTCCCTGATCCCCCAACCACCCCCACCCCCACCCGCACCAGCCAACAACAACACCGATCCCCTATCAACATTCCTCCCCCCCCTCACCGCCCTCCGCACCCTCTTCCGCCGGCTGGCCGCGCGCCCCCGCCTGCACACCATCGCGCTGCGCTGGCCCGCGCACCTGCCCGCCGCTTTCATGCACACGGCGCTCGCCCGGCGCGACCCGCTGGCATTGGTCGTCCTGGCGCACTGGGCGCGCTGCCTCGCCGGGTTCCGCGGGCTGTGGTGGGTAAGCCGGTGGGGGGTGCGCGTGGTGCGGGCGGTGGTGGGGGAGGTGTTGGGGGGATCGAAATCAAAAACAACACAGCGAGTGGGGGAAGGCGGTGGAGGGGGGGCGGGAGCGGGGAGGGGACGAACTGTGGGTGGAGCGGAGGCCAGGGCGGCGGAGGCGGATGTCTGGCGGGCGTGCTTGGAGTGGCCGGTGCGGGGACTTGGCGGCGGCGGTGCAGAGGGGGAGGAGAGGGAGGAGGTGGAGGGGGAGGAGGAGGGAGAAGCCGCTTGGCGTTGTCATCGGTGATCGGGAGACGACGCACAGCACGGAGACGATGGAGCCACGCCGCCGCCGTGCCGCCGCCGTGCCGCCCCCCCCCCCCCCCGTTGCGAGGATGATCGGACGACGGGGAGAGAGAGGAAGGGCGGGCAGGGCAGGGCAGGCAAACGCTTATGCCCTGCCCCTCGGGCCCCGCGACCGGGAGCGAAGTGTGGGTGTGTGCGTGGTGTGTGTGTGGTGGTGTGTGCGGCGCAGGGCAGGGCAGGGCGGGGCGAACAGGAGAAGGAGGATTTGCCTCGCTGATGAGCTGATGTGCCGCGATCAGGACGGGAACGAGAAAGGACGCGCTTGTGGCCGTGCATGAAGAGTTGGTTGCGTTGGGGCTGCCTGTCTGGCTGTCTGGCCCCATCGTCCGCAGTCCAGCCGGCCCCCCCGACAAGGAAATCGTACATATGTGACAGGTCTCATAACAGACGCCGCAGCAAGGTGGATGCGTCGACTGCTCCTCCCGGATCGTGCGGATGTCGTTGGCCGCCCCTCTCTTCCTCCCCTGGAGTGCGCCCTAGTGACGCGGCCACGCCTGTTTCGTTATTGCCATGGAAGGCGGTGGGTATAGGCAGAGGCGAGGGGTGGAGAGGGAATGGTAGAGAGACGGCAGAGAGTTGAGGTGTGTGATGGAGCCGACGAGATCGGTTGGCCTGCACCGCCCCGCGGGTGATGAGCTCGATGCCCCCGTCTAGTTACTCTTCGTCGGTCCTCCGTTCCCCCTCTTGGCCCCCTTCCCCGCGCTTAGCCCCCGACGTTGCCGCTCTGGGCTCGTCTCGCTGATACGACGCGAACCGAAAGTGGACCGGGTCACGTGCAGGAAGCGGCACGGTGTGTGCTGGGGCTGCAGCCCTGTTTCCGTTTTCGGTTACTTGTTCTCTGTGACGTGCAAGTAGCCACTGGCACGGTGTATATTATTCAAACAATCAACAGCTCACCTTTCCCAGTCGGGCCCAGCACAGCTCTTCACTTCTTCTCCTGCATAGTCCCAGGCAGGTGGTGAAGTCACTGACGTGGAACGCTCGTTTGCGCTGGTCAAGTGGGTCTCATGCTTGCACAAGCTTTGCACAAAGTGGCGGGAACAGGCAAGGTGGAGTGATTTGGCTCTGGGTTTTTAGACGACGACAGCATGGAGCAGCCGTTCCCATGTCGGATGCCATGCTCATCACCGTCCGTGAGTGCCAAGGGTGCTTGCGGCAGGGCAGCGGCAGGGGGAGTGGGTAATCGCCGCGGGCAGGGTTGGCGAGGATCATCAGCTGCTCTCTGGCTTCTGCTTCCAGATCGGCAAAACCGGGTCCCGGGCCCTGCAGCGCTCGCAACGACAGGTGGAGAGCATATTGGTGACGACGGCAAAAGCTGTTATGGCACAGCACGCCGGACGTGCTTTTTCAGTGGAGAGGCCCCCGAGACGAGGCTAGCCAGTCGCCATTGGCCTGCTTAAGTCATCGCTTCTTGCAACAGGCACGAAAAAGCAAGCACGGAAAAACAAAAAAGAGGGCAGGAGGGCAAGGGAAAGAAAAAGGGAAACGGCGCATGATGGTCCCGCCGAAAGATCCACGAACCACCGAATCTGTAATGCACCCGCATCTTGCAGCATGATCACACGCTTATTCTCCTTTCGCCATTTGCCGTCTGTTGGCGTCGACGGGGCCCAGACAAAGTTTAGCTGCTGCCGTGTCACACAGCCTGCGACGACGACGAGACGCGTTTTTCCTGGGCGGCGCCCCCTGGAGCATGTCCCCTTCATCTGCCGTGCCACCGCCAGCGGCCCGTTTAGCCGTCCGCCGCCCCAAATGCTGTTGTTCGCCTTCACCCACTCTGCGTTTTGGATCCGTGCTCGAGGCCGACTATTTCAGATGTGGGTCTTTGCTGATTGTTTCCGCCGAGTTCTCGACTCTCGCCCGCCCGCTTTTGTTCCCCAGACACGTTGCTCCATGTATGTACGTATGGCCTGAGGTTTTGTTGTACGATGATGCTGCCCAATGCTGATTCTCTCAATACGGCCCGGTGCAAGCTGAAACGGGTGCCAACGAACACTGCGTCTGTATCTTGCCTCCGCCCCCTCCCCACTGCGCATCTTCACACCGTCGAGAAGCGCAGACAGCACAGCGCGGCTAGGGCTAAAGATAGCACGGGCTGGCCAAAGTCGACCTGGTACAACAAGCCCGCTTTGTTGCCTCCTTCCTGCAAGGCAATTGCACAAAGTGCCGGATATGCCCAAAGATCAGCGCCGACAGCGTCCTGTCCACGACGGAATGAGCTGTCGTTCCAACGGCAAGGAGGAAAAGTCCGAGGAAGCACACGTTCGAAAGACGACGTGACCATTCATATGGCGCTAGAGGATTCCGCCGCCGCCGCCCAGCGACCATCCGAGGCGAAGCGAGTGGTGGAGGCGAAACGCTGCAGATCGATCGCAGGTTCGCAGCTCCCATCGCCCCCAGGGTCTGATCCACCAGTTGCTTTGCAGCACGCAAGCACGCACGCACATACGCACGCACTCCACGTACCATGGCAGCGGCCGCACGGACGGACGGACGGATGGACGGGAGACAAGCCATGGGGTCGTCAGCCAACAGCCCCGACGAAGGTAGAGCCGGCGCGCCATAGGTACACACTCGCCCGACCATCTTCTGACATGAGAGAGGCCCGGCTGTCATCATCCCGTCGTGGCGTGTGTGTCACCTCGTGATTTGAGGGGATCAGAAGCAAAGGGGCCAAACGAACTTGGCCGGATCCCGGGCGTTGGGTGTTGGGGGCCAGGCCGGGGCAATAATACACGGTCGTCTTTGTCCGGCGGCCGCAGAAAAGAGAGAGATCCCCGGCGGTCTGGCCTGGGTCGAGACGATTCGACATGTGCAAGCGCGGCGCGTGGGAAACAATCACCTACAGATGGGTTGCAGTCGCGTGCGCGTCATTATTGCCCGTCTGGGAGAACCCCCCTCATTTCCCGGTCGTCGGCAGACGCGGCAGATCCGCCCGCCCAGCAGCTCGATGATGGCTGGGACGGACATGTGTGTGTGTGAGTGTGTGTGCGCGAGTCATCCAGCCTGTTGCCGAATCGAAGGGTCTTCATGCAGATCTTCAAACGGCCTCTCTTTTCGACCCTCCCACGAGGGCGATCTGGTGCGATCGAGATGCCGGGTGGGACGCTGCATGGGTCGTTGGCGGAGGTCCACATGCCGATACGGAAGTGGCTGAGCTAGCGGCGGCTTGCCGTGAATGGGATGCCCGGGTGTTTGAGAGTGTACAAAGCGATATTGGCTGGCAAAGGTTGGCTTTGCAACAGAGCCATCGGGACGAGGGGTCCACTTAATGCGTGGAGATATCCTGCTTCTCGTATCTCCGATCCCATCTGCGCGACTTGGTTCGCTGGCAACCCCTGCAATACATCAGAATCTCTGACGCATCTCTTGGCGCCTCTGCTAATCTGACTTTGCCAAGCTTTCGGCTGGACCACGCACGTATACGAGATCACGTAGGCAGGCTGTGGCAAGGCTGGATGCGATGCTCGGGGGGCCAGCACTGTTAATTTGCCGAATGCACACTGTGTTCTCTCTCGTACACCACCCATCACTCTTCACCTTGTCATAATGAACTATGTTATATTATCCCCCATTAACGCCCAGTGATGGCTGGATGAATGAACGCTGCCCGATCCAGCGCACCCCAGTCCTCGATGATCCTAAAGTCGCCTAGATCGCACCTACCACCACAAGCTACCCACCATCGACCGACCAACGGCCCCGGGAACAGGTACATGTCTTACCAATAGAACGGCACGATCCGGCCGCGGAGATGCAGTCTCTGGAGCATCCCATGCACATGCCAACCATCTCCCCCTCTCCCCTCCCCATTCCCTATCCTCGACACCGCTCCGAGCCGTAGTCCTCCCGCAACTCCACCCTCATTTCCAGACGCAGCCTCGCTCCGGACGGCAATCGAGCATCCGAGATCTGAACGTTCCCCAGTGAAGCAAAGCGAAGCGTCCAGTCCAGTCCAGTCCCAGCGAAGCAAAACCCCGTCCCAAATCCCCAGCGAACCGTCCGCGCGGACCCTGTCCACCAGCGCCACCATCACCCACCCACCATCGCACACTCCTACACTACCCACCCGTCATCCACACCGTCCCGCCCCGCGCGCATATCCGCCTCCGACGCGCGCCGCCGCCGCCAGCCGCCAGCCGCCATCACTGCTGCTTTCCCGCCCCTCGTATCTCGTATCCGCACACATGCGGGTTATACTTCCCCCAACACCAAGGGTCCATCGGGATAATAAAACAGGGCGCCGGGACAACCTAGTGTATGAAGGAAGGGGACGGGAAACAATTGGAGGGATAAATGGTCCGAGGAGCGTTAGCTACGTACCAGCGCAGCGCGCGCGCCGCATACACCCACCCTTCATTATCGCGCAACGGAAACTCCCGTAAAGGCAAGGATCGTGGCCTAGCCCGGCGTTTATTATGCTTTTCAACGTATGCACGTATCCGCAGCAGGGGAGGGGAGGGGCGGAAGAGGGATGGTATGGATGGGTACTCCGGCAGGTCGAACCGGCGCGGGGAGAGGGAGGGACCGCAACCGCACCGGAACCGCACCGCGTACCGCACCGGAGAAGCTGGTCCGGGAAAGTGATCATGGGCGGGCAAGGTAGGCATGTTGGATCGAGACTACTGCTGTTGCTCGGGGGTTAGGTGTGCGTGAAGGCGTTGCGTATGTGCGGGTGCCCTTTTCTCTCCCACACGCCTTCTTCTGGTTGGGGAGGGGTTTGACGTGCGACTGACTGGGGGGCGGTGAGCCACGTCAAGGCTGTTGTCCGACTGGATACGGGGTTTTCTTTCCCCCCCTTTTTTTTTCGTGGCTTTATGCATCAGAGACTCTGTACTCAATGATCAGCACCGGCATGATGGTCTGGTCAACAAGCGGCTATCAGCTCTTTATCTCCGGAACAGGCATCCTGCGCGAACGGCTTCGTCGCGGTGTTGTTTGACGTTCTTCCCTTTTCAAGCTATCAGTGACTGATCGGAGCTAGCGCGGAAGGACGACGGCGGTCCAATGCCGGGGATGCTATCATCCAAGCTCTCAGAAGAGGATCTGCGGCAGGGGAAGGGAGGGGGAGAGAGAGAGAGAGATCGGGGAGTCGGATCGGAGAGCGGAGCCATTGCCGCCGGCGGTGGTGGTTGCTGCGCGCGTGGCACGTGTCTACGCACGCTTTTTCCCTCGTCGGCGAACGGCGGCCGCGGCTCCTTCCCGCTTAATCATTCCAGGCGAAAAAAAGGCGGGTTAGTACAAGATGCAAAGGGCGGTCCGTGTCCGTGTGTCGGTGGGGGGCGCGCGCGCGCGCGCGCGCACTCGCGTGCATGCATGAGAGAAATGGGGCGAGATCGATCCTCCGCCTCACTCCATCGTCGTCAACCGGAGACCAGGCCAGCGGAGGGCTTTTCATGCGAGTGGGGCCACGCGACGAGATCAAAGCAGGGCACATACGCACGTACCTCCGGCTCCGGCTTAACTGGGGGCGGGACGGTGGGAGCGATCGGTGAAGGGGGAGGCTCCTGTGGCGTATCGAGGTCCGATCTTGCACGCAAGGTCGTCATGCGATTGGAAGGTGTTGGGGCAGTGGGCGGAGATGGAATGAGAGCTGTCTCCTACATGAGTTGGTTGCGGTGGCAAATGGGTGCTCCAGGCGGCAGTGGATGCACAAGGCGGTTCGATTTTTTCGTGGATGCAAAGATTTGACTTGATGGCCTGGGAATGAGCTATCTTAGCTAGGCCGCTCTTGGTAGCTTGATGCAGTAGCCGGTTGCACCATCACTTGTTGCAGGAAAATCGAAGCAAAGCGGCAAATACTTGGAACTCAGCAATAGTCAAACAATCACTTCACTGCATCGCGGCCAACGAGGCTCAACAACCCTGCCAAGATGCAGCGTCCCGTCCTAACAAGCGCATATCCCGGGCTTTATCGACCCACCCAGGGGATCAGGCACCTGCTGGATTGGATCTACTCCACGGGGCGTTGCCGCAACATGCATTGATGACACTGGTCTTGTTTGTGTAACGCCAGATCCCTCCCTCTTCCCTCGAGGCTGTGGCCAATGACCATGACCGAAGCGCTTGCAGGAGAGCCTAGAACCTGAGTGTAGAGGTCGTGGATCGTTGATTGACTTCGTAGCACATAGACATTGGCCGGGAGTCGATGGATGATGGCCCACTTCCGTCTCAGAGTACACTCCTTCCGCGACACGTCTTGTCTCTTCGAGCCCTATCTCGTATGCATGTGCGGCTGCATACGGTGAGCCTCTCTCCCACGGGAGGCGTTTAATCCATGAGCTGTCTCGCTGGTTCTATCAATCCTACAAGCAAGGGCGGCTTCGTATCAGATGGACCGCCAGGATTTGGAAGTCTTCCCAACAGCATGGAAACGTGCTGTCATTTTACCTAATTCTCATCACGCTTGGATAATCGTTTCCCTCGGTGCGTGTGTTGTGCGAGTAAGCGCTGATCCGGACTTCTGACCGGCAGCCCCGAAACCGCCGGGAACGCCAAGCCAGCAGCCTGACTGTCAGCCAGCCTTACTGCGAAACTGACACTGAGACATCCGCCACTGAAACAAAACACTGCTAGTCTGGCATATGCTGAGTGTGGAATCGGAACGACTGCCAATGGCAGAAGAAAAGAAAAAACAAAGCCAAAGTAAGGGCCATCATGGTCGAGTCCACCGCGCCATGCGTACCATTGGATCGCCCCCTTCCCTACTGAAGAAACCGAACAACAGGTTACGAGCCCACTATCAGCAAGCTTTGCCTCCGTTATAGCTCTTCCTGCCCAATGTCTCATCCACCGAGACAACGGCCACGTTGATGCCCACCATCACCGCACCGAATCCCGCCGGCACGAAGACCCGTCACCGCCTCATCCCTACCATGGTCCCTCCACCGCAGAATCGACGGACACTCTTGAGACGAAGCAGAAGCACATGTTTCGAGCCGGCAAGGGGAAGGGGGGGCAAAACAAGCACTCGCACGACTCATGCTCGCACAACGCATATCCTCCACGGCAGTCTTACCGCCAAACCGCCTGACCGCCAGAGCGCCAGAACGCCAGAGCTGCGGCTGGGGGAAGCAGGCGTGGATACTCCAGAAAAAGAACAGAATACAGTAGTAGTAGTAGGGGACGAGTTGTTCAGGAGCAGCAACGCTTGATCCCGTCTCCACGGCCAACTTTGTGGGTCTCGCAAAGCATGCAGAAGCCACAAAAGGTTCCCAGCGCCCTGGGACGAGCAGGAACAAGAAGCGCAGCAGAGACGCGGGAGCGCGGAAGCGGGCACGCCTGCCGCCCGGTCACCAAGGCTTATTCTCACCGGCGGCAAGAGGGATGTGGGGGGGGGGGGGGGGGGGGGGGGGGGCACACACGCACACACATCGATCACCCAGGAAAGGAAAAGAGTAAACAAAGAGCGCACCACGCAACAACAAACGCCTGCAGAAAAGGGCTCACACACCAACAGACCCAGATGGCAGCAGCGGTGGCGGCGGCGGCGGTGGTGGAGGCGGAGGCGGTGGCGGCGTCGTCCCGCATCACAGTCGAGCCCTTACCCTACCTCCCCCTACATCATCCGTCAGCCCAACAACAAGCAGCGCAGGCAAGGCCCGCCCGGGGCAGGGCCCCCCCCTCCCCCTCCCTTCCCTTCCCCATCTTTTTCCTGATCGGTCTGGCATGCAGAAAAGCCGAGTCAGCGGACTGCATGACTAGGCAGGTGCGGGTGGAAGAGCGGGATACCAGACGGCCGGGTCCGGAACAACACCCATCACACACAACGCACGCACGCACGCACGCACGCCCGACGTCGGGGGAAAAAAAGACGTAAGGTCTGAAAAAGGGGACCGCGCCCTCGGGAGGTGTTCTTTTCCGTCGTCCGGTGCATCAGTCCTGACCCACACTTACTACTATCTGACTCCCACTCACCACTCCCACTCGTCTCAACATCGGCTACCCGGCTGTTGCATGTGGGGAACGTCGGTCGGTCGGTCTCGTCGTAGCATTCTCAATGTCGTACGTACGTACGTCAGATCGAACCGAAAGTGAGGCGCCCATAGTAGGTAGTAGGGTGCGGTGCCCCTTTGCTTATTGATCAGGCGTCGAAAGTGGGTCGAGTCGGGTCGATACATAGGTGGGATTCTGGGCTGCTGCGTCGTGTGTGCGTGCTGTGTATACTACTGTATGGATATTATGTGGGAACACCTGGCTGGCAGCTGTTGTGTTGTGTCGGAAGCGGGCGCTCGGCGACCAACAAGGCAGCCAGCACCCGATCGCGCTGTATGTATGTAACCATAGGAATGGAAGGGGGGGGAGGGAAAGCTGTGAAAGTGGTAAAGTTCCGTACGCCCGTTTTCACGCAATTCTACTCGTTACCGACGCTGTGGTTAGCCAACCTCCCCCCTCCCTCTTCGAACGCTGAATGGCAGTTGCAGCTCAAAGTCAAGCAAACTCAGGTGCAGGGGGAAAAAAGTCCCCACTGTGGACGGGTGATGATAATGATGATGACGATGGTGATGGCGCGGGAGTCTGGAAGCCCAAGGACGGGGGACACGAAAGTTTCGGCCAAGAGTGAGCTGATTTGTTGCCCGAGATTGGCGGGCCGGGGATGCGGGAAGAGAGGGCGGGACCCTCTCAAGTGGACACGAAGGAAGCACAGAACAATTCCCGTTTGGCACCGCCGCAGCGGTTCCCCACGCACAGATGTTCATTTTTATCAGTAAGGCTGGAGCGGACCGATCCCGCGAAACGCAGGCCGGCCAAAGGTAAAAATAAAGCCAAGACAAACCCGTTCGACACACACACAACAGCGACGAGTCGAAAGTGAAGCCACGGCAGCTTGCAGCGTCCGCCACAGGAAAATCTCTTTTCTGTGATACGGGTTCCATTTTCCTTCTCCCATGTTGCCAGTCTAACGATGCAAAGTGTGCCACTGCCACTCATCGGGGGATTCGTTCAAGTATGTAGACATGCCGAAACCCAACCCTTGATCCTTCCTGAAAGAAGTCCTGTCATCGGTTGCTGGAAGGGATATCGCAGAAAGGAGGTCGTGCTGATAACAATGATGATGACGACGACGATGACAAATGATATGCTGGTGGCCAGTTCTCTTGCCCGTACCCCGGCGCCCCCGATCCCAAGCGAGTCCCTGGGGCTGGTGTGCTGAAACAGAAAGCGAGTGCCCCGATGCCTATGAACATTTTTGTGCAGAAGCCAGAAGCCTGCAGGATATCCCCAAGCCTCTTTTGATCCCCCCCAGAACCCATCCCAGTTGTCCAGAACGGTGCAAATCCCAATTACAACGCCCGAGCGACGGCAATACGCGGGGCCAAACCAATGGGCAGCGGGAAGACGGGGAAGCTGAAACGGTGCAAGGAGAAAAGTGCTAAAACAGAACAGAAACCCAACAAACGCCGTTTCCCAGTAGTAGATCGTAGCAAGAAGGCAATCCCAATCCCGATGCATGTGACGCTGTCGTCGTCTTCAATCTCTTCTCGACCGCCCTCTCTCCGCTTCTTAAACTTGATTAAAACGAACGGCGACGCGTTACCCGGTGCTGTGGGCGGGCGCGGTGGCGGCGGCCGCGGCGGCCGCTTCCCTCTCCTTGGCCTGGGCTTCCTTTTCCTCGGCCAGGAAGTCGGCCCAGTCCTTCCAGACGACCCACTCGGCACTGTCCGGGTTGAGGGTGCGGAGCATGGCGTCAATCTTCTCGGGATCTTCGTTCCAGCTGAAGACGGCGGCCGAGTTGGCCGAGTCGGTCGAGTTGGTGGTGCTGCCGGCGGTGCTGCTGCTGGCGGGCTCCTCGGCAACGCTCCCGCGGCTGGCCGGCGAGCAGGCGCTCGACGACGACGGCGGCGTCTCGGCGGCCGACGACACGGCGTAGTTGGGGTGGTGGTGGTGGTGGTGGTGGTGGTGGTAGTGGTGCTGGGGGCAGGCGCTGGCCCCTCCGCCGCCGCCGCCGCCGCCGTCGTCGGGCGACAGGATGCTGGAGATGGACATGTTGTGCATGCGGCGCGGGGCCTGCTGGCTCTGGGTTGCGGGCGACGACACGGACGGCGAGGGCGAGCAGACGTGGTCGGCCTGCGGCGAGGCGGCGGGCGTGGGCAGGCCGGTGGTTGGTGTTGATGTTTGCGAGGAGGCGGCCATCGGCTGAGAGTGGTCCGAGGGGTGGTAGTAGGGGTATTGGTGGTGGTGGGTATGGGCAGACATGACGCAGGCACGCGACTCGATCGGGCTCGCGAGGGACTCGGGGGGCTTGGGGGTCGGGGCTGGGGCTTGGTGCAAGATGTAGTAGGGACGGGCAGCTGGGGAGGGGAGCGGTAGGACAGAATGGCTAGATATACTTTGTCCTTGCATCTGGCGCAGCAGGCGCGCTCGCGCAGCTTGGGGATGCGCAGCAGGCAGGCACTTTGCGAGCACACCACGCCGTGCGACCAGCTCCGTTGCGCGCACTGAGCGGTAGGCCGCTGGATGCAGATTTATTCTACAGCAAACTTACCCACCGCGCCCGCGCTGGGGCCCTGACTCGCGGCCGGGGCCAGGGCACTGCCTCGCTTTCTGAGGCGGGCAGCGCCCTTGCGTGCGGCCGGGGGGCGTGAACCTTCTTTTCCCCAGCACCGCACTGGCACCGCGCACCACGACAGCACCCGGCCCAGCAGCAGACCGCCTGGCCTCGGCACTTGCGCCTGCGCCAGCGCCTGCAGTCGCGCGCTCGGGGAAAAGCGCTGGCGCAGATTCCGCCATCACGCCCGGGCCGCAGCACGGAGGCAAACCGCTGCACGCTTACATCAAGAGCCCACCCGCCGTTGCTTTTTCGGCGCCCACGCGCATGCCCGCTGCCAGAGCGCCCCATAGGCGGGGCTCCACCGCGCGCGCGACCGGATCGTGCCCGCCTAGTGTGCAGAATCGGCTGTGAAGAAGCCGCAGACCGCGCTGGGTGCCGGCTGCGAGGCCGTCGCGAGACGATCGACGGCAGCGATAGCTGACATGCAGCGAGTGGGTGTGATGCTCTCGGGTGACAGGCCGCTGCCGCCGCCGCGCCGCGCAGGGGGCCGGGATGGCGACAAAGCCCGGCAGCAGCCCCATGCCCCATGCCCGCCAGGCCCATGCGCGGCCTCCATGCCTCCCTGCAGCAGCGGGGAAGCCGCCCCACTGCCGAGATCCGCCTGCCAGAGCGCACAGCGTGCACAACTTCGCTTAGCCCTGGGCTGAGACGGACGCGAAACGCCATGCGCCGACGCCCCCAGCCACGACATGCGTGGCTCCATGCGCGATGCCATGCGGCTGACCCGGCCGCGGCGGAGCGGGAGTCCCCTCCCCCGCCGCGCCCTCCCGCCGGCCTCCCGCCGTGCCACGGGGCGGAGCGCTTCCAGGCCCACCGCGTGCGCACCACCGCCGAAGGATGAGGAGCGCCACGCGCCGCGCCCGCGCCCGGATCCGCGCTCCAGCGCCTCCAGCGCGTGCGGAAACGACGGCCGTATTGGTGGCGGAGCGGACCACTCTGGTGGGATGCAGCGCATGCTCTCTTCAGGGCGCCCCCCGACGGCCGGTCAGGCTGATGATTGTGCCCAAAAAAAGGCAGATGCCGCCGCTAGCCCTGCGAGAAACCGTTGCGCTGGCTGTGGCTTTGCCAGACCGGGCGCCCGTCTGGGCGATCGCCGCGGGAGCCACCCGCCCTCGAGCGGGCCGGAGGTACGTCCGCCGCCCGTCGCTGGCCGCCCCGTCCAGGTCGCTTGTCGCGAGGCGCCCCTGGCGGCGCCGTGTTGCGCTTTTGCCTTGCCAGGTGTTGGCGGGCGCGGTGAGTGGCCGTGGGCGGCGCACGTCAGCGCGGCAGGATCCTCGCTGCAGACGCAAAGCATGCTGGAAAAAGCAATGTGCGAAAAAGACGCACGCCCGCTGCAGAACAGGCGTTCGCGGGCGAGAGTGGGAGGCACGTCGTCGGGCCGTGTCGCCTGGCGGGCGGATGAGGCTTGGGCAGCATTATTTACCGCGCGGAAGCACCGGCTTCATCGACGGGGCGGGCGGACCGGACGGGTCTGCACATCATTGAGGCCGGGCCCCATCCGCCAAGTTCTGCTCAGGGGCTTCGTCGCCGCGAGGACGGGGAGCGCGCGCGCGCTGTCAAAAACCCGGCGGGGTGGAAGCTCGGAGCGGGAGAGGGTCCCTCGACAGCCAAATCGCCTTGGCCTCTTTCTGGGGTGGCAATTCACGTGTCTATCAGGAGAGACGAGGTAAAACTGGCCCTCATCCCGCCGCGACTCCGTTATCCGGCATGGCCGTGCAGGCTTCTCCTCTCCCTCCGCAGACGCACGCCTCCCAGGTCTCGACGACCGCACATGCTTGGGTCGACATGCAGCGTGAAACGTTCCCAGCGGCGTGGACCGGCGCAGCGTCTGCTCTCTCCCGGTGACGTCAGGACTCGGCGTTTGGCGGTGATTCGGGGCGACGTGGCTAGCTGCAAGAAGATGGAGCGAGTGCTGGTGGAGCACGGCGGACAGGCCACCGGGGATGCGGGAGCGGCTCATCAGTGCGCGAGGGCGAGTCCCGGGATGCAGGGACAGGAGCGCGGCGTGGCGGCTGCGCGGGGCTCGGGGCTGGCCGCTGTGGTGTCGCTTGCTGACTGCCCGTCGCGGGGCCAGCGCCGGCGGGTGCGCTGAGTAGGATGGCTCCGGGCCAGAGCGCGGAAAAAGAGGTGCGAGGCTTTTGGGTTGGGATGGCGATGAAACACGGTGGTTTGGGCGCATCATCACCCCATCGTTTGGCGTGCTGATGGCTGAATGCCGGCGCCCCCGCTCCCGAGCCTCGCGCGCCACGCTTGCCCGGCGATTCAGCACGACTCAGCACCACGCCCACGCCCACCGCCCAAGCCGTCTCCCGCGCCCGTTCCCGCGAGATACGCACGCAAACGCAACTTTCCGCTCAGATCGACCGCTCTCTTGGCCTGTCAAACGCCGCCGATTCCCGCCCGCGCGCTAGCCCTGCCAGATACGAGATGCTCTTGTCCTCCACGCGCGGCCAGCTCACGCCACCAGCCTCCCGCGCGCCCTCCGCCCCCATCGGCGCCGGATGAGGCAGGTCTCGCAAGCGTCCGCTGTCCAACGTCCACAGCTTCCGCTCCGCCACACCTCCCCTCCGCGTTGAACACCAGCTCGAGGCCGCGCAAGCCGCATTGTCGGGAGGCAGGGAGAGCCCACTTCGGCATGCGATTCAGAGTCCCAGACTTGGGTTTCAGGTCTTTGCGCTCTATGCTCCCCTCCAGGAGCCGCACCCCATCTGCCGGTCTCCGTCCAAGCTCCAGACACTTTGGACCACCGCGTCAGCCTGTTGTCCAGACCGGATCGCCTAGCGGGTTTAATGTGTCGAAAAGGAGCGCAAGCTGCTCGGACTGCGAAGAAAAGCCTCGCCGCCATGGCAAGCAGCCACCCTAGCGCGCTCTAGCTGGCCTTCCGCCGCACCCAAACTTTGACGGCCAATCTAAGCGCCGGATTGCGCTCCGGACACGGCCACGCTAGAGGCGTGCTTCAATTACTTGTCACGATATCCATAGCTGCGGCAGTGGCAGTGCTCTCCCAGCGCTTCCCGCTCTGCCTATCGCCTGGATCTCTTTACCCGCCGAGAAAGGAAACGACCTGCCACGCGCCAAGCGCTCCCAGAATCAAGGCCGCGGGATGTCGGTGAGTTCAAGGGGTCATTTTCCTGAGTCAAGTCCATTTCCGACTCCCTCCAGCGCCCTTAGCATTTTTAAATGAAGCACGAAAGCAGCCATGGTACGAGACCAACGCCTAATCCAACCCAGGCTCCATGTGTGTCGTCCTTATTGGTTCTGCTCTAGCACCCGCGCGCTATATCCTCTGCAAGCCCTAGTGCCGCACAGCAGAGTATCCAGGCGCATCCGTAACTGCGTCGCGCAGCTTCCCATTGGTGCCGTGCATTACACGGCCGGAATTTCTTCTGGGCTGACCCTGCACAACAAGCTCCTCCAAAGGCCATTGGATTGATCTCTCCGCCTTCTTCTTCCGTATGCCACACTTCCCCATCTGTTCCTTGCATACACACACAACCGCCAATTCGCCAATTAACTGCATGAATGCACATTGCTCACCGATATTGTTGTCTAGAACCCGTATTCACCCATCCCTCCAACATACTTTCCAGAGCCCCGGCGGGGCCCCAGCCGCGCGCAAGAAGAGGACCGGACCGCTCTCCTCTAGCAAAATTGTGTTCTTTAGCTCCCTCATGCTCCGCATATGGACTTTTCTGAGCCCGCCAGTGCTAGTCATTCGAATGACGCGGCGTCCTTGGTGTATCAACCAGAAGGACAAAGGAAATGCAGCCACATTCGTCGGCTCCGGCTCCCCGCCAATCTAAGTTGATGTCAGATGTTAGGGGGCATGCATCTCGTGCGAGCCCCTAACTATATTCGGTACCTCACGCTTGCCAACGACGCTCCTAGTGCAACACCGTTGAGCTCTTTGTCCGAAAGTTTGGGACGTTGAGCCGGCCAGCTGGGAGCCAGCCCTCGTAGACCGGTCGGCGATACTGTTGAATTGGGACACACGCATAGCTTCCGACTGAATGAGCGGGTATGGGTATCCGCGACGAGTTACGAGAACGGATCTGGGCCCTGCAGACCTGTTGCCTCGCGAGTCTATAGAGGGTGTAGAAACGCGCAACCCTTGCTCTCCGAGAAGCACCGACCCCGGTTCAAACGTAACGGCGGGAGGATACGAGCTGAAGACCTTGGAGACACGCATCACTCATGTTCCGGATGGCAAGACTCCGCTCAGGTCGTTTCCTGCTGTCCCACCAGGCGGGATAGAAATGAAGTACCTGTAATTTCCTGCCCAAGCCGCCACAAATCCAGAAGACCGGGTGCGTCGGACACTGTTCCCAAGCCACTTCTACCGAAATGGTCGCCATGCAGGACTCGGATGCTACTGACCCTGGTGTTGGCCACACGCCAGATTACTCATAAGTCAGCACAGTGAACGAGCAATCTGCACGGTCAATATCCACCATTCGCGTGGCAGCGCTTCGGCAGAAGGCTTTCAAGATTGGTGGTTGATATAGCGAGGCATTGACATGGACGATTACTACCAAAAGCTATGGAAGGCTGTCGCCAAGAGCCAGTTCCTCAGCTCATCTGACTGCATTGTGGCACACGTCTAGCGAATCGGCGCCCAGCAGGCCACCCTTCCATGGCATCTGCGCAGCGTTCATACCTTGGGTCCGGCGGCTCACATGGGAATCACGAGCCTCATGTAACGTTCAAAGGACACAAGGCAACAGGCAATCGGTGGTCAAGTGGCGGGAGCTAAGCTACGGTGTTGCACACCTTCCCTGCACGGCGGGTCAATAACGCGGGCCCAAGGGCGCAAGAAAGGGGGCTTGATGGTGTGGGGAGGCTGGAGCATGCAAACCCGACCAAAAGCGACGCGGAGACGGAAAGAGCCTTGACTGGCTCGGCTATGCTCTTCTATCACATCTACTCTGCTCACTGCCATTGTGGTCTGGTGCGCACAAGGCCGCTAGCAGTCAGGTTTCCCTGCTTCTGGCATTTGCCGCTCTACTTGATCCCCGAGGACATGGATCCGTCAGCTCACTCGTCGGCGGTCGAAGCGAAGTCTTCAGCTGGCTCAGCCTCGGCTTCCATTTCCTGTGCTCATCCCACATATGCTGACCATTTCTTATGCTGACCATTTCTTATGCATCCTCAGCGCTCTTCAGGCCATGTGCTCCACCCGGCCCGGTGAGTTATATCTGTGTTCATGAGCTTCCGACCCCTGTCATGGCGAGCTGCCCTTGGCCGCATGGATGCTTTCCAGAGTCAGGGTGCTGCTTCAGTGATTGGATGGAGAGGTAGTTTCGCTGCAGCAAGGAGACGGTCACGCATGCACTGGGTTAAACCGCATCCGCTGGCGATACTTTCCGGAGCCGCGCATCGGCCATGCCCGACGAAGGCCGGGAGAGCCGGCGTTTGAGGGAAAGCCGAAGCAGCCGACCCGACGATTCCTCGCCCCTCACGTTACGCCATCACCACACCCACACCCACAGCATCACCACTCCACCTCGGCGCAGTCATTGACGCGTGGTAGCTAGACAACACCCACCATGTGGCGCTTCCTCACCTATCTCCGGCTGAAGGCGACCGTCACGCTCATCCGCTTCCTCATGCGGCTGCGGCGCGGGGTGCCTGCCATTTCTCCCAGCGCCAGCGTGCTGCACATCCCCTCGCGCGACGCACGCCGCACCATCAAAGCGCACGTCTACCGCTCCTCAAGCAATCCGTCGACGCCGACCGCCGTCCTCCTCAACTTCCACGGCTCGGGCTTCGTGCTGCCGCTGCACGGCTCCGACGACTTCTTCTGCACGCTGATCGCCGCGAAGACGCCGTACACCGTGCTCGACGTCCAATACCGCCTTGCGCCAGAGCAGCCCTTCCCCGCCGCCGTCCACGACGCCGAGGACGCCGTCAAGTACGTGCTCGCCAACCCGGCGCTGTACGACGTCGCCCGCCTCTCGCTCTCCGGCTTCAGCGCTGGCGCCAACCTCGCCCTCGCCTGCGCCGGCGCCCTGCCCGCCAGCTTCCCGCCCGGCACCTTCGGCTCCTGCCTCGCCTTCTACCCGCCTACGGACCTGACCATCGAGCCCGGCGAGAAGAAGGCGCCGGATACCACCGGCAAGCCCATTCCGGCGACGCTCGCGAGGCTCTTCGACGAGTGCTACATCCCGCCCGGCGTGCAGCCGAGCGACCCACGCGTCAGCCCCTCCCATGCAGACCCGGGCAACTTTGCTGGCACGACGGTCGCGGTGCTGACCGGTGCGTGTGACGGGCTGGCGCCCGAGGCGGAGAAGCTGGCGGCGAAGATCGAGGAGGCCAGGGAGACGAGAGTGGTTAGGAGGCGGTTCGAGGGGTGCGATCACGGGTGGGACAAGGCCGCGGAGCCGGGTAGCGTGCAGGAGAAGGCCAGGGACGAGGCATACGGACTTGCGGTGGACGTGTTGATGGGGCGGTAGGGACGTGGTGGTTGGGTGTTGACTCGAGGCATAACGAGTGTCTTTCTGCACCTCCACACGATCTGACGGCTCTAGCTTCGTCTTGGGGAGGAGCAGTGGAGCCATGGGTGCGGCGCGCGGCCGGGATCTGCGCCGCAGCCGCGACGGAGGCCAGAACACCGGATTTACGGATTTCGACAAGATCTGAGGATGCGGAGAGTCACAATCGCCGCCAACGTTATGCAGCAGATCAGCGCCAATGGGATCTTTCCCATCCAGACAATCATCTTATGAATCCTGGGATCCGCCGGACCCGTCTAAAGCACATATCCAACGCCGCTGATCAGGTGAGAACGGCTCTGCGGACGCTGCTATGCCAATGACGACGCGACACGGACTTCCAGACGGCGGCGATCCTCCTTTTCCTCTGCGGACGCTTTCGGCGCGGCTGCCGCGCTTGTTGGCCTCGCAGTTGGGCACCATTGGTTATTGCTTTTACAGGGTCCATTGTTGCCGAAGCACACAACTGCCGCGGCCCAGAACCGGGCGGATTCTGTGGCTGTGGTCTCGAGTGCTCTCTCCCTCTCCGATCCAGAGGCTGCTCCAGATTGACCCGCCTTAATCGCTCGTCTCGTTCCCGCGCTTGGCACTCGTACTACGTAGGAGGCAGCCGAAGATCGCGATCCTCCATGCTACATATGGCACCCACGCGGCACATCACATCGTTCCCCCTCCTCTTGCGCTATCGTCGGACCGTTACCCGACATAAAAAGAGACCGGTAGGACCCGCTCGTCGGCGCTTCTCCCTCCCCCTAATTAAGCCGGATGCTATTTTCTTTTGCGCCGTTTTCCCACTCCTCTGGCGTCTCTTCGGTTTCGCTGCCCGAAAATCAATAAACCGAATGGCTCCGCTCCCTTCGCCCTCCCTCCCTTCCCTTCCGCCCTCTCTCCCCCTCGTCGATCCACAAGCCCTGCCGAGTCATCTCCGGGTCCAGCCACCATCGCAACGAGGTGCCACCAGCCCCCCGCCCCTCCGCTCCAATTGGAATCCGGCCGACAACTCGCCGAAAACTGTCCAGAAAAAAAAATTTATCCACGCCTCCACCACCACCACCACAACCCACAACCATCATCACCATCGACAACTGACGACGGAGCAAAAGGATATGACCACAGCAGGGATCGAACCTGCAATCTCTTGATTCGTAGTCAAGCGCCTTGCCATTGGGCCATGCGGCCAGTCGGACACCTCGGTTGCCTTGGAATTGAGTTCTGAGGCAGCTGCGGTGCTGCTGTTGGAGAAGGCTGAGAGCTTTCCGTATATGAGTGCAATTGAAGAGGATTGCAGTTGGTCTTGGGGTGGAAAATACCTATGACCAAGTTGTTATGGGTGCTGGATGTTGGGGAGAAAAATGCGCTCATGCGTGCGGGAAAGATGCGGTAAGAGACGTAAGCGAAAGGTCTTTGGACGTGGCAGTGACGCCTCGCCTCGTCTTCCCTTTCTTGTTTATCATGGCAGGCTTCGAAGCTGGCTGTTGGAAAGGTAAGGATGCAACGATGAAGATATGTGATGCATTTTAGGTCTGTGACCATCTTTACCGAAGTTCCACTCTAACTCCTTGCTCCTGTGGCGAGGGAAGGATCGATGCGTCCTTGTCCCGAGTCAACTGACCGGTCGGGCCACAGCAGGTGATTGGAGGTTGAAGCCCTCTAAGGTCCTGCGGTCGACACTCTCTTTCCCTGGGTGGCTGAACACAAGACCCGGACGTAAATGTATGTCTTTCAAAGGCCTACACTTACGTCCGGATCTTATGTTCAACTACACATCCCCATGTGGACGCTCTACTAGGCAGATGCGGGTGGACCGATTTCTTTCGTCACCCCCCTGTGATATCATTTGTTGGTCGACTTTAACATGCCGAACGTTTATGTAGCCTTCCACAGCTTCATCAAGCTCTACGAATGGATGAGACTTGGATGTCTAAGAACTGATGATTCGTCGGGAGACAACTGGAATACCGGGGTGATTTGTGGAGTGACCGCATTTGCACCTTTGTTCCCTTAATAAAGCTATTTTCGATATAAAGTCTTTGTTGTTCACAGTTTTTATACTGATTTCCAAGTCCGAACCTTTGCCTTTATTGCCTATATGAGAGATTGTGGGCTCCGCGGGGTAGGCAACGAACGAAGGCACTCGCGATCCAACTGCTCCACCCGCATCTGCATTACACTGATACTATTACATAGGTATTTGAATCCAAGATCCGGGCAAAGATGCGACTCTCAAATACGCATAATTGCGTCCAGATCTTGGATTCAATTACTCATGGGTATGCAATATCTTTTGTGGAATAGATGCGAGCGGCCGATTTCTGTTGTCACCCGCTGTGCTAATGGTGGCTTCGATGCGTCTATCGAGCAATTTTACCGCGACCACACTCTACCCGCAAGAATGCAGTTGGTGTTGACGACGACATCGGAACACCACAGTTCCTGCAGCGAAGACTTTGTCTTCTTTCAAAGCACAATGGCTGTTTCAAAACAGTCCAGCTTCCGCACGGAAACAGCAGCTCCGTTACTCCCGCGATGTCTGTCCCCACTCATCATGTTCTCCCATCATTGTCACCGAAACTATTTCACTGAAGTCCACTTCGGCCCAACACCCAACACAGACATTTCTGTGTGGTATCTGATATCGCTGTGTTAGATCCACAGAAGCTGCAAGATCTGGTTTATCTTACCACCAGTCTCGGACCGGTTCGCAAGCACTTCCTTTTTTGGAAGTTGGGTAGTTCTCATAGCGACGTGCGGTTCGAAGCTGCGAGAGGTCGGGTACTCCCAAGCGTGCTTCCAAGATGGGCGGAGGGTGTCTCGACGGTTCCACGTACGGGGTGGAGTTGTGGGTGGGCGGTGAGAGGTCTTGCTGCGCTGTCGTTGGTCGGCTTGCGTGCGACCCGGGTGGCCAGGTGCACTTTGGCTGTTGTGAAGTGAAGGCCTTAAGCGTTGCAAGATCTACAGTTCTAAGTAGGAAGCTCACTCTCTCTCAAGTTGAGTGCATTCCACATGCTCAACGGACGAAGCAGCCTATTTGGAAGGTTGAGGTAGACAAGCTCATTGCCACGGCCTTGGATCTTCTGTCAGGATGCGGGTTCGAGCAAGCGGCTGTGCCGTGTCGGCCAAGCCGTTGTTTTTGAGCGCGCTGCAAAATGAGCACAGTCAGAACAGTTTCGCGGATATCGGAGCAGAACTTACGCGTAACTGAAGGCTACTTGCAGGCTCAATGTGCTTTCCAGAATCAGTCTTCCTGCTTCACTCTCTAAGTCTCCTGCTGCGTGATTCATTTGAGCGCAAGGTACCGCGGCAAGGCAGACACGGAGCAACGTAGAGCGGCGAAGACGACTTTTTCTCACCAGATGCTGTCGCAGAGGCGCCACCGTCAGGCAGCGAGCTGAAGCGCACATGTAAGACTTCTAAGTGGAAAGAGGAGCCAGTCTTCGCCAGCAGCTATAAGCACATCAGAATTGAAGCGCAGCGCAAGCATTCCCAGCTCACTGATCGCCGGCTCCCAAAGGCCCGCCGGTGACGTCCCCTGTGGCCGTCGACGCGTTTCGGCGAGCTTCGTGCCCGCGCGGAACGGGCTTTCTGCGCCTTCCGAGCGTGGGAGCAGCCGCGCCGCGACTGCTTGGGCTCCTTCTTAAAATCTTCCGCGCCCTCACCCGCCGCACTTTCTTCCACACTCTCCACAAACTCACCTCGTCAACCCCGACTCGCAATGGCGCGCAACGCATCCGCTTTGGCGGACCCCGCCATGCTGTCCAAGATTGACAAGCTGTCAGTGAACCCCTGCCCACCACGCGCCATGCTCCCGAAGAACCCTTGCTGACAATGTGCGCAACTGATGTAGGTTCGCCTGCAATGTCGGCCACTACATCGATCTGCCGCAGATAGTCGTCGTCGGCGACCAGTCTTCGGGCAAGTCCTCCGTCCTCGAGGGCCTGACCCGCCTGCCCTTCCCTCGTGACAGCGGCCTCTGCACGCGCTTTGCGACGCAGATCACCTTCCGCCGCTCGGAGACGTCGTCCGTCACCGTCGCCGTGCTCCCGGGCAAGGATGCGAGTCAGGACCACATCGAGGCCACGCGCAAGTGGAAGAAGTCCGACATTCACGCGCTTGACCAGTCGACATTTGCGGATGTCATGCGCGAGGCCCAGGCCGTCATGGGTATCGACACGAAGAAGGGGTTCACATCCGACGTGCTCAGCATTGAGGTCGCCGGCCCGGAAGAGGCGCACCTCACTGTTATCGACGTGCCCGGCATCTTCCAGCGTGTCACAAAGGACGTCACCACGAAGGAGGATAAAACCTTCGTCAAGAATCTGGTCTTGGACTATATGAAGAACCCCCGCTCCGTCATGCTTACTGTTGTCCCGGCGAATGTGGATGTCGCGACACAACTAATCCTCGAGATGGCCGAGGAAGTCGACCAGGATGGTCAGAGGACCTTGGGTGTCCTGACGAAGCCCGACCTGGTCGACAAGGGAGCTGAAAAGACGGTCATGGACATGGTTGAGGGCCAATCCCACAAGCTACGCCTGGGATGGTGCATGGTCAAGAACCCAGGCCAGCAGGATATCCTGAACCGCACCTTCGACCGCTACGCTGAAGAAGACAGCTTCTTCAGGACTGTCCAGCCTTGGAACCGTCTCCCCATGGATCGTCTTGGAGTCGAGGCGCTGAGGGAGCGTCTGCAGGTCATCCTCGCCGCTCATATCCGTCGCGAGTTTCCCAAGGTCAGAGCTCTTCACTGTGGATGAATACATTACTACTCATCTTCGCACATAGGTCAAGCATGAAGTCAACGCCAAGCTCGAGGAGGTCAAGAAGATCCTCAAGAGCATGGGCCCGAAGCGTGATACACCCGGTGATCAGTTCAAGTTCCTCATCGATATCGCGACGCACTACCAGACTCTGGCTGCTCAGGCCCTCGATGCAAGGTACATTGACGATTGCTTCTCCGAGTTTCCGGTTCTCAAGATCGCTACACAGGCTGTCAACCGTGAGGAGGTTTTCTCGCAGGACTTTGCGGCCTATGGTCATACCTATGCGTTTGGCGTACGTGGTGGTGTTACTGTTGAAGAAAAAGAGGATTCAGAGTCGAATTCAGAAGAAGAGGAGGCCGTTTGTGCCCCCCAGGCCAAGCCTATGACGACGGTTGCCGGATCTGCTGGACTCGCCGCCTCGACCGCTCCGACGTCCAACCCTCAAATTGGCTTCAATTTCCCGGTTGCCTCCGGTTCGAAGAAGGCGGCGTCCCTTTTCGATGCTCCCGGTAGCAAGGCTCCTTCTGCGGCGGTCTCTACACAGGAAGCTTCACCCCACCCTTTTATCTTCAAGGGCCAGAACTACACAGATATCGTCAACCCTAAGAGCAAGCCCGCCGACAAGCCGACCAGCAAGCCAAAGGCCTTTTGCAAACCAAGCAAATGCCCCTTCTCTACCACGCACCTCCCTGATTTACTTCATAAGAGGGCGAACCTACTTCCTCCAAAGAGAAACAGCATCTTGAATTGGCTCTCGACAGAGTATCTCGGAAGTCGCGGCTTTGAACTGGGAAACTTTTCTCCATTGCTTCTCGCCACTACAATGAAGACTCAGTCGGAGAATTGGGACAGCCTGGCCCTGGGCTACATCTCTGACATTGTCTACATGACTGACTGCTTCTTGGACAAGCTTCTTGATCTGGTCTGCCCTGATGGACGCACCCTCGATCGCCTCAAGGAGTTGCTGGCAGATGATCTGCTGGCTCGGTACAAGAAGGCTTTCGAGCAGGTGCGTTTCATCCTGGAGGTTGAGCGCAACAATATGCCCGGCACCGCCAACCACTATTTCAACGACAACCTTGAGAAATGGTAAGTCCCACAGCTCCTTGAGAATCATTCAAAGCTAGCATTCGTCTAACAAATCGCAGTCGCCAGAGGCGCGTGCGCAATCTCGCCATCAACAAGTCTCACAACGCCAACGGTTTACAGGTCGTGCGCGTGAATGATGTCATAACGAGCATGGACATGAGCAACATGGACCATGACATTCAGGATCTTCATGACATTCTGAGGGCGTACTACAAGGTTGCTCGTAAGCGCATCGTTGATAATGTCATCAACCAGGGCGGCCGCTACTGGCTCATCATGGGCCCGAACACTCCGATCAAGCTCTTTACTCCGGCTTTTGTCAGCCAGTTGTCGGCTGAAAAGCTGCAGGATATTGCGGGAGAGGAGCCCTCCACCAGGCGCAGGCGCGCGCAGCTCCTCAAGGAGCAGGAGGACTTGGAGAAGGGTCGCAAGATTCTTTTTTAAGGACTTGCATAGGGAAGACAGCTTGAGGCAGTGTCCGGATGACTATTCATTCTCTTCTAATGGAAGTAGACACAGGAGCCTGGCAAGGAATTCATAAGGGACGGTCTAGTTACAAGCGATAGGATATGCTCATAAAGGCTTCCGAATGATATCTCCTGTCTTGATTGGAAAATTCTCGTTGCTCACATGGTATGCTAAAGTTAACATCCGCACTCTGCTTTATGAGAGTTCCAGAAATTTGTTCCGATTGCTACGAACTCACGGTGGTTCAACGAATGAGTACTTGCAGGTGCATAAGCACTAGTGATTCGAGTGGCGCAAGCTCCCCTCGGCCACATGACGCCAGATGAAGACCACAAAGTGATGTGAAGATTCTTAGCCCGGAGTTCTCTACTAAAGACCCTTTTCTTCTACGAAGATATGCAAGGAAGCTTAACAACAAACGCCACCTCCAATGACCATAAACTCTGTATCTTGTCACTCCGGAGCAGTTTCCGGAAAACCGCAGGGATTTAATGGAAAGCAGCGGCTACAAGCTTACTGTAATCGACTATTGGTAGCTCTCATCGCGATCAGATCCGTGTGTGACGTACGTGGAGCAACTGCCCCGCACCATCGAAGGAGCTCCAAACCTTGCACAAAACCCCTCCCTCCTCTCCCTCCTCCATCTTGCTCGCCTCCTCAAAAAGGATAATACCCAAATTTCTGTAAGCACCCACGACCTGGCCAAACAAAAAGCACAACAAACGCAAAGAAGACGCTTCCAAAGTCCAAAAACGAAACCCGCCTGCAAAAGCCAAGAGAAAAAAGAAAAGAAAGAACCATGGTCAAAATCGCCATCGCAGGCGGCACCTCGCCGACCCTCGGCCACGCCATCGTCTCAGCGCTGCTCAAAAACCACCCCGAACACACCCCCATCATCCTCTCCTCGCGGCCACCTCCACCCCCATCCCCCAACAACCCCACCGCCCACGACCCCTCCTCCCCGACCACCACCACCACCACCACCAACGTCCCAACCAACCGCTCCCCCGCCAACGGCGCCGAGATCCGCCACATCGATTACGCCTCCCCCGCCTCCCTCGCCGCCGCCCTCTCCGACATCCACACCGTCATCAGCGTCCTCAAGCTCAGCCCTTCCTCCGCCATGCGCGACGTCCAACTCGCGCTCCTCTCCGCCGCGCGCGCCTCGCCCGCCTGCCGCCGCTTCGCCCCGAGCGAGTGGGGCTTCGGGTGCCCTGGCTCCCGCGTCGACGCGCTGGGCGCCGGGCGCGACGAGGTGTGGGAAGCGTGCGTGCGGAGCGGGCTCGAGGTCGCGCGGTTCCGGTGCGGGGGGTTCATGAATTACCTAGCGCTGGGGAGGGGGTTTGCGGACGAGGAGGCGAGGGAGAGGGCGGTGGCGGGGTTTGATGCGGGGGAGCCGTTTTTGTGGGATTTGGGGAGGGGAGTGGCGGAATTGCCGGTGCGGGCGGATGGGGGGTGGCCGCGGGTGACGCTGACGGAGGTTGATGATGTGGGGAGGTTTGTGGCGGCGGCGTGCGCGTTGACGGAGGGGTCGTGGGTGAGGGAGATGGATATGGTGGGGGAGACGGTGGGGGTGGGGGAGGTGGTGGGGTTGGTGGGGGAGTGTTTGGGGGTCGAGTTGAGGGTGGTGCCGGTGCGGAGGGAGGAGTGGGAGAGGAGGGCGGCGGAGGTCGAGGGCGTGGGGAGGACGAGGGAGGAGGTGGTGAGGAAGATGCATGCGCAGTTTGCGTTGGTCATTTTGGAGGAGAGGGAGGGCTGGGGCTTCTTGAGGCCGACGTTGAATGAGCTGTGTGTGAATACGAAGCCGTTGAGTGTAAGGGAGTATTTAACGAACTATCAGTAGTTGTGGGGAAGGTGGACGTAGGAGTGAGTCGTTACTCTGGGATTGTCACTACCTTCGTTGCTTACCTTCCCAGCCGGGCGCCGATTTCAAGATACCAATGCTATTACGCTTTGAATTTTCCACAGCTATGATTCAGCTCACAGTGGTCATCTGGAATAGTGCATCTAGGCATACCGCCAGATGTACATCAAGCTGCAATATAAGCGAAAGATAAGAAGAAATCAATTTAAGCCGTTACTTTCCCCCACAGCACAACAAAGATTCTTTACCGCATCACCCATCCCCTCTGCTTCTCACACCCCCTCCGCAAAAGCCCGACTCCCCGCGCCCAGATCAATATCCATACACTCCCTCAACCCACACGCCTCAAACAACCTCCTCGGCGTCACAACGTCCTCCCCCTTCGCCGCCCCCTCCCCACCCCCCACCATCCCCCCCTCCCTCAACCTCTCCAACGCCCCCCTAATCGCCCCAAACGCCGGACAAACCGTCGCAAACGAAAACACCACAACCCGAAACCCCATCTCCCTCGCCTCCCGCACGCCCACCGTCTCCCCCACGCCCCCCTCAACAACATTCAGCATCAGCGGCCACGGCGCGAGCTCCCTCACCGCGCGCCTCGCCTGGTCCTTCGTCTCGAACCCCTCCAGCAACCCGACGTCGAACCCCAGCGCGCGCGCCGCCCGCAGCCGCGCCACGCACTCGTCGTACCCCAGCGTCTGCAACGCGTCCGTGCGCGCGATGAGCACGAAATCCGAGCCCGCCGCGGCGCGCGCGGACGCGGCGGCGCGTAGGCGCGTTGTGTATGCCGAGGCGGAGATGACGGGTTTGTGCAAGAGGTGCCCGCAGCGCTTGGTTAGGATTTGGTCTTCGAGGTGGGCGCCGGCTACGCCGGCGCGGATGTATTCGGTGACGGTGCGGGCGATGGTTATGGGGCCTGTTTGGGGGGAGGGGTGTGTGAGTCGGGGAAGGGGAGGGGGGAGGAGGGGGGACGCACCGCCGTAGCCGGTGTCCATGTCGGCGATGAGGGGGGGCCCGTGGGGGGAGAGGTTGGCGATCATTTCGGCGTTGGCGCGCATGTCGTGCAGGTGGGCGATGCCGAGGTCGGGCTGGCCGAGGCGCGAGGCGGTGGTGCCGGCGCCGGTCTAAGGATGCGGGGGGTTTCGGTCAGCTGGGAGGGCGTGAGGGAGGGGATGGGGAGCGGTGCGCTGACTGACCATGTACAGGGCGTTGAAGCCGACCTCGAGCGCGGCGCGGGCGGAGACGCCGTCGTAGACGCCTGGGGCAACGATGAGGTCGTTGGTCTCCTCGAGCATCTTGCGGAGCCTTGTGGAGGCGGAAGGCGGACGTGCAGGGGACAGCTTTGGTCTTGGTGGCTGTGTGGCATTGGCGTCGTCTTGCGCAGTCGGCGCCGGGTTCACTGACGGCACGTCGGTATGCTGCAGCTCGGTGAGGGGCTCCAGACCGTTGATCCGATTCCGGGTGTCGTTCGAATGCTGAGAAAGACTGTCATGTTCCTGATTGATGAAGTCAGTCGTGTCAGCAGAGAGCCCCGTCACGGTGGGCTCTCCGATTTTCTCGGATGCAACGAAAGCACCCGTAAGAGGCTCGGCAGAGTGAGGGGTCATGTTCAATCCGAAGAGGATGTATGTTTCAGAGATCTGTAGAGTGTGTTTGTGAAAAGATTGGAGTGTAGGAAGGCAGATGATGAACTGAAGGAGAGCGTCGAGCACGCTTAAGTAGATCAGGCGCGTCGGTGTCGGGAAAAATCGAAACTGATAACGGCCTATATCCCGTACTGACATCTACCTCCATTGGTGTTTTAATTCACTATTGGCCTGTTCTACGTCAGCTTGGCAGCTCGGAGCAACGAGCGGCAGGGGTTTGCTGCACGACTCACGTGCGGGGAGGGCCGGAGAGCCAGTTAAACGTTTCCGTTCCCGTCCGAACCCGCACGAAAACAAATAAGCTTCTCCGCACTCCATAGCGGGCGGATTTGAAATGAGAGGAGTGTGTCGTATATTGTCATTGGACAATTGTGTTGAGATGCAAGTGTGACACAGGGCCCAGCCTGCAACACCTGGTGTGGCTTGCGAAAGTCCCCGACTTAAGCTTGCTTCAAGCATCCCACATCAGATACTGTTCCCTTGTTATTCCAGTAATTGCTAGTATTCCCAAATTTCCCCGCTTCAAAAAATCACCGAGTTTTCCCGCTTGCACGGCTTTCGTCTCCGATATCTCCCAATAGCGCATGAATTGCCCGTGAAGCGATGCGGAGACGTGGGACACAGCAAATCTGCAAGAAACACATCGGTCGATTGCGGATGAGTCAGTCTCAATTGTGAACTACCTGATATCTGCATCCTAATAGCTTTGTAGTGAATTGGAAAATGAAAGAACCGCTTGACCAGTCATCGACAGGGCACCCTGACGAAGACTTGAGAGTCCATGGATAGAAAAGAAAACACCTGGAATATGGCTAAGATCCACACTGTAAACATGTGGATCGAAGCGCTGCCTGAATGACCCGGTGGACCACCTTTTACGGGCATACGAGGGACTGCTTGAGCCGAGAAGCCTTTGCACGGGTCGCCTAGTCTCATAGAATCGTCTGACTTCCTTGTTGGAACTGATTTTGTCGTCGTGTTCCTTCGTCCCGGAGCTCTTCCCTCAGTGTTCAGTCTTCTGTCTCTTGTTGGGGTTAGGCGCGCCAGCGAGCTCAGGCTCAGCAGTGGGAGGGTCAGGCAGACGCTTTGCCAGGTCATCAGCTTCGGTATCAGTCTCCTTGCCCTGCTGGGCCTCCTCGGCAGCGGACGGGAAGTGCTTCCTGTAGAGCTTCCTCTGCTTCCTGTAGAGCTTCCTCTGCTTCCTGGCCTTCCTCAGCCTCTTGACTGCCTCAAGATCGTCACCCTTGTCCCACTCTTCACCCCTCACCTCCAGAACCAAGGCCGAAAAGCGGTCCTCCATCCAGGCGATGACCTCGGTGAACGCCTCCAACCAGCACAGTTCGCTCTCGCAGTGCGGAAAGACGCGCTTCGTACGTCCACGCAGTGTCAAGAACCTCGCTAGGCCCTCGCCACCCGCGCCGGGCGGCTCCGACCAGGGCGTCGCAGCCGTACGCAGCGTCTCGATCTTCGTCGGATCCAGCATCTTGTCCCCAAACGTATCCCAGAACGTCGTCAGGCCATCGCGGGCTTCCTTCACCTTCTCCACCATCTCACTTGGATAGACGCCATCGAGCCCACCATGCTCCTCGCCTCCCTCTCCCGGAAGCGGATGGCGCCGCAGAACAGCGCAGAACAGCTTGAGGCACCAATCGTACGGCACGACGGGCGCAAACGCAGGCGTGAAGCGGTAAGGCGCGAACTCCTTGCTGCCGTGGCACGGTAGCCTACCGTTGCCATACTCGTTGCTCCTGAAACGCAGAACCTTGGCCTCGGCACGCAGGCGGATGACGATGTGACGCGGGTTGTGTCGGGGCGTCTGCGGGGCCCACGGCTCACGCAAGCGCATGGAGTTCTGCTCGTACAGGTTGGCAATGCGCTCAAGCTCGGCAGCCTGGTGCGCGAGGCGGACGCGGCGCATCTTGTTGTAGAGTCCAACCCAGCGCGTCATCTCTACGACGGTCGGAAGGCGTTGGTTGTTCGTCGCCGGCTGCTGTCCGTCGGCGACCGGAGCCGCGGGCTTGTATCTGTCGCACATTTCGTTGAAGAAGGCGATTTCCTCGATCGGGTCGAAAGGAGCCTCGGTAGGAGGACTACAAGCGTCGTCGTTGAGAACCGCGGTCGGAGGGATCCACATGCGGGGCATGACAGACGCGCTTTGGACGGGTTCTTCGGCCGGAGTACTTGAAATGTAGGATAGCAAGTGCGCGTGTTCTTCTGGGCCGTCCTTGGCGATGTCACGCACTACTTGGACAAACACCTGGACCAGCGCATTGACCCAAGCGCTGTGGACGTCATGGAACGATGGATAAGTAAGCTTAATCTGGGTGTCCTTGAAGCGTAGGAACTTGAGTTGTTGGTGAAGTAGGCTGATCTTAAAGGTACCAGGCCGGTAGCACAGGGCCTCGATGTCGTCGGTGAGCGCGAGGAGCTCTTGCAACTCGACGCGGTTGGTCGTACGAAAGTATCGTCCCCATGTTGGGCTGTCTTCAATAGAACACCTCACCTGATGGCCGGCGAATTGGGAAATGCGGATGACTTCTTGCAACTCCAGCGGTGCGTAAACGCTCTCATGGTGGTGGGATGGTACCTCCTCCAGGGCGCGGGCGGTGCGAGCGTACTGATCGAGTTCAGTCATGGTGAAGGAAGTTGTCAGAAGTTTGGGGATGAAGGGCGGGAGTTGGTGGTGTAAAGTAGTTGAAGTAGGATCGTGGCTGAGGCACAGCAGGTGAGCTCTTTTTGAGCTCTATCGAGAACGCAACTGTGACAGAAGGTGAACGTGCTCTGCCGAACTGCTGCCTAGCGAACCGCTGCCTAGCGCGCTTGTCTTTTTTCTAAGCCCTCTCACTGAAGATGACGTAGTGATCCGCATCCACATTGCCCGTGAAATCGTACGGCCAAGCCGCCGCGCAACGCTGGAATATCTGAACAGACACTTCATTCCAACATGGCCTCTACCAACCAGACGTGCAGCTGGAAGGCCTTCATAGCAACGCAACCGCTAGAAGCCCTCGCAAAACGAATTCGCGATGGTACCGAGCTGCAGGTCAACGACGGCAAGACTCCAAGCCTGACGGTATACCACATGCCCAAACCCAACACGCCCGAGGCTTTGCCGTTGGCCATCGCAACCCACTCGGTTCCCTCCAAGATCTCTGCAGAGAAATGAAGTTCCTTCTCTACGAAAACCTCATCAACAAGATCGGTCGGTATCTGGAAGATTGTCCTACATGCCACAGGCCAGTGCGCTACAACGGCGACTACTTCCTCCAAGGCGCACCGGCCTGGACATCACCCGCAGCACAGGCAGACCACGCGACAAAAGACAAACAAGACGAATCCGTCCCTCCCGTAGAAAAGATAGAAGCAGTAGTAGTAGAAGTAGAAGAAATCTCTCCCACAGACCTCTGCACCACAACCCTCAAAGTCCTCCACCACCTCCAGCGCAGCACCACCTCCCCCTTCAGCCCAGCGACCCCCATCTCCACCGCAATCACCCACCCACCCACCTCCAGCGCCTCCCCCCCGTCGCCGATCCGACCAAACCCCCACCACCACCGCCACCACCGCCGCCGCCGCCGCCGTCCCTCCATCCCTCCATCCCGCCAACAACAACAACAACAACAACAACCCCGCCGCACCGCACCCCGGACCGCCTCCGCCCCCGCCTCTGCTACACATGCCGCCTCGCCATCCTCCCCGCACAACACGGCGGCGGCGCGCCCCCGCACCCGCTCTGTCCCAGCCTCCGCTCCGCACCCCGGCCTGCGGCTCCTTCAACCTCTCGCAAACCACACTCTCCACGCCTTCCCACCTTCACCGCCCTCGTCACCGGCGCGCCCGCACCATCCTCGGCTACATACTGCGTCGCGTCGCGTCGCGCTGCGGCTGCTGCCATGCGGCGCGGCGCGCGCAAGTCATCGCCACGTCGCGCTGTCGGGGCGAAGCGGATTTCGGCGCGGCGTGGGGGGGAGGGAGGGGAGGTTGGGGCTGGGGCTGGGGCTGGGGCTGGGGCTGGTGGTGAACAATGCGGCGCAGACGTTGACGGATGCTGTTGGAGAAGGGCCAGGGTGCGGATGGGGGACGGCGGCGGGTGACAAAGGAAATTGCACGCCCGCATTTACCCTACACAAACGCTGCATTATCAAACTACTGTAGGCAGTCGAATACAATATCTGGAGGTAAATATGTGCATTTAAAACCTACATTTACGTCCGGGTTTCGTATTCAACTACTCACCCGGTGAGAGATTTTTGTTATGAGGCGCGACCGAGGCTGATTGTGCTGCACCCCACCTTCCGGCGGGCCGTGGTGACAGAAAGGCTTTAGAAATTCCCCGGTCACGGAGTCAGTACGGTGTCTGTAATTGACTTTCGTTCTCGCAGGAACATCATCATGAAGATCATCTTGAAGGGCATCGTGACACCAGAAGATGCAACCAACTCTGGCGGCTACGTTACGCTTCCACCCTCCACGCCGCCCGGCCTGGGCGGATGCAGCGAGTGCCGCATCGGTCTCGTATGCGTGCTCGTCGAGTCGCCGCACAAGCTCCCGCCGGGCAGCGCGGAGCGGACCTGCTCCAGCATATCTGCTGTATAAGCTATGGCACACGGGATTCTGCCAGAGAATACGAGAATCACCATCGGCGCCTGCGTACGTCGGCAGCGCCACTCATGTTGGTTAAAGCCTGAAAACCATTCAGCCGTTCTCTATCAAGTTGGAGATGAAGTGAAAGAGCCGTGGTTCCTTCGCGACGTTGGAAGCAGCACTCGGAGTCAGCGGGATGGGTTGGCGCTTCCGTGAGCTATGTTGGCGAGAGAGCCGGGGCACGTACGGATCGGAGAGCAGCAGCAGCAGGCGGAGGCGGAGGCCGCCGGGGAGACGAACGGGGTTGGTCGCGGCGGATGCGGCGGCGGCGGCGGCGGCGGCGGCGGAGGGTGCGAGCAAGGAGGTGCAAGTGTAAGTACACAAAGTCCTCGTGGGTGCAGTGCGGTCGATCTTCGAGATCCCCGTCATCTCGGCGCACGCGGTCAACCAACACCTTCGTCCCGCTCATCCTGTGCCGCGAGCTGCTGCCGCTCATGGGCAGTGTCGACCACGAGGAGGCTACTACCACTAACGGAGCAGCAGCGCCGCGCTCGACGAAGGAGAAGCAGAAGGACAAAAAGCCGCTGGGATACATCATCAACGTCTCTTCCCGCGAAGACATCTCCGAACAGAGGACGGACGCCGGCACGTCCACACGAACATGTCAAAGGCCGCGCTCGACATGGTCACCGAGGCGGAGGCCGCGACCGCGTGGCAGACGCGGCGCGTTGCGATGAACACGGTTGATCCGGGATACATGAGCGCGGCGCCGGAATACGAGGACGCGTACGACGGCGTCAGGCTAATTGGGTGGGGAGAGGGCGCGGGACGTACGCGTGCTGTGGTGGCCGATTGCCATGGGGGAGAGGGAAGGCGAGGAGTCCATTTGGGGACGGTTCCTGAAACATTGCGGTGCTGTACACGTTGGTGCCGGGGTAGGCCGCGGGGGGAAAGCGTGACAAAGAAGAACCAATGTGGTTCAGCTCTTTGCTGCTGTCTGTCTACATGCGTGGATGCCCGAGATTGACGACGATGAAGCTGCTTCTACCTCCGGTGCCACCTTTGTCCCTGCTCTCGGTTTCAGTTGGCGAGTGGCATCTACATACGTTCAGAAGAGAAACGGGAATAAATCACGCTGAGCGCCTCGTTCTCGTGTCCCCCCATGATGGTATCCCGGGAATGTAGCAGCTGACCTCTTTTTGCTATGTCCAAATTTCCTGCTATATCGCGTCCACGATGTATGCCGACATGCAAGGAGAAACACTGGAAGATTGCCAATCAATTGAGCCGTGCCTTGGCTGCCGGGAGAACAGTGGCCCAGTTGCCGTTCTCAGGTGCAGGAGCCATGACGTGGAGTCCGAATAGGGCCAGCAGCCGGATAGCCGAAAGCGATATCCTGGGCAGTTTTCCCTTGTGCGACACCCGTAAGCAGCGGGTGCAGCGGCAGAAAGCGCGCGAGCGAGGCGCGGAACTTGCCCGTCGGTTCCTTGTCCAGGCTCACGCGGAGTATTTTCGACCGCGTCGTACGGGCAAGTGGCAGGCGACGGCACCAAGCGGCGGATAGAAAGTCCTTCCAACCGAGATGTGAGGTGCAAGGATGGAGGCGGACGGGGATCAGCGGCACGCCGCATGCTGATAACGCAAGGGTGGCACGAAAGGCAGAGTGAGGGTTGCCCCGCGGCGGGGCCGAGTGCATATGGTGAAATTTTGGAGGGCGAAGGGCGCCAAAGCGGCGCGCGCGGAGAACGGAAAGGCGTCCGGACGCCTTGTGCTACGGTGAGTAGGGAAGGGTACGGTGCGTTTTGCGTGACTGTGCGACGGGAGGGCGCAGCAGCTGAGGGCGCTTAGCGGCGGGAAGGTCCTTTGAATATCCCACATGCAACCCCACGACGCGAGGCAGCTGCGAACGCAATTCGGGATTCTGCATCTTCGCCTTCGTCGTCTTCATGTGGGAAGAGCTCGAATGGGACGCGGCTGCTGGGAGTGCATGGCGATGAGCTGGCATGTTACCTCAATTCCACGAATCCTTCACGGGTGTTTGGAGGTTGCGAGAGCAGGTCGTCGGCATCAGCTGCTTTTGCCAGTACGTCAGGTGAATCTGAATCATATGCTGGGGATTGTGATGATACCGTCCACCGACCCAGGTTGCCACAGCAGACGCCTGGAGCGCCCATAATGAGACCAAGGCATAGCCCGTTGCCACCGAAAGTTGTGTAACTCAGATCGGCAAAGCCGTTGCAGGGGCGTTCGTGTAGAAACAGACGCAAATAGCCTTGAGCGATCACAGATCCGCACGGCAGAATTCCTGAAGCCATCTGTAACCAGGCTGAAATGTCCAGACCTCGCTTACGAGGATGCGTGCGCGGCCTCTCTGGCGGCAAGGAAGTCCATCGGAACGTGATCGATGCTTTGCAGTCTCGAATTGGGAAAGGGACCGGCCCGAGCCATCGATGAACCGCAGATTCAAGAGAAAGGCGGCCGCGGTTTGCATGCCACATGCTGCTGCCCAGAGGTGGGGTGGGAATAAGCCGACGCAACCCAGCTTGCATGCTGCAGGAGGCTCAGTGAGACAGGGACTACCACGAACACCCCGGTCAGCATCCAGTTGCGAGATAGCGATGGCCCATATTTGGTCCGGAGGCAATTGAGGGTTGGATTGAAGACAAAGAAGCGGATGTGCAAGGAAAGACGAACGCATATTGCGCACTGAACGTCTTGAAAGTCATGAGAAGCGCCTTCAATATTAATGCTCGAGATGTTCAATAGGGCGCTCGACGCATTGTTCCTGGAAACCTCGTGTGGCGTTGTCCGTGCGCGGTGTTCGCATCCAATGTGATCGTCGTGGTGGTACCGCATAACGTGGCTGGGATGTGCGGGCACCCTCTATTCGTCAGAGTCCAATGCAAGCCGCTGATCTCGAGATAGACGCATGCAGGCGGAGCTGCAAAAAACTCGATTAGCGAGGACCCCTGTAGCTATAGCATTGTGGGCTGAGCAAGTGACCATGGAGCAGACGCTCGATGCTCTGCTCGGGATCGTGCACTCGTGAACCTTTGCAACACCTCGGCACGGCAGGCAACATCATGGCGGCATCATGCAGTCTTCCGTCACGGATGATGGTGTCCCTTTGCACAGGAACTGTCATGCTGTGGGGATCCAGTCCATGTCAGGGCAGCTGAAGACGCAGAAAGCTGTGGGGTGTCAGCCAGCGGCTTTGATTAGGTGGATTGGGATAAATAGAAGCGCCTTGCCCGGGGCAAAAATCCATCTCTAGCCATCAAACCTTCTCAACATCTCCACAGCCCACATCAACAAACATGGCCACCATGAATGCCGAGACGCGCGCGATTTCATGGCTTCAACTTGTCAACCACCCCAGCACCGAGAACATTGCTCGAGCAGTGGCAAAGCAGGTTCCACATGACGAAATCCTGGCTCCTCTCGCGGCGCTCCTCCAGTGTCGCCTCGATGTCATGAGCATCACGGAAAGGCTGGAGAAAGCCGACAGCTGGGCTGCCTTGAACAGCTCACAGACACAGTTCTCTCAGGTGCGGACAAGATTTCGGACGTCGATGAAAGGGATGAGCGGGGGAGCGTTGGCCGGTAGTCTGAGAATCAAAGCGGGGGATGTTCCGTTTGGGAAGGTCCAGTGGGAGAGTGCTTGTATGTTGACACAATGACGGGCTGTGAAGTGTGCTAAAGCTTCCAGACACGGGCAGTTCGACATCGGCTGATTCCGACGGAGACCGGACCATGACGGACGAATCCGAGGACGACTCGATCGGGGAGCAAAGCGATGAAGAGGACGAAGATGACTATGAGTCCGACTCGGACGGCGGCGGCGACGACGGTAGAGATGAGAGTTTGCAAAAGCCTGGATGCAGCAGGTCAGATGAGGCGAGGTAGGCTTTTCCATCATCAGCAATTCCCGAATTGCAGATCTGGCTGACTGAGCACCAGCGGACCGAGACTGCAACGCACGCGTCAGATGCATGTGTTGCACAGCACGGTGACACTATGCCGCCTCTCTCGGGTGATTTCCAGTGTCGAGCAACGCAGCGCTGAGCTTCTCGCCAAGGGCCTCGATGGTGCGGGATGTGCAGCAGATGCGAAGGCAAGGCATTTGGCTCGGCTGCAACGTGCAGCAGACGAAGCGCGGGCGAGCTGGGCGAAGGAAATGCAGAGAGAGCTTGAGGTCGCGGAGCAATACCGAATTGTGATGATTCAAGTACTGCAAGATGAACTACGGCGCTGAGGCAGCATGGCGGTGGAGGGATGGCGGATTCTAGTTAGCTAGCTCTTTGTTAGCCAATGTACTTTTGAGCAAGCCAAACATGAAGTTGATGAACGGCGTGAATTGGTCTGGATTACTGAAAGTGAGGACGCGATCTTGACGCGTCGCTGGAGACGCGCGCGCCCCACCCGGAAACCTAGCCGAGGCTGAGCGTGCCGGCCAATCGTTCAGCCGAGGCGCACTGGACTCTCGCCTCATTTATCCTGACCTCACCATCCTCTCACCTCTCACCTCTCACCGTCTCACATTTCACTACCTTGTACCCTCGCTCTCCATGCTCCATGAGGATAGCGACTCCGGATCCGTGCTCGGATTATCAGGATACGTACCTGGACTCAATGCGAGTGAAGCTGCGGAAAAAAAATTCAATGGATGAGCAAATCTTCAGGACGGCTCTCTCACTGGTCAAGTACTCGAAGATGGAGAATCAGTGGTTGCGCAATGACAGTGATTGATCCGTCATCCTGCCTGACACTGTTGTCTTTTTTCTTTCTCGTCATGATCTCTTCTTGCAGCGTCCACTGAGAAACTGCTATGCCCACTGGCGTGGCACGCAGTACAACAGGTGATGAAGTTGGCCATCGACCCAGAGCGCTCAGCGCTGATGACGTGGTGGTCGCCGATGATGCACCAAGCTCCGATGTCTACTCTGCCTCGGACAAGTGGCGCCGTCATGCAAAGGGTCAAGTAATTATTTAATTCCATATGTCATCGTTTTTGCGATTCCCTAACCCACGGTTTTCCGAGATCCATGCCTTACGTGCGTAATATCTTGCCTTTGTATTGGCGGCCAAGGAGAAGTGAGGGGTGGGTTTGTGGCCTCACTATCTCTCTAGAAAGAGCAACGTCTATGAAAAGGGATCACCGGTACAGGTGAGCCATCGGGTTGGCCGTCACCGCTACCTGACAAGCCCATGTCGCATGGCCCCCGGGCAAGCTGGGAGCCTCCTACCCCGCCGCCACTAGGCCCGCTCTTCGTTGGTATCCTTCATCATGCCTTGAGAAACGGGCGATGCGCAAAGCCGGGTGCTTGCAGGGCGCAGAGGCGTCGTCGGGCGAGCCGCATTACGCTTCTGTAATCTCAAGCGCATCTCTCACCTGCGACCACCCTCTCAGCGTGCGCCATCGAACAAGGCAGCAGCGGCGCAAAGTGCGACCGGCAATCAGCCGGACGTGTTGTTGCCCAAATGAGACGCTGCCTCGACACCCTAAGCTCCCACTTGCCCTCGCCCCCAACACCTCTCTCCTTCTTCGCACTTTCCACTCGCTCCAACCGCCACCTTCAGACCCTGCTGTCGCTTCTTCACCATCGCACTGCCCGGCTCTGGCACCATGAGCCAGCCAGCCACCGCAGCGCGCCTGCTGAAGGCGCAGTTCAACCATCTAGTCTTGCCCACTCGCCTCCCCGGCAAACGCGACGACAACCTTGCCCGCATCGAAACTGCCATTGCGGACCGTCTACTTGATGCCTGTCGCTTTCTCCAAGAGTCAGCGACCATCGACGATTACCATGACTGGGATCATCTCCGCCGCGTGCTTCTCGCCACGAAGACCGTCCACTCTAATGGTAAAATCGACAAGGTCGCATTGATCCAAGAACTCCGTGGCCTCGGCCCTGATGGCTTCCTGATTCTGCATTTTACCGAGCAGAACGCCGGCCTTCTCATTCGCCGCGTCTACGGGTGAGTGCACTCCTGCCTACTGCCTCGTCTCACCTGACTAACCACCTTGAGCGCCAGTGATCATGGCCAAGAAGTGGTTTTTGAAGCCTTCGAGGCCTCACCCCGCTCCGAAGATGTGCTCGCTGCCGAAGCTGCTTTACAGTGGGATTTCCCAGGCGGTGCCGTCGCTGTGCCTTACTCGACCTTCGCCAACGATGGCTTCCAGGACAGCCTCGCCGGCTTTCTTCAACAATGCAGCACTGAGTCGATCAAACGCTTTGCTGCGCACGTATGCAAAGGCGGCTCTTTTGCCATCGAGACCCGTCACACAACCGACCCCGCCATGATCACTTCGTTGCTCATGACAATGCTCGAAGCTCACGGTCGCCGCTTGTCCACGCCCCTGCTGCGCAAGCGTGTGCGTGACAACGTGTGCTGGGAGGATGGAGCAGAGAAGCCTTGGCGGAGGCTACCATTTTGGCTGGTGTTGCGTGTCGGCCTTGCAAAATACCTCGCCATCAAGCATGGTGGTGAGATCGGCAGGCTGCGCTACAAATTCCTCGTCTGCGTTGCACTCGCCCAGCTACTTCAAGACTCCCTGAACCATCTCGACCTTCAGAGCATCACGACCCTCAAGGGCAAACTCGCTCGCCGCCTTGCGAAGCTGGAAATGGCCAAATCCCGGGCCTCTCTGGAACCCCGCATCCACTACGACGCTGCGTTTGCTTCTATGAGCCCGACATTCGAGAAAGCATTGCAGCAAGCAAACCTGCATATCGTCCAAGCATGGGATTTTCTGAAAGCAAGCATTAAAAGGCCAATACGCCCCCTCCCTCGGCATGCGAATGAGGAACACCTGACACTCACTTTGCGGAACTCCGGCACCATCCTACACAACATCTTGAATAACCCTTCCATTACGGATGAGAGACCTATGGGACGGTCTGGATACGACCGGGATGCTGCCAACCCGGCCATGAGGTCATTGGCAAATCGTTGCTTCTCCCTGACTCAGGCCGAAATGGAAGTGGAACAGGGGTCTGCCATTGATGAGTCGTCAACCCTCAGTGACAGATGCATTGAAGTGTGTGGAAAGATCGATAAGTATATCGATCTGGTTTCTTCTGCGTACGATGGCAACCCGGAACAGAAGAGTGTCATGATCCTCACGATAATGCACCTGTGGGTCATCCTGGACCAAGCTGCTACGGAACTGTATGGGTTGCTTCTAGCTTTCTCCCCGGGAATATCGCCCGACGCCCTTGACGTCCTTCAGCTTCCGCGACCCTCTGACATGGAACGTTTGCAATATATCCAAAAATGGCTTCGCTTCAGGCAGGAGAAGAGCAGACGTACCCAGAGAACAATCTTCGATAACCCGTCACGTGGCTGTTTCGCAGCGCGCTATTTCGACGAGTCGGATGATGGAACCCTTAAAAAGCTTCGCGATCAGATCGAGCAAGCTGCGGAAATAGCTCGGGCCGCAAAGGAGGAGGAGTTCGAAACTCTCAGCCGACAGTATGAAGAGCTACAACAGCGCATCGCGGAAATGTCGTGCGTCTACGTCACCGATGGGTTTGCAAAAGAACACAACTTCAGCAAGTGCACAAAATGCTATCTGGAAAGAGCAGCGACGAGGACGTACATCGCAACTCACGAGGATTTCCTACCCCAGGACCCTGTTCATGCCAAAGCTGTCGTCTTTGAGCTGGGCTGCCGTGCTTCTTTTGCGGCATACCGCAACGCTACCTGGCGGATCTTGGGGGCTCTGGCTCGTTCGAAGTTCACGCACTGCTGCGAACCTCGTGTGCTGATTCAGAAACACATTCCCCTGGCGCGATTCACAACTCCTTTCACAGATGGAGTCACGCTGGCATCCAAAACCAAGTCTTTCCTTGATACACATTACCGCAACGTCTCCTTCCCAGCGAGCCTGGACGATGTCTGTTTGGGTAATCCGCTGCGACTTGAGTATTTCGACAGCTTAACACAGTCGTGGCCTGGCTCACAGAGGGAAGCACCGACCTTTGTACACCATTGTCAGGTGATGATTCCGTCCAAATCCCCCTTCCGTCCGCTTCTATTGCAGCCTCAGTTTGCTCCAGATGGTGAAGGCCCTCCGTCAAACGAGATCATTGCTAGCCAAAGCCTCTGCCCCCGAGGTGTCAACTCGCATGAGTACATGGCCTTCCAGAGTCTGTTCTCTGGGAAGCAACGGAGATGGCCACTCCTACTTGTCGAACTCGCATCATCGAACCTCAATTTCAGCGCAGAAGCAACGTCCTTGCTGGTTTCTCAGCTCTCGTCGCAAGCTGGTCCGGCCCATGAAAATGACCCCTTTCGAATCGTTCACCAGGTCTTTCGTGACGCTTCCTTCTGCGAGAGACTACTTGAGCAAATCCAAAATCGCTTCGAAATGATATCGACCAACTGGAGAGAGACAAATAGCATGGGAATGCTCATCACTCTGCTCCTACGGTTGATTGCCTTGGGTTGCCCGAGTTCCGCCTGTGAAGCATCGGCGTTGCTCGACCAAGTCCGACGCATTACCCAGCACTGGATATGCCAATTACGCTCGGAAATCCATAGAGCAACTGATGCCGAGAGCTCCCGCCGATGTTCGCGATATGCTCTTTGGAGCGCTCTTCTCTGCCGACGGACTTTCTCGCTCTATTGCGAGGAGCACAACCAGCGGCTTCACGGGACCTTTTCATCTGGAGATCTCGAATGCTTCGTGGAATCCTCCGTTACTTTGCAAGATAACATGGTCAGCGACCCGGACACCCTTCCTGCGGCATTGCGGCATGCCCTCATGTGGGACCTCAAAATGACCCACCGACTGAAACTGTTAGTTCGTCGGTCAATCGAGGAAAACCGTGAAGGTCTAATCGCTGCGATTGATAACGTTTGGCCGATTGTGCCAGGATCCACATTGAGGAGCTGCTCGGAACTACGATTTCTCGACGCCCCTAACGAGTGGACGGCTCAGCTCACGTTCGCGGGCGGACAACAAAGCAAACAGCAAACAGTCCACTACGATATTCTCGAAGGCCATCTTCTGATTGACAATCAACCTTTGGGGAGGCTCCCTACCGAGCATCGTGATGCAGTGGTCTTGAACGAACTGTTCGGCCAGCAGAATCTGCTAATCTACCCATCGGAGCTCCATGGAATGACGTACAAGCTGCCGTATCCCGAAAACGGCCACCAGATCCATATCGGGTTTCGAAACGGGAAGCTATTCGTACGCGCTTTGAAGTGGGAAGACGGCCTTGGAGAGAGGGTCCTTGAACACATCCCCCGAAGTGCTTTCTTCCACGATTCATATTACGATCTTCCGGCGTCTTTGGTCGACAATTGTGTTCATTGGTTGGATTTGACCAATGGTCTTCTCGATATCCGTCCAGTCGCTGACAAATGGAAACGCAAGCCAAGTGACTGGTGTATTGATATGACAACTCACGTTGCCCACCGTCGAGATAGCCGCTTGGTTGATCCACACAGTTCACTATTTCGCCAATTTGCAGCCGTTTTCGAATTCTTTGAATTTGCACAACTGCTGACGGTCTATCAGCCGAAGCACAATCCACTGTCTGTCGAGCTGAAGCGCCTAGAGCTCACCTTCTTCGTGAACGCAAAGCAGAACCTTCAATGCCGGGAGCTGAGAGCGGAGATTGATCCGAATCAAGACGCGGGCACTTGGTACGGGCTCAGCAGCAAACTGGTCCTTCGTGACCCACTCAACCTGCAGAACCGTAGCATCATTGTGCCGATAGGCCCTGTTGCGTCCCGCCGCAACAAGTCCCACGTAGCAGTCTACGTTCAGCCCAACGGAAAGTATGCCAGATACTCTATCAACACGGTCCTTGGTCGACTCGATTGTCCCGCGGAGCCGTGGCTACTGTATTTAAAAGCGCAGTTGCATGCGTTTACGTCTGCAATCCTTCCGGATCCACTTACTGGCCGAACTGGTACCGAAGAGGCCTTGCACCTACTACGTTCTGGAAGCTGTCAGCCATGGACACCCTTGCAGTGCGGCCCACTATCGTGTCTCGTCTCGATAGCCAGCCTGACCCCAGAGAGGGAGTACTATCCTGAAGGTTGGAAGGAAATGCAGGTAGTCCACTGGAATACGGATCTGACGACCACCATCCAGCGAGACGAGTTCCTACCGCTGGTGGAAAGCATTTGCCGCAGGTCCTCTGAACTGGACGATTTCGTTGGTTCGACGGCTGAGAAACCACAAATTCGGGAAGTCGACCTGCATCTACTTCAACGTAGCATCCACCATAGGCGACTGTATGAGCGCCCTAGCGATGAAGCTAAAGACCGCCTCGCCTCTTCGGATGTGACTTACATGGCCCGGGACAGGCACTCTCCTACGAACCAGTGCCAGAATGTGTTCGACAGCGTGAAGCTCCTGATGAAATGGTCTCCGAAGCTTCCTACGACCATGATTCTTGGTTCTCTTCTACAACAGTGGCCGGACATCCAAGGACACGGCCAGAAATTTGACAAGGTCCTTCTTAGCGATATTCTGGACCTCAAATTCGGAATCCACTGGGGTTCTTTGGTCGATTTCTGTCGTAAGGCAACACATAACGAAGTGTATAGCCTTACTTTCATGTTCGGTGTCTTGTCTTTCGGGTATGGTGTGGACATGCAAATCGTCCGCACCTTGATTGCCTTCGCCATATCCGAGCCGTTGAAGAGTCTGGAGCCTCCAAAATGGCCATTCTACTCACAGTTCCGCCAGGGGCACGTCCCGACCGTGGCGTACCTTACCCAGCTCATGCGACCCTGTCTTGCGCCTTATCCCGGTGATCATCGGTCCGAATATGATGCTCTTTCGGCTAAATCGCGCAGAAAGCTGGAGCAGCAGCAGCAAGCCTACGAGGAGAAGGCGGACGAATACTGTAACGCCTTTGCCAACTTGCTGCTTAAGCAGTGGCCTTGTGCAGAGCCAACGCTTGACCGGCTATCACAAGAACCCTCTCCCTTGCTAAATGTCGCCCAGGCTTTTAAGATCATCAAGCCAGAGTGGCTACGGTTGTTCCAGAATCTTGAACTGTCTCAGTATATCGCGCAGGTGCAGCAGATTCTCAATCATCACCAAGCCTCACCAATTCTCACGCAGATGGAACCCGACCTCAGAGAAGAGCAGTTCTTTTTCTTCGACCATCGTGGCGATGCCATCCCTTCGCTATCCAGAGACCTGATGTGCAAGTCTGGCCGCACTACGCCAAAAAGAAAGCTGGATGACTTGACATCTTCACCACAGATGGTGGACCGCCGCTTCGGACCGCCGCGCTCATCTCGTGCAGACAAAGAAAACATCTCTCAAAACCACAAACAGCCGCGACAAGTACAGAAATTCTCGAGACAGAGTCAAGAGATAGCGGATCTCGAACAGATTGTCCAAGCATTGTCAAAATCCAGATCTACAGTGAGGAAGCATTACGCACGAGACCTGACGCAAAGCATCGACTCGTTGAAGTCATTGAGCACCGAACCTCCGCGACCAAATGATGCAAGACTTGAGGTCCAGCTAGCTGTAGCTACTTCTCAAGCTCGCCAGGGAATGCAGGATCAACTCGACTCGGTGTTGAGCAACTTGGAACGGGGCGATGCGCGGGCAAAGTGGTTGAAAGCAGGCGGCTTGTGGCCTTGCACCACAACCGTGGCACTCTTGGAGCAGATCCGCTCTACCTCGGCTACAGTCTTCGGCTCAGGAATGAAAGAAAGCCTTGTGGACTTTGCAATCTCGATAACTCATCTACAAAAGGCCTTGCGTCTGCGCGACGCTTCTCTGAAAGACAACAAGCAGAAGTTGGAGGAAGAGCAAGCTCATTCGGGCCATACCAACTGGCAACCAATCAGCAATACCGACTGGCTGCTGCTTGAAATCGATTCGAACATCCTCATTCGGCCAGGGCAAATTGATGTCGCGATCGCAACCATTTCGCCGAGTTCCGGAGCCAATTCTGTCCTTCAAATGAACATGGGACAAGGAAAGACATCTTGCGTGATACCTATGGTTGCTGCATCCCTCGCCGATACAAAAAGACTTGTACGCATCATCGTCCCGAATGCCCTACTTTCGCAAACAGCCCAGTTGCTTCATGGAAGACTTGGGGGCCTCTTGGGACGCCAAATCCGGCACGTTCCCTATTCACGGCGGACTCAAACCGCCCAGGATACTACCAAAGCATTCTGGGAGATCCACAAGCAAATGATGCGGGATGCGGGCATCATGGTCGCCCTTCCGGAGCATACAATGTCCTTCATGCTCAGTGGATTACAGCGCCTGTCAGATAACCGCATTCCGGAAGCGACACCGATGGTGAAAGTCCAGGCATGGATGCGCAAAGTTTGTCGCGATGTGCTGGACGAATCGGATTTCACGCTTGCAGTCCGTACTCAGCTGATATACCCTTCTGGTCAACAGACGTCTGTTGACGGGCATCCCCACCGCTGGGAGACTGCAGAGGCTCTATTGAAGCTAGTCGAATCCCACATTTGGGACTTGCAGCGTGACTTCCCCTGCAGCATTGAAGTCATCATAAGATCAACCAGAGGCTTTCCGCTTTTCTTTTTGTTAAGAAAGGATGTGGAGGACGCCTTGATTACGCGCGTTGTGGACGATGTAGTCAGTGGTAAAACCCCAATTTTGCCGTGTCAAGAATTCCCTTTGAAGGACAGGCAAGCCATTCGGAGATATCTCACGGATGCCTCGGTGGATCAAGCAACCCTGGACCGACTTCAATTAATGTTCACAGACACGCCCATCGCCCGGCAAAGCCTTCATCACATGAGAGGACTTTTGGTTCACAGGATTCTGTTGCTCACATTCAAGAAGCGATGGTCAGTCCAGTATGGTCTTCACCCTACCAGAGACCCAATCGCTGTTCCATACCATGCCAAAGGTGTGCCTTCAGAGCAGGCGGAATGGGGTCATCCCGACGTCGCCATCTTGTTCACTTGCCTTTCCTTCTACTACCAGGGCCTCTCGCTCACTCAGATACGGCAGTGCTTGGAGAACGTGGTAAAATCAGATGACCCGTCAAGTGAGTATGATCGCTGGATGCACAGCGGCCCCGACATGCCCGGCTCACTGAGGGATTGGAATGTCATCAACGTTGACGACGAGTCCCAGTTGCATGAGCTATGGCAGCACCTACAGCACAGTATCATTGTGGCCAACTACTATCTCAACCATTTCGTCTTCCCGGTCCATGCGAAGCAGTTCAAGATCAAACTGCAGTCGTCTGGGTGGGACATTCCGCTGATGGCTGTGACAACATCTCCGGACAGAAAGCCCCCGAGTCACAAACCGTTGACGACAGGATTCAGTGGAACGAATGACAACCGGACACTGTTACCTCTGACTATAAGGCAGCATGACCTGGCTGGTCTCTCACACACGAATGCCGAAGTCATTACGTACTTGCTGCAGCAACGCAACCGACGTTACTTTCTGGCTGCGGATCAACGTGGAAGGCGCCTACCTGAGACCGAGTTTCTCCGCAAGCTTCTCACGCTCAGGATCCGCGTTCTGATAGATGCTGGAGCTCAAATCCTTGAGATGGATAACCTCACTCTCGCCAAGTCTTGGCTGCGTATTGACAAGGATGCCAAAGCGGCTCTTTTCTTTAGTGGTAACAGACCATACATCTTGTACCGCAATGGGTCTCCGATCCCGCTTCTCGCAAGTCCATTTGCCGAGGATTTGAGCGGATGTCTCGTCTACCTTGACGAAGCGCATACCCGCGGTACCGATTTGAAGATGCCGGTAAATGCTAAAGGCGCACTGACTCTGGGTCTTGGTCAGACCAAAGATTACACTGTTCAAGGTTTGTCAAATCATCCGATACCCTCCTGCATAACCGACACTGACCGAAATGTAGCTGCAATGAGGATGCGGCAGCTAGCTACCACGCAATCAGTCGTGTTCTTTGCCACTCCGGAAGTTCATCAGAGCATCAGGGATCATCGGTCCACGGATCGACGAGGAGCAATCGACTCGTACGATGTTGTCTGTTGGCTTTTAGAGCAGACCTGCGCCGGGCTCGAGCAACTTCAGCCGCTGTACTATGCCCAAGGTGTGGATTTCTGCCGTAGATCCCAGGCTTGCATCGACAACCCCGATATCCTCACGGATGCGGACCAGCGTGAAAACTGCCTGAAAGAACTCCGTCATGTGGAGCATCAGACTCTGGAGCAAATGTACAAGCCCAAGACGAAGACGAAGGTCTCCAACCCTTCCTCTGCGTTCTCCCCGCAGCTCGCGGGGTTGATGAAAGAGCTCAACACCCTACGGAAGGGATTCCAGGATGACGGAAATGCTGTCCATGCGTCAGCCCTGCAGGAAGTCGAGCAGGAACGCGAGGTGGCGCATGAGGTGGAGAATATCCGCGAGGTGCAGGAGCCAGTGTACTTCTCGCCCATCAAATTCCCCGGCCTTCACCATGACATCAAGAGTTTCGCTCTGACCGGCAGGCTCGTCGCCGGCTCCTTCGGCTACGAACACATGTTCATCTGCCTGCGCGGCACCGCTCTGGGCTCGAAGCACCGCATCAACCCCGAAATCATCACGTCCAACCTATTCGTCTCGAAGCAGTTCACCAAGACCGTCGTCCTGAACCAGCCGGACGACAACTTCCTGCGCCAAGTCGCCTGGATCCTGTGGAGCACGGCAGCCGACGCGGCGATCGTCGTGGTCCCGGAGGAGGCGGAGCTGCTCATCCCCCTCCTCCGCAACAACGCCAACAACAAGAAACCCGTCACCGCCCACCTCCTCACGTACGCGCCCGCCGTCACCCGCAAGATGGTCCACTTCAGCGACCTGACGTACTACGCGATGCCGCCCCTGCCGCGCGGCTGGAAGGCGCCCGACTGGCTGCGCGTGGAGCTCGGCCTCTTCGCCGGCCGGCTGTACTTCGAGTACGACGAGTACGCGGGGATCATGCGGTACCTCGGCATCATCGTCGACGATCAGTCCGAGGACGGCACGCACGACGACCGTCTTCTTTCCGACGGCGAGATGTCCGATAGCGTCGTCGTCAAGAAAAAGGCCTCCACCACCATCACCACCCCCTTCACGAACAGACCCCTCACCTTCGTCCGCGAGTGGCTCGCCTCCCGCCGCAAGGGCCAGGACTTCTCGCACACGCCCATGGGCTTCGTTTGCCAGGGCAGGCCGCTCGCCGCCGACCATCCGTTCTTCGCCGCCGTCGTCGGGGAACCGAGTTTGTTGGAGGTTTTGGACCGGGTGAGGGATGATGGCGGTAATGTCGGCGGTGTGGCTGCGGGTGCTGCTGCTGCTAAGGCTGGTGATGAGGATGATGATGACGAGGACGGGTTTGATGGTGCGGATGAGGATTTGTGGTTTGATGCTGAGGAAGCTGGTGGCATTGAGGGGCGTGAGGGCGAGGGGATGGATGTCGATGAGGGTGAAGAGGATGATGAAGAAGGGGAGTCTTCGGATGAAGATGATGACGAAGATGACATGGAGGAGTGATAAGGATGTGGTTTAGCAATCACAAAAAAATTAAATAGGAAGGAAGGACGGAAGAAAAGGGCACATCTGATGGGAAGAAATCTTGGGTCAGAAGAGCAGCTATAGCTCGGATATAGATAAACGCACAAAAAAAAAACTTTAAAGAAAGACGTAACGAGCGAAGCCATGTGCCTCATCATATGCTGGGAGCGCCATATATCCTCAGCCTCAGCATCCGCAACGCACCTCCACCCATTGGTATACACATCCCAACCCCCCCAATAAAACGCCGCGCCGCCTCCCCCCAACCGACCATCCATCCCTCCCCGCCAGATCCTCACCCCCTCCCCCTCCCCCTCCCCCGGCCCGCGAGAGCCCCCCGGCCCCTCGTCACATCCCCCCAAATCCTCTCCCTCAAACACTCATTGAACCCGTACGTCAACGCATTCGCGAAACCTACGTACTGACTGCTGCTCTGCAGGACCGCCAACGCCTTGATGCTCGTGTGCCCGGTCGCCTCGAGCAGCCGGTTGGCGATGCCAGGTAACCATAGTAGCACCCACGCCGTCGGGTACGCGTTGAGCAGCAGCATGCGCCGGATCTCGCGGTGTATCAGGGCGGATTGGTGGGTGGCGAAGGTTGAGATTGTTGGGGAGGGTGGGGGGACTTTTTGGGAGGGGGTCCATGGGGTGGTGGTGGTGGTGGGGAGGAGGGGGTGGGTTGTGCTGGTGGTGGAGGGAGTGCGGGGGGCGGTGGTTGATGGGGTGGAGAATGAGGGAGTTGGTCGGGCGTGAAGGTCGTGGTGGTGGATGGGCTGGCGCGGCAGGCCGTCGTCCGGGGCGACGAGCTCTTCTTCGTCGCGGACGTTGAACGTAAACTTGGCGTTGATCGCGCCGGATCCGGGGAACTGCTGTGTGGCCGGCGGGCGTCCGCTAGGGAAATTGTTTCTCGCGGAGTCGACGTCGACGGCGACGAGGTGGTTCTTCTTCGGCATCCGCGCGTACTCCAGCTGCAGCTCCTCGTCGTACGTCGAGGCAGAGTCTTTCCTTTCCATCGACATCTCCTTGGCGAGGTCGACGTTGCTGCTCCTGAAAGTGGCGAAGCTCGCCGCCCTCGGCCGGTTGGTGCGGTAAGTGGCGTTCAGATCGATGGAACCTTTCGCTTGCGTGCCCGCCATCTCCCGGAAGTGCTGGCGCATGTACCACCACACGTAGATGTAGACGCCGATGGTGATGAACATGATGGCAAAGCGCCAGCCGTGGCCGAGCGCGTAGCGGAGGTCGGTGCGCTGCGACGTGATCCAACACCAGTTGCCGCTCACCGGAGCCATTGTGTGCAGACCCGCGGCGGTGGAGCCTACCGCATGGTAACGTTAAAAATGCCCAAGTGAGCGGCACGAGAGGGAAACTGACTGGTGATGAGGGGGACGATCCAGACGGACGTGCAGATCATGACCTTCCTACCGAGCGATGCATCCGGCATGTAGGTCTTGCGGGTAATGGTGAGCACCGTGACCAAGGCGATGGCGAGGATGGAGAAGTCTGCGGCCTGTCGTGTCGGTTAGGCCGATGCCGTCACTACCACGTGGCGCTGAGATTTGCTCACCTGCACAGACAGCTGTCCGATCCACCCGTTCAACGTGCATGCCGGACTCGGTGAGAGGGCGTGATCCCTGACATTGATTATGCCAGATATGGAGTTGTTCAGTGAGTTGATGAATTCTGCCGAAGGCTTTCCATTAGCCGTGTACAGAAACGGGGTGAATACGATGGGAGGGCTTGCCAGCAATCGCGAGGTTCAGGACAAGAGCATGGCGAAACGAGCGCTGCTGCTCGCGGTAGACGATGTAGGAGATCAGGACGCAGGTCGTGGCGACAAAAGACAGCAAGCTTCCCACAAGAGTGAAAGTCACTATCAACTTATCATAGGCCATCCTGAGAGCACGACGGACGAAAAGGTCGTGGAAGGAGAGAGGGGGACATGACCAAGACAGAGCGTGGTATGTAGTAGTGGGGTGCCGGGGCCGCCAACTATTCATGTACGCGACGCACCGTTATGCCAAACTCTATTGCAGTAGTTTCAGGAACCGATCGGCTTGGCACGCCTACTCAGGTACGAGTTCAATCCGAAGGAAGATTCCGCAAGCGCACTCGCCATGCTCCTTTGGATGCAGAAGCTTGATCACCAGACTGATCTTCCCAGCGGATCGGCACGTCGACCCTGAAGGCTGTGCACACCTCCAGGTGCTCTGTCCAGGTGTGAATCCCGTCCGAGCTTGATAGACGGTACTGTGTAGCTTCTTTAGCGTGGAAGGAGTCATGCGATGGCCCGTGCCGTGGAGTCGCATGATGCTTAGGGGCGCCCAAAATAGACTTCCTGCTACTGGGATCCTTTGACTTACTCGTCGCCCGTTTCGCAAGGCTTGCAAAAGATGCTGTTATACAAAAAAGTTCCCGGCGTGCTAATGTTTAAATGCACACTCAAACCTCGTTCTTTGTTTTCAAGTAAACAATGGAAAGCTTGATTGATGGTGTAAAATACTCCCAGACCGAGGAGACATCGGAGGATTATTTCTCGACGCAGTAGCCTGGTCAGCTGCAGCATCTTGATTCCACCATCTGCCTGAGTCGTGAGTTAGGCTCGCATCTCGAGAAGGCTCTTATGCACATCCGTCGGGTGGTGCAGGTCTTGTCATGTCCAAAGTACTGATCCAGAGATCGAAACGACGAATCCACTGCACTCAGATTCCACGCTGCCAAAGCACACACCGACACAAACATCGCAGTTTCATCTGTTTCGCGTAACACGTAAGCAGCCTTGTCCAAAAGGAGCTGCAGAGCTTCTGTAACAATCATGACTCACGGAGCGGCTGTTTCCGCATCAGACGCCGCCACATAGTCAGTGAACAAGTGTGGCATCCAATCGGCAGTCCGAAGCTCGGCTGTGTGCTGCTCATCGTCGACATTTCGCGAGCGATCAACCAAGCCCAATTTCCTCGCGTAGATACGTATCGCCAAGCAAGAATGCAGCCGAGGTTTTTGACGAGGCAAACGAGGGAACCGTCGTCGCAGATTTGCTGGGCGCCTTGGAGTTGGCGCGCGTTGGTTTTGGCTTCGAACAGTGCGTGACGATCATCCGGCGCACCCGGCGCATGTGTGATTAAACCCTACCGATGACGGCATCTAAGAGTTTCATGTATTCTCGAACGTCAACACTGAACTTTGCATGTCTACAGGGTATTGCCACAGCGGAGTGCTAGCGCGAAGACTGTGGGATTCTATGAACCAGCGGGTTCTGGTCGTATCGTGGTGACATGATAGGCTAAAATTATATTAATCGGTGGTGAAATAGAATCCCACTACGATAGGTCAAAGTCACATTGGCCAGATGGAAAAAGCAAGTCGACGCTAGCATTCCGCTATGGTAATACCCTGTACAAAGCTTCCCTCTGTTTACATGCACTTTCCCCCACCCAGCTACATCTCATCCGGTGTTCCCACATCAATGCCAAATCGAAACCGCACATTCCCACTCTTCACCATCGCATCTTCTTCTTCTCCCCCGCCATCCTCTCCTGCCCCGTCTCCCGCACCAACAAAACCGCCAGTCTCGTTCTCATTAAGACCCCAGGTCCCCGTCCCCCCGTCATCATCGGCACCTTCCGCCTCGACAGTCCCGGCGTCGACAACCCCATCATGGCCGCCATCCCCCTCCCCAGCTCGCCCCGCGGCAGCAGCCCCATCCCGCCAATACCCCAAGCCGAAACCCTCGCCGCGACGGCACTCGGGCCACCGCCGCAGCATGCTCGCTCCAGCAAGCATACTGGCGACGGCGGCAATGCTGCGCGGGTTCTTCGGCAGCACCTCCCTCACCCTCATCGCGAACGACGCGGCGACGCAAAGCGTCGTGGCGGATAGCAGCGCCGCCAGCGCGTGCGTCGAGAGCGCGCTCTGACGCACCCTTAGCCGGTTGGGTTGGTAGAGCGACGCGTTGCACGGGCGCCCCAGGTCTTCGGACTCCGTGTCGGCGTAGACGGAGGCGGTGGAGGCGTTGGCGTTGCGGTTCGCGCTGACGATTTGCGTGGCGATGCGCGCGTAGAGGTGCTGCACGGCGGATTGTAGTGGCGTCGGGTCGGCGACGAGGTCGGAGAGCGATGATGCGCCGTGGAGGACGAGGGTGCCGAAGAAGCCGTCGACGTTGCCCAGAGCGGCCAGCTCGGCGGGCGCGACGTACGGCGCCAGGATGCTGGTGCCGAGGCCGCGGATTTCGAGGGGGATCATGGGTTGCTTTCTGCTTTCATCGAGCGTCGGGCCGTCGGTCCCGGTCCGGAGAGAGTGCAGTTCGGGATACGTCAGGCTGACTGTTGCGTCCAGACGCTCGAGATACGGCGAGCAGTGCAAGGCTGTCAAATTGGTGGCGGTCGTTATGTTTGCCACGCGAGAAAGGTGCCCGATCAGCGCGAGGTATTCCGGGCAATGGCAATCCCATCCATCACGGTCAATCCAGTGCCCGAAAATGCCTTCGCCGACGGGGGCCAGGGTTTTCTTTGGGAATACTCGGTGCGCATACTCGGTCGTGTTCCTGGTACTGTTACCGCAGGGAGGTAGGGATGGGAAATAGAAGTCGAAAGACGCGCTGTCGTTCAGTGCGAGAAGCTCAACGGGGACGGAAGTACAATTGGCAACAGGACGAGCGGCGGGTACATCGACTCTAAGGTGCGTTCCTGGCCGGGTGGGCAGCGGGTCAATATAGTGGTTCAGCTTGGGAATGGCGAAGGTTTGATATGTCCAGTCGGGAAGATCCATGTTATCGTTGATGACCAGATTGGCCGCCATCGTGCCATCCCCCTGAACATTCATAGCGTCAAGATTGGTGAAGGAGTCGAATTCAAAGTAGTCGACTTGTCGCAACCTCGTCGCTGCCGTATCGTTTACCACATCCGCATAGTAGAGACCGCCTGCGAGGATCGTCAAGAATGGCGACAGTACCATTCCAATTGAGGTGGCGATTGTACACCACTGTCGCCTTCGAACTGCCGTCCACAGTGCGTGTACCCCTATACGGCCAAAGTAATCCTCGTCGATTGACATCGTGGCAGAGACCGGGCCTCTTCGCATTCTGTGGAATGGTTCCAGTGTTTTGATTTCGAAATCCAGGGCTCCCATCGCCGTTCCAAAGAGGAGCATGACTGTTATCGGAACGTAGCGCAAAGAGTATTCCACGTACGGCTTCTCGGTGATCGTGTAAAGCCCGTTACCGCTATAAGAGACACTGTAAACAATCTCCAGTGACGCCACGAGAGCAACTGCGCAGAGTACCAAAAATGCGCGGACGTGGATCTGCATAATGAAAGGAACATACCACTTGGGCGTGGTTGACTTTGGGGTTTGGAATGTTCGCTTTGCGTCTGCAGTGGCGCAATTCCGGTAAAGTGGCACAATAGAAAATGACGGCGCACCGTTGGATCCACTGGAGGAGTCATACTTTGTTTGGAAGGAAAGAGTGCTCAGTGCCCGTCCGAGGGTTTTTGGTCCAGATAGTCCGTGACCGCGCAGGAGCTTCATGAATGCGGGACTCGACGTCAAGATTCCAACGGTGCCAGCTATTGGACCGGGGTCGCAAATAACGTATCCCTTGCGGAGAATTCTGGTCAGGCTCAAACAAATGAGAACAAGCGTGAGGATGAATGTTTCCGTCAACCAGAACGCTGGACCCCGAAGCTGGATTCGATCCATTGTTTGAACCTCGGCTACTTCGAAAGTTTTGTTAGAGTTCTGGAGGAGATACGCGTTGGAAAGCTGCACGGTAACAGCAAAGTAGAGCTTTTCGAATGAATCCAGAAGGACTTTCTGGTCCAGAAACCTCGTGACGTCGCCCCCAAGCAAGGTGATGTTGAGAGCCTCGGCAATGTTCAGATAACTGAGTGACTGGCTGAACCCTTCAAAGACGTTCCAACCCGTGAGATTCCCCAATTTTCGATCGCCTACACGATTGAGTGTATGAAGTGTAGATCGGTCAGCCGGTGAAGTGGCCAAAGGATTGAAGCTCAGCTCAAGCTCCCGAAGAGAGTAGTCCGGTTTGCATACTAGAAAAGATGAAACATTCCTGAACCATGCGTAGCTTACCGCAGGACCGGCACCCCTGTAGGGTGGATAGTTTGAGAAATTTCCAGCTTTCTCGTCGAAACTGTTGATGATTCCAATCACAAACCGGCGGTCGTTCTCAGAGCAGTCGAGTTGTTGGCCTTCAGAGAAAATAGTCCAGACTGGCGATTTAGTCTTCCCGTCGGCAGTAACGCTTGAGCAAGACGGAGATGAGACTCGGACTGAGATTTCGAAGTCGAATTCGCTCCCACCAACCCAGGGTAGGGTGTCTACCCTCTGGCCGTTCTTGTCTTCAGCTATCCCAGCTGCGTAACCAATCTCAGAAGCATAGTTGACAAACTCCAACGTTGCAAATTCACAGTCGACATGTGGTTCGAAGACGTCAACGTTTGCAATGTTTCTCACAGTCGAAGTACTCGCTGAATCCAAAGTCAGAATTGACATGAAGCTGATTGGGGAACTTACTATTCCGGAAAGGCGGGATCTCGCTCCCAGTAGATGAATTCGTACATAGGGGATAACTCAAGTTCAGAGCTTCGATGCCATATACTCGGGAGATTGCTTGACCGTTGACTTGCGAAGTGTTGAAATAGCCTGACGAGTAGGACAGACCTCCACGCGTAGATACGGGTGAGGATCTTTTCTCAACGCTCGCCATGGTAAACAACCCTGCAGACAAGACAATCAACACTTTCATAAGTATGGTGCCGGTAACCGCAAGAGCGACTGGAATGTCTCGCAACTTCCAAGAATTCACCCAGGCGGCAATAATGTTCGGAGAGATATGGTCAAGCAGTATGCTCCGTTCGGCGGGCTGGGGACCTTCAGCCATGGCGATCCACGGCATGAGCAGCCTTGTGCGGTAGTCAACCTGACTCCAAAGCCCTGCAAACAGAGTGAAAACTGGCAGAAAGTCAGTCAGGCCAGCAACACAAGCGCGGAATACCAGAGACTTGCCGGCAGTGGGACCGTAAGTCCACGCGTAGTACTGCCCTTTATCCACCGCGCATATCCCATGGAAACGTGAGGAATACCATGCAAGGATGCCAAGTGAAAGGCCAACGGCCATAAGACTGGCCGACAAAGCGAACAACGTAGAAGCCCGTATGAAGAAAGGGATCCATAAAGCTTCTTCGGCTCCCTTCGCATCTTCGCTCGGCCTTTCAGTCTTGGGTTCAACGCTATCTCCGGGCCGGAATGAGCCATTCGGACCGTTGTTTGATCGAATCGGAGAGTAGGCCATTGCCCCTCTTGCTTAGGGCTTGACCTTGATGTTGACACTGATCTTTCGGTCCAGTACCGTTGCTTGTGATGTTCTGTCCAATTGGCTGAGAGATGCTGCGAGTGGAGTGGGAGGATGGAAAGAAGGCTTTTCAAGGAAAAGGAAGTGTTCGAATTGAACATAGAGCGAGAAAGGATTGAGGAGCTGGGAAGGTGTCCGAATGCCGTTATATATAGAACTAGGCACGTATGAACTGAGATGGGTGGCCGCTTCGTGCTACCATTGTTACTGTAAAGCTGCTTCAGCCTGAAACCTGACGAGAGCCCATGAATCGTACCTTGAACTCAGCCTGCCTAAATGCGGCTGGTGTGTATCCGAGCCATCCACGAATCGTTCCATGACCTTGATATAGCAGACACATGTATTACCCTCTAGTCACAGCCGTGGAGCCCCGAACTGACGTATGTTGCCTTGACCAGTCCGTGCGGGGCAGTGCAAGGCTGAGCTTTACATACACTTGGGAGCTCATGTCGTACCCACAAAAGTCGTGTAACTTCGTTGCGAGACTTCGTTCCACTTTTCGCGAATTCGAGCAGCCTTGCGTATGGTTGAACACATCTGTCGCGCAACGCCTTCCGGCATCCGCGTCACTGACCGTGAAAAGCTTCCCTACTTGCAGGTGCAAGTCTGCAGACGTCCACTGGACGAGCTTATGCAGTGACATTCCTGTGAGATGCTTGTTGTGCTACTGCAACGCTCAGCCTTGTACGACAGACTGATCCAATAAAGCTATTATTAGGAACGCAAAGCTATGAAGCTTCTCAGAACACAGGCGAGGGCCTTCCGTGGAAGGCGCCATGTAGATTGGCGCATTCAGGTATCGGATGATGATGTCGATGCTTTCGGTCTTTGGCGTGTCTGGATACTTTATCATTTTCCTTCCATTACGAATCCTTCTCATCTTGATACCATTCCAATGAATCCATTATGCTCTTTAATTGCGCAATTCTTGCTCCCAATGACCTTGCCTCGCTCAATCAATCAAATCCCTCCCACTCCTCATCTTCATCCACCTTATCCTTATTCAGCTCCTTGACCTTCTCAATCATAGCCTGAAGCTCATCCTCCTTCTTCCGTTCCTCGTCTGTCAGCTTCTTCTTCCTCTCGCCCTCCTTCTTCTTGTGCCTCTTCTCCCTCCTCTCCTCCCTCAGCTTCTTCATCTCCCTCTGCTCGCTCCACGCATTATCCCTCCCGCCCTTCCGCTTCTTCGGATTCTGCTCTTCCGTCCCATTCTCCTTCTCCTCCTTCGCCTTCGCCTCTTCGTCCTTCCGATGCTTCTCGCGGATCTTGTCGGCGTACTTGTAATTGTCCCAATCGATCGACAAGCCCAGCTTCCAATCGCCATCCCACTTCTTCGTCTCGGGCATCTTCGGCATCTTCAGCAGCCCCCACGCATCGCCGTGCTCTTTCCAGTCGAGGTCCTTGACGCGGAAGATGCTGCCCGCGGCGTGCTTGCTGTACGACTGGACCCAGCTGACGAAGGCGCGCTGAGCCTTGTCGTGGATGGCGCGATCCTTCAGCACCAGGTCCCGGATGGTTTGCGAAGCTTCCTGGGCCTCCCCCTCGGTGATCTCTACGCTCGGATGTGTCAAGGGCGTGATGGGCGTTTGCCGCACGGCAAGGAAGGGGATGTAGTCCTCCTCGTGGGTTCCCTTGGTCAGGAAAGTGACGGCCAAGCCGCGGCGTCCTGCACGGCCGGCGCGTCCGCAGCGGTGGATGAAGGTTTTGGGGTCGGAAGGAGGGTCGATCTGGATGACGAGGTCTACGAGGGGAATGTCGAGGCCGCGGGCGGCGACGTCGGTGGTGAGGAGCACGGTTGGGGAAACGCTCTGGGTGAATCGTTTGAAGTTCCTGTCGCGCACATTTTGGGGGTGTTTTCCGTGCAGGGGGACAACAGTTGCTGACGTTAGTATCTCGGGGAGGACGTGTTGGAAGTAGTCGACGCCGGCACAGGTGGAGACGTAGATGATGGATTTTTGAGGGGTGGGCGAGAGTGTGGAGAGGAGCTTTGCAACAGCCGGGAGTTTGTGAGAGGGAGATGTAAGGAGGTAGTTCATCTGTAGAGATGCCGGGGTACGTTTATCAAGAGCTCCCGTGGCGGACTTGACCTTGACTGCGATGCGGACCGGATTTCTCAGACCAACACGGACGAGCTGTGACACAGCCTCGCTCACACTGGCGCTGAACAGACCAGTGCGCCTCTGCTTCGGAAGCCTCTGTAAAATCTTCTGCAGGTCATCCTTGAAGCCGAGATCTAATAATCTGTCGGCCTCGTCCATGACCAGGACCTCAAACGAGGATTGCGGGCAATGTACATGTGGGGAGGAGAGGAGTTCGAGGAGACGGCCCGGAGTCGCAATGAGCAGGTTTGGAGAAGTTTTGAGGAAAGTACTAAGGTCTTGGGCGGGAGTGGTGTTTCCGCCGAGAAGCAACTGGGGTATCACTTTGAGCGTAGAAGAGGGAAAGGCGGGCTTCTCGTCGCCGTTCGAGGGTTGTAATGCGGCTGCGGAGGGAGCATGGAAGGCAAGGAGGGATGTGAGCACGGCGTGTATCTGAGTTGCTAGCTCTCTGCAAGTCGACAGTCAGTAAGCCGTGGTGAGGGTTGATAAGGCGGGACGTACCTTGTGGGCGAGACGACGATGGCGCCAACATGGTGCTTCTTGAGCGGCTCCTCTAGGCGCAGGAGACGCTCGACAAGCGGGATGAGGAAGGACAGCGTCTTTCCGCTGCCGGTCACGGCTTCCACGACCACATCCTTGTATCCCATGAAGAGAGGGATTGCGCTGGCCTGGACAGGCGTCATGCGCTCGAAGCCCATGCTGGAGACGGCATCGAGGACCCATTCCGACAGCGGCGGGGCGAGGGAGTCCCACGCTCTGGGGTTCTTCGGCTTCTCGGGAGCCATGGCGAGGTATCGGGTGAGGCGAGGAGAGTTGGCAGCACCAGGTGGATGCGGCGCGCGGCGATGCGCTCGAGTCGCAGCGGGCGTCGTAGCGTCGCAGCGTCGCAAAAATTCGAGCGCGAGTCAGCGGCTATCGATAAGACGGCGCATTGAGTCGGGGGCGGCACGTGAACGTGACCGGGCGCATCAGGGTCTGAACAGGAAATTCATCGACGGGCGAGCGGTCGGGCGAGCGGTGACTGGCGCAGCGACTGGTGCGCGCGGATGAGTGGCCAGCCGGAAGCGCGATGATGTGCGATCCGAGTCGGCCGGGCTGCATGGCCAAAGAGGAAAAATCAAGGCTGCCCGGGGCCGCCGACTTCCAGCTCGCAATCTTACCTATATCCGTCTGTTGCGCCCCTTCCGCCGCTTCCCTCTTGCTCAGCTCATAAACCTCCACGCTGGCCGCCGACTCCGCCGCTGCAGAACATGCGCCGGCAACACGCGCGCCCAACGCGACGACGACCCTTCCACTGCAGCCTTTAGTGCCCTCGCTCTCGGCACGAGACCCTGTGACAAACACTGCCACTTTCTACCACCGACTCGCCTCGCTCTGGGCCACCGCACGCTCGTCTCTCTCCGGCTGCGTCCGCCCTCCTCTGCTTCCACCCTTCGCCGCCTGCTGGTATCCCGCCATGGCCGTCTCTGCGCGATCGCAGGTGCCCAGGACGCCTCGTGTCATCAGCCCGTCGCCCACACCCTCGGAGAATGGCAGCGCTAGCGGCTACTTTACGCGCTCCGCCGCCCGCCGCATGAACAGCAACCGCGACATCGTGTCGCCCCCCGCAATCGATGAGAACGACAGCAGCTCGGGCTCCGACGAGCTCGGCCGACGCCCGCGTCTTCGCAGCAGAAGCCCCGTCAGGAAGCGCTTAAACGACGCGGCTGCGGCGCAAACCGCGGGCAGGAACAAGAAGGACCTCTCGCTGCCGAACGGCACGTCAAATGGCCATCTCTCGCCGTATACTGCAAGCTCAAACAAGGAATACTGGCGCAGTCTGAGCCGAAGCCCAAGCCCGCTCGGCTTGATCCCCATCCACCAGGAATGGCGGAATTTTGTACGTTTCGCTCTGCCTAGGGAGTGTGTGACGCTGGGAAGCTAACAGTCTCCAGATCCACCGACACGAAATCCCTCGCAAGATCCTCCACACTTCGATCGGGTTCCTTACTCTCGGGCTCTACGCCTCGTACGCGCAACCGTCACAGATCCACCCGGTCCTCCTCTCGCTCTTCGTCCCGATCTTCACCACTGACATCATACGGCATCGCTTCCCATCCTTCAACCGCTTCTACATCCGGTGTTTGGGCGCCTTGATGCGCGAGTCTGAAGTCGACGGCTGGAACGGCGTGATTTGGTATCTCCTGGGCGCTTGGGCGGCCCTCCGCTTCTTCCCCAAGGACATTGGCGTCATGGCCGTGATGCTGCTGAGCTGGTGCGACACGGCCGCCAGCACCGCAGGCAGGAGGTGGGGCAGGTACACGCCCAAGGTGCGGCAGGGAAAGAGCCTGGCCGGCAGCCTGGCCGCCGTCGTCATGGGCGTCGTCACCGCCGTGGCCTTCTACGGCTGGGTCGCGCCGAGCGTGGAGTCGCAGAACCCGGGCATCGATTCGGGCGACTTTGCGTTCGCGTTCCAGGGCCGACTGGGCCTGCCCGCCGCGGTCAAGGATCTCCTCGGCTGGGACAAGGACCACGGCACTATTTCCGGCAGCCTGGCTCTCGGCACCATGAGTGTTGTGGCGGGTGTTGTCGCTAGCGTTAGCGAGGCGATCGACCTGTTCAGCTGGGACGATAACGTTACTATCCCCATTCTCGCCGCCGGTGGACTTTGGGGCTTCTTGAAGGTTTTCGGATGCGCGTGAAGCGCGCAAGCACTTTGCCAGAAGAGCGCCGAAACAGATTTCCATCACAAAGCATCTAGAGCGCCATCATAACTTGACATATTTTGCACTAGTTTGGCGTTTGGCAGGGGTCATTGGGAAAGGGACGAGCGCCCGGCGGGAGGGCCCGGAACGGCAGGGTTGATTTCGCGGGCGCGCTTCGAAGAATGGAAAATCCGAAGGATTATTGACGATCATGCCTCACTTCTAGAATTTTCTTTTGCCTGTCGATGCCTGAGAGGTAGAGGATGTCGGGGCGGGGGCTTGTATGATACCACCAGCTTTGTAGATGACGATTGCCCAATGGCAGTAATGCTTACCAATGATTGAATTCTCTCTCCCTTTCATCCTGCTCATCGGCCGCTTTTGCGTATTCGTACAAGATTTTGCGCACGGATCTTGGAATTAAGGTGTCTCGGACCCTTTGTCGATCACTTTTATGCATACGGCAATTCTTGCTTCCGTGACCGCGTCTCGGCACCGATGCCATCATATCCGGTTACTATATACTTTTGCACCGGAAAACAGTCTTGTGTCGTTAGTATCGGCCGAACACAGCAGGAGGCCGAATGCCGACTACACGGACTGATGCGCACGGGGGTTTCCATTTTAAGCCCTGTTAAAGTGTCTGCATCACCCTTGCCTATTTGGACCCGATGGCTTTATAAGCGCGTCTGAATTGGATTGTTGCAGCTTTTCGGTCGATATAAATGACAAGCGCGGCTTTCATGACGCTTCACTCTTAGATCCTTTTGTTGTCGGTTTAGGTACGATGGCCTCGGCTCCGGAGTTCGGGGCGGGGGAAAAGTGATGCGCGCAAGCATTTAGAATATATATCCAGCGCACCGTCTTCCCCCATCGTAAGACTGTCAAACGACTTGCTGCACCCGTCAACATTCTCCTGGACACACCGGATCGTCATTCCGCCTCTTCCGTCGTACGGTTCTCGACTGCCAGAAACGCGCAAGAAGCCTACTTAGCGCGGGCACATTGCCCCGCTCTGTGACACCCCCTCGTCTTACATCCCGGCTTACTTGGACGTCTCGCTTTCCGCAGGGCAACCCCGGACATCTCGAAACCAGACTTGCCCCCTCCGCCTACTGTTAGAAAGCATCCTTGACCGAGGCCGAGACCCCGAAGAGAGAGGGGAAAGGGAAAAAGCAAAGGCCGACCAGGGCTGCAGCATATATACAACAGCAGTCCCAACGCTCAGATAACTGCGCATTTGTCGACCGCGCCGGCACAAGAGGAGCGCATAAAAAGGGACTTCAAAATCCTCCCATTCGTCAAACGACGACAAAAAGTCCAGACGATCCCTCCCTCTCCAGCGCAACAACCGCCATCCCTCGGATCCGGCTCTTCCAACATCAACGAACAACGACGAACAAGAAAACAAAAGAAAAAAAAAACCTCAGGACCATGCCGCCGCTCCTCCCCACCCCCGGTCAAACCCTCCTCACCCTCGTCGCCCTCACAACAAGCTTCGGCTGCTACCTCGCCGACTGGAACGACACGCACATCTACCACCCGCTGTGGCTGCCGCACGCCAAGTTCCACAACGGCCAGACCATGTCCATGGGCCTGCTGCTCGGCCTCGCCACGCTGTGGTACGTGTACGTCCCCGCCCCGTTTCCCCCCGTCTCCATCCTCGATAAAAAATCCGATGCGCGAGACCGGTCAACGATTGAGGACGTCAGAAGGGAGGGCGAGATGGCGAGGCTCAGGACGGCGGTGCTGCTGGGGGCCCTGTACTGGGTTACGCAGGGGAGCGCGTATTTTTATCCGGGGGTTGCGGCGTTTGATGAGGTGCCGGGGAGGGAGGGCGAGGGGGGGGATGCGTTGCTGCAGGCGAAGCTTGAGGCGGGGATGTTTTTGTTGTTGGGGGCTGGGTGGTGGTTGGAGAAGAGGAGGATTTTGAGGGGGTGAGGGGGGTGGGGATGGGATGGGGTGGTGGTGGTGGAGAGGAGGATGCGCGAGGAGGTTGCGGGGGGGGGGGGGGGACAAGGTGTGGTTGATGGAAATGCACCGGGAGGGCGTTGGATTGGTTGGAAGGTCTGGATCGGGGGGTGTCGTGCAAGGGAATAACTGCTTTTGTCATGGCAGATGTCCAGGCACGGCCAGGCCGCGAAAAAAGTTGTGAAGAAGGATGGAAGCATTGCTATGTGCTCCTGAGCGTATTAGTATATTAAGCCATTTCTATGTCTATTTCCAATCATCGTACATGCATTCATGCTCATACATAAACCCCCATTACAAATTGAATAAGGTACATTGCATTTACATTGTTTCCCAAACATCAACATCGTCATCATCATCAACCTCCTTACTCATCCGAGGCCTGGTGCCCTTTCCTCGCTTTCACAGTCTCCTCTGCCTCGGCAGCAGCGGGGGCCGCGGCACCAGTAGCACCCTTGGCCTTCGCCTCAACCTCCATCATGTACGCCACGATATCGTCCTCGTTCTGCTCGAGCATCTGCTCGTCCAGCTCTTCCTGCTTCTTCTCCTGCTCGACCTTCTTCTTCTGGCCCTCCAAGTTCCTCTTCAGCAGCTGGGTGATGGCGAAGACGACGGCGCAGCCGACCCACATGATGTTGCGCTTGCCGTAGTAGCCGGCCAGCAGCACGTAGCAGCCGGGCGGCACGACGCCCGCCTCGAACTGGTCGGGATGCTCGACGCGCTGGGCGCACTCGTCGTAGGCGCGCGTGACCTTTGTGTGCAGCTTGTTGACGCGGCACGCCGTCGTCTGGCAGCGCACGAAATCCTGGTCCCAGCCGGGGTACGCGGCGGCGTGCGGGCGGTTCAGCCAGTCCAGCTCCTTGCGCCACGCAAAGTGCTCGCTCGCGCCGGCGGCGTCGTTCGTCCCGACGTCGACCCACAGCTCGGGGGCCTCGAAGGGATACGCCTCGCCCGCGACGTTGGCGGCGCCCTGCTCGATGCGCAGGATGCTGTTCTGCGGCGCGCGCATGTACGACAGCCGGAAGCCGGCGGGCGCCGCCGGCACCGCCGCCTCGCCCACCCGGGTGAGGTTGTACGCCACGCCGTACACGAGGTGCGTTTCGTTGCGGAAGATGGTGTCGAAGCTGATGCTGCCCTCGACGGGCACGCTGGGCGCGACGTCGGGGGTGGGTCCGTCGACGAAAAGGCGCAGCGCGCTGGCGATGTTGGCGTCGCCCTCGCTGCGGACGGGGAAGGCGGCGTCCGACACGGTGTAGCCGTTGACCTGGGCGCCGTCGTCGCCGTCCAGCCCCAGGGTGCGCGTGATGCGGAAGTCGACCTCCAGCACGCCGTCCTGCAGGTTCTTCTTCGGCCGCGTCGGGTCGGCGGGGAAGCATTTGCGGCACTCGATGGGGAACTGCACGTGCTGGAAGCCGCTGCCGCCGGCGTCGGCCACGCGGATGGGCAGGTCGGAGAAGGGGAGCTGCTCGCGCGGCGAGATGAGCATGTCTTTGCGGATCGGGCGGAGGCCGGCCGAGGCCAAGGGCGCGAGCCCGCTGGCAGCGAGGATTATTGTCGTGGTCCGCATGGTGGATTTCGGTTTGGAGGGAGGGGAGGGAGGGAGGTGGGAGTGGCGGCGGGTGAATAGGGGAATTGGGCGGAAGTGGTTGACGGGGAACTTTTTGAGAGAGGGACCGCGGTGGGGAAGACGGGCTAGGGTCTGGTGGAGGTAAAGGCGGTGAGCCTGTCTCCGCTGCGTCATTTTTCTCGGCGCCGCTCGGGTCCCCCGCGGGCGGAGCGCTTTTCTATTCCTCACAACTTCACCTCCTCGTTGCCGCAACACTACACATCCCTCTGGTGTCTCCATTATTGCTAACTAACGCCGCCTAAGCCAGGAGTACGCATCGCATCCTCCGTTGAGTTCTACAGTCTTTTCAGGATCTGAGAACTCGAAGCCAACGGAACCCCACAAACTCCAAAGGAAATTGGCAATCTGGTAATTCAAGGCCCAGAACGGAAGGAAAATTGACAAAAAGAGCCGCCATAAGTCTGGCATAGGATGAAAGACTAACCGTCCAAATCGTTTCCACTGTATGCAAATGGATCGTAACAATCGAACATTGGCAAAGCTAGCACGTCGGGGTAAGGGTGTGTGGGAAGAGCGTGGTCCGGAGCAAGCATCGCGTTGTTGGCCACGTGGGATTGCACGCGCTGGACGTCATCAGGGATGCCAAGAGGTATGATCCCATTGGTTTGTGCAAAAGCATCGCAGGCCGGCGAGATCATGATCTGGGGCGGCTGGGCTCCCTGGTGCCCATACTGCATCGAGACGTGGTTGGGATAAAACGCCTCCCCTTCCATCACCTCGCCAAAAAGACGCTCTCTAGGCTCCCCAGTATTCCCCATACGCCTCCTCTTCGGCATGTGGAGCTCGGCGTTGTCAGCGGTGGGAGGTGGATCCTCGAAGGACAGAGGCGTTCTCGGAGATGGACTGCTCATCGGCGTGCTGGCTCGCGAGGTGCAGGAGCTCCGGTCGTCGTCATGCTGCATCGCTTGAAACTCTTCACAGATTTGGTCGTGCACGTCGTCCACGAGCTTCTTCATAAGATGCATCGGCACGCCCCTGGAACCATTCGGGATTTCGCTGGCCTTCTCCTGGAAGACGCGGTCCGAGTTGTCCTGCCAGTATCTATGGAAGCCGTCCAGATCCGTGGCGTGGGAATCTGCGAGCTGTGAGCACTTGGTCTCCACAAGGCAGGAACCGTCCAGGTGTGGATCAGGGGAACATACGAGGTTCAAGTACAGCCTGCTCGCCTGGAAATAAGATCAGGTAGATGTCCCTCCATTTGTCCTCATCCGTCACCGTGTCGCTCGTCCGCTTCTTCTTCTTCAGCCAGACTCTTTGATCCTGATCAAAGCCATCGCCGTAATCGCGCGGGTATTTGCGGAATTCGCAGGGGGTTCTCGCGGCCTGGTGGTTATGAAGGGCCCCCTCTTCCGCGAAGCATTCGTTGCATCTGGTACAGCGCAGCTGCTCGTGGTGCCTGTGCAGGTGTTCCCTTGTTACGTCAGCGTCGCGGCTCGCCGATAAGATACGCAATGCTTACTTCAAACGTGCGATGGTGCTGAAGCCCGGGTAAACGCAAGACCGCTGCTTGGGTACCAGACCCGGCGAGCGCTTGTGGTAAGGACAAGCGAAGCGTGGCTTCGAGGGAGTTGCCGCCTTGGTATTTATGCTCAGAGCGGGGCGGGCACCCTGGCCGGGCAATGCTGGGGGTGCGAGCAAATCGGGACAGCTCTGGCGGCGGGTGCCTCGAGCTGAATCGTGACTGCCTTGCGGTCTAAACGCAAAGTTCTCCTGGTAGTTCATGCGGCAGGTACGCTGTGGGACGTGGCGTGGAGCCGACTGGTGTGGCAGATGCGGTAGATCCCTCGACCAAAGCGGAGTTATGGTGGGCTACAGATCCGGAGCAGTGGTGGGATCAGGAAGGTACAGTGAGGGGCGGAGGGTGTGGCAGCGTCGCCCTTTCCAAGTATTCTCCAATAGCACAGAGGGGGCGCCCACCATAGACCAAGGGCGGATTAATCTGTCGAGGAACGGTAGACTCGAAACATGCAGCCACCGCTGGGGTGGCGACGATACTTATCTACCATGAGGCTGAAATCGCATGGGCTGGATTGCGCAACGGAGCGTTGGCTCAGCGGAGTCACACGCCCACACCGCGCACACCGCGCACACGTGGAGACCAGTGTTTCGCGTTTACTGGCAGGCACTTCACGCGGGAATTACTTCTGTAACAACGTCCTGTGTCTCTCCGTCCATGCTTTTGCATCACGGCAGCTTTGAGGCAGAATCTGCGGACCGGAGCCCGCCGCGGCGCATGTATCCTGCATGATTTGCCGAATCATGACTGGTGCCGCTCTTGCCGCCCGCCATCAGCTATCCAGCAGCAGTTCCTGCTTCGCCCGGGCCAAGCGTTCTGAAGCCCGGTGAACCGCTTTCTGCCTGGAGATCTGCAACCAGGCTGTGCACTTTGGACGACAGCCCCGGCACTTGAAGGGGCTCAGCGCTTTTGGACCTTTCCAATGATCATTTCATTGCGTTTTGACGCAGCTAGTTGCCTGCTGCGGGAATCTAAACCCTCCGCATGACGAACAACATGCAAGGTTAAGCGAATATCCAAAACCAGTCATCCCGGGTTTGTCTACCTTCACTTTTAAACAAGGAATACCAAGTCAAGTCTATCTCAGCCAATTCCGTATGTCGATCATGATCAGGAACTCACTCGCTAGCAATGGTAAACTTCACTAACCGCTGTGGGGAATATCTGCTTACAAAATGTCATTCGTGATACTATTGGGCGGAAGGTCAGGAACATGGAGACACCAACGTCAGGATCTGGCACTTGTCCACCTACGCGGTAATTAGTATCACAAATGCACAAGTCAGGAAGTTCTAGCAGTGCTCCGCGTCCGCATGGATCGAGATGTCACCTGTAGCAGAGGTGATTATCCCACGTGTAGAACCGGATGGTGGTCCGATCGATGCGAAGAGCCTCACATCCGTTGGCGTCCTGTGGTCAGTCCATTCATTCTCTTCGTGTTGTTTCGCAAGAGCCTTATCTTGGTTCCGAGCGGCGCCAAAGTTCAACAGCACTTTCGTATCCCAATTGGGTAACCGTGTATGACTGCTTCGGTAAAGATACCCGGGCAAAGGAATTTGTTTTACTGCGGCAATTTGCGAGCTTCTGGAGGCTTTGGTAGGTTTCAGAGACGGTGGCTGGAAAGATTCGGACCGTAGGGCTCTCTCACGACTGAGATGGAGCAATTCCATGGTGTCCGTGCCGACTGAGCAATTGGTCGAGTTTTGTCAATTCCTGGACTTCGGAGAGGAAATTATCAGCAAAAGAACAAGAATCTGTCGTTTTGGACGGCACTCAATGTTCCCCGACATGCTCCAACTGTCTCATCAACCAAATTGGTGACAAGGAAACGAGCTTGCAGATAGGCTGTAGGTTGAAAAGACTCTGGGAAAGTAGAATAGGCTGTCAAAGGCAATTGACGAAAAACGCGAGCAGACAACCACATTTTATGCTGCGAACGAGCATGCTCACGACGCGGCACCCACCCAAAAAAATCCGCTTGCGCAATGCACATGCGCAGCCGCCGCGCAAGGGAGGGGGAGACGTACGTACGCCGCGCGCCTGCCTCGAGGGAGGCACTGCCAGCGTGGCGGGCTGATCATGCGCGCCTCAGCTGGGAGCGTGCCGGCAGCCAATCGGCGTGGGGGAACACGGCATCGGCAGCCGAATTGCGTTATCGCAACTGCACGGCTGCGGCAAGGCATCGTTTGGGGGCCGCGGCAGACGAGGCAGACACTAGAGCAGAAGGCAGCCGGTGCGGCCTCCGCGCTTCTTCCACTTTCGACGACGTGCATGCGTCGGCTCCACAGCCGTGGCTTGCCGCGATGCGATGCTCAGCCACCGCGGTGCGTGCGGGCGTGCGTTGGTGAGCGCGAGGCGCGGCTTCTGCTGGTTGTTGCCAATGTATGTCCAAAAGAAAGCACGCATCTTGATTGTCTTCTCGTTGTCTGCAGGGACCGGCCCGGACAATTTGCGTGCATCTTGACAGCAAGATCATCAGAATACTCCGAAATAACAGCCGTAAGTAGACATGACGGTCGTTGGTGAAAACAAAACAGAGAGGGAAGGTCCCCTGTCCAATAGCCGCCGTTTGTGAATCCAAAAAAGGAATATCCAAGATCATTGGGACAGTCCCATTCCAAATCAATTATCATCCCAGCCTTGCTCCTCTCCAACCTCCTCCAGGCAGTACTCTTCGGGCCGAGCACCCTGGTGTGGCGAGTATCCATGTTGATTGGTGACAAACGCGGGTAGCGCATCACGGCGCTGACCAAAGTCGAAACCCGCCCACCTCTCAGTATGCGCATTTGAGCGTTCGCCTTGTTGGGCGTCCAATGATCCATGCCGGGAACGGGCTGTGTGCCATCCATGGCAGTTTCTGGCTGGGTCGTGGTCGAAGGGCTCGTTCCGAAGACCAAAGATTGCGTCCAAATGCCGGGCACGGGCAGAGAATGCTCGGGCCCAGACCAAGCATTGGCGGAACCGCCAGTATCATGCAGGATATTCTGTAGCGGGTCATTCGAGCCGACCCCCCCTCTAGTATTGTCGTCTGTGGGAAGAGGCCTGAAGATGATATTTCCACCCTCATTTTGGTCATCTGTGCACAGTGAAGGGTCTTGATGACTCTGGCAAGTCTGGCGATTGAGACATGCTCTTACGAGCTCAACGACTTCGTCGTGGCAATTCTCAGGAATAGACGATCTTCCAAGTTCTGCTCTGATCATTTCCAGTAATTGCCGGGAAACAGACCCTAGATCAGCGGTATTGCTGCCGTAGTCTGGATGAAATAGAGTCAGTAGGCCAATACAAAGATATCGAAAGGCTTGGGTGACCAATCTGAAATAGCAAAAACCCAATCTACTTACACGGGGATGGAATATCCGATGGGTTCATCGCATCTGGGAAGAGGATCTTGTACACATCACGCCATTTGTCGTCCTCAGGCTTCCGACAACTAGACCTCTTTTTCAATTGATCCCATATGTCCCTTGCGAATGTCTTCGAATCTGGCTTTGTGCACGGCTCGCAAACTCCGTGTAACGCTCGGTGTTGCTCAAACGCGGCACTGTCTTCAGCGAAGTCCACATAGCACTTTCCACATTGAAACTGATGACCGTGCCGTCTGAACAGATGCTCTCTAGAAACGAGGTTATCACTTATGTTTTGGAGTACGCTGAAGTCGGCTTACTTTAGGCGAGAGACGTCCTGGAACCCATGGGCACAGGAGTTCGGAAGAGATTCGTGTTGTGGTAGTCTCTTCTTGTAGGGACAGGCGAACCGCTGAGTGCTCGATCGCGAAGTAGCTATGATTGAGGACAATTAGCTGGGCGCTTCCATGTGTTGAACTGTAGCCAACAGCGACTGACTATGAGAAGGAGCATCTGAGTGCTCCGCAATTGACGGCCTGAGTGATCGGTGACGATTGCCGTCTGTCATTTCTGCGTAAGTAACCACATTTGCTTGCTTAACCACGACGATAGGAAACACATACTTTTAAAGGAAGGAAAAGCAATCAACGCCAGGCGTCTCTCACGGTGCCCAGATTGGAGAGCTTTCCACGGCGTGTAAAGCAGGGAGACCACTCGTGTTAAATGCCGGCGTTGCTGCCCAACCAAGAAGTGACAACGTCGTCGGGCAGGTATGCAGATGCATGACGCACTGACGTGCATGTTACAGAGTGAGTCCTCTGGTTGGATGGATCTGTGGACCTTGACACGACTTATCCATATATCCCCTTCGCTCTGATATCAACATGGCATACCTCTGGATGCCTCGCCGAGAAACTAAAAGAGGGACGTAGATCGAGGAGGACGCACTGCTTGCAGGCTCTGGAAGCATTGGATCAACGGATCGAGTGCCGGATGAAAGCAGAGGTCCTTTGGTGGCATGTCAGCGTATGCGGGGGACTGGCTGGGCTCGTAGCAACGCATGCCTACCATTGGGCCGGTTTCAAGCTTTTCGTGGATGCACATTGCACTGGCATCGTGCTTATCCTGTCCTTTCCTGCCACGTAGGCAGCCGACACCGCCGCCAAAAGAGGTATTCTTGAAGCAACCGGGCCGTGTCCTCGATCCCGACAGACTTCAGGTGTTTCAACGCAAATGCGCCCTCCGTCCGCCTCGCCGATTCGACTGGCTGCCGGTTCCTCGCGTTGTCGATGTTTCTTGTCGAGTGGTTGGACCGTGGGCGTCGAGATCGTTCCGTGAACACCCGCCAGGAGTGAGGCTGTCGACGAGGCTTCGCGAGCTAAGCTACCCGGTATCGAGACAAGTCTGGGGTGTATGATGGTAGCGTGGGGTTGCGAAGGCTTGGAGCTTGGAGTTGCGAAGGTTTGGCGCGTGGAGTTGGGGTGAAGAGTCGGGGCAGAGCGGGCAACGACAGTGTCCAGCCTGCCGCCCCCACACCCCCCTCTAGCTATCGCGAAGCGAAAAGTTGCGTCAGCCCAGCGTTAGTGACGTCAGTGAGGTACACATTCTTACACCTCCTTGCAAAGCTTTTCGAGGGGACAGGCTTTGCGAAAGTCTCTGGCTTCACTTGGCAAACACACCCCGGATTGGCAGCTTGAACCGTTGCAGAGCGGCTTCGACGGACGTTTCATGGAAATCAAGCGACATGCGACACCCGGGGATCAAACATAGGCTTCAAAGGGGCCTCCACATTCGTTCATTCATGATTACCTGGCGAATTTTTGGCCGTCACACAGGACTCCCATCGGCAAGTCACTTCATCATAACACGCCAGGATGTCATGACCAAGACGCGCTCACTAAGACGCAAACTCGAATTTAGGTCCCGCACTAGAGGACCATCACAGCTACCCGTAGTGTGCACAATGCCTGCGTACGGCCAGGATCTCCGATCGTCCGTCCTGAGCCAATCGCGCGCGGGGTTGCCTCTAAAGCATCAATCGAATAGCGCGCACCCAAATGAACAGACAACCGTTCACTCTACATACGGCATGAAGATGCTTTACCGTTTCCACCTTTTGCCGGAAGACAAAGAATTTTCAACAAGAGTCATCCCGACATACCACGGAACAAGATTGAGGGGTCCAGAGGCACTGGAGCTAATTCTTGAAGCTCGGAGATTCTTGTAACTGACGGTGTCATTGCAACCTCTAAGGTGTGTTAAATGATGCTTGATTCCGGGGCATAATAGCTTATGAACAATGTTTTCAGATAAAACTTTTTGTGTCTAACAAGTAAAAGAATCCTCAACCGCAATAACACGCTATGAAGAAAACTCTGATGAGGAATTAAATGAAAACCGAAGCTCTGGTACGGAAAAACATCTTCAGAGAGTTGTTCTTGACCACTACAATGGGAAAGCGTGTCCCAAGGGCGGGTCAGTACCTGCATACATGTCCGTGACGAAGTCCGCATCATCCATGGTTATGGGAGCCGAGGGTTGGTAGTTGTTCCATGCAGGTACCAAGTTCTCAGGTGATCTCGGTAGCATCGGCATGAACTGAGGGTCTGTTGAGGGAAAGACTGCTTGAGCAGCTTCAGAGCTGCCTTCGGACGGCCACCAAGCCCAATATTCAGTGGACTGATGCTCGCCTGCATTCGCAACCATCAAATCAGGAATGGTTGTAATTGCGCCCAATTGGTCATCGTAGTTGATGCCCATGGTATTGTTGATAGGTGCTTGGGGCTCAGCAATGCTTCGCAGCGTCGGGTCTGGAAACGTGGTCTGATGCGGATTCCAACTTGATCGCATGTACTGTGGAGAGTTCGGAAGTCCGGCGTCACTGAATGCCTCCGGGGTACTCTCGGGTGTGGCATGAGGATTGGTCGTTGTCAGATCGGCCGATCTGTCTTGCGCCGATTCGCGCTGCTGGTCATACTGAAACTCCTGAACCAGGTCATCATTGCATGCGCACACGATCTTGATTATCTCCATCAATACAGGCTCAGAAAGTAACGGAGAGTTGGTTATTGGCGATGAAAGCTTCCCGAGTGCGCCCTTCAACCTGCTGGGCAGCTCGTACTGAGCACACTCGCGGTATTCGGCCAAAGGAAGCTCATCATGGTCTGGGGTAAAGGGATGATTAGCTCTCCATCATGAGGCAAATAGTACTATAAAACCTTGGGTTACTTACAGGGCAGCGGAATGCTTGTGTCATCGGGGAAAAGAGTTTGATATATGCCGATCCACTTCTCTTCGTCCGACTTATTGCTCGATCTTTTCTTCAACCTGGCTTGAGTCTCTTTGCCAAATACTTGTGGCTGAGGTTGCTGACGTGGTTGGCATATGTCGGCTGCTTGCATGTGGACTTCCAGTTTTGCCTCACTATCAAAGGTAGCGCGGCATCTCAAGCATGGGTATTGCTCCATGTGGCATCGGTAGAGGTGTTCCCTATATAGAGGCTTCAATGACCAAATCACCGGCTTGAAGTTTAGATAGCCCATACTTGAGACGAGAGATATCCGTGAATGGATGAAGGCAAGCCGAAGCTCTCGGCTTGCATCGTGGGTACTTCTGTCGGTACGGACATGCAAGCTTCCTTCGTTGACAGTTTGGTGTGAGGCGTTTGACTCCTACAGAATCTGAGACACCTTGAGGGCCTTGCAGCTTGTTTATGTCAGAGCAGAAATTTGGTTCAGAGTATGAGTCCGGGGCCTACCAAGGACGGGTATGTATGTTTGGGGGCATTGACTCTATTGGCCTGCTTAGATAGGCCTTCCTTGGACTTCTGACTCCTGTTCGGCATGTTGATATCAGTAGGAAGTTGGCGTCAAGAGGGGGATATGAGGTAATCTTAATGGCTTTGAGAGGGGATATCTTGCCTTCATAAGTAATTTAGATAGCACTTGAAAGCTGAGTTGAGCACGATGAACGTGAAGCTGGGACAAAAAGTGCGATTTCTGGGCTACGGTTTGAATTTATACGACGGTAGGCAGTTTCTCGGGCAGACCGCCAGGCATACTGCTTCAGTGAGCACAAAGTTAGTATGATAATTTCTCCAGCCAATCGAAAAGCCTTCGTTCATCGGGGCTTACCGGTAACGCCAGAATTCGAATTAGCCACTTTGAGTAATTCGCAAATGCTCAAATATGAGCAATGATGATAAGGCGCAGTCTGTATCTGATCAATGAAAACCAGTGGTTTGGTCTTCTATCTGCAAGTTGTTCCAAAAGAAGGTGTAGATCCCCGTCAGTTCGAGGCTGTGGTTTTCTCAAGTCAAGGCTTGAACCGGCACGAAAGCCTCGTCCGGCGATGTGATATGCAAAAGAGGCTGAAATTGGACGCAAGAAGACCTGATATCCCTGTGAAAATGCATATGTTCGAAGCGCTGCGGCAAGGCTGACGAGTGGTGTGGTGGTGCTGAGCTGTCCATGCATAGCCGCAGTGCCGAACGCGCCGATGCGAAAAGCACAACACTTGGAAACGCGCAACGCTGCTAAGCCTCATCGCATGCATCTAGATCGCTAACATTTCAGGTGTACCCGCAGAGCCTCGGAGGATTCGAGGAAGGACTTCGATCGATCTTACTGGGCAATCAAAGGCGGCTGAGGCGGTAACGAAAGCCGAAGGTAAGGACGCTGCGCCACCAGCACAGCTCTCTCCTGGTGGGGCTCGGGCGACATCGTAGGTCGTTGTGCTTGGACAGTAAGTACGTGAAGACATACCGGTGCAGGGATTGAAAGCGGGGGATCGGCCGAGGCTCAGCGCGCATCAAGCTCACCGCGCATGGAGCTTAGCCACCTGACACTGGCAAACAGGGCGACGCCATGACTCTACGGTGCCATTGGAGTATCCAAGATAACATCCGCACTTTGGAAGCGTAGTAGTCGGTGCACGCCATGTCGGGGTTTCGCGACGTACGCCGGGTTGCGTTGGTAGGTAGGCAGTGCGGAGGCGGACAGCAGGCGCCGCCACAGCAGTGCGACGTACAGGATTGTCTGTCACACGAAAGTAAGCCTCAACGGTCCAGGCTCCGATCAGAGGAGTCTTTACTGTGTCTCTTTGGTGGTGTCGTCCGCTTCCGCTGCTCCCGCGTCTTGGATGTCGGACACTGCTGGACAGATACCCGCCCAAGCGTGTCGGCGTCCATGGACGTCCTTTCCTCCAGTGCTCCGATGGCTACATGGCGGGCTAGCAGGCTCACGGACTGTTTGGAGATTTGGCTTACGTTCTTTGATCAGCTTTCATACTGTCGACCGCGGAACTTGGGTGTCGCGGCATCGTCAGCAGCGGGTAACGAGCTTGAGCGCGCGTCCAAGGATCTGCGCCGCCCGTTGTGTCGAGCCAGCGCGTAGGCGAAGGAACGCATAGTACATGCGCATGTTCCTGTCACCCAGCGTGCCTACACGTATGTCAGTCGTCCTGGCGTAGCGGTCGCGCGCCGCGCAGTTCATGAGCCGACCTCCCATGGGTGCTGGCTGCCATGGCTCATACGCGACCGCCGTCCATCCCGCCGCTGCTCAGTGTTGCCCACGTCCTCACCTGCTCACGATGCTGCTGACCATGTCGCTCATGCCGTACCTTTTGCTGTCACCTGTGCTGCCACCTCCAACCGTGCCCGAGCAGTGGCTCACCTGTGGCCTCCATGCACGACCCGCTCCTTCCTCGTCCCCAGCCGCCGGGCCCACCCATGACGTAGCTCCTGCCTTGCGAAGCGGCCCTCGCGACCACCAACGCTCCCCTTCCGGTCTAGCGCATCACGTTGCCAGGCCAAACGGGTGGGGCCCGCCGGCCCCGTGCCAGTGGGCCCCGGCTCAGCCTCTCCGATATAAAAACCCCCAGACTCCTCGACCCCGGCTCCTCTTTTTCTTCTTCAGCTCTCTTTGCCTTTTGGCTCAGATCAAGTGAAGTGGCTGTTCTTTTCAGTTTAATCTCTGGAAGCTTCCCTACGGGGATTCTAGATTAAACTAGTTTTTGGAAACCGCCTCTGGGGCGCTGGGCTCCGCTCATCTTCAGAGGCACGGTGTCGCCCGTATTGCACTGTCTCGGGCTGACGCGACCTTCATTTTTTTCCCCTTCTTTTCGTTGATCTCATCGGCCTTGCGCTGGTGATCGAGGAAGAGATTGAGCTAAGAGAGCTGGCTGCTGGCGATTGAGCGAAGAGCCCCTCTGCGAGGAGAGATTGAGTTAAAAAGATCTGACGCCGCTGCCCTCCCTCCGTCTGCGCTCCGCGCGCAATTGACTCTGCCGTCTCTGACCTGCGTGCGTGTCCGCCGGCTCCCCTTGCGCCAGCAGGTTGCAGACGCGCCTCGCCTGTGTCCAGCGCGTCGTGCTCACCGAAGAAGACCTGAAGCAGCTCCGCCCGCTATGCCATGCCCTTCGTCAGTGACTCCCTCCGCCGTCTTCGACCCGCAAGCTCAGCAGCTCGCCTCACAAAACGAAACCCTCGCGTGTAGCTGGCGCTTCTTGCTCGCCGCAGGAGAGAGAGAGAGAGAGAGAGAGAGAGTGAAGTTGACGCGCCGCTGCCGCTGCCGCTGCCGCTGCCGCTGCCGCTGCCGCTGCCGCTACGATGGCTCCTCATGCCCGGGCAGCAGCCTCTGCGGCGACATTGTAGACAGCCCGTGCGGTTGGTCATGCTGGGCGGCACGGCATGCCCGCGTCCGCGTCCGAGCCTGCTCCCCTCTCTGCCAGTGTCGGGTCAGCAGCAGCCACCACCGGCGCTCCCAGGCATATAGAGACAAGATCTCGCGGACAGTTGCGCCCGTGCTGAGTGGGCGACAGACAGCTTGGTCCAAGCCGCCGCTCCTCCCAACTCGCTCCGGCAACGGGGGGCCTCCGCCGTCTGTGATCAGCCAAGGTGTCACGGATTTTTTGCGCCTGGCGGTCCTGCCTGATCGAGGTTTCCGCGCGGGCGGCGGCGGCGGGAGTGTCGCGTCTCTTCGTGCACATGCGACCGTAACTTTGGCTGTTGACTCCGGACTCAAGTTCGCGCGTCCTGTCATTGTCACCGCGCTCACATAGCTGCTCCCGGGGAGATTGGTGACGTCAATCGTCAGAGACAGCACAGGGGCGTTATCCTTCTCCTTGAAGCAAATTAAGGCGGAGGTGGCGGGCCGTCAAGGCAACACCTACGCTGCAGAGGTGCAAGCTGCGCCAGGACATCCTGATGAACGAATGGCGCGCCGCCGCCAGCAAGCGCATGAGCCGCGCGCCTCAAGCAGGCCGTCCAGGCAGGCAAGGAGAGCGCCGGCCTCGACGTCCGCTACCTCCTCCGCAGCCTTGACGTACTCGAACATGCTATCGTCTATGCTGCGCTCCAGCAACTCGTCGACGGGAGACGGTAGGGAAGCGGAGCTTACCCCTCTCGAGACGTCGTTGGAAGATGCTTCACGTACGGCATGACAGACAGCGCGGATGGCCGCGGCTGGTCGAAGCTGCGCCGTCGACGCGATCGATGCGATGGCGAGCGCTGCAATTGTGGATGACGCAGTGACGGCGGCTACAGTCAGAGCGTTGCAACAGCGTGAAGCCCGCAATTCATCACGTTGACAATCTCACTAAAGCGACGAAAAGGCTACGAGCAGTGGACCGAACAGCAGTTTGGGCCGCTCATTTGCTTCATGATAACACGTCGATCTCCCTCACCCTCGCCCCGGTCACCGCCCTCCCCGTCCTCCACACGATTACCAACGAAGCCAGCACGCAGAGCCGCCTCGACACCGCCCTCGCTCTTGTCCTCACCCTCATCCTCGTCGTCGCCGACGAAAGCGCCGACGTGCTTCGCGCCGCCACTATAGCGATATCGCCGCGGACCATGTCGTGCGAGCTGCTGCCGGCGGCGGCGGCGGCGGCGGTGGCGTCGTAGACGACGGCCTTGACGAGGCGCGGGAAGACGGGGCTGGACGAGCGGCCACAGGGCGAGTAGGTCGTCGCGCAGGCGGGACGTCGCGGCCACCAGTTCTTTGCCCACCGGTCAGTCCTCCTTGAAAGGAAAGGAGAAGGTACCCCAACCGGAACAGGATACCCCCTCCTTAAGGCCCCCGCCCTCCAACCAGCAGCAGCGGTTCAGACAATAGACCAACGCTGGCGACCGGCCCATCCCGGGAGGATTCGACGAATCATCTAAGCTCGAATACCCTTAAAGACCCGAGCCGATGGGACACGACGAACTTCTCAAGTCCATCGCCGGTATGGTTCGTCAAGTTGTCAACGAAGAGATTTCCTTCGCCAAGAGGAGTGATAGGCTCTTGAGAGCCGGTTTAGCTGACCATAAAGCTCCCCCGGACCCCGCTCTCCCCGAGGATCCCCACCCGATCGCCTCTACTCAAGGCGTCCGAACCGTATCTTTCAAGATGTGGATCAGGAGCCTTGGCGGCGAGGTCCGCCACAACATTACCATGGACGTTACCCATCTCATCAAATGCAGCGGTAGGGCAGGAGCCAAGAGGGAGCTGGCTAAGAAGTATAAGGTTCCCGTTGTGTCGTTCGAGACGTATATGGATACAGTCCGATCTTTGGGCCGCCATCCCTCTTCGATTCCCATCCCATCTGACAGCGACGACTCTTCCGATACGGAGGATGAGGATGCGATGAGGCGCCGCCTCAAATCTCCCCCAGTGACCCCTACGTTCAAGAAAAGACGCCGTTCCACCCCGGCGTAGATGGCGGACGTGATGGGATGGACGGCGTTCTATGTTGACGTTGCTGTTGTGGGGGACGAAGGCGCTGCGGACGTACGGCGCACTTGTCGGCGAGCAGGTAAGTAGACGTGCAGTGCTACGACGAAGAGCGCTGGCATATATCGTGGACTCTTCAACGGGGACGGTGGTACTTACAGCTAGAGCTTCGCAACGGTGTGAGAATTACGATTGACTACAGTGACGGTTTCGTTTATTCAAGCGAAGAAAAGGCTACGGGCAGTGTATTCGACAAAGTTGGGCTGCGCCCGGCGCTCTCGACCAAGCGGCGGGATGCAGAACCATACGTCCGAGCATCTGGTGTGTCTCACATGGAGCACAGCACCTACATAGTCGTGGTAGTATCTTGTAACACAAGCTCCGAAGGGAGTGTGGCGCAATCGCAGTTGTTGTATGGTCGGCGCGGCCGCGGCGAACAGTGTTGACATCGTGGACGGTTCAGCGACAGTGCCGGCGGCGACAACCGCCACTACAGCTAGATTCTGATGATGAATTGAGTTCGCAATTGACGTGTGTGAGTATTTTCTTCAAGCGGTGGGAAATGGCTTTTACCAGTGAAGAGAAATGTATACAACACCACCATGCGCTCTCAACGAGCGGTGGAAGCGTGGCACTTAACGTTGGGGCATCCGGCATACCACACTTAAAGCATGGCATTCATGTGGCTACGGTAGCTTTTGTAGCGCTTTAAGTACACGAGGGAGCCGTGAAGGAATTGGGGTTCCTCTGCTCCCGCTGTTACCCAAGCATCCCCGATATGGGCCGTGAGAGTGAAAGTTACTGAGGCAGTAAAAGGTTGTGGGGACTTCTAGGCGTGATAGAAAGCTTAAACAGCGGTCTCTCGCCTCGGTGCGGGTTTCCAGGCGGGTTGAGGGTGACGGTTGGGCTGTTGGATGGTGTTATGAGGTTGCGAATCGCGACGCTGCGGTGGTCATTGACGTCAGCGCTGCAAGAACGGGCATAACGGCACGGAAAGTCCATATCATGATCCCGCTGCGGGCGTAGCTCAGAGCTTGGTGTCCAATGCGCCGGAGGGTTGTACAGAAACTATGTTGCGCCCGATTCGTGGTGTGGAAGGCGGCGGTTGGTGCTGGAGGATGCTGTCGAGTAAGGGCTTCGCTGCAACGCGTGCGAAGTCTCAGTGGCCTGGACGCGTTCTGAGTCGTCGCAGTCTGGAGTGATATACGTCATGTGAATTGGGAGACAGCGCAGAAGCGCGTCATTGCTCGTAAAGCTGGGGTGAGCGCCGTTGTAGCAGTGGCAGCAGAACGATTCTTGAACGCGTCTGCTCAGATGACGACGCGTAGCAGAGAGTGCAAGACGCCGGCTCCGACCGTGGCGCAGCAAGAGAGCCATGTTCGGAAGGTGAAGTTGTTACTACTACCCAGACCTTTTCACCTCCAGATCTTCCTCGCTCATCCACAACCATACAACTCTGCCATCGACGCGACCAGGTACCACCCACCACCTCCGCCTCACAGTTTGCATACGCTGACAAGATCCACAGACCTTTTGGAAGCCTCTGCCACAGAAACCGCAACGCGAACCTCACGTTCAAGCATAAAACCTTACATTCAGCTCACCACGAACAATGCGCTCACTCCCAGAACTTCTGTTCGGCGTCGGCGACATGGACTTCCTCAAGATCATCCTTGCCGTCCTATTCAGTGTTAGCCTTGGAATCGTCCTCTTCACCAGCCGCATGAGGAACTCACCCATCTCCGGCCGCCGCGCCCACGACAACTCCAACCCCGCCAGCAGCCCGTCCACAGCCCGCCTCCGCCGCGGCAGCACGGTTGCGGCCGACGCCGTCCCGGTCATCAGCAGCCGTGACTACAGGCTGCAACACGCGATGGACGAGCAGGTCCGCCAGCAGGTGACACGGGCGGCGGCGCATGCGACTGCCGTGGCGCACGATGAGGACTGCGAGTGCTGTGCGTTGGAGAACAAGTATGAGTTGTGAGATCTGGGATGGGATGGGGTGTTGAGAGCTAGCGAACATGGTAGCTTTGAATTGAGAACTGCCTACCCATATCTGCCTCATGAAAAATCTCTTACCAGGTAGGGAGTTGAATATAAGATCCGGACGTAAATGTGTACATTTAAAACGTATATTTACGTCCGGATCTTGTATTCCACTACCTACCTGCTGCCACTACTAACACTTGTACATTCGCCAGTAAAAGCACGCTGATTCAAGACGAGAGAAATATGCCTATGGCTTAGCGCCACCGGATCTTGGAAACAAAGACGGGGGTGGGACCACGCAACAGCTAGGGGGGCCGGGGGATGCGGCAGGGCGAGATCAGGACGAAGCAGAGCCGACCAACGACAGCCGTCGATGGAGGCGGCGGACATGGTATGTAGGCCTGGGCCACGCGGCTCTTTGAGGGGGATGTTCTACGCTACGTCTGGTCCTGACGGGCTAACGGCGCGGACGTGTGGGGTGCAGCGCGCCCATGCGTTCGAGGGAAGAGGGTGATGAGCTCCGGCGGAGAGTGTTAGCTCGACAAGGGCGCCTTGTCGGCCTGTTCGTTCTCTTTAGCGTGTCTCAGGTTGGAAGTTGGTTTGTTTGTTTATGCATCGAGATTGTGGATGGGATGGTTCCCTTCATGTTCGCAGACATGGCAGAGCTTGCGCCGGCTCGACTGTTGGCTGTTCGTCGCATGTGAAGACAGATGGGGGGATCTGCTCCTGCATCGATCATTTGACGCAATACCTGGTGGTGAGAATCAGTGATGGAGGGCAGAGGGGATCGTGGAGAACGGTTCACCAGCCATCACAGTCGCCGTCTCCTGACTCGACAGCGACGTTCATGTCAGCCCTGTGCCGGCAGTCGATGATGCTGTGCTGTAGGCGGGTGCGTGCGCTAATGCCACGTCAAGTTCGCTCCCCACTCGGTCGCGCATACCCCACATCAGAGTGGAATCAGCAGCCAACGTTGAGGCAGCTCGCGGTGCTCTAGCCCGTTCTTCGATTACGTAGGAGGAGCGCCAAGCAGCCGTGCTTCTAGAAGGCAGGCTGGGCGGCTGGGGAGATCTGGCGCGAACGTGTAGTGGCACAAGTGGGATGATGGACGTTCGGGTGGAGACAGGCCGAGGGCGCAACGATCAGCAGGCGGGAAGCACGATACGATCTGCGTTCTAACGTCCAGATGGAACATTCGCTGCAGAGTTTGCGCGTCGGCGCTCACCGCAGGTTGCACGCATGAAGCGGCACGGCGCTCGAGTTCACGCAGGCACCCGGCGCGCATGCGGCATTGGGCTGCAGAGGATGACGAAAGGGCGGCAATCGATAAAGCGGACTGGCCAGCGGGCGGCGGCCCTGCATTTGACGGGAAATGAGACGGCCAGGAGGTCGAAATAGAGGCGCCAGGGGTTCGTCCTCGCGTGAGCAGGTGAATAACGGCGCCCGGACGTGTCAAGCGCAGCGAGACGCCCTCACCGCTCCGTCACGCTGGGCTGCTAGCCCGCGGCTAGGCAGCGCAGGGCAAAAGCACAACAGAGGCGCCGCTGGCTCGCAGCCCGCGCGCGAAAAGTCATCGCGCGCTGGACCAATCAGCGCTGTGGGGGGCAGCGCGCATGCCTGGCGGCGATCCCGGCTGCGTCTACCGCCAGAGCGACTCCTGAACCACCAGGTGATAAGCTACCGCGAGCTCCCTGCTGCCCTCCACCACGGTTTGCCCGTGTCTCTCCCCGCCATCGGTCCTAGCAGCTGCCATAGCCTTAGGCCCTGACCCGCCATTGACCCTCGTGCGCCGCCGCCAGAGCTGCCCTCCCCGATCCCCGACCTCTCGCGTCTGGCACACCTCCGCCCCACTCGCTCTGTCTGAAACAGCGTCCGACGCACTGCTCTCGCCGCGTCGTCTTATGCCTGTCGCGCGCCAAACCGAGGCCGCCTCCCGCCCGCCCGCCGCCGCCCAGAGCGCCTAACTTGATCACGATCCCCGTCCCCGACATCATCTTCCACCCAGCCTGCTGCACGCCTCACCAACACTGCACGCCGTGGTCGCCTACGGCTGGACTCACTACCCTCACCATGGCGCTCGACGAAGCTACCTCGCCGACCGCCGACTCTCCCGTCACCGACTTCCAGAACTCGCGCAAGCACGATGGCAGCAAGCCCCTGCCCACCGACTCCATGGTCACCGTGCCCCTGTCGCCCACCGACGGCGAGAGCCCGCCCGTCCCCAGCCTGGACGCCGCCCTCGCCTCCAAGCCTGAGATCACCGTCAACAAGACGCGCGACAGCAAGGCCCCCAGCTTGAACGAAGTCATGGAGAAGGTGTCCGAGGACGAGAAGAAATCCGCAAATGATACCCCGGAGGACGGCGCAGTGAAGACGCCTGGGAGCAGGCCCTCTACCATCGGCCGTCGCTCCCGCAGGAGCAGCTCCGGCTCCGCTGATTCGGAAAAGGTCGATTGGGAGCAGCTTGACAAGAAAGAAGAGCAGATTGAGCAGGATTCACGCTCCGACGAGGTTGGCTTCTCTCCCACCTGCCCCGGCACGCATCGATGCTAACCTCAGGCGCAGAGCACCGCACTCCTCCTCGCCAGGCTCGAGCAGGAAAACCAAGCCATCGCCACCGACCCCAAGTCGGCTGCCTCGAAAGCCCGCTCGCGGAGCCAGTCGCGGCCACCGTCGATGAACCAGCTGAAGAAGCTGGTCGAGGACCAGAACAACTCCGAGAGCGTTCGCTTTTCCCTCCTCCCCTCGCCGCCGCCCATGACGGAGCTCGAGTTCTGGGCCGCCCTTGTGCGCGACTACACGGGCACCGCCCAGCGCCTGCCCACCTTGACCTCGAACAAGATCCGCGCCGGTATCCCCGCCCCTCTGCGTGGCGTGACGTGGGTCAGCATGGCTGGCGCGCGCGACCGCGGCATCGAGGAGCAGTATGAGCGCCTGTGCAACGAGACCAGCCCCTACGAGAACATGATCGGCAAGGACATCGGCAGGAGCTTCCCCGGCGTCGAGATGTTCAGGGACCCCGAGGGCGAAGGCCAGAAGATGCTTGGCCGCGTTCTCAAGTGCTTCAGTCTGTACGACGACAAGATCGGATACTGCCAGGGTCTCGGCTTCCTCGTGGGTCCCCTGCTCATGCAGATGGGGGACAAGGAGGCCTTCTGCGTGCTGGTTCGGTAAGTACACCATTGTTCGCAGCATATGGATGCAGCGTACTGACTGCGCACAGCCTCATGGAAGACTACGACCTCCGCTCCTGCTTCTTGCCCGATCTCTCCGGCCTGCACCTCCGCATCTACCAGTTCCGCCGCTTGATGATGCAGCACATCCCCGAACTCTACGCCCACCTCGAGACCATGAACATCGAAGCCGCGTACCTCTCGCAATGGTTCCTGTCGTTCTTCGCCGTGACGTGCCCTCTCCCGATGCTGTTCCGCATCTACGACGTCATTTTCGCCGAGGGGGCCTCGGAGACCATCATGCGTGTTGCGCTCGCCATCATGCGCAAGAACGAGTCGCGTCTGCTGGCCTTCACCGAGTTTGAGGATGTCATCCAGCTGCTTTTGTCGCGCTCCCTCTGGGATCCCTACGGCTGCAACCAGCAGTCGGCCGACGACCTTGTCAACGACTTCTGCAGCTTCACCAGCGTCGTCACGCGCGAGCACCTCCAAGCCCTCGAGTCCAGCTTCAGGGCCGAATCCAGCGACGAGACGGTCTCCAGGGGCTTCTTCCCCGAAGTGCAGAACGCGGCGCAGCGGTTCCTTGGCCGCATCTGGGGCCCCGACAAGAGGAACACGACGGCGACGCTCAGCCCGCCTGCGGACAAGCCGTCGAGGCCGGTCAGCTTCATGAAGCGCACCGCTTCCAAGCAGAGCATCGCTTCGACGCTCAACTCGGTCGAGGCCGCGTCGGACAGCACAGGTAGAAGCCACAACAGCACGGCCACGGCCATGACCGAGCTCACTAATCGTGAATCGACAGCCGACGCCATGTCGGTCAAGTCCATGAAGACAGGCAACGTGAGGAATACGATGATGTCGCACCACGACCGTGATCTGCACAGCCAAATCGAGGACCTCCTGACCGCCCTGAGCGAGATGCAGCGCGAGCACGCCAACCTGGCCGCCCAGCTGCAGAAGGAGCGCGAGGACCGCCGGGAAGACCACCGCGTCGTCCGCGGCCTCGTCGAGCGGGTCAAGCAGGACAAGGGCATCACCACGACGACCAAAGCGCAGCGCCGCCGCACCTCGCCGCTCAACAGCATCGACGACCTCAAGAACAAGCGCATGTCGACGCCGCCTTCGTTGACGTCGAATGAAGACTTCCAGGGCCTCGTCGAGAAGATCGAAACCCGCTTCCCGGCCAAGGCGCAGCACAGCCGCAACTCGTCCGTCTTCGAGACCAAGCAATACCTCCGCGAATCGCTCGCGCGTTCCAAGGAGCAGCTCCACCTCGAGACGACGCGGTCGCAGTCGCTATCCCGGCAGCTCCTGGACGCCGAAACCGAGACGTCATCGCTCCGCAACCAGCTGGATGAAACCCGCCAACGCCTGCAGGCGTCGATGATCGAAAAGCAGCGCTTCGAGCGGCACATCCAGGAGCTCAAGCTGGAGAACCAGAAGGCGCGCAAGGCGTCGACGTGGTCGGGGTCGGAATCGGACGTGCCCAGCCTCACGCGGTCCGACACGGCCGACTCGATATCGTCGTCCAACTCGAACAAGGGGCTGCGCGAGTTCAAGCTCGGGCGCAGCAACACGATGCGCACGCCGCAGAAGACGCGCAACAGCTTCGGCCGCATCGCGCCCACGCCGTGCAACACGTCGGCGTCGGCGCCCGTGCCGTCGCAGCGCAGCTCGACCCCCCATACCACGTCGGCCTCGCCCATGTTCGCCAAGCGCAGCTCGTCGCTGAGCGCCCACGCCGCCCTCACCTCGTCGCCCCAGCCCGACCCCGCCAGCGACGACGCCCTGCTGCTCGAGCTCGTCAACGCCAAGACGGCCGAGGCCGTCGCCCGCCAGGAGCTCGAGGAGCTGCGCGCCCGCTTCGAGAGCATGCGCAAGATGCTGGGCGTCGCCACGCCGAGCGCGTCGAGCGGTACTTCCAGCGGCCTCACGCCGCAGAAGTCGGCCACCTCCGACGGCGGCTTCTTCACCTCGTCGTCCAAGCCGCCCGGCAGCTCGCACAGCACGGCGAGCACCAATGGCGGCGGCGGCGGCTTCTGGGGCTGGGGAAAGAGGAGTGTGAGTACGACGGCCGCTGAGGCCAAGTAAAAAAAGGGGTGGGTGTACACGCCGAAATTATACATACAAACGTGAAACAACGACGACGGAAAAAACAAAGGCGCCAGCTCGTCTTTTACGAAAAAAGAAGAAGGGGATTGTACACTACTGCTACTACTTTGCATCATGCGGCACACATACACACACACACACACCCACGACGATTCGATCGAGATATAATCGAGGCTATATGGCTTGTTGCTCCGGCTGGGCAAGGACCGACCGGACCACACACGTTACATACATATACATACCACGACACGTAAAGGACACAGCTGAGTGGTTTGTTGATGATGACTGTTTTTTTCTTCCTGTTTCTCTTGCTATCGTCTCGTTTTCTATGGCGGCGGCGGCTTTTTAGCACTGTTTTCTTGTCATGAAGCGTTGCAACATTTTGCATTGCGACACACACAATGTCTTTTGACTTCGAGGAAAGGGTTGCTTTTTACTAGGTGTTATGGTAACATTCTGGGAAGGTGTTTGCTACTGCTGCTGCTCCCCTTTTCCGCTTCGGATGGGACAGGAGAGAGATGTTTTTTTTTTTCCGTTTTCCCTTTTTTTCCTTTTTCGTTTCAAGACCAATTAACCAGCATCGAGCTACTGCTGCGCATGGCGGATATGAGATATGGAAAGGGGGGGAGGGATATAGAAGGGGGAAGTGGCGAAGTGGGTGCTAGCTTTTGCAAGGAGCTAGCTGTCAGCCAGTTCGGCTATGAAATGGTGGTGGTTGCTGGGTTTCTTATGCACCGAAAGCTGGCTTGACGTGGCTGGACGGATGATGGAGCAGAGAGGAAAAAGGAGAAGAAGAAGAAGAAGAAGAAGGAGTGCTGAAATGGAGGGTCGTCGTTGCTGGTGGCTGACTGGATGAAGCAAGCAAGCAAGCAAGCATGGCAGCTGGCAGTTAATTATCGGAGATACCAAAATTCGAGATGTGAATGGCTTTTTCTCTTTCTACTCTTCAATTTGTTGGAGCTTAGGGTACTGCACTGCGCTGTGATCTTGAGGGCTGTTGATGGGCGTAGTGGGGAATTGGTAGAGAGAGCATGTGTGATTAGTTACTGAGCCTTGCCGTGTGATGTCTGAGATGGTCCTTAAGCGTGCGCCGGACGGCTGAAGCTTATGAAAGACGCTTTCCGCTTGGAGCTGCTAGCGATGGTTACGAACGTTATCAACGAGAGCCCGAGGCAGCCGAAGCATGGAGACTGGAAGAGCCCTCAGGGAGTCCTGCGAAAACCGTTGCTCTTGTCACCGCGCGTAGAAGTCCAACTTCATCGCTTCCGCATCACAGCAAGATAGCGCAGTCTTAGACCAGCAAGCAGCCACCGTTGTTTCCAGCTTCGTTCCCCATCTTCCATGTCAAAAGGTCTGTAGAAACAGCTTCGGCGGCCACATGATCCACGGCTTCATGGGCAGCGGCCAGTCGAAAAAATGCACCAGGGCGGGCCTCGTCCAGCGCCTTGTCCGTGTCCCAGTACTCGTCCTCGCTGCCCAGGTACACATGGTTTTGTCGTCGGCGCGGAACTCGCCCGACAGCAGGGCGAAAGCCGCGGTAGGGGCAGCACGAGGGCGGCGTCGGGGTAAGTAGCGCTCGTTCAGCAGCCCCATGTCGAAGCGGCGGCGGCGCATTCCCTCGGACGTGAAGGCGGGAGGAAACTCGCGCGTGGTTCGCGACGTCCTCGAAGGCGCTTGGTTGATGTCGCACCGGTGCAAATGGGCTCTTGACGTCACCGATGAGCGGGGAGAGAAGAGGCGCGACGCGATGGGACGCGGGGAGACGCGCCGAGTCGCGTTAAACTTTTGCTTTTTCGCGTGGCGCAAGGCTGAGTCGGTGGGGAAGCGGGCGGGAGAGAGCTGAACCACTGGCGGAGGATCAGCCTCGCGTCTGATTCACGACCCTCTTGTTCAAACATCACTTCTCCACACACACACACACTCTCTCTTTCTTCCCTTCAGCAGTGCTTCCCGAGAACACGAGGCAATCCCCAGCGGATGACGACGACAATTCTCCAAAACAAGCCCGTTGCAGTCGACACCTTTCAGCCTCGTCTGACCGAATCGCCTTATACCCCGCGCGCGCGTGCGCTGGCAGACGGTTAGACGGCGGAGCGGCTCCACAGCGTAAGGTGTGGCGCCATTCGTTCTCCGATCCATAGCTCGCGAATGCGACGTAGGCTTTGGTATGCCTCTGGCGCAGTGCGTGCATTGAGCTCAGCTGCACGTGGCTGCGAGTTGAGGGACCATTTGGTGCCGTGATTGGCAAGGCTAAGCGCCGACGCTTCGCGTTGCCACGCAAATGCGCTGAAACTACTTTTTGAATTTCAGCTGTTCCCTGCATGTAGGCGGCACTACCCGCTCATGCGCGGGCAGATCTTCGGTGCGTATAAAGACTGACTGTGGCTCCTTGATGTCTACACAATGTGAGAGCACCTCCTACTTTGCTCGTTCAGCTCGGCGATCCGAAATATAAAAGGTAAGGCATCTCAGACGGAATTTGGTACTTGCCTTTCAGTACATCATGGAGGCTCACATTTCATACAGGGGTGGTGCTGCCAGCCTTCAACAAGGAGCAAGTCACAACGCGCTTCGTCTTCTACCCTCGGTAAGACTCCAGTTTCTTTGCCATTACACAACATGCTCATTACATTCAGCCCTCGCGAAACCGGCACCTCACTGCGGCGCGATCACACTCAGTTCCGCGCAAACCCAAGAAGTTCGCTTGTCCGTACAGACAGAGATACCCGACTTACGCAACGCGAGTTCCATCCTGTCTTCATGCCTTCTCATCTGTCGCTCGTGTGAAGTATTGCGAATGTTCCTTTGGCACTCTCTTCTATCACTAACACCTGGTAGGGAGCATCTCTTTAGATCTCATATGGAGCTCTATACGTGCTTGAGATGCCACACCGCCTTCAAGACTCAGGCCTTCTATGAGGAGCATGCCAGGTCCCCGGAACAATGCGGTCAAGTTCAGCAACGCGTCATCGAAACCTTCGGTCAAGACGTCGAGAAAGGGTTGAAGAAACGGTCCACTAGGGGGACATCCGAAGAGAACAAGTGGGCGGAAGTATATCAGGTCATCTTCCCTGATGAAGAGGATGTGCCATCGCCTTGTACGTTCTCCCCTTGATACCATGTCTTACGTCATGCTGCCACTCACTCGTAGCCTTTTGCAAAGACCACGATGAAGTACCTCTGGCAGAGTTCCGCGCTTACACCCATGAAAATTCTCGACGGGTACTGTTGGAGGAGCTTCGCGCCGCCAGTACTGAGAGTTCTCTTCTCTCCGGTGTCCCGGAACCCCTGAAAGAAGAGATGGTGCGCATCTTTTGCCAATGCAACGACAAGATGATTCAGCGTTTCCAGCAAAGCCAGCAGCTTGAAGCATCTTTGGACGAGACGGCTGTGCCTCAGCCACGGACGGTCGATGATTCAACCAACGCTTCCTCTGTCAACACTCCGAATACCAACAGCAGCATTGACAGCACTGAGGCGCAATTTTGGGCTTCCTTGGTGGACGGGAATGTTGGACCTACTCTTCCACCGATTAAAGAACCCATGGACCCTTCCCAGAATGCACTGAGTGGTGCCAACAACAATCAGCTCGATGTGCCTATCAGCGACGCTACCTGGACGGACTTCAATGTCGGCCTTCAGCAACCTTCTACCCAGGGCTGGGAAGCTGGCTGGGGATCTACTGGACCCACAACTTGGAACTTCACTCAGCCAGAAGGCGCGCCGCAGATGCAATACCAACCATCTGTCAACGATACTACGGTTTACGGACAGAATTGGGATCAACAACCATGGCCCCCCACTGCTGATGCCCAGATGTTTTCCGGAAATATGTACCAGGGGCCTCTTCCATGAATCCCAACGCGATCGACTCAACTTAAGGTCTCATTTGAATACATTTGGTCGGGCGTCTTGGTATAATTTCTGGGAATGAAAAGAGAAGGGATTGCTTTTGGCCGGCGTTTCACCGTATCTGTTTTCGAGGCGCCTCGTGTGGCCTGATGCCGCGGGCGGTGACATATATATCCCTGACAAGAGCGTAACAAAAGATTCGAAGCTCCACACGGTTAGGCAAAGAGCGTAATCTAGATGAATGGATGATCTCCTTCATAAATATTTCGTCATCGACAAGTGTTAACGAGATGAGAGAAGGTAGTTCACATACAAAGCGAGAAGCTGCTGAACAACGACGAAGAGGTGCGGGGGTTGTACCACCCCAGCTCTTTGTTGAGCTCGAAGTCTGTCCAATCTAACAAAAGTTGTTGATGCTCTGAAGTAGCGATTTTATGCGCATACACGATATCCACTTCATTCTGCTCACTGACCATTTTGCAAGCACCCCTAACGTAGAGCCGCGTGCCACTCTTTGAATCTTTCACTCACTGTCAATCGCCCTTTCATCCCCACAGCGCGGAAACCCGTACCAGCCAACCGCTATGTGGGCTTATGACGTCCTTCACAATACATGCTGATGGCGAGGAGACTAATTGGACGGTATTTTTAGCGTCGTAATAGATGCAGTCGATCAATTGGCCCAGACCGACCACACAGACGAGCCGTCGCATGAGGACCCGCGTCTGGACCACATTGGCATTACTCAGCTCGCTTAGCCTCCCGATTCAAAGCTTCTTCGAACGTGTCGATTAAGCTTAACTCTTCGCCAAAGGAGTATTGGCGCCGCCGACGAAGACATACCCCAGAATTAATCGGCGTAGAAGAGCGGGCTTACGTTATTCGTTTCGCGCACGACTAGAAGACCTCGCTACGGAAACAGAAGCCTCCTGTCGGTGATTTAATTTAGTTCACAGCGCAGTCGGCCACAGCTCACGGCGGCGAATTCTTTGGCACTTCACGAAGGCGTATGCGGGGTCACTAGAAACAATGGGTTTAGTGGCAAAGCCTTTCTTGAATTTTATATCCTAGCCTCTCGTGATTCAGCAGGCCTATGTGCCATTAATAGAATCCTCATAGTCGCATGCAAGCTATCCTACGATACCTGCGACCCGGGAAGCTTGTGAATGAACCGCGCCCATTTAATTAGAATCGTTCTCTGACTTTATACCCTTCCAGCAGGAAGTTTCAGAGTTCGTACCACGATGAGCCACATGTAGTAGCTTAGTTGATGCCCAAAGTTTCTGCCATGGCAATCAGGTCGTCCACCGTTCTCTTGGACCTCTGCCAGAGACCATGGTGACGAGCGCCGTTCATGACGATCTCTCCGTGCCACAGCTCGTTGAACTGTTCCACGATCTCTGTCCACGTCATGGCCCTGAATCTCGTCGTTGCAACAGCCTCCTCGAAAGACTGCCTATCATCTCCGACACCAGCGAACATGTTAGCGACCCCTTCTGGATTCTTGCGAATCATGGAGATGAGAAGGCGCTCAACCGGAGACAGGCCGCCGCCATTCGGGAGGATGACATCGACGTCCTCAGGCAGCGGCATGCGCATCACCTCCCCCAACGATCTAGCTTCGACTGCGGAATAGCGGTCGTCAAACTCCACACCCATCGTGCAGAGGGTGTCCGAAATCCAACGGTTGAACTCGCGAATGGTCCTACCATCGCTCCAGTCAATTTTCTCCCTCGCGTCGGCGTCAAGCAAGATCGGGTGAATGATCTTCTTGACACGGCTGGCGCCGAGTAGCATCTTCGGGATACCGCCGATCTTGGTGAGATTTCTGACCGCGGTGATGAGGTCCTTGCGGTTGAGAGTCGGGAGAATATCCGGATGGCAAACCTCTTGCAGCCACACCTTCTGGGCAATCCGATCCACGGCATCCGCGTACGCCGCGCCGCCGTTGCCCTCCCTCAGCTCCTCGCCGCCATCATCATCGTGATCTTCCTCATCTCGGCCAACAACATCCCACTCGTCTCCATCCAATCCCTCCAGACCGATGTCATTCCTCTCCTTGGCCTTGCCCCTCGCAACCAGGTACGCCGAATGCCCCTGCTCCCTCATCTTCGCCAAATACTCACGAGGCATGTCGTCGACAAAGTACAGCACCAGTCCAGCCATCTGGTCCTGCACCGCCGTCTCACCCGCCTCCACCGTCCCACCATCAACACCGGCGCCACCCTGGCCACCCCCATTGCACACGCGCACCTGCTGCCACCTCTCGCCCCTTACGAAGATCGGCGGCGGATGCAGCAGCGCGAAGCCGTCCCTGCCGCACACCTCGTGCGCGTGCAGCATGGGGCCGCGCAGCGCGGCGACGGCGCTCTCCTGCGCGGCGAAGAAGTCGTCGTTGGCGTTGTGGTTGCGGCGGTCGCGTTGGCGGAAGGCGTGCTCGTCGCGCAGGACGGCGGCGGCGAGGGCGCGCAGGCGCGCGCGCTCGGCCGCGTGCCACGCGTCGGCGACCTCGACGCTGCGGTCGGGAAAGGCGAAGGTGAAGAGGTCGCTGGCGAGGGCGGCGACGTTGTCGTCGTACTGCGGGGAGGCGGCGGGAGTACTGGTCGTCGTCGGCAGGGGCAGCGTGATGGCGGCCAGGTCGGACTTGTTGGCGAGGCGCGGCGTCCACGGGCCGCCGGCGTTGCCGCTGGGGAGGAGGGTGAGGTCGGCCGGGGCGGGGAGGGCGGCGAGGTCGGCGAAGTGGTCCGCGTGTGCGAGGGTTGCGGCGCGGAGCGCGGCCAGGGCGGCGCCGGGGTCTTGCGCGTTGTAGAGCAGCTTGAAGTCCTTCGAGTTCGTGGCGACGGCGGAGGGGGTGCGGGCTTTGAGCGAGGCGAAAAACTCGTCTTTGATGCGCACGAGGTCTTCGGCCGTGATCTTGCCGTGCGGGTCGTTGTCGTCGTCGTCAGGCTCGTTGGCGGCGCTGGCGTCGGGGCTTGACTTGTCAGATGTAGGGTCAGCCTTCTTGGTGTCGCTGAAGTCCGCGCAACGCTTTTTGGACGAGTCAGTGATGTCGTTGGAGTCAGCGCGGTCCTTGTGAGACGTATTGTCATCGTCGCCAGCGCTGGCGGTATGCTTTTCGGATGACTCCATATCGCTGCTAGGGTTAGCGCCGTCCTTGTCAGACGTGAGGTTGTTGTCACCGCCGGCGCTTGCACCGTGCTCTTCGAACCAATGTAGAATGTCGCTGAGGACGGCGCTGTATCTGCGAGACCAAATGCTGTTGTCACCACTGACGCGGGCGCAGCGCTTGTTGGGCGACTTCATACTGCCGCTGGGGGTTGCGTTGTTCTCGTCAGACGTGAGGTTGTTGTCACCACAAGCGCTGGCGCAGCGCTCGTTGGACGACTCCATGGCGTCGCTAGGGTTGTCGGCGCAGTGCTTGCCAGAGTTCATACCGTCGCTGGCTTCGGCACCGTGAATTTCAGACATAGTGTTAGCTATGCTTGAGGTTGGGCGCGGTGCGAGGTAGAAAGCGTGTGCGTGGTGTTGAAAAGATGGTGAGGGAGGACGGGCGGTAGGAGATCTTGTAGGTAGGAAATTGGAAAATTTGGAAGAGCGCGAAATGGGAGTGACCGATACGGAAGGCAGTACACCTACTGCGACGCGTCTAGCTCGCATCTGGGGACACTAGCGAGAACTGGGTTTGATGGCAAGGTGAGGAGCAGTGGCCTCGCTGGAGCCCAGGTGAGCTTCACTTCCGGTTGTCCTGACTTCGACATGCCGCTCATTCACCGCAGTAGCTGACGCGTTTCAGAGCTTGCAACCGCAGCTGAGACCTTCATAGCGCACAGGCGCAGGCGTTGCGTTGAAGTGTTTCCCTCCGCGTTCTCCTCCAGACCTGGGCCACACCACACACGCGCTGGTTTTTTTGCGTCACCCCACCGCACCCAAAGCGTTTCCAGCGAAGAGCCATACAAGCCTTTCTTTGATCAACGCTATCGCGACCATCTTCACCTGCTAAACCAGCACAATGTCGAGCCAGAGCGCCAACGCGACTGACGCGACCACTCCGGCCAGCCCAACCAACGCGGCCAGCCCGACCCACGCAACCAACCCAGACTCGGAGCGCCAGCTGCAAAACAGCAACTTCGACTTCCAGACCCTCTACGACGTCATGGATCTCCAGCCAGAAGACCGAGCCGTCTTCGACACGTTCCGCGAGGTACTGTACGACAAGCTCCTCCGAGCATCCAACGGCGATGAAAGCCCTTCCAACACCTCGTCCGCCCGCCTCGCGAACCCATCTTCCGTTGAAAACGTCTACGATGACATCAGCTTCACGAACGGCGCCATCTCATACGAGTTCGAGGACATGACGAACGAGAACGAGAACGAGAACGAGAACCAGCCCAGCCAGGTCGACGACGGGAACGACGGCAACGACGACAACGAGCCGCCCCTCCCGCCCGCCCACGACTCCAGCGACGCGCCGCCGCCGAACAGCTGGGCCAACGTCAAGCCGGGCCCATCATACGGCACCCTGCACTTCCCAGGCCACGCCCACTACACGCCCAACGAGATCCCCATCACGGGTAAGCCTTTCCCACCCGCCCTTTCCACCACTCCCTCCCTCCCTCCTCCACCCGCTAACCATCTCCTCCCGACAGGCTCCCACGGCTTCATGCTCCTCCACCGGCGCCCGCGCTTCCACCCGCGCGGCCAGCACCTCCGCTCCCGCGACGGCCAACCGCTCGACCAAAGCGCGATGCTGACCCTCCACTACATCGACAACAGCGAGCTGCGCATCCAGACGCACACCTACACCAAGCCCCGCAGCGCCGCGGACCTCGACTTCAGCGCCGCCAGCACCGCGAACCGCCTGGAGTCGTGGGTGCGCCGCTTCCTGGCCGACCACGGCGTCGTCAGCACGCAGCGCAACAAGCAGGGGGCGGCGGCGCCGATTGTGCCGTACCTGCCCGAAGAGAGGGCGTGGATTAAGCGGTTGTTTGAGTTGCAGCCCGCGACGCCGTTGAGTGAGTTGTGTCGTAGGTTTAATGCGTATTGGGCGGGCAGGATCGTGCCGGGGGTGGGCGGGGAGGGTGGCGCCAGGCCGCGGCCGGCGAGGACGAATGGCGCGTTGATGAATGAGGTTTATCGGAGTGGGCTCAAGAGGAAGATGGAGTATCAGTTGGGGAAGGGCGGGGAGGGGGGGAAGAAGAAGAAGACGGAGGCGAAGACGAAGGGGAAGGCGAAGGCAAGGGGTCGTGGTGGTCGGTGGGAGAGGGAGGCGGAGAGTGAGGAGGTTGAGCGGGAGGGGGACGGGCAGAAAGAGGATGGGCAGCAGAAGGGAGACGAGCAGCATGACGTTGAGGATGCGGAAGGTGACAGACTGGATGACTACATGAGCTGCTCGTTCGAGCTTTAGGCTCCTAGAGTAGCAAAGGGGCTTGATGAAGGTGCAGTGATAGAGTAGGATTGGGATTGCTGGACGTCGAGATTGGCTTGCTCCGTGGCTCACTGGGATCTTTTTTCACGGCTCCGATGTACACACAGTGGCTCATAGCTTTACGCTTCCTGATTTCAGGAAGGCTTACGAAAAAGACAGGTAGACTGGGCATTGTTTTTAGACTACAAGATCCACACCGAAGCTGTTGAAGCTCAGGGAATGCAAGGATTTCAACATTGCCCAAAGCTGTTGCACAACGGGCGGAATACTTTGTGAAGGCAATCGTAGATACCGCAATCTTTCTATCCTTCAACTCCCGTGTCCCGGTCGAGCAGATAGGTAAGCAAGGCTCCAATCGGGACCCTCGCTCGAGCTGCACACGTTTTGTGATGGCAAGGACTCCTCCGACGCTCGCGCGGAGTGCTCGGCCATGTTCTTCTGGGTCTGGGTCGACATGGTCCAAAACTGCCATACTCTTCAGACGGACCTCGGCCCCAATGTCGAAGGTTGGAATGGACGTCTTCAAGTCACTGCGACCACTCGCTCTCTCGCTTAATCCTTCGTCCAGCAACACGCTTATAAACTTCGCGCCGTAGACTACGAGTATTAAAAACTTATAACCCGCGATACTACGCCTGGGGCCGCCCTTGAACGGCCAAAGCCAGAAGGGGTGCGAAGATAGCAGCACGCATGTTTACGGCGGGCGCGAGGCGCGCTTGGGCGCGTGAAAGGCGCTCGTCGAGGCGGTCGAAGCGGGAAAGGTGAGAAGCATCGGCGGGCGAGAGGGCCGGGTGTGCGTGGGCGGCGTTGTGGCGCAGGTTGAAGGTTATTTGCATACTAACTACGTCATCGGTATCAGTCCATGTTCAGTTGACTGCAAGTTCGCAATATCAAAAACGAAGTCATCTACGTCGCCCACCCAGGTATTTGATCAACACCAAGCATCTTAAGCAATTCTCTTGCTTAGGTCCGCGAATTCTCCATATGTCAGGACTACTTTGCCGAGCTACCTAGCACTTCTCCTCCGGTGCCAATGTTCTTTGGTGCCCAGCCGAGCTTTCTATGACCTCAGATTAAGGATTTTACTTTATTGTTAGGTCGCAATTCTGTTTTTTGCGGTTAAAAACCACTAAAACGACTCGCCCGTAGCGACGATTCGGTAGTTTTACCGCAAAAAGAGCACGGTCTCTAGAAACGGGTACGAGAACCACGGTTTGGAAGACGGCTTATGCAATGTACCATCATTCTTGCGGGTAAGACCGTAAGAACGGTACCTTCTACCAACATTACTGGTAAATAAGAAAATATCTAAGGCTCATCAGTACTCCAGTGCTGGCTTTCAAGCACCGCACACCTCCACCCAGGCTGGGCAAGCTTCGCACCACTCAAATAGTCACACCACACACGATTCGGGCAAGGCATTTTGGGGTAGCGAGTCCTGCTCTGCTCATCATTTTTCGGCTACAAAGAGAAAGAATTGCAAGAAAGGGTATCAAACGCACGCTGCCAGTCATAAAGATTCATTTGTGAGAAAACCAATCGATGCAAATCAAGCAGAGTCTGTGATTATCGACGCTGTCCATCAAAAACGCTCCCTCAAGCACCGATCCCATCCTGAGGGCCAAACAAAGAGAATCAAAGACAAAAAACAAAAAACTTTTGGCAAAAGAAGCAATCCGAATGACGAGAAAAGAACAAAGGAACGCTGATCAAGCAAAAGAAACAATGCTGTCCCGGAGACCAAAGGCCAGTGGCGAAGTCCCGAGGTGATGCTGAAAACTTCTGCAGACTGCGCCGGCCATGCCGCTGTGTTGTGCGAAGGAAACAGTCCCAGAATGAAGAGTGAAGAGCAGCGAAGGTGTAGAGAGAAGAAACTCAGCTCCGGAGGCAAGACGTGCAAGGCGAAGTCTCGGAGCGCTGCTGGCCTTCGAACTGAAGGTGCCGCGGTTGCTGTGCGAAGGGAACGATCCAGGACGAAACTGAGAGATTGGGACAGGAAACAAGAGAGCTGCGCCTCCAGAGATCCAAGGTCCATGACGAAGTGTCGAAGTGCTGCTGGCCTTCAGCTGAAGGTGCCGCGGTCGCTGTGCGAAGGAAACGAGCTGGAAATGGAGCTGAGAGATTCGGGAAAGGAAACAAGAGAACTGCACGTCCAGAGACCAAAAGCTGTGGCGAAGTCTCGAACTGCTGCTGGCCTTCAGTCGAAGGTGCCGCTGTGCTGTGCGAAGGAAGAAGCCCAGGATGAAGAGCAAGTCGGAGGACAAACGGAGAAGACAGAGCCGGATCTCTACCTCCTGCCCCTCAAGCTGTCGGGGTAGAGCTTGCTGCGGTAGATCTCGCTCTCCAGGGAATGCGAGGTCCTCGTCGGCCTCGTGCGGCCCGCCTGCCTGTTGCCGGGCTCGACGACGGTGCCGGCCCAGCGGGCGTTGAACGCGTTCGCCTGCTCCTCGCGCGACGGCACCGCGGTGCCGTTGTTGGTGAGGTCCGACTCCAGCCGGCGGCCGTAGTCCCGCAGCCACTGCCGCTCGCCCGGCGTGAAGTGGGTGACGTCGGGACGAAGCGACGCCGCGCCGTGGCGCTTCAGCACCTGGCACGTCCACCGGTTGAGCTTGGCGATGTCGGCGGCGGCGTTCCAGTCGATGGCCGGGGCGGCGCCAGCACCGCCACGCGGACCACGGGGGGTGTACCGGAGGAATTGCGTCACGCCCGGCTGCGTGTTGTTCGTGAAGGACATGGTGAGGTGGGCGGACTGGTCCGTCCCACGGACGAAGTGGTGCTGCGGGTGCAGCAGGCGGAACCCGTTGGCGCCGACAACGGGGTCGTTGCGGCTGCGCAGCGCGTTGGCTGCCGGCGTGGGCGGAGCCGCGGCGGCGGGAGCGGGCGCAGGGAGTGCGGCGGGAGCGGCGGGAGGGGCGGGAACGGCCGGGGCGGCGGGGACAGCGGGGACAGCAGGGGCGGCGGGGGCTGCGGGAGCAGCGGGAGCGGCGGAGGAGGGGAGGGGAATGGTGGTGGAGGCGGCGCTGGCCTCCAGGCGGCGAGCGGCGATCCGCTTGCTGGCCCTGACGGGCCCGATGGGGGCCCCCTCAGCCTTGCGCTTGCGCTTGGGCGGGGGCGGCTGCTGCGCCAGCGCAGCAGGCTTGTCGTCGTCGTCGTCGTCGTCGTTGGCGGGAAGGGGAGGGAGCCCGCGCATCGCCCGCCAGTCCGCCTCTGCCTCCTCTTCGGTGGCCGCGGTCAGGCCGTCCAGCGGCTGACCGCGGCGCCTCGGTGCCGCCTTCTTGCCCTTCTTGGTCACCCGACCAGGGCCTGTGAGGAGAGTCAGTTTGTACTTCTTGAGGATGCTGGAAGGAGAGAAAACTTACCACCAGGGCGCCTGGCCGGGGCAGGCCTCGGTGCCCGCGGGCGAGCAGACGGCGCGGCGCGGCGGCGGGGAGGCGGGGAGGGGAGGCTGAGGAGGGGCACAGCGCCCGCGCTGCGCAGAGCTCTGTGGCTCGACATGATTGTGGTTGTTGGTTGTTGGTGGTTGGTGGTGGGGGATGGTGGGGGTGCGGAAGAGATGGAAGGGTGCTGCTGGGGAGGAAAGGAAGAGGAGCGGAAGCAAGATCGGCTTGAGGTTTTGGACACTGGGGCATGCTATTGTGGGCGAACGCTATTGTGACAAAGCTATTGTCACAATGCTATTGTCTTCGGCGAAGCGTTTCAGGCTTTGTTTCAGGCTTTGTTTCGTGTCTTTGTTGCCTGGCCTCACTTGGGAGTCGAGGTAGCGGGCGGGAGAAGTTTTGCAAACTTCACCGCGACCGGGCATTGTCACCAGAAGTGAGGTCAGCACACCGGTTTTCGGCACACCGCCAAAGCTGCCGGAGACCTGACACCTCTCACATCAACATTACGCTGGTTTCTCTCCAATCACGTTAGCTGTCCGTTTCGAGAGTTGAACTTATCAGAGCCCTGAGCGGGAACCGAGTCGGGCGTCGATACTCCGGAAAGAGACAGGAGTAGTGCGGCAAGTACTTATCCATGACAATTTCGACAGCCTTTCATTCAGACTTACCATCCGCATGTCTTTGCTTGGAACTGGCCGCCTTGTATACTTATATACCCATAGTAGGCGCCGTCTGCCGACAAGTCCCACCAAGAACACCATGTTCGATCTATGTGAGCAAGTCGAAGCAATTTTTCAGACGTAGAAGTGAGTCCATAGAACCTTCAGGTATGGGCATCAAACGTATGGACAAACACACGCCTGAAGCTCGCTTTATACGTCGGCAGTTCGAGAAAATCCAGGATGTAGATTAAATTCCAATCTGCAAAACGCATCCCAGACTTCGGATTCCACGACCTATGTAATACGCCATCTGAAGGAAGGTCGTAGAAAGTGCCAACCGAGGGAATACCTAAAATACACAAAGCAAGAAGAAATGAAAGAAGCAATCAAGAATCTACCACATCTTCGCCATGTCTGCTGAGCCTCCCAGATCCCATGCAGCAAATGAATTGTCCCCTATGCTAAGTGTGCCAGGCCTCCCAGATCCCATGCACCTCCGCATTTTTACCGAACCAGTACCTCTCAGATATGCCGAGCCTCCCAGATCCCGAACACATCCGCCATGAGCGTCAGGCCTCCCAGATCCTATCCGCTTCCGGTACCATCAATATGCTGGACCTCCCAGATTCCAGTCTCCGCCGACGTGCCGAGCCTCCCAGATCTCAGTCACGCCCGCCTTCATGAACGCCAGGCCTCCCAGATCCCGTGCGGTCTCGATATCAGTGTAGTAGGGTTCGTCATGAGCATGAAGCGCCGCATCTCTCTTCCGCAGCAGGCAGCCCCGCCCCATTCACCCTCTCTTCGTCTTCCTCCTGCCCGCTCCCGTCCCCCTCCTCCTCTCCCTATCCCTCTGTTCCCTCTTCTCCCTCTTCTTCTTCCTCTCCTCCTCATCCTCCTCCGCCTTCCTCGCCGCAAATTCCCTCAACGCCGTCAACCTTGGCATCAAACCACGCTCCTCAACCACTTCCCTCACCTCCTCCGCGCTCCTCACCGGCCGCGGTCCCGCCTTGACGCGCCTCACGCCCTTGCCGTCCCTCGCGGCGATCTCGAGTGTCAGCTCCCTTCCCTCGATCTGCGCGTTGAACAGCGCCGCGATGTCGGCGTCGGAGGGTAGGGAGTCGAGGTCGTCCATCCAATCGTCGATGGGGCAGAAGGATTCGTCTGAGGACCGCAGCATTTCGAGTTCGGGCTCGAGCCAGGTGCGGGGGTTGTTGTTGGTGTTGGTGGTGGTGCTTGCGGCGCTGGTCGGGGTGGAAGGATCGGCGGGAGCGCGAGCGGGAACGGGAGCGGGAGTGGCGCTCGAGGTGCGGCGTGGGGCCGCGGCGGCGAGGGCTGGCGCGCACGCGGAGAAGGGCGACTCTGTGACGGCGCCGTCGTGGGTGACGTCACCTGCGGCGCCTTGGGCGGACGGATCTGCGTCATCGGCGGCGGCGGAGTGGTGGTGCGTGTTTGCGCCGGCGCTGCTGCGACGGGTGGACGAGCGGGTGCTGCGGCGCTCGGAGGGCGCGATCGATGGGGCAGGCGCCTCGTCGCCGCTGAACGGGCTAGCGGGGCCAGAAACGGCCGGAGCCGCGATGGGCGCGGAAGTGATCGCGGCGGGGGTTTCCGCCGCCTGGGTGGTGGACTGGGTGTTGACAGGGACTTGACTGCCAGTGGCCTCGCTGGCCTGGGACTCGGGCGCATCGCGGCGGAAACGCTGCTTCGCAGGTTCCTCGGGGCTCTCGCCGACGGCCTGCTCGGCCTTGCGCTTCGTGGAGCGGGTGGTGCGCTGGGTTGGCGGCGCCGCAGTCGGGGACGGTGCAGCCGGCTGTTCCGCGACGCTGCTGGGCTCCGCGGTCTCTGATGCCGTGGGAGAAGTCGGTTCCGAAGAAGGAAAGCTCATCATACTGTCCTGCGAGCAGTCGGAGCCCGCATCGCTCTCTGACGCGCGGCGCTGGGCTTCGGAGGCTTCGACGGCGGCCCTGATGGCGGGATCCACCCCCTCCCAGCATTGATCCAGCGCCTCAGCCTGAGTAAGCTGGCTTTGGCATCCCTCCTCGACGCGTCTCTCCTCACGTATCTTGCGTTTCTTCTCTTCCTTCTTCGCACGTCTCTCCGCGATCTTCTGTTCCATGACGCGGAGAGCCTTGGCTTCGCGGATGGCTGACTCAACTGTTCCGCTGCGAGCCGCCCTGCGGACCTGGACCACCCTCAGGGGTTGGATCTTGTGGTATACCTTGGCGTTCTTCGGCCTGTTTCTAGGTCCTATGAATGGAGCAAATGTGTCGACTAGGACGCCCTCGGTCTGGGTTAGCGGCTCGGTGCTGGGTGCTGTGCTGGCCTCTTCCAGGAATTGGGTTTGAGTAGGCTCTGTGCTGATCTGCTGCTCAGCGGACGTGCCAGCAGGCTCTTCCACAGCTTGCTGTTGAACTTGGGTGCCGGCGGGCTTAGTGCTAGCCTCGGGCTTGGGGGCAAGAGCCTTGCTCTGCTCTGGTTGTTGGTCGCACTCGACCTTCATCTTCTTCGAAATGGGGCTAGGCTTGGAGGCCTCTGAGTTGTCCTCAACGGCCTCTTCGGCCGTCCGTTTGTGAGCAGGGTGGAGGGAAGCTCCAATGGCGCTAGACGCCTCAGTGGCTTGAGGGATCGGACGCTGGGGGTGGGCGGAAAGTGCCTGAGCGATCTGACTCGCAGTCCTGCGCCTGGGCTGGGCGATCTTCCTCACAGGCTGACTATCGGTGGCTGTGACTGCAGGAGTGCTTGAAAGAGGAGTATCGGATGCAGTCGGGGCGTCGGTCATCTTGGTGTCGAGGTCCTTTGCCGACCTAGTGTGGGCAGAATGCTCGAAGGGCACAGTGTGCTCGTGCTTTGCGCGTTTCTTCTGGATGCGGAGCTATTGGTACACGTCAGTACTCTTCCTCAGCAGCTTTGCGGGTCAGAGAACTTACCTTCTTCTCATGCCACCTGATTTTGCGGACTATCGTAGCCTCGGAACCACCGCCCTTTTTGGGGAGCTTGCGGTCCAAGTGACGTGTCTTCCAGGGGCCTCTCGTCGGTGCATGAGAGTCGTACTTCTCACGAAGGGCTTTCTTCGAAGACCAGTCCACCACCAATTTCTCCCCTCTAGAGTTCTTGCGGGTGAGTTTCAGCGCGAGAGCGCCCTGGGTGCTTTCCTTCAGGTACGTAGCTGCTTCCTCCTTGGATAGGTCGGGTGGATGGAAACTAAGCCTGTTGGAGGAGCCCGCGAGCTCGCCCTTTTCAACGACGCTCATGGTGATCTTGACTTCAGTGCTGTCAGTAAGTGGTGGCTGCAGACTGGGGGAACGCTCAGTTGAGGACCTACTTGTAGTCGCGTTTACGAAAGAGGGATTGATGCAAGATGGGTTGGTGTTCGTAGAGTGAATACAGGAATTCCCGGAAGTTGCGGGCAAAAGGTTGATGTCGCGACCGGGTTGATCCAGCGAGAAGAGTGACAGGTGGAAGCGTTGTTTCGGAGTTGCGAAGTGGAGGGGAGCGTATGTACGGCGAGGGCGCGGCGGAGGAAAAGCGGGTCCGCTGCACCGCGTCTGAACAGCGACCCAGACGCGTCTAACACTGCGCCAGGACCGCTGGAAGAGCCGGCCAATGAGGTTGTAGACACTTTCAATGACATCATTTTCGCGCTGACTGCGAGAGGGCGACTGGTCCGGGCGTAACCTTTGCGCCCTCGTCCCCGACATCGTTCCGATGCAGAATCGAATCGTATATTGTATATAGGCCGCAGACACGCTTCCAGCTCACGATTATGAGAGGAGCAGCACTACTGAGCTATGAAGAGGCTATACAGCACCTATATTATCCAGAACATTGTGCCAAAAGGAAATGGTATGAACAAAGGCCGGGCTCAGTAGCTTGATCAAACGGGCAGTACGAAAAGATGGCTCCTTCACAGCTTCCACTTGCTTGATGATCGGCATATGCAGAGACATTGTCATTGTTTGAGACTATAAAATGCCGGCGTCCATGGACCTTTGCTTTCCTGTTGCTCATCCGTGGAGCTAAGAGCTGGCTGCATGCGGTATGAGGGATGGACCACACAGTTCAGCGAGAGAGGCAAAGGAACATGGTAAAATCAATTCAAGCTATCAGCGTTTATATAAGTACAACAAGCACCGGATGATAATACAATGGGAGAAGGCACCCCCAGGCCAAGACAGCCAAAGAAGGCCAACGCCTCCAACACGCAATCGACCCAAGCCACGCAGATTCGCGTGCTTCGAAGAACGTGATGATGCCCGCACTTACCCAAGCGCCGGGCAGGCCCTCGCCGCCGCCTACATCTCATCAGCACCCCATCCCTCCGCCTCAAAGCCCTCCGCCTCATTAGTCTCCCCCTCAGCATCTTCCTCCTCCCCAACGCCTTCTCCATCACCCTCATCGTCCCCCTCCCCCGCGCCGCCCTCACCCCTTCCCTCCGCCTCCATCCCCCTCCTCACCCTCCTCCGATGACTATCATTATCCAACGTAATCCCCTCCCACAACCCATACCTCCTCACCACCGTCTCCACCGCCCTCTCGCTCCTCGGCGCGCGCGGCCGCGACAGCACCGGCCCCTTCTTCGTGCCGTGCCCCCCCAGCACCTGCTTCCCCACCCAGAACTCGTTGAACTCTCGAACCAGCTGCCGGTTCGACGGGCGTGGGCGGACGTGCTTGTAGCGGGTGGCTTGGTCGCGGAGCCACTGCTTCTCCTGCTCGCTCCATGGGGTTGCGGTGGAGGGGGGCGGGACGTGTGGGGGCGGGGCGGGGAGGAGGGGGTTGCTGAGGTGTTTGGTGGGGGGGAAGGGTGCGGGCGTTGTCGTCGTGGGCCCGGTGGGCGGGGGGAGAGGGGTGGTGGTGGTGGCGTTGGGGGCGCTGGGGTTGTTGTTGCGCTCCGCCGCGAAGGAGGTGGTGGTGTTCATGGTCGAGAAATCGCGCTTCCGCGGGTTCGTAGGGGCCGGGAAGACCGGGTGCGGCATCGTGGGCGGCGGCGGCGCTTGGTGGTGGTCGAAGGCGGCGGGGGGCGCCATCGGCTGGTGCTGCCAGCCCGACAATACCGCACGAAGGTTGTTCAGGTGATCGGCCGTAATGGCCAGCGACGTGTTCAGGGTGGCGGGAGGCGGGACGTGGCCAGGCGGGGCGGCCGCTGGGATGAGATCGCCCTTGAGGGCGACGTGGAGATGGTTGAGGCAGTCCGATGTCGTGGAAAGGGACTTGTTGAGCTCATTTGTAGCGAGCTCGAGGTTCGTCATCTTCAGGCCCGTGTCATTGATGGCGTTAACGGCCGCAGCGATCAGACCTGGGTCGATCGCCACGGCCCGACCCGGATACTGCTGGGTGTAATCAGGATGGTGCTGCTGCTGCGGCTGTGAGTCGGCGCCATTGCCAGGGAGCATTGGCTGGTTGTGATAGGGGCTGGTATAGCCCATGTATGGCGTTGGCGTCGATAATCCCACGACATCAGGCTGCCTTGGCGGATTCGCACGGGTCAATTCTGAAAGGAGCGGGAATTGCGGCTGGGACATTTCCAAGATCGTCTTCCCCTCATATCCTTCAAATCCTTCCTCGGACCCAGAGTCCGAGGAAGGTTCTGGAGCAGGGTCGAGATCTTCTGCGGGCTCTTCTAAAGGGAAAAAGCCGAAGGTAGACGGAGGGGGGTTGATGTCCTATTCGGGTTTGTATTAATGAGCTTTAGCCTATGATGTGCCGCGGTGGACGATTTACCTGGGGACCCCTGCACTGGGAGGGCGGCATTCTAAGATCGTGATGTTTCCTCATACCGTCCTCTCCGCTGTTGCTACGTGGGTTGTATGGGTTGAGACGCATGGTTGTCAGCTGATGAAGAAGACAATATTGGTCAATGCTATCTCGCGCGGTCGACTTCGGGTGCGTTGTGGAATGTGCGTACGCGTAGGTGAAAAGGGTAGTAGGCGGAGCAGAGGTGGTACGCGCCGAGCGGAGCTGGTACGCGCGGGGCGCCGCCAGATCTTGGACGCGTCAAGTCGCGACTGTGCCTTCCTCTTTAGGTGGTCCGGAGATTTTGCGCGGTGCTGGCAGAGATGCCTGAGAACAGTCAACTGTTGTGTACGCGCGACGCGACAGATCCTGCTCGGAACCACCCAACTTGAGCGCGCCCAGAACAAGGCGGGATACCTTGATCGTATGTACACTCTCTGGAATTGATAAAGGGCCTCGCAATAATAGAGATGCTTGTTTAGAGGGGCGCTGACGTCCACCCACTCACCCGCATCGCGCGGGGCGGAGCCTGGGCATGTCTCCCGTCATGTCAACTATCAGGCTCTGGTATTGCTTTGGCTCTGACTGAATATCTGAGGGACTTATTGGGATATTCTATAGCGCTTATTCGCAAGTCCTCGTTAATGTATTCGCCCCTGCTCAGAAGGCGGAACATAACCATATGCCTTTTTCCACCTGGCGCGCATCGCTGCTGTTTTCTCACACATGTTTGACGTGCTGCCCGTACCCTTAGGAATATTCTGGAATATGTTAGCCCGCGTTGCCACGGCCCAACGGTTGCGGTCGACCATTTCCCCAGTCAGCAGTCGTGATAGGCTGGCTGGTGCCAGCAGCGAATCAATAACGGATTTCGCAACCGAGCTTGTATAAACGGCCAGGCGAAGCCAGCCTGGATAAATATCCTTTCTTTAGTTCTTTATCTCCAGCGACATCTTTGACTCTTTAAACTGCTTTCTAGGAAGGTTTGACATCTCAACAATTCCATTACAGCACTGCATAATCATTCAACCCAAGAACGAGGTGCGAGAAACCATGGACACGGAATCCTCATGACATGCTTCCGTTGGAATACTTGATGAACTAACGAGCAATTTAGACCAATCTGAACATTGTTCGACGATCTGGTATTCACTTTTTAGGGATTTTGTAGGTAGAAAGTTTGTGCCAACTCATTGCATTTGTGGCTTGCGTTGGGCCTCCCTGATCCCAATTGTCGCTCAAGTTGTTCTATCTGACTCTGGTCTCTCTGGAAATTCAATGCAGCAGTAGAATAAAGAACACCAAGAAAATAAAGCTCGCAGTGAAAAATCCAAGAAATGCTGCTGCATAACAAACAAAGGAAACAACGGCATGCTCAAGCTGCTTTGTGCGGTAGGCCTCCCTGATCCCATCCGCTACAAACAGATTTGGCTGTGATAGAAAATCGACTTCAAAAGAGCAGTCCCGAAAACTCCATACAATGTCGCTATCAAACAAAGAAAGGAAAAAAACATACTCCAGCTGATTCTTGCGGCGAGCCTCCCAGATCCCGACCGCTATCCACAGCCTTGCTCATCAATCTGATCGTAAACTGTCATCTGCCTGCCAGTCAAAAGCGGAAAGATCATCAGGAAACACAAACTCAATCAAGCAACTCTCAGTGAAAACGCCAAACAATGCCGCTGTAAAATCAGACAAAAGAAAAAAACATCATACTCCGGCGCGCGCTTTCTGTGTGAAGGGCCTCCCAGATCCCTCCAAGTCACGGTCGATCTCCTCTCTCAGGCGTAACAGAATATTCAGAGTCGCGGTAGCCATCGGCCGTCCTCTGTCTCTCGGACGGTTCGGTCTTCAGGCCGTCATCGCGCTCTTTCCAGCAGAGGTCGTCCGAGCCTCTACTTCTTCACCCACTCGATCCCCTGTCGCGCCATTGCGGTGTAAATGGCCTCAGTGCCCCTGTCCTTCCGGGGCGGCATCTCAACCTCCACGCCCTTGTCCAGACGCGTCAGCACCTTGCCGCGGAACTGGTCGTTGAAGGCCTTGGAGAGTTCCGGCCTGGCGAATCCGTGCGGGTGGCTCGCAACATAGTTCCGCAGCCAATCGAACTCTTCCTGAGTCCACTTGTTGTCGGCCATGTTGGGCCGCAGCCGGGCGGTCTGGCAGCTCCGGCGCAGCCACTGCGACAGCCAGCTGTTGAGGCGCGCGATGTCGGCCCTGCTGTTCCAGTCGATGTCGCGCGCCGTCCGGCCCTTCTCGCCCGCCCAGGTGTGCGTGCGGGCGACGCGGACACCGTTCTCCAGGATGGTGTAGTGCTGGGTGAGGTGCTGCACTTGGTTCTGGCCGACGACAAAGACGTGCTGGGGGCCGCTCAGCTGGAAGCCGTTGGCGCCGACGACGGGGTCGTTGCGGTCGCGGAGCTGGGTGGCGGGCGCTGCGGTGCTGGTGCTGGGGGCAGTGGGGTTGGTTGCGGTGGAGGGAGCGGTGATGGCGGCTGCGGACGAGGTGGCGGCAGGCTGGGTTGCGCCCTTCCGAGCTCTGGTCGCGGTCTTCTTTGCGACCGTCTTCGACTTCTTCGCCGCAGTCGATGTGGTGGCAGGCTTTTTGCTGCCAGAGGTAGAGCCGGCGGGTCCCTCGGATGGACCAGCATTGCCGCTCGCGGCAGCAAGCTTGCGGGTGGCGGCGCGAGTGCGCTTCGCAGGCTGAGACGCTTCGATGACGTCCTCGTCATCGTTTGAGGAGCGCTTGCGCTTCTTTGCAGGCGCAGTGTCGTCAGAAGTGGGAGTGTGGACCGACTCACCAGGACCAGCGCGGGCGCTGCTCTGCTGGGGACGTCTTTCAGCGATGAAAGCCTCTATCGCAGCGCTAGAGGGCAGAGCAGCGGCGCTCTCACCAACCCGCTGCTGGGTGCCCTGGGCTCGGGCTGCAGGCTGCGTGGTTGTGGCAGCGGCATCACCGGGGGCAGCACGACGCGCCCGTTTGGCAACAGGCTGCTCACCATCCAGGTCGGCGTCGACCGCCCTCCTCTTCACGGTGATCTTCGGACGGTCAGTCTGAAGACCAGTGAAGTGCAGGAAGATTTTGTCATTGGGACGACCTGCACTGGCGGGAGCGGCGCTGTCATCAACTTCCGGAGCAGGTCGAGGCGCCGTGGGTTGCTGGTGGCGGGCAGGCGCGGTGTTTCTGGGAGCCGCCTTCCTGGGAGCCGCCTTCTTGGGTGCAGCGGCCTTCTTTGGTGCAGCCGGCTTCTTGGGTGCAGCGGCCTTCTTTGGGGCAGCCGCCTTCTTCGGTGCAGGCGCCGTCTTTGGTGCAACCGCCTTCTTTGGTGCAGCCTTCCTGAGTTTCCTGTTGGTGGCAGCGTCCCAGACGGCGGCGGGCTGGTAGGCGGGGAGGTGATATGTGTCCTCCTTCGTGGTGCCAACCAGGAACAGAAGTGGATCCGTACGACCGCGCACCAAGGTCGTGGCCCACGGAGGATTCGCCTCTCCCAACCTGGGCAGGTCTTCGTTGTAGGGGTCTGGGAAAGACTTTGGTTCCCAGATGCTCAGCTTGTCGAGCGTGAGTCCTCCCACGAAGGTGCGCCTCGTATAGCTGTCGCGCAGGCGGACCTGCCGTCTGTCGGGCCACAGGAAGGTTGGCATTGGGTTCTCTTTGTAGAGGACAGCGTGCTCGTTCATCATTGTTCGGACGGGGCAATCTTTCACCAAGGTGTTTTCGGCCTAATGAAGGGTCAGCATTGGTCGTGGCATGGCTTGGATTGGGATGCGTACCGTGATGCGCCCTTGAGCGACCTTCATCTTAGTTTCTGTGTAGAGGGCCTCAATGCTGGCCAAGAACTCTGCTTCCTCCCTCTTCTTTTCCCGAATGACTGGAGGGCTGTTAGCACTGCGGTTCAGCTGGTACGGTGCGAGAGCAAACTTACATTCGGCCTCGCGACGAGCGAAAGTCATCGGGCGAGGGGCGGGAGCGGGAGCGGGAGCGGGTGCGGGTGCGACAGGGCAAGCGGCAGCAGCGGCAGCAGCGGCGGCGCCACGGGGACGAAGGTCGTGGTAGTAAGGCATTTTGTCGTATGGATACGGAAAATGCTGCGAAGAACGGAGTGGGTAAATTGAAAGTTGTTCGGCGGAAGCGTTGCGAAGTGTTTGGAACTTGGCAAGACAAGGCACTCGAAGAACGGTGGACAGTCGGTGTTGGATGAAGAAGGGAGGGTGGCAGTGGAGGGGGCGTTTTGTAGGGGACGGCAGCCGCTGATGGAGACGCGTCTGCGCGTGTTTACAGCCGCTGCGGGTGGGGCGGCCTCGAGTGTTACCGCTGCGACGCCTGTGCGGGCGGCGGCTGACCTGCATGACGGTTGGCGGGGGTCGCCCGTACATTCACTCGCGGTGAGTGCGGATCACACCTCCCGTAGGGGGTGTTTCACTGGTCCGGGTAACTCTCTGGGCTCAAGGGAAATCATCACCCCGTCACTTCCGTCTATGTATACACCATGCAAGGCCTGTGTAGTATATAGTGAAAGCCACGAAAGGCAATAAGGGCGGTAGCCCCATTATGGAAGTCGCAACAGAGCTAAGATCTTAAACGAAGATAGACAGCTATAGCTATGCAATCGAGAGGGCCAGGCGTCCTCCAGAACAAAGAAAAGATTGATTCGTTGAACAGCTTCTTATAGGCATGGCTGCTGTGAGCTCGTGTGGATTGCTCAAAGGCAGCAAACAAGAAACAACAAAGCTTTGCGGTAGAAGCATGTCTTAAGAAGCTATCAATCTATGATAGCCTCCGCCTCAGAACGTTTGAAACCCGAAAGGTCCCAACGTGACAATGTAAGGCGGAGGGAAAATTCACATAGCAAAGCAGATATCTCCAATCTTGTCCGAGGACGCCGTTGTCTCATCAGCGAAGCCGAAGCCATAATGATTGATTACACTGAAGCGGTTCGTCGCAATTCTACACGCTATGGAGTACGTTTCAAGACGCACCTGTGGCTCGCTTCATTCATTTCATTCTGCTTTTTGCAATTCCCATGCGTTGCATTGTCTGATCAACATAGGTCAAGCAGCGCATTCCCTGTTGAGTAGAGCTTTTCAATCCCATGAAAAGCAACGCTGTTATGGAGAAAATCAGCTAAAGGCTCACCATTTGCATGGATTGGACGAATTCGTACGCTACGAAGCCTTGATGCGTCCAATTATCCATCTATGTTCGTCTGTTCCTTCGCCCATCTATTCTGCATTTGGTGCTTTTGTGTCTTCGTGAAGATTGCTCACTCGGTCGACGGTATCTGAAGATTCTGGAGGCTACTCCGCCGCACGCTGCAAAAAGACCACTACAGCCCCCAAGGGTGCTCGCGGTGATGGGGCACGCTGCCCAAATGGATGCTGTCCTTGGTAAAGGTGCGAGGTATCAGATTATTACGGCCGATCACAGATGAAGCTCCCAGTTCCAGCAAGAATAAGGCAGAGAAGCCAGCGTCAAAGAATCTTACGTCCAGCGAAGAGATTTTTTCGATCCAGACGCGTGCTTAGGCTCTTTTTGCATGAGGTGCTCGCCGTAGGTGGCGAAGATGCCGGGATTCCTGGCGGCTTTGGGAGCGAGCGCACGATAGGAACGGACGGCGGTCACATTTTCGGCCGCCCGCACATCAGAAGCTTGCGTACTCCACGGTGATATCTCCAGAGGAATCGGCTGCGGGTAGGCGCGTGGCTTTGGGCCGGCGGGAGTGATGAGGGCATTCTTCATCGCGAAGTAACAGTGGCGGATGCAGCCGCCCAAGCTCGCTCATCGCAGCCGGTCGCGGGACGAACTGTTTCCAAGAAGGTTACGCCTCGTCACGGACGCGTCATGCACGAATTGCGAGTGACGGAACTGTCACGCGCAGCGATCCTGTCCTGCGTCCGCACCGCGACGGAGAGGTCCGTCCACTAACCCCAGAGCCTCCTGTCTACCAGCCTCTCTGCCCAACCGCATACCCGCTTCACCGCAGGTCTCCCCAACCCGGACCACAGTCGCAAAGGGACAGCATGAATCCTCCCCGCCTTGATGTTCAAACCTGCCGAGCCTACCTCTACACCTGCGCCAACAGCCTGCTGGCCAACATCGCAACGGCCGACCACCCAACGCTCGCCACGATTCCCGAGACCGCGAAGCTCGAACAGTTCACGCGGGACATAGTCGGCCTGTCCGAATCTCAGATCCGGCCGGGGATGACGCAACGCGTCCATAACAATGAGGAGTTCCACCGCGCGAGCATCCGCACGTACGTCAAGAACGTCCTGCACCAGTCCTGCGAGCATCTGCACCGGCCCGCCACCCCGGAAAACAAGGTAAAGCACCGCAACTCCCACCCTTTGCCATCTTGAATGATTTGTTTGATGATACCTTGCTTTTCCACAGCGCATCGTGGAGTTCATCTGGAAGGAGTGCCTCTCGTACATACAGGCGGAAGACACGGCCGAGGAGGAGCAGCGCCGCACGCAGCAGGCTGAGCAGGAGGAGCACGACAGGCGGCAGGCCCAGCAGGAGGCTTTCGAGGTGAAACGCACCTGGCGCAGCGTCGAGCTCAACTTCCTCGCCCACCTCTTCGCCGACAACCCCGACCTCGACTTCGCCGCCGCGGCGCGCATGGTCAACCGCCACTACCGCGGCCAGATGGTCGACGGCGTCGCCTTTACTGAGCGGACGGCGGACGCGGTCAGCTACCAGGTCTCCCACAAGAACATCATGGCCGTCGCGAAACAGATCAGGGAGAAGCGCCAGGGACAGGATGACAAGGCGGCGGGAGAGGGCGAAGCGGCGAACCCCAACTTGCGTTCGGCTTGAGCGGTGCGGGTGAGGCGGCGTTTGCTGCGCCTGCAAGCGATTTGGATACCGCTTGCCGCGAGCTGCGTCACCTTGCACTCCGACATCTTTGCTACCTTCATCTGAATCTCCATACTTGCTACTTTTGGCTACACACTACACGTTCTGCTCTGGTAGGGCTTTGGTGAAAGATCTGGGGTCTCTGCGCCGTGATCCTGCTGCCTTCGCCAATCCGCTGATGCAGACCAAAGACGGAGACAGCTGTGATGGCGATAATGTAGCGGATGACGCCGTGATACGAAATTCTCTGCAAATGGGTTCGCTCGACACGCGCGACCCGCACGCCATGGCGCGGGCGCTGCGCGACTAGTCGCCCGCCGCCGTCGCCAGCCTCGCCCGCAACTCGCGGTTCTACGAGTGTAGTTGTTATGTAGCAAATGTCACCTATCATGGCACGTCCTTTGCAAGTACGCGTGAGGTTCCCAAAGCGCCCGTAGCTCCTCAGTGAGCGCGATGGACAGTCGTATCATGAGAAACAGATCGCTAGCCAGCCGCCGGACTCACTGCCAGGATGAGGTTGAGGATCCGAACGGAAGATGGCCGAGCACGTCGAACGCGCAAGCCGCCCACAGTGAGCAGCGGTCCGCTATTGCCCAGCAGCTGCGCAAGCAAAACAGAACGCGCTCAGCCCGCATAAAGCAGAGCAGGCGTGCCGCGGCCGCGAGAGTCCTGTCCAGCTGCGCAAGCAGAACAGACCGCGCTCAACCCGCATGTAGCAGAGCAGGCGTGACGCGGACGTGAGAGTCCTGTCCAGCGGCGCAAGCAGAACAGACCGCGCTCAACCCGCATGTAGCAGAGCAGGCGTGCCACAGCCGCGAGAGTCCTGTCCAGCAGCGCATGTTTCCCACTGAGACTGCGACCGGCGGCTGTCAGCTGGCGTGGCTCACGGCGGCGAAGCGGACACGACACGGCACGCGCTGAGAGGAGGCTTTCCCACACACCAAGAACACGATCGCGACGGCACTCAGAGGCAGATTGATTTAAAAGAGATCGGGGAATGGCGACGAAGCTGAAGGGACACGGCACCAGCTGAGAGGAGGCTTTCCCACACACCAAAACACGATCGAGACGTCACTCAGAGGCAGATTAAATTAAAAAGAGAACGGGAAATTTTCTTCCTTGAAGCCCGGCTCAAGGCCAGGCAAACAACGAAAAAAAAAAGTTTTGTCGCAGCAACAGAAGACAGTGCAATATCTGTGCCACTGGTCACCAAGGAAAGCTCCCTGGGCCTCGGGGGGTTTTTGGCCTCCTTGAGAGGCAGCTAAAAGAAGGTTACCATTGTCTTTATCGTAAAGGGGGAGGGGAGGGGAGGGGGATGAAGAGAAAAGAAAAGGAGAGGGTGGGCAGGAGGGCTTTTATACCCCACCGGCCGAAGTAAAGTGGGGCCGATCAACTGCCAAGGCCGAGGGACGTTGCCAGGGAGACTCTGCGAGGTAGGGCCCCCGTGCCAAGGCAGCGCTTTAGGCAGTCGCACTGTCTCAGGCGGAGAAGACATTTTCCTGAGGCTGGTGAGGCGGTTGCCCGGATCTGTGGACCTGACATGCGGTGGGAGCTCGCCAGGGTGAGACTCACGGTCAGCGTTCGCGCAGGTGTGTTGCCCGCCCCGATCCGGAGTTGCTACAATATGGACACGCGGTTGCTTCTCAGACGAAGCTCTCATGGCTCTTGGAATGATCCATGTTCGGAGCGTGCTAAGGTGCTTCATCGTTCAGTTACTGGGTAGGTGTAAATTGAACCCTAGGGCTCCTCATCATGGTGATCTTCGTGATCATTGGGCGTAGCAATGATTATGCGACTGAGAGGTCTACCTGCAGCACAGCGACGGGCAGCAAGTCTGCTGGCTATAGTATTTTGAGTACCCTCGGGCAGCGCAACCCCTGCGTCACAGCACTGCTATAAAGCCAGCAGCCGCCGCTCTACCTCAAGCAAAACACCAGACTCTCCCACCAACCGCAATCATGAGCGCCGTAATGGCGCAGAACGATGTCGACACTTGTGTCGTCATGATGCTGAACCGGGCCTTCGCGCTGGCCATCCACCACCTCAACGGCGAGCAGCAGCATCTCGCTCTGATGCTGCACAGCAGCGCGCTGGACCACTACATGAACTCCTTCACCATCCAATCCAGCATCGCCGCCTACATGCGCAGCAGCACGGACGACATCACCACCAGCACCGCCACCGCCATCACCATGCTCCTCCACGCCATCACCACCTCCCCCACCCGCATCGGCGGCCCCGCCAACTATCCCCCCGGCTCCCCGGCCCTCGCCTGCATCGCCGTGATGCTCGCCGACGCCCGCACGCAAGCCGCCTACCAGAACACCACGGGCCTCCCCTCCCCCAACACCAGCGCCTTCGGCAACGTCGTGCCGACGCCCTTCTACACCGTCCCCTTCACGGCGGGCGGCCGCTACCTGCACGGCCCCGACACCGCCACCAACAACGCCGCCACCACCGGCGCCGCCTTCGACCAAGCCCCCCGCCTCTCCAACACTTTCTTCTGGCACCGCGCCAGCGCCCGCGCCCTCCCCTTCCCCTACGCGTCGGCGCCCGCGAGCGACGACTTCTGGAGCACGCCGGGCACGACGGCGGCCCTCAACATCCAGTGGGGCTACTGGCTCGCGCGGCTCGGCTACGCCGATCCCGCCGAGCACCTGGGGCCGTGGGGCGCCGAGGAAAGGGCGTACGTGGCGGCGCTGATGGCGAGGGAGCGCGACGTGCACGACGTGGATGTCGTGGCGGCGCTGAATGCGGATATGGCGGGGAGGGAGTCGACGGTGACCTGGCAGGGGGTCAGGGTCGTTGTGGGGTTTAGGCCCAGGGGCGTGTTTGGGCTGAGGAGGCTGATTAGGCAGCAGAGGGTCGCGGTGTGGAGGGTGGAGGGGTGGGAGAGGGAGTGGGTGGAGGATGAGAGGGTTAGGAAGGAGAGGGAGGAGGAGGAGAGGAGGGAGGAGGAGGAGAGGAGGGAGGGGGAGATGAGGAGTGCCGGAGTGGTTGTGGTAGGGGAGGGGTGGGGAGGCGCGGTATGCCTTCGTTGGGGCTTGGAAAGCTTTGGTTTGGTTTGGTAGTTGAAAATTGGGCCTGATACGGCTGGAGTAGACCATTGTACGATAGAAAGGAAATTTCATGAGATCCCTGAGCATTTTTCGCCTGCATTGAACTGCTTCGTGAATATTCTCAACAAGAATGCCGGAATTACTCAAGATGGCTAACTCAGTACTCGCGTATCTAACGAGCGATAGAGCCTGTCATTAACATCTGTAAATGCTGCTCTTTGCTACGATTTTACTTCTCTTCGTCATCAGCTCATCAACACCAAGCTTTCTATATACACCATCTCCCATCCCTTGTGAATTCATACTGTTACTTAACCAAATACAAGCTGAGCTTGTAAAAAGAACCAGAAGCGCAATCTTTGATATACAACACCCAGCATTCTGCAGATATTCGTTATCATGTTAACAACACTATGTTTTCTGCACACACCCTAATTTGCTTCACCCAAATCCACTCTTCTGACCTGCCAGATATCCGCTGAGTTGCATCATGTAGTAGGCTGCGCTATTCCTCACACACGACACCTAACATGCGTTCGGCGTAGCAGTTTAAAACCCAGTACTTGCCAGTCGCAATTGCGCAACCACCATTGTACCGAAGCTGTACATGCGTAGATAGCACTTGCGAATTGAGAGATGCACACTGAACAGATGTATATCGCCTCCATGGACCAAGAAGCAGACATTTGCTGACTTGGTCCAACGAGCCCAGATGCAAGTCGCGAAAAAATTGCAACAGGCCCAAGTAAAAACAGCGCCTATCGGTAATAAGTAGAGGAGATATCTGGTATCTACCATGAACGAACAAACTACCATAAGAAGCGCGTAGACATACGAACAGCACTCTCCAAACCAACAACTCATTCATCACGACAGCAAACCCTCGCAGCAACAGCCGGCTGAACGACAACTACCCGCACAACCATCGCATCAAGCCCCGAACACCCCAAAGACACGCGAAACCAACCAAGCGAAGCCACCGAGCCAGCACAAGAGATTTTTCTCCAAATGCATACACCATACCACAATACCAACACCTCACAGTCGCATCCACGCACCGAGTGACGTCTGGGATTTTTCCGGAGAACAGCCGTTTTCCCCTGCTCTCTCTGGCATCGCGCGCGCTCGAAGCGAGCCCCCGCATCCCTGTCGCCCCGAGCCCCGGTTCGCTGGGCCCCACCCGCACCCCTCGCCCCGCGATCGGCGCAACCTTGCGGGAACGTCAGGTCGTCGGTTGTGGGGGCGCGAAATGGTGCCGGAGCACCCGCGGGATTGACGGGGCTTTGGGGTGATTGGGCGGAGGGCTGTCTGAGTCGAAGTAGGGACGTGTGATGGATTTGGGGATTTGGAGGGCGGGCGCTGAGTGAGTGCCTGGGTAGAGCGACGGTGGTTGGGATGGTGGATGGATGCAGCGTTTTTTTGGGCATGGAGGCGGCGTGGTAAGGAGATGGCAGGCTTAGTTCTGGCCTTCAAAAAAATATTTGCTGGCGAGTGCCTGTTTCGTGCGTTTCATTGCGACCGTATTGCTCAGATTTCTGCGGGTTTCCGCTTAGAGGGAACCGTGCAATTTTCCCTCGCTCTGCAACTGCTTGGGGCCAGCGAAGCGGTCAGTCTATGTCAAGATCCAGTCATACACCTTTTGCCAACGCTGTCAGTATCTGACGGGCGAAACTCTGCTGCTGGCTGCTTTACTCTCCCACGGCGAGAATGAAGCCCATTGGCGGCGATCGCAGGGGTAGGTCGCAGTCTGCAACCAATAACTACCGCTCACGCCATGGAAAAAGTTTTGTCGATATATCATCATTTGAGAGTCTTCAAAGTGGGTTGTGGGACATGGGTTGCAAATCGTAGCTCAGTGATCCAAACTGACGGTCGCACACGCGGCGTCAGTTTGGATTCTTTTCCAAAAGTGTGGAGCGGTGCTTAGGACTACGTCCCCAATTTCACCGTGTTCCAAATGATATCCAAACAAACCGATGAAGCCCTCTCGCCCAACGGTCCATTGGATCCGAAGGCAAGGCGCGACACTCAGCTCAGTGCCTGGGCGTTGAACAATCGAGCGGGAACGAGCGGTGTCGATTTCGTTCTACTATGCTGAATACCGAACTCCGATCTTGTGTGGAGGAATTCAGGCAGTTCATAGCCTCCGCAGAAATCCACCCACGAAACGACGGTGGTAAGATCAGAGCAAAGCCAAGTGTTCACTGAAAGACTGCAAAAACACGGGATATTGGACAAGCGGTTTATCGAGCTCTTGGTTGCAAACAAGCAAACTACCTCGGAGCGGAAAATAACATTGCGGTGATTGCTGCCTCCGCTGACTCCGGGATGCGTTGTCGCATAGTGGACAAAGCGAATGATTCCTGTCTCTCAATCTTGGCAGCTTTCTTGATGAGTGGCCGGGGACTAAACTTGGACCATGTTGGATAAGACCAGTTGCAAGAAGTCGACTAAAAGGATCCTGACATCTCGGCGTCGGGGTTGAAACGCCGTTCCGGGGTTGTGAAGCTGTTCGCGCCTCCAATTACCATGAAGAAGGTCCTATCGACGGCGCAAAGATACGCGGGTACAAGCTGAACATGGTACAAAGAAGGCCAAGAGGTCTTATGAAGAAATATTGTTGACGTTAACACCGGGCGAAGTCACTTGCTGTGTTCATTGCGCAGGATCAATGAAGGCTAGCGGCCTGTAGCAAGGAAGCACTGCGCACCCTGGAGGACACTGTTCGAAATGTTGCCTCGGGCGCAATAACAGTCTCTTGCGTTGCTATCCTACACAAAAAATCTTCCGACAGTCACGCACTTCCACCACAAAACAACAAAACACCTCCCGCACCCGCGCCGCGTCCGCACCCGCATTTGCAACGAGAAAATCCACAATCTCCACCGCCACAACAAGATGCCGGGTTTTACTGGCTTCAGCTCGGATGATTTGCCAATGAGCCCGGTTCAGGTCACGCAAGGCGACGACGAGGACTCCATCGAGCTCGGCAGCGAAGATTCAAACACGGACGATAGCGTCTCGGTCAACGACAACTCTGAAGAGGAAACCTCCTCCCTTCAAGGAGGATCCGATGGTGGTGTACCCATCGTTCCAGATGAGGAAACCACCGGCGAGAGTCAAGGTAGCGACATCAGCGATAACTTGGGGGACAGCCTGGAAGATGACGATCCCGAGGCACCCACCTACGGCGGAATCATTCTAGACAATGATCGCGGCTTCATCCACCCAGACGGGCGCGAAGAAGCTTGGTACCAACAGCCCATGTCAACACAAACTTCAGAGCGAGGCTGGACCACCATCAACTCCGGTCCGCGCAGCCTGCCCGCTTCATACGTCGACTACGAAAGAACGGAGGATGAGCACGACGACCCTGTTCCTGTCAGAGGCTATGAATTCGACATCGCCGCAGAAACCACCAAGGAAGAGATTGAGGAACTCGTGTCCGTAGAGCAGACTTGCACCTGCACGTCCTCGCCAACCTCGCGCATCGCTAGTGAGATCCCGTACTTCAACCACGAGAAAGGTAAGCTCCACTGCCTGGACACCCATGAGTCGTACGTATCTAATGATGATTTTGCACACAGGCTGGTGGATTGACCCGGGAGCCAAATACCCGCAGCGCACGACAGAGTACTTCGACCGTCACCCGACGCGCATCAATGACGATAAGAAACGCAAGCACAATGGCATCGAGGACAACAGCGGCGGCAGTGGTGGGCTTATTTTTGTTCAGGATGCGAGCCCAGACGCAGTCCCGGCCCTCAAGCAGAGCATCGAAGCCACAGTGCCACGCTGCGACCAGCACTTTCCCATCACCGGTGTCTTCGACGAGGACTGGAAGTTTCTCTGCGGCTCACGCTACATCAAGCAGCGTGTTAGTATTGTCACCGCACCCGACGATTCCTCCTCCGACGACGCAGACACGGCCTATGATGGCGCTGACAAGGATGACGAGCCCATGAGCCACTCTCCGCCCTTCCACGACTTCGACACCGACGCCGACGCCACGGATCGTCCTGGCGCCGACGACCCTGATAGCTGGGAAACAGAAGACGAGGACCCCTCCACGTACACCTACACCCAGTACGTCGACCAAGCATACCAGCTGCGCCTGATCGAAGACGACGCGCCCGCCGGCTGCCGCCGCATGAACATCCACTCGCCGCCCGCCGACTGGGCGGACCGCCACTCCATCATGAAGCTCAACCGCTGGCTCTCCAGCTTCCGCTGTCGCAGCGAAAAGCGCCAGGGTCGTGTCGTGTCTGCTTCCGCTACTGCTATTGCTGCCGACGCCAGTGACACCACTCAAGCCGACACTCCCGAAAAGAAGACGAAGAAGAAGAAGCAGAGCAAGACCGAGAACAAGAACAATACAGACACAACGATGACCGCCCCCGCCGGCCCTCCCACGAACAAGACCGGCCCAGCCACAGTCCTCGCCAGGGAGGCCTTCGCCGCCACTCACTCGCCCTCCAACACCACCCCGACCCCCACCCCCCTGATCGGCCCCACCACCATCCCCGGCGCCATCTCCACCATCAACCCGGTTCCCCGTTCCTCTCCCCGCCTCCGTCCCCGCTCCCCCACGCCCCCTAGAGTACCGATCCCGCGCCTCCCGTGGACGCGTCCGGAGCTCGACATGGTGCGCGACGGCATGGTGCGGCAGCTGCGCGCAGACGGGCAATACCGCCACAAGCCGCTGCTGCGGGACTTGAACACGCGGTGGCCGGCGAGGCCGCGCACCGCGGCGGCGCTGGCGATGGCGATGCAGAGGCATGGGTTGGCGGGGGAGGCGAGGCGTGTTGTGGATGGGGAAGGGGAGGAGGAGGAGGGTGGGAGTGGTGGAGAGTGAGGGATTGGGCTGGTTGGGTGTGAGGCTCACTAGGGTACCAAGGAATTCGTATCTGCCAGTAATGTTGGTAGATAGTACAAATTATACGGTTTTACCTATAAGGATAATGGTACATTGCATTAGCCGTTTTTAGAACCGTAATTCTCGTACGCGTTTCTAGCGCCTGTGCTCTTTTTACAGCGAAACAATTAATATACCACCAAATCATATGGTTTCACCACAAAAAGCAGAATTGCGACTCAACAACATAGTAAAATCCATATTCTAAGGTTACAGAAAGCTCGGCCAGGCACTAAAGGATAATGGCACCGGAGGAGGAACGCTAGTTTGCCCGGCAGGTTGATCCTAACATATGGTAGATCCGCAGATTTGGGCATAAGAGTCGTTTAAGACGCATGGTGTTAATCAAATACATGGGTGGGCGACAGAGAATAGTTCGTTTTTTCGTAGGCAATTACTACTAATATACGAAAGGTTCTCCCAACAAGGAAACCCAGCATTCCAACGCAACGAGATTGGTTCCAATTTAGTATGACGAATGGCAGAGCATGAAGAAGTATGCCCTCACGCCTTCTCATGAGGCTGGCGGCGGGTTTGGTTTGCGCGGTCGGTCGGTCGTGCTTGATGGATGGATGGGGCTTGGGGGTTGTATGATAGGCGTGGTGAAAGCGGGATATCTCTGTGATGGCGGAGTAAGCTGCTGCTCTCGGTCGTTTGGGGGCAAAATTCGGTAGAGCTGCCATAGAAGCGGTGGGAGGCAGAACGGGAGGAAACACGATAGCTGTGACAGAGAAAAAGGATATATGGCTTACAAGGCTCCCTTTGATGCTATATGCGAAACGGAAATGAGAGAGGCTTCCCAGAATGCTCTGTGACCGGTCGTTGTTTGCTTTGAGCACCGGCGTGCGTTGTGTGATTCTGCCGCAAACATGCAGAGCCGCCGCCTATATCGGAAGTGAAGCTCGAAGAATTCTCCGCCGCTGGAAATTCAGAAACAGTGCCAAGTTGCTTTCGCTGCTCTGCATGTGACTACCGCCCAAGGTGAGGGAGGCAGAGCCTGAGCGCGGGAGAAAGGCGCATGGACCATATCACTGACGCATCGCATGCGCAACGCCAGGCTCTACCGCCGCAGAGGTCCTCTGGAAGCCGGAAGATTTTTTTCGCAATCGATAAGCGGGAAGCGCGGCGCTGGTGGGCGTCCATGGCTCAAGTGACATCATCGCAGAGTACGCTTCCATGAGGCCGCAGTCGGGCGCGCGAGTCTCATACATCGCGCGCCGAGTAGACGAAGCTCTGCGCCCCTCCAGAGGAAGGGAACGTGGTCATTCAGATATATACATCCAGAGTTCTCGGTGCCTTGCTCGGAAAGCAAAAGGTGCGCGGTCCCGCCGTCCGTCAGGCAGTGCGCGCAGCTCAGCGACACGGCGCGGCGACGCAACGCCCGCTAACCCTCAGCCTGCCCCAGCCAGACGCACCTTTCCCGCGCTCGCCGGCCCGGACCCACTCCGAGGCGCGCTTGGCAAAGGGTCTCTCGGGGCGGCATGTCTGCAAAACTCCCGTCCCTCCACGCCGACCGTCCGCCTCTCCCCTACACCGACAAACTTTGCCCATTGCCAACCGCGATTGCAACTCCCACCCAACGCCTTTGCTCTTCGCCTTCGCCAACCTCAGGATTTCCTCGTATGAGCCACTATTCGTCCCTCTCTGCTCTGCCTCAACTGACACTTCCCTCTCCTCACCCAGGTCTTGCACGCGTATCCAAAATCATCGCACTTCCGACTTCACCCACTACCGCAACATTCCTTGTACCTTTAGCAGAGATGGCGCCCACTCAGAGCCCATCGGCAAAGAAGCCTTTGACCTCCACTGACAAGCGCACCAAGGCTGCCCGTCGCAGCATGCGTCCGGCCAGCCTGAGTCCTGGCTGCACGACTCCTCGCATGGTCCCGCAGCACGGATTCGTTCTCAACAGCCCTTGCGCCCTCCCCCAGTCATCTCAAACCGTCATTGGCATTGATTCCGACGGAGACCTCACTCAGATGAGCAGCTCGTCTTCCGACGACGATGACGTCCGCTCACCCTTCTTCCCTCACCCTGAGGGCATGACCGCTGACAACCTCACCTCAAACGCCGCCGATGGCGATGCCATGGAGGAAGATTCCGAGGTCGAGCAGGGCGACGACATGGATTTCGAGGTCACCCAGGCCAATGTTCACTGGGACAACAAGCTCAACTGTCCGGCTCGCCCCATTTCGGCACCCTGCAGTGAGACGGTCAACCCGGGTCTCCAGGGCCCTCGCTCAAAGTGCATCTGCGGTGAGCTTAGGGGCGGCAAGCGTGTCCCCATGCGTCACGCAAAGAAGTGGCACTACAAGGGCCCCAAGTTCACCTTCGACGAGAAGTCCGGTAAGCCGTCTTCACCTGCCCGATGAGCTTTCACTAGCTAACAGCCATCTCTCACTTCCAGGTGCCTACGTTGCGAAGAGCGCCCCGGCTCTGTCCACGCCTTTCCACACGTTCGAGCTGAACGGCAAGACCGTCTGCCAGCCCATCTCCGTGTCCAAGCAGGACTACGCCATGGGCAAGCGCGGCAGCAACCTCTCCGCCGAGCGCACCGTCCCGAAGTGCGCCCACTTCCCCGTCACCGGCCTCACTTCCTACAACGTGCCCTTCGTCAAGGGCCGCGTCAGCAAACGCGCCCCCAACGCGCAATGCTTCTTCACCCGCGTCCAGGACCAGGCCCGCCTCCTCTGCCTGATCGAGAACGAGTCGCGTCCCGACGGCAGCGTCCGCCGCCGCATGAACATCCACGCTCCGCCCGCCAGCTGGGAGGACCCGGCCGCCATCTCTCACCTCAACCGCTGGCGCGCCCAGTTCCGCCAGCGCAAGCTCAACGTCACTTCGCGTGAGGCCCGCAAGAAGTGGTCTCCCGACGCCCTGAACTACCTCGTCGAGCGCCTCGCCCGCGACCCGACTACCTACCGCTCCGAGCTCGCCCGTGACGTCTCCAGGCGCTTCAACTACTACCGCAGCGAGCACGCCGTCTCGTGTGCCATCGATAACCACAAGTTGCGTCCCCGTGCCCTGGAGCTCCGTGCTCACTGGGAGGCCGAGCACATGTACGACAAGTTTGGCGAGACCGAGCAGGACATCCCCATGGATGACTCCGATTGTGACACCGACGCTGAAGACGAGGAGATGAGCGAAGACGATGCCGACGTCAAGATGGAGGAGTCGGATGAGAGTGAGGATGAGGTCCACAATGCGGCCCACCTGGTCCAGCCCGGTTCCCCCGATATCCCCATGACTGACTGGTCGATTTGAGTGCTTCACTCCAGCACCACCTGTGTCGACACCTATCGTCGACATTTTTCCACGACTACAATGAATGCTACGACAATGAGGTTCTTTGTTCCCTTTGTTCCCTTTATGGTGGGATGCGGACAGCCAGCAGCAGCTCGTTGCCGCATCGCCACCAGTTTCCCTCCAGCTCGCTTCCTTCCAGCACTCCAGCGGATCGTCCCATGGAGGCTTGCTCTGGCAGCCAGCCGCCTCTGGCCCCTTGTCGGAAAATGAGAGCCACCAGTTGAACTCACCTCGAGAAAATTTTTCCATGTTTGAATTTCCTACCTCGTTCAGCTTTTTTTTCTCGACGCAACGGCGACAAGCCATCGGGCCAGCACACATTCCGACCTTCGTCGCCCAGAATTTCCTACTTAGAAATTTGTCCGGACACAACTCTGGATACGCACAGCGCTTTGGTCATGGCAACAGGCAGACTTGGGTTCTCCGGATCTCACACTGGTCGGCTTTGAGTACAGTCCAGCGCACAGCGTTTCTTATTCCTTTCCTTCTGGTTCTTGCTGCCTTCATCGACGTGCTGTTGGCACATGGCTTGCAAGATTCGTGGCTCTTGCCGCCTCTGACCGCTTTTCAGCAATGGTTTGACTGTGATCTCTCTCTTATTTCTTATCTCCTTATTCTTTTCTGGTATCTCGCCCTTGGCAACGCATTGGGCACACTGATTGAGCTTTCTGGGAATCTTTTGTACTTTTTCCTTTTTTTTTCCTGGTTTGAAATCAGGAAGACCGATGGGGTTGGGTTTTCGCATGAGCATGGCTCATCAGACATGGCATGAGCCCATTGACACTTGCTTTTGCTTGCGGAGAGGACTTCAGATGTAGATCAAAAAACTGAACTTGCTAATATTATGGTTATCTTCCTACTGGCAGCTGAGTGGTCGTTTGTTTCGCTGGTTCCCGTTGAAGTGATGAGTGTGCCTTGGTACGCTTCAGTGATCCCTTCACCAATCTGTCGGCTCGCCTGGTCGCATCGACTGTGAAATTATGTCCTCTACCCGCTCAAGGAGGAAGGATGACTTGCTGCTAAGCGGATTGAGCGCATGAACGGGGATTTCGCAGCACATATCCATGCGACTAGTCCCGCATCAGTCGCTGCTTCAAACTGACCAGCAGCTTGCTGGAGACACTCGGCGGTGCTCGCCATTGCTTGGGATCAGTCGGGCAGGCTCGTCGCGCTGTTGGTGCAGCCCAGCGCGGATGCCGCTTCAGTGACCCATATCCCACCCTCCCAGCTCCGGGCAACCCACGCAAAAGATCTGACTCCCATCCGCACCGCTCGCCCGCTCGCCAGCTCATCCACACACACACGCGCACCTCTTCGCCACCCTTCCCTCCCAGATCTTCCAGCTCCGCAGCAGCCGACACGCCAAACAAACAACAACAACAAAGGCTCGTCTCCCAACGACGCGCGTCGCACCGCGTAGAAGCAGAGCAACAAAAGCAACACCGCCCCACTCACCCGCTCACAACGCATATCCCGCAACAATGGCCCGCCAGAGCAAGAAGCACCGCAACCGCAACCGCCACTCCTCGTCGAGCACGCTCTCCTCCCTCTCGCCCGTTCCGCATCATGAAGAGCCGCAAACCCGCCATGATGGTGGCGGCGCCAGCAGCGACGTGATCAACAATAACAACAACAACAGTAACCCGCCCCCGCCGCCCCGCTTCGGCACCGCCGCCACCGTCTCCGACGCCACGCCCGCTCAAGGCCACCGCTTCTCCACGCTGCGCGTCACGTCGATGTCCACCATCACCGGCGCTGAAGACAAAGATAATGCCAAGCCGACCATGGAGACGGAGGGACATACTGCAGAGGTTGACGAGAGCAAGAGCGAGAGAGACAAGCGCGAGAGGAACGAGCGTGCGGCGCGCAGGCGCTCCAGGAGGAGCGACGCGCCGAGTCCGACGGACGAGGTCTACTTCACACCGTTTGCTCCAGTTGTCGTGAGGAGGGCCATTGTTGGTGGTAGCGATGCTGCCGCCGCCGTCGCTGCAATGCCCATTCGCACGAAGCGCCGCCGTGATGTCTACGACAATGACAACGACAGCAACAACGGCGACACAAAGCCCGACGTGGACGATGACGACGAGCTGGACGACCAGGATGTGGTCGCGGGCGAAGAGACGCCAGCGCCCAAGCGGGCTAGGCGTGGCGCCGGTAAGGCTGAGGCCATGTCTGCGACTACGGCGACGGCTCGCGCGCTAGCGGGCGCCACCGGCCCCTTTGTTGCTCGTGCCTCGTCGCCGTCGGACAGTAGTGGCAGCAGCGATGCCACAGTCTCGGCCGTGGTCTCTGATTGCGAGGAGGCCGAAGCTTGTAAGGATGATCGGCGCCGTTCGATCACCGTCGATGTCGCCGCTACTGATCAGCAGGAAGAAGAAGGCCAGGTGATCACGTCGGCTAGTGCTTCTGGTGCCCAGTTCGACTATACCGCTGCGTCGTATCAGCCGCCGCTGCTTGGTGACAACTACTTCAGTGGACTGCTCGCACTGAACGAACGCCTCGTCAACGACCGCGTCAGGAACAGCGAAGGCTCTAGTCCTCCTTCTTCGGCTTCGACGATCTCTACCAGGCGCTCCGAACACATCAGCCCGCAGTCCGACGACAACTACTTCAGTGGACTGCTCCGACTAAACGAACGCCTCGCCAACGACCGCGCCAGGAACAGCGCCGACAACAACAGCAACGAGCTACCTGTCGTCAACGCCGCCGCCGCTGCCAACGGAAACAGCGCGCCCCGCCGTCTCCCACCCCTCGGCACAATCTCCACGCGGCCCTACGCAGCCTTCGACGACCTCCCGCCCCAGCTGCAATCCCGCAGCTCTTCCACACTCAGCTCGTCGTCTCCCTCACTGCCGCCGTCGGAGCCCAACAACAGCGACGACAACAACAACGTCCCGTTCAACACCAATCCCTCCGTGCAGCCCGCCATCCCAGCGTCTCTCCCCGCGCCGCCCACGCCGCCTTATCCCGCCCCCTCCCGCAACGCCAACCCTCCCCACAAACACCGGCGGCAGCATGCCACCTCCCCCCTCTCCCCACCCCGCCGCATCCCAGGCGGCGCTGCCCACCTCCAGCGACGACCGCCTCACATCGACGAAGAAGCAGCGCAACAGCAACAAAGCCAAGGACCTCGAGATCCTGTACGAGGGCCGCGGCACCCGTCGCGTCTCGGAAGGAGGTGTCGGCGCACAGGGACACGGGCTGGAGTTCGGCAAGCCGCCGACGCCGCGCAAGTCCAAGGCCAGGACTCGGATCGCTACGTCGATGCCGGCGGCGTTGATGAGTAAGGTGGCGACGTCGATGCAAGGCGGCAGCGATGGCAAGAAGAGTGGTGGTGGTGGTGGTGGTGGGGAGGTGGATAAGTAGGTGGGATGGATGCATGGGGATGATCGAATGGTGCGGTGCGGTGCGATTGCGGATCGTGGTGCGTTTCCTTTGAGGGTATTTTTCTTTGGGCGGGGTCTTGGGGTAATGTCTAATTGGGAGGACGGACGGGGGTTGGTGGCTTTCTTTTTCTCTCTTCTACATTTTCCGGATTGCCGGGCTTGCGTGGCTTCGTTTTCTTTATGGTGGGGGCTTTCATGAAGTATTGTTTAACGGAATATCCATAGCGTGTGCGGTTTCTCAGGAATTGGCAGGAGGGCAAATCAAACCGGATAGCTCGTCTGTAGAATTTCTATAGGCTTATTGCAATGGAAGCGTTCAGTTCTAAACAAGGGAGACATGTGGACGCCTTTTCAGTATGACTACTACACCGTGAACATAGTGGAGACAATGATGATCGCTACCAGTTGTTGCCTTCTGTTCTATTTAAGTTGTTGACCTTTCTACCTACGTAGTCTCTCTTGATTTCCTGCGTTAAGCCTAAGAAATTTATTCTTCGGTGGTCAACGGAGTAAGCAGATTTGTAAGACGTATGAAACGAAGAGCCTTCATGTTTATTGAAGATCATGATGTGTAGTCAATTTCTCCTGCTTGCAATAAAACCTCAGCTCCTTAACTTGTACATATCACGCCCGCAGTTGCCTTTCGTGCCTCTCCTGCACTTCAGATTGTCGTGAAGCGGCTCTGCAATGCGGGTATCTTCTTGAATGGAGGCCCGCTCCTTATATCCTGTCTACTCTGAAGCAGACTCCACGGAATTCTGGGCAGCTGTGGTATGATATAAACTCCGCAGCGAGTTGCCTGATGACTTCGCTCAGGACGACCCGAGCAATCTCAGCACCCAGTTCGCGCCCCCGTTTTGGCGCTGGAAGTGGGTGACCGCAAATTCAAAGTGAACGCTTCATGCACGGGCCCGACGCTCCGAGTCTGCAGCTACGTAGTGGCCGCAGCTCTTCCGCTCTACTTCCTCCCCCGCCGTTCTCCGCCGTTCCCAATCCGCCACACTCCTGCAACCGCACTTTGCGCACACGCAGCACGCCTTGCCGCGAACACGCTGTGCGCTGCAGTAACAATCTGCTGAGTCTTCCGGACCTGCTCGCTTCGGCTTTCCTCAACCCGACACCGACACTTCTCGCTGTAAGCTTCCACCCGAGACCAAACAAACCCAAATCATTCGTGCTTACCGCCCCATTCCAGTTCGTTCCCTCTTTACCTTGAACATGTCAGCAAGCTCCAGCGGCAACTCTCCCGCCCCTGAAGGCGCCCCCACACCGCCCAGTAGGTCCATTCACTCCATCCAGCGGCGTGACCTGACACCGATGCCCGCAGCTCAAGTCGCCGCTCAACCTTCTGCTGCGCGGATCACAGCAAACAAGTCGTACTCGCCGCTGCATACCTTGGACTACTCGAACAATGAAATTGAGCACAACACTACTAGTCCGGAGCCCTTCAAGCAGCGAGGACCCCCGTCAGTCTATACGTACAGGCCCGATGGATACCGTCCTACGGAAGAGTCGCACAGCGAAGACGTGCAAATGGCCGATATGCCGGTCACCGATAGCGGACGTGATGAGCTTCCTGTTCCACAGCGCAAGGACAACGCCCCGAGTAAGACGGATGTCAAGGAGGGCAAGGATGCTGCAACGATAAGCACCGGGCAGCCTATGGATACCGCCAGACATTTTGCATCTACTGGCGAAGTTTCGCGTCCACCCAACCGCCCGCAAGCCTTCGCTGGGCGCCAGACCGATCATGCAGAGCTTCCATCCGAGCCGCATCAGGGCGTCAACACATTGACCGCCGCTTCATCAACCGTGTTGCCCGCGAACAATCTGCAAGCTACCGGCAGTGGCGCGTCGATGCAGCAGCTCACCGCAGCAGACCTGGAGGCTGCCACGATTTTGATGTCCATGTCCAGATCCGGCGAATCCGTTCAGCAACAGCAGCAGACCCAAACTGTCAATCCACATGCTGAGGCTGCCGCTGCGGCGCCGGCGGTCGTGCACAAAGCACCTGCGAACTCTGAAGTCGTGAGCTCGATCCAGCAGGAAGGCGAGCCGCCCATGACAGACTTGGAGGCTGCTGCCACTTTGATCTCCCTTTCCAGGTCTAGTGCCACTAAGGCGACAGTAAACAGTCAACCCCCGGTACAGCAGCAATGTGCGGGAGATACGAAGCTGAGCGAGCACACCGCGTCCCATCAAGCTGCGTCAGACACCCAACTGACTACCACTGACCAATATCAGCTTCAGGCCCAACACCCTACCGGTGCTACGGTCGCACCTGGTATCAAGCACAAGATGGATGGTCGTGACCCCCTCTCTTTCTACAAGAATGGGAAACGTGCTCGCTTTTCAGAGATTCTTGAGGATTACCAGGCCAAGCATGCACTCAGAAAGGCCTGGGAACGCACCGCTGCGCAGTCTCAAGACGCGGAGTACAGGGAACTACTTGATACTTCTAATCTGATTTTCAAGCGCGGTAGTCAAAACAACAGATGGCTGGAGCTTAATACTCCCCTTCGAAGGGGCGAAGTCGCCAAGCAGCTGAACAAGCCCGAGGAGCGCAGTGTCTCGACTGAAGCCAACAACTTGGAGACCGCCAATAAGCCCAAGGAAACCCAGCCCGAGATTTCCTCTGCTTTGACCAAAGTGGTTGACACCATGTCCATCGACACCGAGTCCGCCATCGAGTGCAGCGATGACCAGCTCTCCGACGGCCCACTTCAAGACACCGAGTCCACCATCGAGTGCAGCGATGACCAATTCTCTGACGGCCCACTTGAAGCCATTAATACCGAGCCCGCCACCAACAGCAGCGACACCCAGCCCCAAATAGAATCTGAAGCGCAGGACGACCCCACCGATGACCCCTCTACCACTGCCACGCCAGCAGCCCGCCGCTCCCATCGCAACCGCAACAAGGCCCTGTCCACCACCACCAGCCACAACAACAGCCCCGAAGCGGCCCGGGACGCCGAACCCACCGCTCCCCCTCCCCCTCCTCCCCCTCCTCCTCGGGAAACCCGCTCCCCCGCCTCCAAAATCGCCACCGGCCCCATCCCCGCGCACATCCAATCCGCCCACGCCGACCTCCTCTCGCTGCGGCGCGCGGGCCACTACCCGTCTCCCCCCGCCGCCGACGCCGTGCGGCGCCGCTCCGACACGGGCTGGGTCGTCGGCAGCAAGAGCCACACAGTCCTGCTGCACGCGGAGCCGCACTACACAACGCTCTCCGGACCTCCCGACCAACACCCGCCCCACCCCGAGATCTACTACGTCAACGACAGCACCACCCCACCGGGGGCCTTCATCCTGCGCGAGCGCTACACGCGCCGCGGCGGGGCCGTGCGCCGCGCCACCCCCGTCGATTTCGCGTCGACCGCCGACGTGCGCGACGTCAACAAGTGGGTGGCGTCGAAGCTGGCGCGGTGGGGGTGCGCGCGGGCGCGGCCGGTGGAGGAGAGAGGGCGCGGGCGGAGGTACGCGGACGAGGAGGTGGCGTTTCTGCGGGGGGAGGCGGGGCGGTGGAAGGGGGAGTGGAAGCGCGAGACGGGGGACAACGGGCTGCCGCCGAGGAGGGCGATGGCGGCGGATGTAGCGAGAGAGTTGAATAGACGGTTTGAGGGGAGGGCGTTGAGGTTGTCGTTTGGCGGCGTGAGGGAGGAGGGGGAGGCGGTGAGGCCGAGGAGGGAGGCGTCGGGGGTTGATGCTGTGATGGAGAGGAGGGGGATTTTGAGGGAGTTGGGGTTTCCGTCGATGAAGGGGTCGAGGAAGGGGAGGGGGGAGGGGGAGGGGGATGGGGATTGGGTTGGTGATGGTGCGGATGCGGACGCGGGGGAAGGGGAGGGTGATGAGGAGCTGTGAGGAGATTGAGTTCAACCTGCTGGACGTGAGGACAATGCGCTTACCATGGCGGTTCTGACAAGACTGGAGCGGACAGAGAGAGAAAGGTCACAAAAAGGGAGTTTCATCACAGATTGACAAAAAGGAAGGATGGGTCACCCGAAAGTACGTGGGAAACGGTGTTGTCTTGGAGTCTTGTTTAACTGTTGGTCGCATTTTGCGGCTCCTTGCACTGCCACATTAGGCATAGAATGACATTTGCTCTTCTTTTCTTTTACAGTCTTATTAGCTTTACGGCGACGTAGTGTAGTAGGGTGGCATCGATCCACTTCTACATCTGACGAGCTCTTGTAAGCATCGAGGGTTTTCAGTAGCCTCTCTTTCGAGATGGATTCTGGCCGCCAGATTATCTACCGGCAAACAATACATTATTTGAATTCAATTTTAACCATTTTGCAACTTGTTCAACGTGCTCCTCTGTGTGGAAAAAATTCCTTTTGCATCAGACCACTGTTGTTACTTCCCATGCTATAACACAAAATGACTTTGCTACTTCCTACGAAGGCGCCTACGAAAGATTCTTCCGCCATACCATTTTCAATACACTTCCCGTTGCGAAGGAGGATCGTGTGGATGGTGTTAAACTTGTAGGTAAGTGTTTTTCCTCTCTGTGGATAAAGCCACGGTAGCTGGATGGAGGGAAATGGTTCGAGAGGCGGACCTTAAGGTTCAGTCGGTCACCGGGTGTTTTCCCCCCATTCACACATCTTCTGAAAAATGGTGGTCGAAACACATCCGTTGTCCACGGATGGCGATGAGGGCAATCACTCTGTGGGCTACCCATAAGACCTCGTCCACCTACCAAGCTCCATCTTTCTTCATCATCCCCCCTCACCTTCGTCGAACCTGGGAAGCTCGACTTTCTAACTGTGCCCAAGTTGGCCGACAACTCCCGTAAAGACACATACGACTTGACAGCGAAGTGCACTGTGCACATCCACCATTATGTCAGAGTACAATCCTGAAGAGACGGACGTCTCAGTCCAGCTACTCAGACAAGTCCACGGCAAGAATTCTCGTAAGTACATCGCGAAAGCCTTTCAAGGAAACTTACTAACATCGTGTAGGTCTCATCAACTCCCTTCTACGCCAGACCGAGCCGAAGCTCCCTGTGGCCATGCCCGATGGCAACGAACAGTCCGTCGAAACCCTTTTCGAGAACTTCAAGAACGAGTGGGAATACGAGAAGGAGGGCAACCCTGGTGTCTTCGACGCAACCACTGCGCCCAAGGCTAAGACCGCAAAAGACCGCGAGTTGGACGCCGATCTCAAGGCGATGAACCTGATGCCGGCCAAGGCATACAAGAAGGTTCAGAAGAAGCAGCCGAAGACCAAAAAGACCCCAAAAGCTCCATCCACCACCATTCCGCCGGCCATCCAGGCCCCCAGCAACCGCGTCCCGACTCGGAAGAGCCCCCGTCTGCAAAAGCAGTCCATCAAGCCCACCACCACCAAGAGCGCCGCAAGCGGAACCCTATCGAAGACCACCATCCCCGACAGCGACGACGACTCCGACTCCTCCTCCACCTCCTCCCTAACCTCCCTCAGCTCCTCCGCCATCTCGGCCCTCCGCCCGACTCCCCCTCCCTCCCCAACCGGCCACCAGCCCGCCGCCACCGCTACCGGCCTCCCGCCGTACCCACCCATCCGCGGACCGCCCATCGCATACCCCACCACCCACACCCGCGGCGCCCGCGGCACCCTCGCCGACGGCCGCACCTTCCACCCGCGCCCCTCTTCCGACCGCGCCATCCACCCACCCCCTCCCCCCGCCCTCGCCGACATCCAGACCGACATCCTCGACCGTGCGCTCTTGCGCCACCCGCGCTGGCCGACGACGAACGCTCGCGGCAAACCCGACGCCGTGCAGTACGCGAACATCGCCGGCCTGGTGGCGAGCATCAAGGACGCGGTGGTGCGCGGCGACGCGTTTGAGGAAAGGGTAAGGGAGGAGACGGCGTGGCGGGACCCCGAGACGGGGGCGGATGAGAGGAGTGGGAGGCATGTGGAGGAGGATGTGGTGGAGGCGTGGGGGGAGAGGTGGGGGGAGGCGGCGGAGAGGTTTTTTGGACGGAAGGGCGACAAGGCGAAGAGGAGGGAGGGGTATAGTGAGAGGGCGAGGAAGGGGTGGGAGACGAAGAGGAGAAATGCTGAGGAGGCGGAGAGGAAGAAGAACGAGAAGCTTGAGAAAGAGAAGCTTGAGAAGGAGAAGCTTGAGAAGGAGACGCTTGAGAAGGAGAAGCGTGAGAAAGAGAAGCGTGAGAAGGACAAGCGTGAGAAGGAGAAGCGTGAGAAGGAGAAGCGTGAGAAGGAAAAGCGTGAGAAGGAGAAGCGTGAGAAGCTTAAGAAGGAGAAGTTCGAGAAAGTCGAGGCGACGGCATCGAAGGGCAAGAGAACGCACGCCGAAGAGATGACCAGTGCTGACAAGCCGAAGCGCGGGTTCGGAAAGGGATCGCAGAGTACTGTTGCGGACAAGCCAAAGCATGCGATGAGGCCGAGGACGAAGAGTGCTGTCAAAGCGATGGAGGCAAGGATGACTCGGGCGACGGAGTTCATGTTCGACGCAGGGATGAAGAATGAGGATGCGATCCTCAATGACGATGCGAAGGAAGAGCACGACAAGTCTAAGATTAAGGATCGTCAGCCTACGGGGGTGCAAACGAAGAGGAAGCGGGAGGATATCTCGCCTGGTCCGTTGCCCCAGACTCCCATCAAAACTCACGCGCAAGCTGCAACCCGGAGTGCTACGAAGCCCACGCCTGCAATGTCTGCGGTTTCAATCAGCGATGAGGACACCGTCGATGAGGAAACTGTCGATGAGGACGCCGTCGATGAGGACTCCAGCTACGAGGGCGACACCAAAGTTGCCATTCCGAGTGCAAGGTTGAAGATCACGTGCGGACCGGCGCGACCTCGTGCGAATGTCACCACGCGCGTCCATGCGAGGACCAGCCCTGCTCCATCCAAGCGCAAGGTTTCTTTCTCTCACATCAGCGATGGGGAGAGGGCCGGTGTGAAGAAGACTCGAGTTTCGCCCAGGAAGCTTCGGTCATCGACACCTCCCACCATGCCTGCGTCCCAGTCGAAGCGTCGCCGTACGCGTGACATGTCAAGCTCGTCGGATGAAGTCACTCCTCCTCCCAGTCAGCGTCGCAGACTTGTGTCGATGAAGGAACTAAAGGCGTTGCGCCAGATGCGTGAGAGCTCGAGCTCATCGGAGGAAGGCGCTCCCTCTCCCCAGCCACGTCGTAGGTTGGTGTCGATGAAGGACCTTAGGCTGCAAGATGCTGCCAAATCAACCTCCGACAATTCCTTCCAGGCCGAACACTCTGTGGAGCAGCCTAAGGGCCTCCCTGCGGCTTCCAGCGGTGATCACAACTCTCAACCCTCTCCCATCACAGATCTCGAGCTCAATGACTCGGCCAACTCCGCTCACAAGACAGACCCGCTGGTCGAGACCGCGCCTGCCACCCAGGTCTTACAGTCACAGGCCGAGCCCTCCAACCCGGCCCCATGCCCTTCTACAAGTCGAAGTGAGGCTCCGGCCTATCATAATCGCCCGGATGCACATGACGCTGCCGACTGGCGCTCCAGATCACCCGTCACCGGCGAAGAGCACGCACGCCAGGTCGCCGCCCGCGAGATCCTCGTTCGCACCATAGAAAAGCTCTCTTCGACCGACGCCAGCGGCTCGCGCACTGCCGCGGTGACCAACGACTCGTCTTCCGTACGTCTGCACCAGAGCGCTTATATAACGATCGAAGAAGACGCTTACAAGGTCACAGAAGGTCACAGCGGCGAACATGGCGCCACAACCACGGCGCCCTCACCGGCGGGCCTCACCACGCCCTCGCCCAGCGAGCCGCGCGGTTCCGCTGTCGCGACCAGATCTGGCGTGGACACGGCCTCGGGCGCCGCCGTCAAGGATTCGGGCTTCACAAGTAAACCGGAGCCGAGCACCGGCGACAGCAGCGGCGAGCAATCCAACAGCGCCGCCATCAACTACGCAGAGGGCGCCGCCGATAGCAAGGCTAGTAACATCATCGTCCAGCACGCGGAGGGCGCAACCATTAACGAGCCCAGTGACACCGTCAACAACTCGGAGAGCCCAGCCAGTAGCAGGCCCAGTGACACCATCGACAACGCGGCAGACGCAGGCTATGCAGACGGGTTTGGTAACTCCCTCTCCGGCGAGCAGACAGGCAGTGATGAGCCCGATAACTCCATCATCAAGGCGGGAGTTGAGTACGCCAGCCAGCAGTGCGTCATCGACACCTTCGTGGTTCGAGTCGTGGACCCAGCAACTGCAGGAGAGCTTCAACATCCCACCAGCACTGTCGACGCCCATGACAGAAACACCGGAATCGGCCACCGCCAGGCAGTCGTTGGCGAGTCTGCAAACCCCAACAACAGCGCCGACGCCACCCCAGATCGAGCAGAGGACTCGGGGGCTGCAGGCATCGACCTCGCTACAGAGTAGCGGACCTCCCGATTCAGTTGTCCAGGCGGGCCCGTCTAGGACCATCATGGCCAAGAGGAACTGGAGGGTTGCGAAATTTAAGAATCTCCAAGAGTCGTTGCGGAAGAAACTTACGGAGAAGCCGGGCGAGGAGAAAGAAGAGCCGAAGATCCTCATCAAGATTCAAAAGTACATTATCAAGAAAGAGCCCGGCATCAAGCAGGAGCCGGACACGGAGGAGGACAGGCTCCCGAGCGAGGAACCCGAGCAGGAACAAGTGACGCGAAAGCTTAACAAAGGCAAGGAGCGGCAGAGGGACGATGCTCTCGCAGTTGATGACGAGGATGGCAACGAGCTCCTTCTTACCCCAACAAACTTCGTGAACTTCGAACGAGAACGCAGTCGCCTCGCAGCATCAGATACCAGGGATGTCCACAACGTCTGGACGTGGGGCGAAGAGCAGGGGGTTGCGGACCTGATGAACCAGGGCTTACACAGCGCACAGGAGGTGATGGAGCGGTACAACAGTATCTGGGCTGGTAGGCGCATCGGCCTGATCACGCTCGACGACGAGGCGTGGATTACGCTCAGACGTAGGGAGTTCCCTGAAATCCTTGCGATGATGGAGCAGTTGAGGGAGGATCGTGAGGCGCAATTGGCTGCCGAACATGGCATCGAATTCGAGATGGACTGAGCATGGAGTGTTCAGATGATAGCATTTACCCGGTACAGCTTTCCTTTTCCCCCTTCAGCATACAGTGGCAGTCATTGCTTCGGAGCGCAGTCACATAACTTTTCTGGATGAGCTGGTTTTTGGCTTTTTTTTCTACTTTTCTTCAGACTTCTGCCATCTTTGCAGATAAAAGGGCCAGGGGATATGGAAGAAAAGTTTGAGAGAGCTACAGGAAAACATAGATCTGCGCCACGGCGTTCCAGGACGTTAACAAAATATGATGAACTTAGAACACTTCCTATCTCTTTGCTTGTTTTGGGAGAACCGTGAACCTACAAACTTTGAAGTCTAGTGACCGGTCGCAAATAATGGACTGCTACAGCTGGCAAGGAAGCTTGCACGGAAAAGCTTCAACGTGAAATCGTTTTTGGTAATCTGATGAAGCGCCAACCCTCTCCATTACCGCCGCCATCGAAGCAGGCTACCTATATGGCGCGCCCACAGCGCGTGGATCTTAAAAGGCGTAATTGACGACGGTCTGACTACACAGAACAAAGCGCTGATAGACGAGACGACGAAATATAATGCAGCGCACTTCTTCTACTTAAGCGTCAAGCGGGGCCACAATAGGGTCTCGTGGGGTCCAATGGGCAATCTTTTATCAGACAATGCCTCGCACTTTAATTTAGTGGAGAACGACATTCAAGAAACCAGAGTTGAGGTCTTGACAGACCGAACATTGGAAGGAATGTCAATTGTTTGACTTTTTGTAGTGAGCAAGTATAGAAGTTAAAGCGTCAGTATATCGTCCCACGAGACCGCTCAACTCCGACTCCGGCCTGCACGCCTCTCCAAACGTGCCCCCATCTCGCGCGCCCGCGGCAGCACCACCGATTGCGCGAACTCGGCCACCGTGTCCGCCATCAGCGCCTCCGTGGCGGTCGCGGACGAGGCTGAAATGGTGGCCATTGCCGCCCCCCTCCTCGCTGCCGCCACTGATGAGGTGCTCCGGCAAGGTACCTCGCGTCGCCGGACACGCGAGGAGTATGAGAGATATGGGGACTCCGCCTCTCGGTCGCCAGGAGAGGCGGCCCGGGCCCTTCGGTGAAGAGATGTTTGATCGGAACACGAGCGAGCGATCAGCCGTATAGGCGTCGCCCTCGGAAGCCAGGTTTTCCGCGCTGCCGCCGGCAGCTGCCGGTGCGAAGCCTCGTAGTCGTAGGCGCACTCGACGTCGTGGGCGCGACAGGCGTCGCAGATGGAGTGCCCCGAACGCTGTGCTGCGCGCTTGAATGAAACCATATGCTTCTATATAGGTGGCGCGAGGTATGATGACCATGCGAATGAGTTTCAAAGATTCTCTGTCAATGAAAATATTGTAGAGGACGTCGCTGTTGGCGGCGGAGTGTAGAGCTAGCACTCGGAAAGCTGACGCTTGAGCAGGAAGCTGAAAAAAGACATATATCTGGTTGGTAAGCAATGGAAAAGTTGTGCGGGTTTTCAACAGTCGCAAAACGCTGGATAGAAGGGTGAGAGGAAGCGCGTCGTGCGGATGTAGCGCTCTCTGTGCCTTCAGCTCCGCAGAAAGCGTGATCCATGACAGAGAAGCAATCGGCTTGCCGTGAAGGACACGCATTGGCCAGTGCTTTACCCGCCGTGCCTTTTTTTCACATCCAGTGGTGACGCCAATTGCCCTGCAGCTTTCGCAGTCGCGTGCAAGTCTGTTGGCCCAAGCGCCGTTGGGCGGGTGTAGGCCGACACAACTACTGGCTTCTCCCTCTTTCTTCCTTCACCACCGACGCTCCACCTCCAGAGTCGCGCGCTCCGTTCCTCTTCGCCCGTCGCATACTCAGCTGTCGCACAACAACTCTCATATTTCGCCAGCTGCGCCACGCGGCGCCCTCGTCTGCATTCCAATTCCCTGCTTCCAGCCAGACACTGCGTCACCACCACTGCTACCATGTCGACCAACTCCGCGAACATGTTCGACATGGATCTGCAGAACTGTAGGTTCCTTTTGACCTCTATCCTAAACAATGTAGCTAATCAATGTCGCAGTGTTCCTTGGTGAGCTCCTTCCCGGTCAAACCCATGACACTGGCATCGTGGAGCAAGGCCCGAAGATCAAAGCTATCATGGACGAGCTCGAGCAGCAATATATTCGTGTTCGTGATGACCTCCAACGCGGTTGCTTTACCGTTTCCGCCATGTGGGACGCCGACCGTAAACTCCCCATCGTCTACCAAGACGACAAGCGTTCGGATACACTTACGACCCTCATGGTCTACCACGCGTCGCAAAATGCCAACCGCAACCTTTCTTTCTTCATCCCTGGCAGCAGCGGCAGGATTCGGCCCTGCGACTCGGCCTGTACAACCCTGTTCGTTGGACTCTACAAGCACATTTACAGTCTCAGCTCTTCTGGCAGCGTTGTACCCACGCCAAACGAGCCCGCAAATGCAGAGGAGGAACGCGTCCTCGACATGATCATCACATCTTGCCAACGTGTTGGCTTTCTGCCTGCGCACCCCTGCCCGGCGCAAGTGAAGGATGTGAAGACGGAGAGCCTGTACCTTCTTCGCAGGACCGAGGCAGAGATGTTCACCGGCCAGCTGATCATGGCGCGAGTCATGGTTCACCATCAGCCGGATATCACAGTGCACAAGGACGACCACGATGAGGACCCAGGCGCTGCTAGCGGAGGACATGGAGGAAACACCTTCACGCAACGCGGTCAGCCTACTGCCGACGCCTACTCCTCCCCCGAGTCGAGCGACGACGACGGCGACAACGACGATAACGACGATGACGACGACAACAGCTCCATCGCCACCGACGACTACGACGCGGACGTCGACATCGACACGAAGAACACCCCCTTCTCCCTGTCCAGCCGCCGCCGCAGCCGCCGCCTCGCCCCATCGCGCTCCGCCACGCCCCAGTCCAAGGCCGCAACCACGACCGCCACCGCCACAACGATCCCATCATCCTCCAGCCCCTCCGCCGCCTCCACCTCCCCCGCATCCAGCCCTCCGCGGGACGTCGACAACGGGCCCCCCATAACCGGCCCCAACGGCTTCCGCACGCTCGGCCCACTGCCTCGCTTCACCGCGTCGGGCGTCGACCAATCCCACAACCTCGTGTTCCGCTACTACAAGAACGGCACCAACGACATCCCGCTGTACCACGAGCAGCACTACTTCCCGCGCGGCCCGCTCAAGCACGGCATCGACTGGGCGTCGGAGGCGCACATGGCGACGCTGAACCGGTGGGCGGCGCAGCTGGCGCTGCGGCTGGGCAAGCCGCGCAGCCGCGGCGACATGAAGGAGCGCGAGTGGGTGGCGGAGGAGACGGCGTTCCTAAGGGAGTTGGCGGAGAGGTTTGCGGCAAGGGAGGACGGGGGGGTGGTGAGGCGGAAGGAGTTGTATCGGTTGTTCAATGAGAGGTTTGGAGACAAGGAGGTCGAGGTTACCGGGAGGGATGGGGTTAAGAGGGTTATGAAGAGGTTCTGGCGGAGTGATCAGGCGCTGACGGGGCATGTGGATCGGACGGGCGCGTTTGCGGCGTTGAAGGGGAAGTGGGGAAGGGTGAAGAAGGGTGGGGATGATGTTGTGGAGGGCGCTGGTGCTGATGATGATGATGGTGTTGACGATGGTGTTGACCAGGATGGCAGTGGCGATGGCGTGGCTGTCGATGATGAGGCTCTTGCTGAAGACGACGTTATGCTCGGCATGTAAACTTATGGTTGGGTCACTAAGAAAGGGCTTTCGGCGAGCTTGGTGGTTTGGCATGGGTGGTTTACAAGCAGCTTGGCCCAAACGATTCTGGAAGGCAATTGGTCTTCTTGCAGTTTTCCTTTGTCTAGTTTCTTAGGCTGCCCGAGAACATGAGCAAAAACTCCTTGCTGCTTAGCAGCTGGTCGAGCAGTTTGCAGCATGTAGGAGTCATATAGACTTATTATCAATTCACTTTTGTTATAAGCGCGGCAGAGGACGGATAGAGCATCTCAGTTATCTTTCTTACTCTATCCGTTGTGCTTGTTCTGCTCGTTGTGGTGGTCATTCTGCGCGGAAGCACATGGAGCCAGACACGTACATAGATCCTCTTTCTAAACAATTCCAGACGCGGTGAGATCGATTTACTGTATGTGGTCTGCTCATAGCTCTCTTCTGTCCTGCCGCCCTGATCCCGTCCATGAGCATAACGCTGCCGATTCAAGCTCGTTGCGAATTGCTGGTAGAATGTACCGTTATTACAAGATCGCGAAACACTTCCCTGACTTCAACGGAGGAGCCCTATCAACTCGGGTGCTATCTGCGCAAGCGAACTAAGGTAAGCTTGCAGAAAATCTATACCTGCAGGGGGGGCCAATGGCATTGTTCAGAAACGAGGACTACGAATGCCCCGAGGAACCCTGATCAGAGTGCGATTGCTATACTGCTTTGTTCTTCAACGACTGCTACTCCCAGGCCAGCTGTTTCTCTGGTGCATTCTCGAAACAGCTGGCTTTGTACGCAGGACGCTACTCGGCCCTCCATGATCTTCGAGCGCGCACGAAGTCTATCTTGAGTGTTCCGCATAGCGAGTTTGCGGCCATTTGCTCCATTCACTTCCCTCCACTCTTTCTCGCGTAGCTCCAGTAGAGCTTCCAACCCCGTGCCATGGAATTTATTATGCGTGCCAGAAAGATCCATCACGACAATGCGCAGGTGAGCACTCTGACACTGAACAATGACCAATCCAGTGCCAGCCAGCGTGTTCACCACCCGCTACTCGCCCTGCCGGCCGCTGGCACTTGGAAGATGCCGGCCCAGTCAATTTCTTCTGCCCGGATCCTACATAAACCACCGTGCTCCCAACCCCAGCTCCCTTCTCATTTCCTTCTCCAGCTCTCTTAGCCTATTTGGCTTCGATCAAGTGCAGTGGTCCTCCTTTTGGCTTAACCGTCAGGACGTGTCTACGCGACACATTACTCATGACTAAACTGATTTTTGGAACACGAACCCGGGGGCGGCTGGGGTCTCCCTATTCTCCCGCATGTTCACAGTGTCGCCCGTATTGCACTGTCTCGGGCTGACGCGAACCAGCATGCTTGTTTTGGTTGCCATTCTCTTTCGTTGAGCTTCCTCGCCTTGGGCGGGGGCTTGAGGAAGGAGAGAGGGAAGCTGGCTGAATGTGACGGACGAGAAGAGGCTCACCTATTTGGCCGCTAAGAAAGGCGTGGAGTCGCGCTGCGACGCGCCGCCGCGTCAACTCCGCATGGGGCCAGGCCGCGCCTGCCTTTCTTACCTGCTCTTTCCCAATCTGTCACCGTCCCGCACGGCCTATCCTTCCCGCTCACTCCCGCTTCGCCGGGCTCCAGCAGCTTCCCAATCCGGACCCGTTGCCCTGCCACCCACCCAGCCAGACGGCATGTGCACACTCACCTGGTCCAAGCTTCTGCTGCCCTTAAATATGGCCCTTCTGCTCTGCTCTGCTCCTCTTCTTCTTTTCTTCTTCATATAAAGTAAACAGAACAGTTACTACCTCAAATTTTTGGAAAGAGGAGCCCGCATTGCACCGCGCGGAGACTCCTCGCCCTTACTTTTCGTTGAGCAGCTTGCCTTTGCGCAGGCTCTTGAGGAAGAGTTGGTTGAAGCAAGTGTCGGCGCGCAAGCTCTTAAGGTTTGTTAATTTAATCTAGTGTCGGTGACCTGTTTGCGCTGTCTGGACTTAGGCTCTACGCCTGCGCCCGCTGCCGTCGCTGTTGTCTTCGTCCCTGTTGTCGTCGTTGTCGCCGCCGCTGCCGCGACCGCTGCCGCAGTCGCGCTCGCCCTCACTCTCGCTCCGTACGATGCTCATGCCAGCGCTGTGGCACTGGCGCATACGGCACGGTCCACGAGAGTTCGCGTCCGAACGGGAGCAGGAGGCAGCCGTCCGCGCGCGTGCGCCTCAACACTTACAAGTTCGCGAAGATCTTGGTCTTTTCCTCTCCCGCTTCTTCCTCCAGAGCTGATCGTGCCATGCAGAAGAGCCCTCCAGAGCCGCCCTCTGCCCGGCTTCTCGTCCCTCTGTAGCCGCCGGAGCCCCAGGACCCTCGTCGCCCGCCCACACGATAGCACACGGCATGGCTGTCCATCGCGCGGAATTTTCACCGGCTCCTGTCAACAAGCGATGAAGGCGTCCCGCTTTCCAACGCCTTCAAGTCTCAGATAGCCTTCTTCCGATCTTGCGTTTTCCTCTCGAGCTTATGGGCAGGCGCAGGAAGCTACCCACGCCATGCCACAGCCGCCAGCCTCTGCTTTTGCAGTCACTCTGCCACACCTCCACCTCTATTGTCCAACTGGGCTTCCACACGCGGAATTGGGAGACTGGCGGTTGCGAAAGCTGGCGATGGCCTGTAGGTTGCTGTAGTCTTCAGCGAGTAGATAACGGCTAGACAGTTGCACACAACCGGCTGCGGATGATGACCTTGCTGCACACACAACGTGAATTGGCCCGTCTTTTGCCACCTGCATATCTGCGGTACCCCATGCTGCGCGCCATTCCGTCGTCCGTAAGCGTTAGGAGACGATAAGAGATGAATGGTCTTCCATATATGCACATGTCCAGACCCTTCTTGCAGCTCTCTTCCCCATATATACAAGCGATGCGAGATTTGAAATTTGTATTGGGGTGTCGAACATCTGTCGCTAAGGTGGATAGTTCCTTGCTTCTGGACCAGGCCTGTGGAGACATCTTCAACCTTACTAAACTATGCATGCACCGCTATTCGGACAGCATTTATCCGCTTGTCTTCTACTGGTTGTGCAGCTTCGGTATAGCAGCCGATTGGTTATGGTAGGTAAAACGCCGATCCAGATAGCGCTTGAAGTCTCGAGATGTCGATAACCGATGAACCGAGAATTACCAAGGGTATGCAGCGGCAGTACCCGAGGTTTACAGAACCCAGCATATCTTCCTCTGACTCTTTCGCGCAGCCCAATGGTGTGGCGCTCTGCCGATTCAGACTAGCTAGAATTCAAATTGATCGAACGACGTTAGCCTCTGCAAGGAACATGAAGAGTCGTTGGGGAGCAACATACTTACGTCTGTGCAAGTCTGTGCGCTTTAGACTTGCATTGAAGCAGCAGAGCGTTGGTTTTTCCCTAGAGTGAGCGGGTTCTATGGCTCTCAGTATGGCCATGCTCGGGCTTCTGAATATCACATCGAGTTCCGCAAAATAGAGGTGGGAGCGGAAAGTGGGCAGTGGCAGCGGTGTGATTGGCGTACACAAGAGCGCACGGATTCCGAGAGCGGGCATACTCCGCACCTTGGCCCCCCGCACACCAGCGACCCCACAGAACCCTTCCCCAGATCGCCGGCATGGCATCACACAGCGGCATTTCTTTGGCTGGCCTGTCGGCTGGCTGACCGGATCCCACGCAATAGGCCCAACCCGGGCAGAACGCAACACTGACGTGCGCTGGCCGTTTACCAGCGACACCGTCGATGGTTTCAGCTGACGATGCTCTTGTAGCTGTACGCCACCGTTGGAGACAGTGCCAATGGTCGGCATCACGGCCAGGACAATTGCCGGGCTTACAGCCTGGGCCAACAGGTACCGAAACGGCCGCGCAAGTCGCACGCTAAGTGCCACATTAGTGGCGGTAAAGCTCCGCCACCAAAGTCTTGTCCATCGCAGCTACCGCAGCCTAAAGTTCGCGCACAGTGCTGGCGCATGGCTGCCGTGTGCCAACTGCCGACAGCCGCTGCGAAGCTTTGCCCAGCCGTCGAGTAAGTAATCCCCCAAACGTTAGGCGCTGATCAGGCCCACCACTGTGTACCTCGCAGTGCTCCACAAAGATAACCCCTCCGCCATTCATTGCGCCGGGCCGCTCGTGGCTGGCCGCCCCGATACACACGCCTTCCCGCCTACGTCCTGTCGTGCCGCGCGCATCTGCCATCGGCCGGCGCCCTTCCACATTCTGATCCTTGCCCGGCCAGCCCCTCGAGCCACACTCCAATCACGCGGGGCCCCGGATTTCTCCATCGTCTTCGCCAAAACCGGCCGTGTTCTGGTGTCATGGATCTTCCGCTTAGCGGCAATACCCCAGGACATGGTGCGGCCGGCTGCATATATATATCAAGGTCCGTTGCTCCCTCCATACACGTCGACCGCCCCGGAAGCTGGGTGTTGACACGTTTCCTTGCCCTGCTGTGCGTAACACTCGTCCCTTACTTTGTCCTCGCCAGGCGCACGCTTCTCCACGAGGCAGGAACGTTCAGAGCATCGATTCGCCTTTCTGGACGCCACATTTTGAAGGAAACTGCAGAAAAGCCTCGGTCGCAAAGCGCATGTCTCGGTTTCTCTGAGCCCAATTGGCAAGCTACTCAAACCACTACGAGCGCGCCAAGTCAGCTCTGTCATCGGCATTTTTTTCGATACCACAAGCCCTTCCCCAAGGTGTTGAAGCCTGGGAAGCCCCAATCTACCCACTATGGAGATGAACTACACAGACAAGGTACGACAACTTTCTCCGCTCAAAATTTTGGCTAACAGCCTTCCAGGACCTTCACGAGATCGAAGATGAGCTCCGCGTCGAGATCCTGCCAGGCACGGAGATCATGCGAGATGTCGGTTCACACCACTTCGTCAAGTCGGGCGACACCACACACCGCGTGCTAGTGCCGCAGCCGACGGACGATAAACACGACCCTCTCAACTGGTCCAGGTGGTGGAAAGGCTCGGCCATCACCGTCACAACATACATCACCTTCGTCCAGGGCTTCGGGCCGCTCGCGCTCGCGCCGCAGTTCGAATACTACATGGAGGACTTCCATTGCAGCTTGGCCGACGCAATCCAATTCACCGGCGTCTGCATTCTCGTCTTGGGGTTCAGCAACTTCGTCTGGTGAGTCTCTCGTTGGCGGTACTCGGAGTCGAACAAAAGCGCTGACAAGAACACGCGGTGCAGGGTTCCCATCAGCTCCTCCTTCGGCCGCCGCCCGGTGCTCTTCTTCTCCACGCTCATCTGCTTCGCCTCGGCCATCTGGCGGGCCGAGGCCAAGAGCTACAGCAGCTTCATGGGCGCCGCCGTCGTCAACGGCATCGGCGCGGGCCCGGCCGAGACGATGCAGCCCGCCATCATCGCCGACATCTTCTTCCTGCACGACCGCGGCAAGTGGAACACCATGTACTGGGTCGCGTACATGGGGTCGCTGATGTGAGCTGACCTGCCCCCTTCCTCCTCCCCAGCCAAACATTTCAAGCTGACATCCCATCCCCTCCTCTCAGGGTTGGCCCCATCATTTCCGGCTCGATGGCGCTCCACGCGGGCTGGCGCAGCTTCTGGTGGCTCAACGCCGGCCTCCTCGGGCTCGGCTGCGTCTTGGTGGCCTTCCTGTACCCGGAGACCAAGTACCCGCGGCCGCACGAGCACGACCTGCACGCGCACACCACCAAGGCGGTGTCGCTCTCGCCCGCGCCGTCGACCGAAGAAAAGACCAACGCCACCGCCATCGAGTTCGCCGACGGCCCCGGCCACGCCAACAACGCCATCGAGCAAATCCCCACGCACAACACCACCACCGCCGGCGGCGGCCGCGACCTCGAAGCCACGCCGACCGCGCAACGCGACCCATGGCTCACCCGCGGCAGCCCATCCAAAACGCAATGGGGGCTGTACCAAGCGAACGCACACCCCTGGCGCAGCATCTTACTCGATCTATGGATACCGTGGAAACTCTTCGCGTTCCCGATCGTCGAGTTCGCGTCCTTCGTCGTGTCGTGGTCGTGCTCGTCCTTCCTGACCATCAACCTGACGCAAGCCCAAAACTTCGCCGCGGCCCCCTACGCCTTCTCGTCCGAGGTCGTCGGCTTCATGAACTTCGCCATCCTGGTCGGCGCCTTCGTCGGGCTCGCCACCGCCGGCCCGTTGAGCGACTGGGTCGCCGCCCGCCTGACCGCCCGCAACGGCGGCATCCGCGAGCCCGAGATGCGGTTGCCGGCGATGATTCCGTACGTGATCATTATGATTATTGGGAATATCTGCGTCGCTGTTGGATATGATGAGAAGTGGCATTGGGCGCCCATCGTCGTCGTGGGCTATGCGTGCGCCGGCATCCAGGTCGCGGCGCTGCCGGCGATTGCGAGCACCTATGCCGTGGACAGCTACAAGCCGGTGGCGGGCAGCTTGTTCGTGAGCATCACCGTCAACAAGAATGTGTGGGGGTATGGGTTCAGCAAGTTTATTACGCCGTGGAGCGAGGAGGCTGGGTAAGTTTTGTTTTTTTTTTCTTTGATCGGAGTCCCGTGAGTGAGCGCTTTTTCTTACTGACGCGTTTTGGATAGGTTCATCCCGCCGATTATGACGAATATGGCTCTCGTCACGCTTTTCTCGGCTTGTGGTATCATCTTTTACTTTTATGGAAAGACGGTGCGGAGGTGGAGCAAGAACAGCAATGTGCATAAGATGGAGTAGGCGATGGTCATGAAGATATGTTAATGAGGTATGAGTGTACGAATCGGGGTGCTGTTTACTCGCAACACCTTGGAGATTCCGGGAAGATATTCTTGTAGCTTGAGTAGTCACCAATATACAAACGCATTGAGCCAGTCTATCAGCTCGATTGGCAACTTGAATACAACCATCAACCCTAGCTCCTTCGACTGCCTTAGGTCCAGCTTTAATCTACCACATGGCGAAATTATTCGTAGCGATATCGTGGTTCATGTTGTAGCTTCGTGCTATTGCCTACAGCGCCTTGCGAGGTGAATAAAAAAAGGAAATGTCTCGTTTAATGGGGAAGATTGGGTCCACCTCACAGGTTATAGTTAGCGAACTAAGCCATAATAGTAGTAAAGGAGCTCGTGGAGGAGTACGGAGCCAAGTATCCGAAAAAAGCATCGAGCCCGCAGGAGGTTCGCCCGACACGACAGCAGAGAAGGTGCGTAGAGGTGGATGTGCCATCAGGCGAGGAAATACTATTAAAAAAAAAAAAAAAAAAGGCAGAGAGCATACCGCACAGATCGCCGAAGCGGGACGAACCGCGACGGTACTCGACAACGACGCTCTGGAGAGGACGTGCCGCTAACCGTTATGGGAAGTCCAACACAAGACCCAGCCTGAAGTGTGTATCCAGTCAACGATCGCTTGGATGAGAGATTGGCGAAAAGAACTTAGCGAGGAGGAGTACGAAGAACTGACTGTCCGACCGGTTGCTGGGCAATTGAGCGAGATCGGCTTTCGGCTGACCCAGCAGTGTGTAAGTCCTCCATCTTCGTGCAGTCCGTGTCCCAAGCCGCACGGGATCCCGCTTTCTCAGTAGACTAGGGCGTTCATAGAAAGGCGCCGTGAGCGGAGAGCTCCCAATTAGCTTCTCACAGGGCTGCCCACCTTCAGGACATCGCAGTCCGTCCCTGTAGCCCAATCGTCTATACCGAACGCAACCACAGTGTTCCGAGCGATCAATCGAGCAGCGATGTAGCAAGAGCCCGCCGCGCATGACAGGGCGCCATGAGTGGAGTCTGAATAACCCAGTCGACCCATGGGAGCAGCGATATAGTTGCAAGAGTTCGCGTGTGGGGCTGTCAGACCGCATAATCCTCACGGTTTGTCGGCCGCATGGAGGGTACTGTGGGCGAGGAGATGTAGGTAGTACGCGTAGGCCGCCGTCGCTGTCAAGCTGGAAGCTATACCCGCGCTTCCGCGAATACTTTCCACACCGCAAAGCAGGCGAGTTGGGCGCCGGCTGGTGTCGGACTACGGGCGCGAACTGAAGCGACGACAACGGCGAAGACGACAAGCACACGGCCATGGGAGCTTTTCTCAGCCTGAGCTTCTGGGGTAAGCATATTCCTCCCCCCAGTGCAGAGCTTTATGGGTGCACAATTGCGGTTTGCGCGCGGCAACGGAGAGTGAGATGGCGATTCGCAGCGCAGATGTATCCAAGTGGAGCACGCAGAGTGTGGCCCATCCCTCGGCGCTTGGTCGTCCAGTCGTCTTCGTCACATAAGCGGAGCTGGTGGAAATTCTTCGCAATAGACGTTGTTGCTGCATATTATTTGAGGCAGGCGAGCGGTCGGACTCTACTGACAAACTGGCGGTTGCGCATGGAAGCCGTAGCAATGCCGTGGAGGACGGCGCGGCTCTGAAGGGCTCTTTTGAGGGGGATAGTCAACTAGTCAAGCGAGAGGGATGTGAGAGAGATGAAGATTCGTGGAGGCGAGGACAATGGGAATTCAGTGAATGTCTGGTATCCAGCTCTGACCTTTCGCGTTCGCTGACGTTCCAAAGGACCAGCAGAGGCTCGCCTACCTCGTCGGAGTCGCCGTCAGAGCTTTATACGTCGTGAGTAGTGTAGAGTGTTGGAATATTCGCCTTGAAATGTGCGTTCGCGGCATTAGTTGTTCGCAGGAGAGCTCTGGGCTGAGAGGAGAGCGACAGCGCAGACGGGATGGAAGAAACGCCTGGAACTGCTCTGCAGCGCAATACTGGGGCTCTTCAACGGAGTGGTACTAAGGTAAAGGGAGCAGAGGGTGGCAATGGTGCTGAAGCCAGCTCGGATGACCGATTGAAGAGGGGCGGTTTTGTAATGAAGACTGAGGAAATTGAACGACTTGCCGTGTTGTTAAACCTCGAATAGGGCTCCTTGAAAGCGAATTGCCTTGAATTCGGCTATTTTCCGCAAAGATACGCTCTCATCGCGCGAGTGCGATGCAGGTGATGGGGATGTATGTCATGCGACAAGAAAATTGTAGGTCACAGCGTGGAGAAGCATCTTCACGCCATCAATTGCAGCAAATGGTGCGTCGGGTGGTCACATACCTGTTTGTACGTCCGGTGAAAGCCATGTGGGTCGCAACTGCAATTCTGGTGAGGTGCCTGCCCGATATGCTCGTCTCTCACCTTTGACCTCCCGCCGCCTTCGCCACACCAACACCAACGCCCCGACTCCAAATCTTTCCTTTCTTTGCCCTCGCTGATTCGCCACCGCACTGCAAGCAAGCATGTCGCGAAACCTGAAGCGCTCGCGCAATCGGGAAGCAAAAACCAACGAGCGCGGAACGGAGAGCATGCGCGACTTCACACGCACCGTTACAGCCCGCCTCTCTACCCTCATCCAAACCGACTACGATACTCGCCACGGCTCGGCGGTGAACCCGATCGTACTTGACGACAGCGATGATGAGGTAGAAAACAACAAGAATGGCGCGAACAGCAGCAACCAGCCCGACAAAGCTGCAGCGCGTAACGCCCGCCTGGTCGACGCAATTGAGATCGACTCACCTCCTCCGCCCAATACCGGTCCTGCAACGCGCGACCGGGATAACGAGGATGCGATGGATGATGAGAAGGCGCCAATCGACCACAACTTGTCGCCGGTGCCGCGCCGCGCCGAGTACCAGGGCGACCCGCACTGGCCCTGCCTGACGTCCAACTGGCGCAATGTGTCGCTGACGCCAAACAGCGTGCTGCCGGTGTCGGTACGCGCGCCGCCAGGCCCGACGGAGGCGCACTTCGTTTACGCCGATGAACGGGAGGAGTACCTCAGGCGCTGCCCGCCGCACGCAGACTTCAGCATGGTAAGTCTCCTCTTCCTCTTCCTCTTCCTATTCATCAGCTGGTCCGCCTTGGACTATCCTCACCTCGAGTAACCCGCTAACGCTATACCCACCCACAGATCGTCTTCATGCCCACCAACGCCGACGGCTCCACACCCAGCACCACCAACAACGGCGGCGACGAACGCGGAACCACCCCTCTGAGCACCACCGCCACCGCGGGCGGCAGCAACACCAGCGTCGCCAACATGTCCACCCTGGAATCTCCATCCAGCACCACCAGCGTCGCCGCAATCTACGGCGGCTCGCCCACACCCACACCCACACCCACCACCCCGCCTCCCACCCCCCCTCCCGCCGCCCTGCCCCTCCTCACCCCCTCAGAAGCCGACCACATGCGCAACCTCTTCATCGCCAAAGGCCACGCACTCCGCGGCCACCGTCACAACGACAACAGCCACGGACCCGGCTCCACCACATCCACCACCACCACGCCGTCATCCACCGCCTCCTCACCACCTGACCAGCAGTCCGCCAACAACCAACTCCCCCACCTCGACCCCGACGACGACTCGCGCCGGACGCACTACGCGCAGTGCGAGGTGTGCCGCGGCATCCGCCGGCGCGCGGTGCCGGACGGGCACGCGTACTGGCGGGAGCTGGGCGAGGCGGCGGAGAAGGCGGCGGAGAGGGCGGAGAAGGCGGCGGCAAGTGGAGCGCAGACGAGGTCGATTAGGGAGGCGTTTGAGGAGAATCGGAGGGTTTTGAGGAGGAGGAATGGGAACGGGAATGGGGGGAGGGGAGGAGGAGGGAGGGGTGGAAGGGGTGGATTGAGGGGTGGTTGAGGGAGGCGGGGGAGACTTGTGGGTCGGTCTTTGCGTGATGGACGGACGGACAGACATGGTTGCGCAGGCGAAAGAACAGAGTAGGGGGAAGGGGGAAATGGGATTTGCTATGGGCGGACTGTGGGATGGATGTAGCTTAGGCTTGCTTGATTGATGGGTAGAGATGGCTTTGGCTTCGAGCGGGGGTGGGATATTCAGGGAAAGGTAATCTGGGCTCACACGTGGACGGTGGATAATCAGCGTAGCGGATAGTATTTCCTCTTCCTTAATGCGTGTAATCGGCAGGCCTCCTTTCATGAGGCCACAGCGGGTTGTTTCCTTCATTCAGATTGATCACAATCACCGTAGATGCTATCAGGTGGTTTTTGAGGGATTACTCTGCTTCACCATCATCGTAGTCGCCTTTAGGTGCTTCGTGATTAATATATCTGCTTCACCATCAGCGTTGTAAGTACCTAGCGGTGGCTTGGAAGACAAACTTTGCTCTTGGGTGTGGGTTAAGGTAGTCCTTCGTGCACTCTATTCCGAAATTGTAACATAAGGTTGATTCCCATAGGTAATCTCCAAAATCAAAATCCCTTTTGTGGAGGCGGCCTGGCTTGGATCAGCGTTGCGTCATCGGACTTCGTCGCTTGAGGACGTACCGGCGTCGGCGGGAGCCACAGGCAGGGCGAGGATGCCCGGGGCGAGGACGAACAGGATGGTCATCGTGGTGGAGAGCTTCATGTTGTTGCGCGTGGATTGGAGATTGTTGTAGATTGGAGCGATTTAAGGTGATGAAGGGACAGGCACGGTCCAGAGGCTTGCATTTCGTTTTATCTCAACCACTTACTCCGGCGACAACAAGGGCGAGGTTTGATGTCGCAAGCCCAGTACTAATGGATGTTGAGTCGACATCACAACACAATGCAAGTGATTTCTGGAGCCATGGTAGGTAGCAGCCGACGGGATTGGCACGTTTTCCCAGGAGCTGTGACGTGTCAGTATCGATTGTCGGGTGCGACTCTGGGTCTCAGTAAAAGTGTCTGGCGGGATGGACGGATGAGGTTGTGGTTGAGAGGCGACCGACACTAGTACCTAGGCAAGATGGGCGCACGGGCCGCCCAGCGATTTTCGCTTGCAAGCCTTGCAGATGCACATTTTCTTTTCTTGGTGCCGCGCCTCGCCCTGCCCCGCTCAACCTCTCTCCGAGGCTGGATTCCAGGGAAAGAAAAAAAATGTCGCACTCGTCAGCCTCTTCGGACACGGCCTCGGACCCGCTGGACATGCGCGGCGAGGAGGATTGGGAGGATGCCGAGCCCGACGTCGAGGAGATCCGCGTCGTCGGCCTGTTCGACGACCACGTCTTTCCGGATGTCAAGCAGATGATCGAGGATTGCAAGAAAAGGTACAGCTTCGATTTTGTTGGCGTCCAGAAAACCCTGGGTGTGTACTTCTCCTTCTCCCTGCGCTTTTCGGCGCCACTGTCTCTCTACTTCCACGCCCTCGATCCAAGTCACGTGCTTTCCAATTCAACATTGTCCATTTCTCCACGCATTGCAAAAGCCATCTCCCACTAGTGCTAACCGCTACCCAAGGCCTTGACTTTCTCTCGAGCATCAAGCTGGTGAACTATATCCGCAGCGAAGTTAAAGCCGGAAACAAGAACCCTGCCGTGTCTGACGCGTCCAAATTCGCCGACGACAAGTACCTGCAGCCTGTGCTCGATGATGACGCCGTGCTTTTTTCTCTGGACGAGCTGTCCGACGACTCCGAGGGAGAGCAGTTGTCCGACGAGGGCAAAAGGGTCAAGGAGCTGGAGGAGCAGCTCCAGCAATTGGCGAGCCAGTTCAATGAGTACAGAGAAACCGTGTCGAAAACGCTCGAGGACCGGTGGAACGAGCAGGATGCGTCCAAATCGGGCGAGGCGGGCCCGTCCGGATCGTCCAAAGCTCCCGAGGGCAAGTGGGGCATTGATACCGGATACTTCGATTCCTACTCCTACAATGGTAAGCTGCGCCGAGTCGTCGGACGGGGCCCATTCGCTGATGCCCCCCAGACATCCACGAGACGATGCTCAAGGACACGATCCGCACTGATGCATACAGGGACTTTGTGTACGACAACAAGCACATCTTCGCGGGCAAGACGGTGCTGGACGTCGGCTGCGGCACGGGCATCCTGTCCATGTTCTGCGCAAAGGCCGGGGCGGCGCACGTCATCGCCGTCGACAACAGCGAGATGATCGAAAAGGCCGTGGTCAACTGCCACGCCAACGGCTTCTCGACCGACAAGATCACCTGCCTGCGCGGCAAGATCGAGGAGGTGACGCTGCCCGTCGACAAGGTCGACATCATCATCTCCGAGTGGATGGGCTACTGCCTGCTCTTCGAGGCCATGTTCGACAGCGTCATGTGGGCCCGCGACCGCTACCTGAAGCCCGACGGCCTGATGGTGCCCAGCCACTGCACGCTGCACATGGCCCCCTTCTCCGACGACGACTTTATCGCCGACAGCATTGACTTCTGGCACGATGTGTACGGCTTCGACATGAGCGCCATGATGGAGAAGATCCGCGACGACGTCAGGGTCAGGAGCCTGAAGACGGACAAGCTGAGTAAGTGCGCAGATGCTCAGACTGGCGTATCCGTCTGCTAACACATCTGCCAGTCGCCCCGTCGTCTCAGTTCTTGCAGCTCCCGCTGCACACCATCACGACCGAGGAGCTGGAGTTCGTCAAGAGCTTCTCGGTCGAGGTGGACAAGGACGCCAGCGCGCTGGACGGCTGGTGCATCTGGTTCGACACCTTCTTCCTGCCGTCGCGCGACGCGGTGCTGCCGGCGGACGCGCGGGCGGAGACGTGGAAGGGCCCGGGCAACGCCTTCACGACGGGCCCCGGCGGCAAGCCTACGCACTGGGAGTCCGGGCTGCTGCTCGTCGAGCGCACGGGCAAGGAAGCGGAGCTGAAGAAGGGACAGACGATTGCAGGCAGTGTTACGTACAAGAAGGCGGGCAAGAACACGCGCGACCTGTCCATCGAGGTCGAGTGGGCGGTCGAGGGCGCGGCGGACGGCAAGCGGAAGCAGGCGTGGAAGCTCGAGTAGACAGCAGCATGCATCGAGAATAGAGCTTAAGACTGCGAGGGAGGTGGACTGGTGGCAGCGATTGGCTGCCGGGCAGGGCTCGGAATGCAAGATAATCGCAGCCGAATGACCCTGTGCAGCATGCATGCGGCGCCCGTAAGCGGTGCAAATGCGGAGGACTGCGGAGGTGTGGGATGGTGCAGCCACCAGCAGTGAGAGACCGGGGTGTCGTCATCGCACGGGCCTGCCGTTTCGCGGCGCGTGTCGCAGTCACCCCATGACAGCTGGCCAAGCACCAAAAACTCCAACAAGCTCCCCCCATCGTGTGCTCTCGAGATATCGCCCGCCCGCCCCGCCCACCGCGCGCCCAGCTCTGCCCGCACGCCCAGAGCTCCCCTCACCTCCGCCTTCGGACCATGACGACGCAGCTGTAGAGCTCGCAGCTCCAGCATCCCGTTCCATGCGCGCCATCCTCCCCGGCCGGCCCAACGCAGAGCTCGCTGCTGTGACCACCGGGCTCTCGGAGGGAAGGCAGCTGATCGTGCGCACCACCAACCGCCCCCAAGCCAATGCCCCACGCTGACGTCCCTGCTGCAGGCCTACATCTCCGGCAATGCCCTCGTCATCCTCGACGGCCCGCGACACATTATCCAGACCACCTACACCGAAGATGAAGGGAACCTGGTGGCCGTGGTGCTGGACGAGCCGTCGGGCAAGATAGCGGCCGCGTCCAAGACGGCTGTGTACGTCTACAAGCCGCACGGCCTGGACATTGGCCAGCCCAAGGTGCGTGGACATGCTCCCCTCTGCGCCGCCGCGGATGTCTGACAATGGGAATCCGCAGTGGACCCAACAACACACATTGACCCTCGACGACCCGCACGATGAGATCCGGACCCTTTCGTGGGGCATGGCCGAGGAGCTGCTCGTTGGGAGCTCGGCCCTGACGCTGTTCTCCACGCACAATCACGAAGCCGAACGCCTCTTCACCACGCCGCTTGCGTCGCCCGCCAAGTTTGCCCACTTCTCCTACGACGCCACCTTCATCGCCTCGACCTCGCCATACGACCGTCTCGTCAAGGTGTGGCACCGCCTGAGCTTCGGCAGCGTTGAGGAGCGCTTCGACGTGGCCTATCTGCCGCACCCGACGACGGTGACGGGCCTGCACTGGCGACGGCCGCGCCACCGCGAGCAGCTGATTGAGAACGTGCTGTACACCATCTGCGCCGACAACAAGGTACGCGTGTGGGTGGGCGGCGAGCACCGCGCCCCCGACATCTTCCAGCTGTGGGCCGAGGTCGACCTGCAGGAGTCCATCAAGCCACGCGCCCTCGACCCGGCCTCGCGCTCCGCCCGCCGCTACGCCTTCTTCATCGACAGCGCCGACTTCGCCGTCGCGACCGAACGCGCCGTGCAGCAGGCCGCCGACAGCCCCGAGGAGAGCCATGCGCTGCAGCACCTGATCGACGTCGCCAACCGCACGCCCGAGGTGTGCGTGGTGCTGGACGAGAAGGGCAACATGTCGGCGTGGGGCCTGGAGAGCGTCGACACCAAAGTCAAGAAGTCGAGCAACATCTTCAACATCGCCCACGTCGAGGGGCTGCGCCTGCATTTTGCAAAGGACGTGCCGCCGGCCGAGGACAACGTGCAGTTTCACAGCTTCTGCGGCGACGCCCACGGCAGCTCGTTCACGCTGCTCATGCATCACTTCGACGGCAGGATAGAGTGGATGCAGGGCAAGATCGACCTGCTGTTCGACCCTTCGCCGACGAAGCTGACGAGGTTGGAGCGCGACACCATTCTAACCGGCCACACGGCGCCCATCAAGAAGGCAGTCCGCACGGCAAGTGGGCGGGCGTTGATCTCTCGAACCGACAAGAACGCGGGTGTTGTGTGGAGGCAGGAGGACTCGAAGCATTCCGGCCCTGTGCTCGCTCGTCACAGCACCGTCCAGGTGGACGAACATATACATCGGACGGCTCTCCTTTCTGAAGGTGATTTCATCGTGTTTTTGCACCACGAAAGCATTTCATTGTGGGACGCCCGCACGCCAACTGCGAAAGAGGTGGCCCGATGCAGCTACCAGCTGCAGGGCAAGCCGCTCTGCCTGCTCCTCATCCCGGAAGTGGAAACGGATACTGGCTGCGTTCATCTCGCCACCATTTCGTCCGACATGAAGGGCATTGGCTGGGAGGTCAGGATACCGCCCAGACTATCACAGGCGATACCCCGCCTACATCGCCGGACATCATCCATCAACATCGAAGGCAAGATTTCCATCACGGAAATGAGCAAGTTCGACCTGGGCGATGACGGAGACCTTGCTTATGTCATTCCCGTCGATCCTGCCGGCACGCGGGCTGTCATCTCGGGCTTTTTGGACACATTCGCCCGTGATGTCGCAATCTCGTACACCACGTCGGGCGTCATCAAGTCTTGGACCGCCAGAGTGAGCGCAAATCGGAAGAAGATCGAGTGGCTGCTCACCTCAACGGTAAATACCGGCGTGGAGAACCCGACGCTGTGTAGTGGCACGTCAATCCGCAAAGCAGCGCTGGTCGACGCTGAGAAGACGGGTCTCACCATCTGGAGCACCAGAAGCGCGCAGTTGGAGCATGAGGAGCGCTTCGAGTCCCACGACATCATCCAAGACATAGATTGGTCGTCCTCGCCAGACAACCAGTCCATCCTCGCCGTGGGCTTTCCTCACAGGGTGGTCATCTATGCACAGCTGCGCTACAACTACCTCGACCACGGACCGTCTTGGGCGGCGATCCGAGAGGTCCGCATTCGCGAGTTCACGCCCCATCCGATCGGCGATTCCGTCTGGCTTGGTAGCGGTAACTTGGTCATCGGCGCCGGAAACCAACTCTTTGTCCAAGACGAGCATGTCGAGGTCGACGACGGCGTCCTCCCGGATCTGCGCCTCGTCGAGCACAGGGAAGCGCACCGAAAGAAGGCGGTGGACCTATTCACTCTCGTGAGTAGACTCAACGGCCCGCTGCCGGTATATCATCCGCAAATGCTCGCCCAGTGCGTGCTGCTGGGGAAGCTGCCGCTCGTGCAGCGCATCCTTATCAATCTCTTCAAGACGCTCAAGTTCTACACCGAGGGCGATCCGTTCGATACTCTACTCGGATTGTCGCCGGAGGATTTCTTTGACGACCAGGCGGTGAGTAGTGATGGAAGAAATTGTCAGACCGTATCGCTAACGAGGTCGCAGGCTACTATGAACGGTTCTACTCGGAAGGAGATGCAGTCGTCGTATGCAGATTTCACGGACGAGGACGACGAACCAGCTAGCGTGACGGAAGAAGTTGCCGCACGCTTGAACGAGCTTCTCCAGAAGAAATCGGTACCACAGCTGTCCAACCGCGAACAGTTCCATCTCGCAGACATTGTCGAGTGCGTCGGCACCGTTGAGAAGCACCGACGAAGCGTCGATGACAATGCTTGTCGTTTCTTGCTCTTCTTCAGGCAACACTATCTCCGCGACAAGGGTGGCATGCGCAGTGAGGATAAGGCTCAGTTATCCTGGCGCGAGATCACTTGGGCGTTTCACAGCGGCAGCCAGGACATTCTGTTGGATCTGGTCAGCAGGCATTTCCAGGGACGCATGCTGTGGAAGCAGGCAAAGGAGGCGGGTATTTTCATGTGGATGACGGACATCAACGCGGTGGTAAGTCACGACGGTTCTGCGCCCAGGCAAGCAGGGAGCTGACAATGCTACAGCGCGCCCAGTTCGAAGTCATCGCCCGGAACGAGTACACCAAGACGGAGGAAAAGAACCCCACCGACTGCAGCCTGTACTACCTCGCGCTACGCAAGAAAGCCGTGCTCGTCGGCCTGTGGCGCATGGCGACGTGGAGCCGCGAGCAGCCCACGACGCACCGCTTCCTCCAAAACAACTTCGCCGAACCGCGCTGGCGCACCGCCGCGCTCAAGAACGCGTACGCCCTCATGGGTAAGCGCCGCTTCGAGTACGCCGCGGCCTTCTTCCTGCTCGCCGACCACCTCCAGGACGCGGTCGCGGTGCTGTCCAACCAGATGAACGACACGCAGCTCGCCATCGCCGTCGCGCGCGTCTACGAGGGTGACGATGGCCCCGTGCTGCGCAAGTTCCTGACCGAACGCGTCCTGCCGCGCGCCGTGGCCGACGGCAACCGGTGGATGGCGACGTGGGCCTTCTGGTCGCTCGGCAAGCGCGACGTGGCCGTCGGCGCGCTCGTCACGCCGCTGTCCTCCCTCGTCGTCTCGCCGTCGCCCGGATCTCCCCGCCCCTCGCCTCCTTCCCTGCAGAGCCGCCTCTTCCTCACCGACGACCCCGCCCTCGTCGTCCTCTACCGCCAGCTGCGCGACCGCTCGCTGCAGACGCTCCGCGGCGCCCTCGCCGTCGCGCCCCGCGCCGAGTGGGAGTTCCTCGTCCACACCGCCCGTCTGTACGAGCGCATGGGCTGCGATGTCCTCGCGCTGGATTTGGTACGTGGATGGGAGTTTTTGAGGCAGGCGATTGCGCCGTTGCCCCCGGCGAGGTTGCCGGTGCATTCTTCTGCGAATGCGAATGCGAAGGTGGGGTGGAGGAATTATGGTTCCGGCCCGCCTAGTCCGGTCGCGACGTACGACATCGATCCGAGGAAGTTGTTGCGCAGGAGGAGTAGTTTGGTCGTGGCGGATTTGCCGGTTAGGTCGTCGGCTTTGGATGGGTTTGGCGGGGATGGAAGGGGCGATGGGGGTGTTGTTGAGGAGGAGGAGGAGGATGAGGGAGATGGAGGGGGGGAGAGGAGGAATGGGGTCAATGGGGATGCTGCGGCGGCGGCGGTGGAGAAGGACAAGGAGAAGGCAAAGGAGAAGGAGAAGGAAAAGGAAAAGAAGAAGCCGCCGCCGACGCAGTTTCATGAGCCGGATGCTAATAGTTTGTTGGATTCGTTTGGGTTCTGAGGGAGATTGGTGGTGGTTGGTTGTGGTTGATGCAGCGGTTCTTCTTTCTTTGCTTTTGGAAGCTCTCTTTTTTTGTAGATTACCCCCTTATGGCATTGGGATATGGCGTCGACCTCTTTTTTGTATCTTTGCGTCTCTCTGGGAGACGACATTTCGTGGGAGGAATGGCGGCGATGGCTTCTTGGGAGAGGAGGTGTGAAAAATGAAAATGGATGTTGTTGTTGTTGCTGTAGTTGCTTGCAGTTGGTTCGTTGTTTGGGTTTTGTGACTTGTGGGCTTACTTTTGCTGCTGTGGGAGAGAGTTTGTGTGAGATGCTGCGGTGGTAGTTGTTCTTATTTCTTCGTGTCTTTCTTTTTTTTTTCCCCTCATCTTCCTGTTGGTTGTGGAAGGGAACAGTAAAGACGGCTCTGTGGTAATGCATATACTGTGGTATATATCTCACCCGTGGTCAGTGGTCAGAGACCAGTGAACGTGCAGCGTTACCGTCGACCAGAAACCGCTTTGCGGAATTGTTGCAATCCTGACCACCCCAACTAACTCTACGAGGCTGGAAGTTGGAGCCGCAGGCCTCCATTAAGGCTAGCTGACGCGACCAAAAGAATACAGGTCATGGCAGTGTATTACAAGCAGAGCTGAAACAACAGGCGGGCTCTCTTACACTGGAATGGGTGGTGTTACCCGGATCAGCTGTCAAGAGCATCATTCGCTTTATGCAGCACACCGTACCACGGACAACGCCCTTGTTAGTCTTGTGTGGCTAGCTGAATGTGTTGGAGACGCAAGAACCGAACCGTGCTTCGACGTCTGTGACGTGATGTTGTCTATGAATATGGTGGGACAACACCCTCAGCTGAGCCGTAGTGTCACGCCGGAGACCTGATCCATACCATCCTCTCTTATCAGCCGCGACTCGGGGTTCTCTTCCCTCCCTAAGTTTTTCAATTGTCGCCAGAATGGCCAATGGTCGCCGATCTGACGAGCTTGCTTCGGAATCAAGCTACGCAATCCTTCAAGACAAATTGGAAGGATGAGAAGGTTGTGTGGTGACTGTGATGTCCCTTAGCTTTGGATATTCGGGTTCGTTTGTTCTTCTTCCGCGCTTGCTGACGAGTGGGTTCTTTGTAGGTCTCCACCCGAGTTTATGGATTACAAATGCAACTATAATGGGGCACGGGATTTTCAGCAGAGACAGCGTAATGGATCAGCCATAGCAGCCATGGCCAGAGGATTAGCGTTATTGCGTCGAGCTAAGGCTGTCATCAGCCGCGTGGACCGGGGAGGCTTCGGGTAAGGATGGCTTGTAAAGGTGAAGAGGCTGGGTAAGCTGTCTGGTCATTTGTCAGGTCTAGTCCAATGAAGAAAAGCTGGATTGTCCTTTTGCCAGACTTCATGGAGGGCGTGAAACGAATTTCCGGTTGAGAAGTGGGATGCGGTCTGCGTCTGGCTAATCCTTGGAAAATTCGAAGAGATTGATGGGCTTTACGGAAGGCGTAGGTAGTGAGAGTATGAGACTAATGAGCTGGTTCGGTCATACGTCCTGGTGTTAATATGTTTGACAGGGACGCTGGGAAAAGAAAAAAAATGTCAGGCCTGTTTGACATCGAACATGTTGCGGCCACGGTTTTTTTTGGACAGCGTTTCTGGCTGGGTCTTGGTATTCTTGACTTGAGACCGGTGGCTTCCCCAACGAATTAAAAAAACGTGAGAAGAAAAAAAAGGACCGTCTCAGCACGATGCAACCCGTATTCTCATGCGCGCAATGGTCTTTGTTTCGTTTCTCTCCTCGGCCCGCGTTATGTCGTCGATCAGTTGAACAGTCGTCCGCGCAGAGGCCGCTTTGCTCCCAGATAGGCATCCGAAAGGTTGTATCGTATGAGAGCAGGGATTAACTCCATTTGGTAGGATGCGTCTTCGCTGGGTTATCGCTGCTAAGTTAGTGTGCGTCGGCCGACATGCCGGATTTGAAGAGCGATGAGACAAGTCCGACGAAGGATTCCCTGGAGATGGCGAGCAATGTCGAGTTTCGAAGATGATGAGTGAACAGAAGATGGTCGATGGACCGGGGTCATGCCACTTTTTGTTTGCATCGAGGGGGGAAAGCAGGGTCATGCCTAGATTGGGTAGCGCCGGACGTAACAAGGCGTTGATAGGCCCGACGATCCCGACGGACCGCACTGACGAGGGGAAGAGCTGCTGAGTTACGGTCAACATGGTTGGACAACGGTTCGCTGGCCTTGTTGATGCTTTTTCTTGGCCTTGGGGGAGGTGCTTTTATTGAAAGTGCTGCTGAGATTCAGGGGTGGGGATCTGAATGTACTGTGACGGTGGGCGAGGGTTGACCGCTCATGTTCAGAACCGGTAGCGGTCTAATCACTGGCGAACATCACCTTCTACAAAAATTCGTTTCGATCATGGAAATCAAGAGAGCGAGCATCAGGCGTGGGGGAAGACTGGAGATGTTTCCACCTGGACGCGGATGTGTTTACGCAACATGCTGAGCGTTCCTTGACCACGCACGTCGGACCATATGCAGACCCGATCGTCAACGTCCTTTGCACAATTGGTCCCCCCGCGCAGGCACGGTGATCAGGAGAAGGCATCTCGCTACAGGCGACATAAAGCGTATTGCATGGCTTACGCGATGCATCTTCATTAGACCGGGCAGGGTTCGGGAAGCGAGATGGAGGCTTCCATGGCTAGTGCTCCCGTTGATCGAGCCTAGGCCTTGGGACGGTCTTTGGTAGCATGCTGACGTGCGCTGTCACGTACCGAGATAGTGTGAAGTCGACTATAGACCATAGCGCGGCCAAGTGTCTCCACAGGCTGCGGCTACAGTTTCAGGGTCCCTTGGCTGCTATATGCAGGATTCCGCTAGCTATGCATGAAGGCGGCGAGGATGTTGAGCTTGTAGACGCAGCTTGGCAGGCTTGGGCGCAGCAAGCAGCAAGCCAAGACACAGATCACGGATGATGGGCGAGATGATGGACGGATGTGTTCCTAGGGCGTCGCCCCGGCACAGCGGATCCTCGCGAAGTGCAGCAGAAAATGTGTACTGCGTATCCGTAGGCGTTTGCTCTTGCTTCAGCGGGCTTCCCGATACCGCGGCTTCTGTGCTCCGGGCTCGCACATCGCATCAGTGGAGTCGGGGATGCGGTCGAGAAAGCCGGATTGTCGAGCTCTGGGCGGACCGGCGTCTTTACTCTGTGCGGAGAGGCCTCAGATCCACCCGAGCGGAGCCTTGCGGCACGGAGAGTTCGGTGGCGTGGTGCCTTTCGACCTGGTGTGCGGCGCAGGGCTGAAGGGCCGGAGCAGAGCCAGGAATTGGGAAGGGCTGCGGGCCAAGCCGTATTGCATGTCTCAGCTGGTGCACCAGGCCCAGGCCGCGATGCAAAAACGAGGGCCTGACGGGTCGAGGGCGGCACGAAGCTGCGCGGTGCGGGGTGATGGCTGCGGACGACTACACAGCACGACGGCGCGAGTGCAGATGGTCGGGACGCAGAGGTGACGGCGGGAGTACGTGATGATCGACAATTATTTCCGACGCGCGGGCGAGCGAGATGCGGCGCGGACTCGCTTGTGGCGCGGCGCCTTCCTTCGCGACTCGACCGCGACCTCGACATCGCCATGGCTCCAGCCGGCCATCGCCATCTCCATCTCCACGACCGTCCCGTCTCCCGCTACGCACCCCGGATCGCGCTCCGGATGGGCGATGAGCATCTCTACTGCAGGCCGCCGGCGTCTTAGCCTCATGTTCGTCGGGCCAGCCGTCCGCCACAAGGGTGGGGTTCCCAGATGGCAGCGCAATTCTAAACAAAAGGCCCGTCTTCCTTCCTTCGCAGTCTGCGCCGCAGCGGGTAAGCGTCAGCACGCCGTCCATTCTCGGATCGCTTCCGCCCCACAGCTGTGACGCTGGCCTCCAGCGCCTTTTGTTGTCTGCCGGCTGCCGGCCGCCGCATCACTCCTAGGGGACGGGAACGCCGATCACTGGGCACCGCTGCTCGAAAAGCAGCTGGATCCGCCGGCACTGCTGTGAGGGTGTGAGGGTGTGAGGGTGCGTGGCCCAGCGAGGAGCCAGCTCGACCGCTACATCCACCGCCAGCTCGCGCACCTGCAGAGCGCTGCAGAGGCACAGCACGCCGCGCAGGGCCACCGTTGCGGTCGAGATCTCAAGCGGTTCCACAAGTCTGGGCGGCGGCGTTGCGACCAATTGGCTCGCCCTGCTGGTCCTCGCCGTTTTCGGACCGAGCGCCAGACGGCCAGCACGCATCAGGCAAAGAGAACATGCTCCGCCGCTGTCATCAACCCTGTGGCGCCCGTCGGAATAAGGCTCCCCGACGCAGGTACGCCGTCTCTCCAGACGTCACGTCCCGCGCGCCGGGTTCTGGGCTTAGCCGGCGTGCTCCTCTCAGGAGGCCTCTATTCCTGTCCCTTATGCTCTGGCAAATGTCCGGTCATTGGCCTGGCTTGGCCTCGGCACACGACCATCGTCTTGCCTCGCCGGGGTTCCGCGGCCACTCAGGCCCGGGCGATCGCCCTGGAATTGCCTGAAAGCGCCAGAGCACCAGCGGTGATCACAGGCTGCCGGCGGACAGGGTGTGCACGCAGCACCCTGCCGTCCCGCCCTACCGGTGTCGTTACAGACCCTCTTACGAATCCACCTGCCGCCCAGGACCCGCCTGCCTGTGCCAATGCCACTATGCGCAGGGCGAGATCCCCCAATTTCATGCCGCCCGTCCTCCACGCCAAGAGGCAGCTGTTAGCCGGCGACACGGGTCCCACGGATGAGCCATTTCGCCCTCTGTTCCGGCACGCTGGCACACGCCTTCTAGATCCTGCCGGGCCTGGCGCTACCTCAAAGTCCTCATCAGATCCTGCCGCCGAGCACTTCCTCATTCTGCATCCGCCGGGGGATCAGGACCTCACCGACAGTAGCGCTCCCAGGCCCTGGCCCTGTATACAAGTCTGAGCGTCCCAGCCCTGGTCCCGGCCCATCAGGCATTTGCTCTTTCTCCCGCTCGCTTCGGGCGCAGCTCGAGGCCCACCCCCAGGTCTTTCATACTTGGAGCCCTCGTTCCCACCCTTCTCTAACATCCCGCCCGCCCCTCGTCTCGCCTGGTGACTGCTTAAACCCACCGGTTCCCTGTTCCCCAGCTTTGGATCCCTCGACCCGCCACGCCACCCGCCTTTTGACTTTTCGACAACACCACCGGACCGTCGGCCTGACGCCTTAGCAACATCCTCTCGGTGGTCCGTCGGCGACCACCTCCTCCTTCACCATGACGTTGTTTATGGACAATTCGCCGCATGTGGCCGGCTCCATCATCAGCATCACCATTCTTGCCTTCACCATCTTCGGCCTACGAGTGTACACGAGGTTAAAGGTGGCGGCCTGGGGCATAGATGATTGGTGTATGACGGTAGCCATGGTACGCCTGCCCCTAAGCTTCTGCGCGCGCCGGACGCTAATCCTGCTAGCCGCCTTTCGCTGTCCTGTCGGCGGCCTGTATTCTGGCATCCTTCAATGGGGTCGGCGTGCACGTGGAGCGGTTCAAAGACCCTGCGCTTGCGAAGTACCAGGAGATTGGCCTGAAGGTAAGGATTCCAAGCTGCACGGCGGTGCGCGTGCTGACGGTTGTAGTGGTTCTTCCTGTTTGAGGTCTTCTACTGCGTTGCCATCATCCCCATCAAGCTTAGCATTGCCTTCCAGTTGATTCGCATTGCGGCGGGGAGGAAGTTCTTCGTGTACAGCCAGTACGTGGTGGCAGCCATGTTCACGACCATGAACCTCATCGCGGCGCTGTACATCATCTTCCAGTGCACTCCGGTCTCGTAAGTCTTGGCTCCCGGGTGGCGGCAAGGGATTGGCACTGACGGCAGAGTTCAGGTATGCGTGGAACACGCAGCAGGAGGGCAAGTGCAACGACGCCAAGATCCTGACGGACATTTACTATGCCACGACTGCGGTCAACATTGCGACAGACTGGTTCTGCGCGGCCATGTACGTCTCTTTAAAGATTGCGGTGGCATCCTTTGCGACTCATGGACGCGGCTAACGAGTCATATTAGGCCTATCCCGCTACTTTGGAACGTAAAGCTTAACCGCAACGCCAAGATCTCCGTCGGATGCATTTTGAGCCTGGGCATCTTGTAAGTCAGCATGTGCGCGATTGCGTCTTCGCTGCTAACCTTGTTGATCAGCGCCTCGCTCTCGGCGTGCATCCGTTTGAAGTACACGGTCAACCTGCAGAACTCCAACGACTATCTTTGTATGCCAACCCCTTTCTGCTCCCCCCTCGAAGCAGAGCTGACCAGAGCCTCGCAGACGCCATCTCCGACATTCTCATCTGGGGCTACGCCGAGAACGGCATTGGAGTCATTGTCGGGTGCATTGGCACGCTGCGGCCGCTGTTCCGCAAGGTGCTGCACCTGGGCTCCAGCAACGACGGCTCAACCCCCATGAAGTACGGCGGGGCCTCATCAAAGGGAAACTTCCCCAGCAATGCACGCCGCACGTACGACAAGTTCGACTCGCAGTACGAACTCGAGGAGGGCATGGCCGGGGCGTCGTCGTCTGGCAGCGACAAGTACGCGCCGCAGGCCCACGAGACGGAGATCCGCGCCGGCATGGCCCGCAGCGGCAGCCTGCGCAGCGACAGCGACAGCCAGAAGCAGATCCTCGAGGACAGCCAGGGCAACGGCATCATGGTGCACAGCCAGGTGCAGATTTCCAGGGACTAAGAAGCAACGCAAAAAACACATGCATATATCGGCGCTGGGTAGGGGCAATCCTTTTCCAACGAATGGCAAGAACACGGGCGTATCTGGGCGCGTTGTTTGTGTACAATGGCAGGCCTTACGATTCCTCTTTCTTTCTCTTTTTCTCTTTCGCTTGCGAGTCTTCGATTTCCGCACAAGATACCATGACGTAGGTCCCTTCTTTTCCAATTCTGCTATTAATATTAAACAAATAGACTTCTTCTTGCACAATGATAGACCACACACACTGCTCCCTCCTTTCGCACCCAGTGGCAAGCTCGAATGGCTCCCCCCTACGAGTCAGAACATTCCGTGAATCACATTGCCAAGGCCTCGCATAATATCTAGGCGTTCGTGCCCTATAGCGAAACGCAATAAGTATGCCTAGCAGCGGCCCCGTTTCACCGCTTTGGCGCCTCTCCACACCTCCCGGGCCTTATATCGAACCATTTTGGCTTTTTCTCCTATAGGCCGACCTACACTATAGCGCATCGCCGGCTATAGGCCGACCCGAGCCGCATGCCGAGAGAGAAGAGAAAAAAATCGAAAAGACTTGAGATGCGATGTGCATGAAACAGGGCCACGACAGTTCCACCGCGAACGCGCGCCCGTGACGCCCGACGAACGAACGACGGACACGCCGCGACGCCGCTTCCGCGGGGGGCTCATGCTGCGCTCGACAATCCCATCCATCCCACTTTTTCTTCTCGAATCCTTCCCCAAATCGGGGGGTGTTTCACCTCGTAAACGGGATCGTCAGCGAGAGCCAGGTTCCCACGCGCGCATCATCGGGGAGGGGAGGGGGAGAGTGGGAAGCCTTGCGCCCCCTCCCTCCGTGCTCCTCCCTCCCCTTTTGCCTACATCACCAAATCTCGATCTCCCCACCCCACCCGACCGGGCCCTTCGTACCTCGGTCGAGTCGGTCGGTGTTTAGTGATGACCGTTCGGAGAAAAAAAATTGACAGGGGGGAGATGGAAGAAGAGACAAGGGTGACAGGCGATCAATCTTCCCTTTTTTTTTTCTTCTCTCGCGCAATCGTTGCGATCATATTCCTCATCATCATCCATCATTCATCATTCATCATCATCACTCGCATTCGCTTAAAAAACAGTTTACAGGTTTTTGATGAGGCCGATGCTGCCGCACATACCCTCAGCTACCGCGAAAGCGAGATCCGGATCGACAAAAAGACGTTACACACATACAACAAAGCGCAGTACGCGTTGCGCGTGGGGACCGTGTGACGACGAAAAAAACTCACAGACGTGACAGCAACGGCGGCGGCCCGAACGGGGGGCCCGTGAGCTGTCAAAGTTTCTCGCTTGCATAAGGAATGCAATTCCTCCCGAAAAACTCACATGCTCCTTCTTCCTCCCTCTCGCTTGTCGTTGCCTCCGACGTTCATCCTTCCACGACGACGACGACGATGATGATGATGATGAGAGGAGCAACAAGCTTGTTTTTCGTTCTCGCCACACTGGCGGGCAGATCCTCTGTGGCGGCAGCCCCCCCGACCAAATAGGGATCGATACGGTGAGGCCTGTGCAGGCCGTCTTGTCTTCTTCTTCGCCCTTCTTCTTTTGTCGCTTTGCGTGTTTGTGTTCTCGCCTTTGGTCAGTCGCCGAGGTGTTGATGTCGATGATGTAACAAAAGGCCTTTTGCATCACACGCGCACGCGCGCGTACGCGTTCCAGTCGATCAGTTTCGCTTACTTGAACTCGCTCGCTCTCTCGTTCGGTTTGTCAAGCTCAGGCAGGAGACGTCTTCGTTTCTGCTGTCACGGATGAACAAGAGTGGATTAATTTTGTTGTTGTTGTTGACTGCGGTAACTATATGTTTGCTTGCTCTCTTCTGCCCCCTTCCCCCGTTCCGGCCTCCAACACGTCGGGATTACATGACGCACTCGGGTCGAGCGACTTCAGCATCATCAAGACAAACGCATATGGCCGGACCGTGCATCGCGAGAGATTCGAAACCTCCGCCTCGGTTCCTCGCCCTGGTTGATTCGTTCCTTCACTTCTTTGTCGGTTGACGTCGTCGCTTCTCGGAGCAGCTGCTCTGTCTCGTTGCAGTGCAGCTGGGCGACCACCTGCCAGGCGTTGTTGAGAAGTGATGCCCGGGTCGTCTTGTGGAACCAGATGGTGATTGATAGGAAAAGAGCGAGATGCACGACGAGGTTGATGACGACAATGGTGAAGCCGGTGTGGTGCATTGGTATTTGACAGGGGATCATTGATGTGGTTGTCACGTTCGCGTAGCTGTCGAATGTCGGAAGCCAGTCGTAGTATATCATACGCGCGACGGTGGTTGTGAGTGCCTGCCATGCCAATGCGGGGTTGTTCGTTTCCAAGATGGTGTCCCGGAATATTGCGCTAAGGATTGGGTTGAGGTTTGTGTGAGCCACGTCAGTGGAGTAAGAATGGAGTGGTCTGGTGGGGATTCCAGAGCAGTATCCGCATAGAGCAGATATTTCAGAGTGATCTACCACATCACTGATCATCACAAGCGTTCTCCACATCATTGTATTAACGAAATCGAAGGTCTCATTCGTGGTGGAATTTCCGTTAAGGGCTCTGACCCGACTCGATTGGTCTTCCAAATCGAAGCTTAAATTGTCGGCAGTGTTCGGATACCAAAGTAGACATTGCATACCTTATAATGATTAGTTAACAGTTTCGAGGAGTGGGCTTGCTCTACGGATAAGCGTACTGCTACATATTGGAACGTGGTAATCTGGAGACCATGATTCGGACCTGTCATGTCGAAATTGTCGTAGTTTATTGATGTCCAATTCTAAGACCGCACGTTCGGTTTCATGCTCCGTTCGTACCCCGAGTTGGGATCTGATTGCAGTTGTATCGAAAGCTTGCCGCTTGGGGTCCCAGGCGAGTGATGGCTCGGAACCATTGAAACGCCGCGAAGCAGAGACTGGCATTTCCTGCAAGTGCTTCGTTCGACTACTGAGTCCATTATCGTACCTGGCCGCGTGAGTTAATGGTCTCTCCAAAAGATGCCCTATTGTGAACTTACCAGGCATCGTAGCACATAGTCATGCTGAGTTCAGCAGTTCCATTGTCCCCTGACTGCGAAGCAGATGCCATGAAATCTACCCACACCCCGGAATCATTCATGGTGGAACCGCTGAAATTGTAGTGTGGGACGCCATTTGATAAGCCGGAATTACTCTTGAAACGCAATATCAATGAAATATGACCCATCTCAACCGGCCATGTCTGATTGCTGTGGTTGTTGGATGCCATCCAGGTTCTGTACGTGAGGTCGGAAAGATCCGGAAATATTCTCTCCGCGTAGGAATAGTCGTCAACCGAACCGTTGGACATGTGATCTAAGCTGTTAATTAGACCTCCGGCTACCTGTCCAACGGAACATATCTTGAACGTTGGATCCGTGAGCCACCATACGTTATCAAGCATACATTGAAAAGAAAGCCCAATACTGGTTTGGTCCAATCGTAAGATCTCTTTAATCTCGTCGGTGAGCTCTGTTGGCTGAGCGTACCCTTCAAAGTAAGATAATCTGCCAGCATACCCGCTCTCGATTCCCTGGAAGATGAAAGTTTCATTAGTAAGCATCGGCCGGACACAGACAACCCGCGCATCGAATACTGCTGCGGTGCCTTCGAACCTGCTGATCTTGGACCTGTCCAATTGCGAGTTTATTGGCAGGAATGCGCGGATGTTTGGCCCTGTATCGGCGATAGAGGAGATTCGTGCGCGGGGTTCTGCGCTGTATTCCGCGAATGTAGGAAAGTTTTGCGGTGAAGTGGTCCAGTAGCCACTATTCCATTCCATCGTCATCCCAGAGCCATCGATATGACCTTCCATACTTGCACCGACGGCCTCGAGACTTTGGCGAGGGAATCCTTGTACCAAGCCGCTTCGGACATCCCATAGAAGTAGGGTTGATGTGAACTGGGATATCAAGGTGCTAAGTGCAAGAAGCGCTACCAAAAGAGGAATTGCGCCACACTTCGACCAAGATATGTTTTCCCAGAACACAAGGAGGGAATTCACGGGGCCAGTATTCACATGTCGAGCAATGGAAATAGCTGGTGCCTTAGCCAAAAGAACCCCTCCGTCCTGTCTGGTTTCGAGCTGAATGGCGGCGAGCATCGCCACGGCGGTACTGGCCTGAGTAGCAACTGCCAGTCGGATGGCAAGAGTACAGAGGGTTACAGCCTGCCCGACCCAGCCGTCGATCATCACTCTCGTCCAGAGGTTGTTGCGATTGTCCTCGAACCATAGAAACGACAGTGCCGAGAGCGCTCCGAGTAAGAGGATGGAAGCACCGATATTGCAGAACAGCAGGTATTTTCCAAGGCGCCGGAAAAATGGGATCCTTCCAGGGCCTTTCTGAGGTGACGCGAAAGAGGACACGGTTGATGGTTCATCTGGAAGGCTTGAGGCTTGAAGGGACTCATCATGTGAGTTTGATCGTGAAAAGGGCGGCATCTCGCGGGTCAAACCGCCACGATTGTGTTGCGAAGGTAGGTAAACGAGTGCGTAGCTTGACTCTGAAGCAAGTTCGTCGGATCGATGGTCGTTGGCCATTTTTCAACAGTCGAGAAGCCGGGGTGGGGAAGAATTCAAAATGAGGCAGTGACTGCTAAGAATTGAGCGAAAAGCGGCTGATGATGGAAGATGTTATTGGTCAGGCATCCAACGTGGCACTACAGCTCAGCTCAGGGGTTGTCCTACAACATGCAGGAAAACAGCGACGTCATAGTTTGACGTGTAGGCACCCACTTGCCCTTGCTTCCTTAGACCTAAGAGTTTGATGAAGGGAGATAACCGGCTGAGAGTATTGAGTGACACGGCCAACAAAGCCGGCAGTTGTCTTCAGCCCGCACCAGAACGTATGATCAGTACGGCAGCTGATATGGGCGTAGTCAGTAACCCTGGTATTCTGCCTGATGCGAACGATGCCCTGATTAGCTGAATCATGTAACACTTTCCATTCCTGTGCCCGAAAGCCTGCTCGCTCCTGAAACCTGTTGTTTAACCAACAGCCCTGACTTGCATCACGTTGTTCGCCTCAGCGCTCCTCAAAATAGATCAGTGACTCGGCTCTCCAGCCGCACAGGACTTGTTCTATTGACTGCAATAGTCTCATCTGCGGTTGCCCGGTAGTAATGGTGTTGCTGTATTGGCCCGTCCGTAGCATCGTACGTGCACACATGGTGAACTCATCAAGTGTTGACCACATGCGGACCAGAAGTATCAATTGGTTCCCCGCCCGGCCGACGTACATCTCATATGCCCCATCGCACCATACCGACAACAATCGGATCGCCGCTGTACCTCGCGACGAAAGCCATGGCGAAGGAGGCCGGGATGGAGGCGACATTTACGAGGCAGACCCGCCCAGCACGGCGCTGTAGGATGATGATAACATGGCGATCATGGCAGCGCCGATCGTCGTCACGCTCGGCATCAGCGTCGTGTAGATAATGCTCCCGGGCGCGGGGCTGGCGATGATGCAAGGGGCGATGGAGGGTGTTGCCGGGGCAGGTGTGCTTTTTGCGGAAACTGTACAGGTGGGGGCGGAGGTGGTTTCATAGGCAGCGCTGTACGAGCGGTGTTTGTTGTCCATCACGATACAGGTATTGCCGAAGTCGTCGATGATGATTACTTGACCGTCGGCAACGTGGATCGGCGAGCGGTGGAAGTGCGCCTTCAACGTGAAGGAGACGGCGAGGAAAATATCGACGTTGTCGGTGATGGTCACAATGAGAGTGAAACTGTTGATAACGATGCTTGGAGCCATTAGTATAGACTGTACTCCGCCTCATCAATGCACATAAATCATCTTGGTCACTATAAAGAGGAGTGACTGGAACCTTGTGGGCGCATGTGCTGAACAATGAGAAAGAGAAGAAGTGTACGGACTTAGTAACTTTACAGGTTAGACTATAGAAGACTCTTGCAACTACACGGCTAATCAAGTCACCATTGGCTGCGGCACTGATGCACAAGGCTACCAGCGCCACGGCAGGCTGCCGTGGCTAAGGGAAACATAAGGTGGTAGCTGCAAGCGAAAGTAATCGACAATAGTAGAGGACGGAAGTGTCACGATTAATATGACTGTTTTTATCAAGTATTCTTCGGATGCGTAGAGGTCGATAAATACGATTATTGTTCGGCCGAGAGCCAATAGCGGCCAATGACATGAACCCTATAGGCCAGTAAGATTTAGTTGATTCTAGATGACAATGACCAAGAGATTTACCGAACCAGTAGCATGACAAAATGACATCAGCCTTCTTGTAGAAGAAAAAGAAATGGGAGGCTGCGGTCCTGGTCTTATCAGCTGGTAGGGTGGGTCCAGTCGCGGGTACCGCGGTACACTCGCATCAACAGTGGCGATGACCAGTCTGGCGGAATGGCCAAGGTGTCTCCGGTCTTTAGCGTCATCAAGTCGGGAAGCTCGTCGGAAACGGATGGTGATAATCGGCGATGGGGAGCATTTCCGGGTGGCAGCCGGGGTTGCCGCGCATCAGAGTTGGAAGCATGGGTCGAAGTGGTGGCCGCACTAGCATATCAACACCAGGGGGCTCTCACGCCCCGCTCATCTCTCGGACGCCGCGTTTGAAGGATGCGTCGGCGCGAATAGACCAGCGAATCGAGGTAGACAAGGCAGTGGCGCTTTTCAGCTGGTGAATTCCTGGCGGCTACCCCGCAGCGATGGCAGCCAGCGGCCGTGCACGTGTCCTGAGGCCATGGGCGATCGCCTCCACTTGCCGGACGGCATTGGTTAAGAGAGCAGCGCGGGATGCGCGGTAGGCGACGGCAGTCGTCACTGCTGCCTTGAGTCTCGCGAGCTCACGCGTTGGCATTGTGACATGGGCGACAAGGGGGCCACAGGGCAGCCAATGGGAGGCCGCCCATTTGTGCCGCCCAAGCGTAAGCGCCTCTCTCGCGCCTGCAACTGGTGCCGCAACCAGAAGGTCCGCTGTGATGAATCTCTCCCCTCCTGCAACAACTGTCGCCTCCGCAACCTCCACTGCCTGACCACTGAGCCAAAAACCGGCAAAGCCCTCTCCTCCGCCGACCGCAAGCACTCTGCAAAGCACGCCAAAAACAACCCACCATGTCGCTCGGATCCGGATTCGCCGTATTCCTCAACCACTGCAAGTTCCGCCACGAGTCTGCTGGCCCTGCCACCTCCCACCTCGGAGCCCTTCAGACCGCCCAGTACGACTCTCGAATCCGCGAGCAACGCTCCCCTTCCCGTGACGTGGACCAGCTCTGCGACGCCAGGGACGACGTTCGCAACCCCTCGGGCATCCAGCCACGGAGGCCCTCTTCAGTCTCCTCCGAAGCCTCCCATTAGACCTGCAGCTGCTGGCGATCAAATTCGACGGGGACCTGCCCATCTGACGCCGCAAAGCTCCGACTATGCACTCAACTACGGCGATGAGCCCGTGAGACGCAAGTTCCTCGGCGCCAGCAGCTCGCAAGTTCTCGTCCAGTGGCTCGACCTTTCCTTTTCTCGACGTGGACCCTGGCCCAACATTTCTCACTTTTTTCGTTATGGCATTTCGACTGCCGAAGAGTTCTCCCCAACCCTTTGCATCTCCCCCAAGCCCCTGCCCCGTCACTCAGAATGCGCCAAGTACCTCTCTGTTTACAAGCTCCGCATCCACCCTCTGTTTCCCGTGCTGGACCTCTCCGACTTCGCTTCTACCTTCACAAGGCTCTCCGGTAAAGATGCTCGAAGCGTTAGTGCTTCAGATCTACCCTCCCTTGCTTGCTGTCACGCCGTGACCAGCATCGGAATGGACGCAATCTCTGGCAAGCCATCGGAAACGGCCACTGAATACCTTAGCGGCGCCTACTCCATGTACGCCCACATTGTGGCCATGCCGTACCAGCGGTCCATTCAAGCGTTGCTACTTCTGGCACTTGCTCTCAGGACTCGTCATAAAGAGGGAGTCGCCTGGCACGTGATCGGTCACGCTATTCGCATGGCCCAGTCTCTTGGCCTGCACCGCCACCAGGGCTCGCAGGAAGACACCATCCCTGACATGGGACTTGACCGCAACATCTGGTGGTCGCTGTTCTGTCTCGAAAAGATGATGGCTCTTCAAACCGGACGCCCTTCAGCAATTCATGATGAGGACTGCGATCAGACAACTCCACCGACAGCTGCCACTTGCTCGTTCTTGCACCATCTGGTTGGTCTCGCTCAAGTACAAAGTGCCATCGCGCGGAGCATGACCACTCAATCCAGCCGGCGAAGAGGAATGTATGAGTTTCTTCACGACACTGTGCAACTAGACCATCAACTTGTCGAGTGGGAGCAGAAGCTGCCAAACAATCTCCGGCCCGGCTCTGCTCTGTATTGCACACCAGAAGACCAACCCTTTGCGAGTTTCTTCTCGGTCTCATATCACGAAGCGTGAGTATGGCCTCAGAGCATATTTCTGCACATTCACTCAACGCATGCAGTCTCATCACTCTTCACCGGACAGCTCTGATACTCGACCCGCATGTCTTTCGCGAGCAGATCAAACGTCACGTTCCTGAAATCCAGGAATCATACCGGCTAAGCAGGGCTGAAGATATTTGCGTTGCCTCTGCCCGTACCATTGTTCAGGTGCTCAACGAACTCAAGGGCTCATGCGGAGACTTTGTACACCCCATCACTGCCTCTTCTCCATTGCTGGCTACATTCGTCCTTACCATTTCCATACTCAAGCATCCCGGTCGCTGGGACGTTCGAAGCGATCTGGCCGTGAGTTATTTTTTGCCCTCTCCCTTCACGATTCAGTGGCTAATGACGCTATCAGCTGCTTCTGAACATCGCGAGTCTCACGGAAGGTATCTTTCAATCTAACGGCCAAGATCCAGCCTTCAACAAAATGTTTGCGCTCATGCGAGATGCTGCTTCCAAACATACTGAGCACGCAAATCCGCTCCCAGAGGCATCTCACATAGGCGGACAGTCGCAAGCAAACAGAACAGACGGTTCGGATAGTGCACGCAGAGTGGATTTGTCCGAGCTGCCTACCAACGACGAGTCATCCTACTCTCTCCAGCCAAGCGATGCTTTCGACCTTTCAAGCGAAGACCCCTGGGAGCGACTCCTTTCCGGCAATCTGGACTTCGAGGGAGGGCCTTGGAACTTTGACCTCGAGAATTTCTTGGGACTACCGAATTTTGAAGAAGGGGCATTGTGGCTATGAGGGAGGTCCACATTTTTATCTTTGTTTTCCTTATGATATCCACCTTTCTTTATAATCGTTGTAATATCACTCCAATAGCTGCGTCCTTTATCACTTGCATAGCGGAATTTGGCTTTCTCCCCTGTCTCGAACGATTGTTGCTAGCGTTGCAGATTTTGGCCAGGGACACGAATTGATTGAGCTACAATTTCCAAATCCACTCCAAACGACGTTCAACGAGCGTGTTTCCTTTTCGTCATTCGCCTTCAACGAGCGTTCAGCACTAACCAAAGCCACACGACTCCTCTCACGCCCCCACCACCACTTCAAGCTGAGCCGTTTGCGTCTGCGGAATGTCGACTGTGGCAGCGCTCGGGACGTCAGCTGTCTCCTGGATGTACGGGATCCCGGTGAGCCTGAAGGTGCGCTCGTCCAGGACCGGCTCATCGACAGGCCTGAACCTGTTGTGCGGGTCATCCACGCCGTCACGCTTCGCGACGTTGCTGCCAACGTGTTTGGCGTTGGGCCAGTGAGTAGTACCGACGCGCTCTGTGCTCGACCGTCAGTGATAATTCCCAGAAACACGCGCCGCCGACCAGGAAGGGACCCCTCAGTCATGGCACCGAGCAAAACAGCGAAGAGCCAGAGAAATGCACAAGCAGAGGCAGGGAAGTCCAAAACTCACTCTCAAACGCGCCCCTCTTCCTCCTCAGATCCTCCTGCGTCGCCTCCGCCACCGGCATATAGCACGTGTAAACCGCAAACCGCGGCTTCGCCTTCTCCCCCTCCCCCTCCTCATCCGCCGCCGGACTGAGGTTATAATGCGGCGTGCGACTATCCCACACCAACAAGTCCCCGGGCTCCGCACACAACTTGACCCACTCGCACCCCCTCTCCCTTAACCACCCCATCCCCCTCTCCGTAACCCCATACCACTCGCTCGTCCACGCCGCGATCCGCTCGTCCCCCGCCTCCCGCATCGCCGCGTGATACTCATCGCTCAACCGGTGCGCGCCCCTGCACACGATCAGCCCGCCGTCGCGCGCGCCGTTGGGCAGCAGGTTCACGAGGCCCTGCAGGCACCGGAAGCCCGGGCGCTCGGGGTCTTGGTCTTGGTGCGGCCACGGCGCATTGGAAGGGATGTCGCTGCGGTTGGGGAAAGATGCGTTGAGCGCGTCGAAGGAGACGAGCAGGTCGGGCGTGTCGTAGACGAGGGCGAAGGGCGCGGAGACGCCGGGCTCGCTGCGGATGCGCCAGGTGAAGCGCTCGTGCGTCGCGGCGTAGTGCAGGATCATGCCTTTTTCGGTGATGTGGGGGAGGTGGCGGTGGTGGATGGTGGTGGGGTCGTGGCGGTTGAAGCCGAGGTTGCTGTGTTTTTGTTGGAGGAGTGAGTGGTGAGTTGACGGAAGTTGGGAGGGGAATGAGGGGGGATGGGGACGACTACTGACAAGCCTTCGAGCCAGGTGTACATGTCGTCGGCGTACTGGTCGGCGCGCTCGCGCGGGATGGCGCCTTTGATGATGGCGTAGCCGTCGCGCGAGAGGTCGTCGCGGAAGTCGCCGTAGGTCTTGTCCGCCTCGGAGCAGAGCAGGCGGTTGGGGCCGGAGGGCTGGGCTTGGAGGGGCTGGGCGGACATGCTTGCAGTAAGGCACTGTGTTGTTGCAAATGCTGGTTGGGAGAAGTGGGAGTTGGAGTTGATGTTAAGTGGAGACGGGAGCTCTCAAGCCCATTTTAAGCTCGATGACCTGATCGCAGATCCAGGGAGGATTCCAACTGCACACGCATGGCTGCCAGGACCTCTGGATGCGGTCTCCGATCCGGTCAGCGCAGAATGAATGCGTCCGGGAAAGTGGGCGGCTGGTGGTAGATCCTCCGCAGTTGTCCGCCTTTCCGACTTAGCGCAGCCTTTCCGAGCCGGGACTGCGGGGGCGGATATGCGTCCTCTTTCCGACCCCACAACTCCCCGTGGGGTCATCTATGGAGCTGCATGAGGCCAGTCAATGATAAGTGGAGTTACTGGCGTGTTGGAAGTTCAGCAGTAAAAAGTCTGATGGTTGACTTCTCCCAAAGGTTCGAAGTCGAAGCCACCACTCTCAACAAGCTCGCCATGCCTTCTCCAATGGATGAGATCAAAAGACCCTTCCGTATCATCATAGTCGGCGGTGGAATTGCCGGACTGAGCGCCGTAAGCCAACCACACACACACACTTTTCCCCCCTCCCCCCCCCCCCCCCCCCTCTCCCTCTCTCTGACCCAAAACTCCCACAGGCCATCGCCCTCCGCGGCCCCAACCGCACCATCACCATCCTCGAGCAATCCAGCTTCCTGCGCGAAGTCGGCGCCGCCATCTCGCTGCAGCCCAACGCATCCAAGATCCTCGAGCAGCGCTGGGGCGTCGACGACGCCACCTCGCCCGCGCCGTGCCCGCGCATCGTCGACCGCGGCTTCCGCATCTACTCGACGGCGGCGGGCGGCCAAATGGTCGGCGAGGTGCCGCTGACCAAGGGCAAAGCAGACTACGGCGCGGACCGCGTCATCTACCACCGCCGCGACCTGCACGCGCTGCTGCTGCACGCCGCCACCGCGGCGCCACCGGCGCGGCCGCACACCCCCGCGGCGCTCCGCCTGCGCGCGCGCGTCGTGGAGTGCGATGCTGAGGCGGGGAGTGTCACGCTCGCTGGCGGTGGTGATGGGCAAGGGACTACCACGACGACCCTCACCGCCGACCTCATCGTCGCCGCCGACGGCATCCACAGCGCCCTCCGCGCCACCGTCCTCGACGACGCGGCCGCAATGGCCGTGGCCGTCCCCACCGGCCTCGCCGCGTACCGCTTCACGATCCCCATCGCCCGCCTGCGCGCCGCCTGCCCCGCCTTCGCCGCGCGCATCGACCCGGCCGCGCCGTACACCAGCATGGTCGTGGGCGACGGGCGGGACGACGTGCGGCGGTTGGTCATGGGGCCGTGTCGGACGGATGCCGGGGATCGGGATAAGGGGGAGTATGCCGTCGTGGGGTTGGTGCCGGATGATGATCATCATCATCGTTCGCTGACGAAGGGGGAGAAGGAGGGGGAGGGGAGGGAGTTGACGACGTCGTGGAATAGCGAGGGCTCGATTGAGGCGTTGAAGGAGGCGTATCGCGATTTCCCGGAATGGGTGACGGGCATGTTTGGGGCGGTGGAGGGGTCGGTGGGGCTGTGGCAGTTGAGGGATTTGGAGCCGTTGGGGAGGTGGAGGAGGGGGAGGGTCGTGTTGGTGGGCGATGCGGCGCATGCCATGTTGCCGACGCAGGGGCAAGGGGCGAGTCAGAGCGTGGAAGACGCTGAGGCGTTGGGGGCGGTGTTTGAGGATGTGGAGGGCTGGGTTGACGGCGAGGAGGTGGAGAGGAGGCTGGATGAGATGGTGGCGTGTAGGTATGAGAGGGCGACGCTGATACAGGCGTATAGTCGGCAGGCGGCGAGACCGGCGACGAATGGAATGGATGGGAAGGTTACGTTGTAAGTGTTCTGTCTCTTAGCTTTGAGTGGTCGAGGTTGGTTTCTGTGTTTGCTGACGAATGGGGGTTTCAGGACGCCAGCCGAGTTTATGGACTACAACTGCAACTACAACGGGACGCGGGATTTCCAGCAGAAGCAGCGTAATGGTTCAACCATGGCAATAGCCTAGACGAAGCCCTGCCAATTATGTTTAAGTACAACCTGAAAGGCTGCCCGAAAACCATCCTGGCCGGCTCACCGGTCATTATTGCACTGCCTGGTGTCATCCATGCGGGTCGTCGCGCCCTGATTGGCTGCGGCTGAGAAGAATGTGTAGCTGAATGAGCTTTGATTGGTACAGACACATTGCAATATGTCCGCCTCACGGTGGAATGACGCAAGTGCGAAATATTGCACGACAAGGCTTAAGAGAAGTGTTACACGGATTCGCAAAACTGCGCATGTGCGAAATCCCTCCAGATAGCCAGCCGTCTACATAAGAAACTCAACCCGTCGAATGACCCACATGAACTCCCCCCAACCGCTCGCGGAAGGCCAGCACCTCTGCTTTCTGCGCAAGAATACCGCAAACCAAGGATGATTCGACAAGAGAAAAAGAGTTACAAGATTCGCCTGTCCAGTCGACATCTTGTACAAAGAATCACGATCGGCAGAAAAAAGCTAAAACAACAGCCACCCAAAGAAAAGGATTCGTTTGTCCTTTTTTCCGAAAATCCCTACGTGGCCGACAGCCGGACTTTACGTCTTGCGTCTTCCCTGGATTTTACACAGTGTCTCGCCTTAAGTAAGTGACTGCTGATTTTTTGTCTGAGGTCGATTATTGACATAATGGTAGGGAGCATCTGTACAGGCAACACAAGATACCTCAGCATTACTGCCATAGGTGTTGTTCGGTTTTCCCCGAGGAAGATTCTCTTCGGCAACATCAGAGAGCTCCACAAGGCTGCCAAATTGGTGAACAGCAGGAAAAGAAGGGGCTAATTACAGCTGAGCAAGAGAAAGAGCTTCGAAGCAAAAAGAGATCAAGACGATACCATTCAGAAGACGAAAAGTGGAAAGACGTTTTCCGGATAATCTTTCCTGAAGAATCGGTCGTACCATCTCCATGTAAGCTCACACCCTTTTTCCGAGAAGCTTCTAAAGTATGCTTAACCAGGAATGCAGATATTGAGGTCGAGGCCTCGGGCCGATTTACCAAATTCCAGCAGTTCAGTGAACATAACGTCAACCGCATCCTGAACAAGCGACTCAAGCGAGCAGCCGAGGAAGATGAACAGTTTCAAGACGAGAAACTTCAGAGGAAAATGTTGAAAGTCTTCCGTGAGGTGCAAAGCGAGGTATTCGACCGCTTTGAGCATTACCAGAGCGAAGACAGGTCCGGATCAGATGGCGAATCACCAAAGGTTCCGGGCACTTCCCGTGTAGCGACACCTACTTCACACCAGCACACACCCGATCAGAACAACATTCCTTTGGCAACAAGTCCTTGCGATCCAGGTCAACGAATAGCTTCACGAACTACAGCAAGTCCGAGACTCGAGGAACCAAACGTCCCTCATCGTGATTCGGAAAAGGAGGCTACGCCACCAGAGTTGCATCCCTTCGAAGCTTTGCCTCAAGGTTCTCACATGCCTCAAACATGGACAGAAGAGCATAGTGAGCCACTACAGGCTACGATGACAGTGGTTCAAGATTCAGATCAAACCTTTGCTCAAAACTTGGAGGAGCCGCTGGGTTTCGATGCTGAATTTGCGGGCATTTTCAATGAGCTCTCAGGGTGCAACAGCGAGTTGTTTCAGCTTCCTGATGACTTTGATCCACTTTCCAACTTTTCTTTCGACGTCAATTGGTCTCCCTCTTTCAATCCAGATTGCGGGAATGAATGAAGGCAACAAAGTCCGAACAACGCCACAATGTTTTCACGAGTCTCTTTGTATTTCGTAGCTTGGTATTCATTGGCATATTGACTGTCCTCACTTCGCATTTCTTCGACCGGTGTCAAGATCTCGGCGCATCGTGCAACGTGCATACAGCAGGAGTAATCTCGGCGTGATACGGTCGCTTACAGTGATAGCTACCTTTTGTCCCCAATTCAGGGAGAACTCTCTAACTGAAACATGGAAGGATGGAGCCCCGCCTTCTAGACCGTGGGGAAGAACACACCAAGCTTTTCCACCGCGTAACTCAAACTTCCTCGTTTGGCGAGGCAGCACTGCCGACTGCTGTTTGCCCAACCGCCCTAACAGCCGAGTTGGAAATTATGACAGAAAGTAAGTCCGTTCCACCACCCCGGTCAACTCCGGTCAACAGTTTTGACGATATTGACATTGTGAGAATCCCGTGTATATTTGGATCTTTCCTTGACGCTGTTAGTACCGTGTACCTCGCCTCTGCTTACATTGCGCAGCTACAAAGCACATCAGTCTTCCCTTCGGCGAAATTTTGAATGCACGGGAGCGCAAGGGAAGTGAAGGATGGTGGTTGGCGACATCTCGGCCGGACTTTCCGTTCGTTCGGCCTTCAAGTTGCGGACGCCCGGACAGGAAAAATTTGTTGCCCAAGCCCCACATCGGACCAAACACTACCTACACAAAATTTGAACGTCAGAATAATAACCTTGGGCATCGACGGTGTGTTCTGTGGCCTGCGTTAAGCTTTCTGTGTCGAAAAGTGCTGCGTTCATGCCTGCAGCCTTCTTGTTGCGCGTGAACCAGGATGGCCTGCTTCGTAATTCGGGTATTCGCGGCACCCTCCGCCGTTAGCTTTTCAAACGGCTTTTACTTTGTAGCAGCCAAGTGCAAAAGAGAAGGACCCACACGGGATAGGTAGCTCATACCTGGGATTATCTATGAAGCCCAAAAAAAAAGTTCGAATTTTTTTTTTTTGAAAAAGACGATGGCACAACCACATACACGTACAGGCTGCTGCAACTTGACAAAAAGAGAACTCATTGAGGAGAAGGTCCTACCCGGGATCGAACCGGGGTTGCAGGAATGTTCTGATAATCAGAATCCTGAGTGCTAGCCACTACACTATAGAACCTATTAGGATATTGCTTGTTATCGCTTGTTGTTGAAGAATTTTTTCGCCTATGATCATTATAGCCAAATTACTAATTGGACGGCCATCAACACCCTCTCCTATCCCATGCATCATCACTCTCCTTCAGCATGCACCGCGAGCCCCGCCCGCTCATCCCCCGCCTACTCGCCGTCCCACCAGTCTATGCATATCTTCGACCTACCCCACATTCCCGCAGGGCCCCTCTGTTCTCACCTCCACCACTCGGCCCCTTCAGCAGCGCTATGTACTCGGCGTAGAGTCTACTCCCTGCCTTGACGAGCGCCCCCTGACTTGCCTCTCCAAGCAACGATGTGATGGGGAAACCGGCCATGTCGTTGACGAGCGTCTTTAAGGACCCGTGTGGCTGCAGCATTGTGGAGCATTCGCCCTGGGTGAAATCGACGCTGTCCACCTGTCTGAGCGTCACTGACTCGACAATAGGAGCGATATTGACGGTACAGAGACCAGGGGCGACGGTGGTCAGAAATCCAGCCGCAAAGAATGCAATGCCACCGAGCACGTGCTGGAAATGTCTTGTTCCGGGATGAGATCAGAATGCCATGGGGAAGTGGCTTGCCCACAACGTTGGATCCGATTGTTGACTCTGCGATGGCATTTGCAGTTTTTAGGTGTTAAACGGGGGCAGATATCGCCGAGGTGTCATCGATGGTGGGATAGAGAGTAGCAACGGAAAGCGTGATGGATGCTGACAGATACCTCGGAACTGTACGAAAGTCCGGCGATGCAAAGAGGGAGAGCACTCCAGACAAGGTTTCCACAAGGACAGTTGAGAGCCGTTTGACCTGGAGCCGGTTCTGTCTGAATGAAATCGGAGTAAAAACGGAATCATTTGCTGGGATCATGAAGAAAGTGCAGAGCAGTGGTTCGCCAGTCGTCGACGCTTACTTTTGCCAACAGCTTACATCCATGAGTAGACCCAACCCTGTATCGTTATTGGTGACGGAGAGAACCAAGAAGGAATTTGGTACTGGGTCGGTCAGAACATAGTCTTCCCTCCGTTTCCCCGTTTTCGTGCGAAGGAAACTATCATGGTTTACCACCCGCAAATTTTCCATGGAAAATCTGTAAGCTGACCTGATTTCCTCGAAATGTAAGTGCTAAGGAGATACGACGGCCCGCACGGCAATGTTATGTGGTCTGAAACCCGGTAGGAGTCGCCAGAGGGAGGATAAGCGTCGGATAAAATAGGCGGCCGACGCAAGTCCGCCATGGTTATCAGTATTTTCTGGTCCGCAAGCCCACGCGGAGTTACGTGATTGGTTTGGTCGTTGCACGTGTAGATTTGGATGTTGCCTTAATAATGGTTTTGCGTGGCATTTCGCCGATACATGAAAATGTGCCCCGCTGTTCCAACCATGGTTGCTTCGTTGGTTTTGCAGTCTGGTGCCGCGGTGCTGACAATAAAAGACTCCGCCAAAATTTTGTTGTTGTTGAGAATGTCGCAGTAAAGGTCCGGCTTGAAGCCAGACACTTCTGTCGAGTAAATGCTGGGTACAGAGATCAAACTCCGGGAATATGAACCCTGCAGGAAGCATTATACATATCCTATGCCTAAAAAATGTAGCTATAAATACATTGCTATGATGTCAAACTACTAGCGCGTACGATAAGTGCGGACCCTGCCTAGGCGCTAATGTAAGGAGAGGACGCCACCAATAGTTAAAAACGGCACCCCGCCTTCCGTCCTGAACAATGGAAACGGTAGTAGGAAGCTGACGTTCCTTAGTCAATCAGCTAGGCCTGGTTTGAATTCATTCCATCGCCTTAATTTGCTCAAAAATGTACCTCTACTAGCTATAAGCTCGGTGAAGGGATTAGGACAACGGCTAATGGATGCCCAACAAAATTAATCAATTATGAAGGTTTCTCAGAACAATTCCCACGTCACTTTACGGTGGGGCATCTTGGAGATCTGAATGGTTGTGATCATGACAACGATAAAGATGCAAATGGTTACTGCGGTGTTGTATGCAACAAAACATTAAAATATTATACCGAATTACGTCTGATGTCCCCACCATCTAAGATCTATTGCTTGATATCCACCCCAATGCTCGTCAAATACCCACACCGCCCCTTGGTCGCGGCATCCACATTCTCCATGCGCGTAAAATTCGTCTCGTACACCAACCGATTGAAGCCCGTGTCGACGCTATACTGCCACTCCTCCCACCTGGGCGTTCCGGGCAGCCTATACCAATTCGGGTCGTAGCACTTGATGAAGCTCGTCCAATACGCCTGGATGATGGGCACCATGCCGGAGTTGACGCCGCCGGGGTAGTAGCTGGCGGGGGCGGCGCCGTTGACGTTCTCGGGGCCCCAGATGGCGTTGACCTCGACGGTGTGGGGCACGCCGAGGCCCTGGGCGACCTGGGCCGGGTCCTGCACGTTCCACAGGTAGTTCCACGACGGACTGCCGGCGCGGGCGTACTGCGAGGCGACGTAGAAGCCGGGGCAGGTGTAGCGCATGTCGCCGTACGCGTTGCTGACCTGGCGCCAGTACAGCCCCGCGCCGGCGAAGACGGGCGTCCCCTCGACCGGGTACAGGGCGTTGATGCGGCCGAGCTGGTCCGGCGTCAGGGCGGGGAACTGGTCCTTCAGGAACGTGTCCGACTCGCCGAGGGTGGACGTGTTGGTGGGGGTGAAGGTGGTGCCCTCGTTGGCGTCGTCGCCCCAGATGGTCGGCACGCGGATGAAGCGGCCCCCGGCGAAGAGGCGGTACGTGTAGTCCGGCACCAGGTCGTTGTCGATGGTGGTGCTGTACATGTACAGCGGCGGGTTCTGGGCGCCCGGCAGCGGCGTGTTGAAGTTCTCGGCCTGCAGCAGGGCGACGGGCAGGCTGCGCAGGCAGGCGAGCGTGTCGATGGAGCTGGCGCAGCCGGTCCGGATCACCAGGTTGTCGTACATGAACTGGCTTTCCTTGGACGTTAGAACGGTGCCGAACGACTGGCTCTCGGCCGCGGCGGCGTGAAACAGGCCATCGTCTCGGCCGCCGTAGGCGGTCAGCAAGAGGGTGATGGAGGCTGCTCCGGCACTGCTACCGCCAAGGACGACTACCGGAACTCTGTTAGCGATTCACATGCCGAAGAGATCCGGCCAGTGCGGGAGGCCTTACCGTGATCCGGATCGCCGCCAAACTATAGGCAAAGTGTGTTAGAAATGATCTATTTGGGCCTCGCAGTGTATTGGATTGAGCAAAAGGCACGTACCTGGGTAATGTACTTCTGGACCCATTGGAGCGCTTTGATCTGGTCTTTCAAGCCGTTGTTCAGGCTGCCCCCCTTGGCCACTTCATCTCCAGCAAGGAAGCCGTAGGGTCCGACTCGGTAGTTGAAAGTCACGACGACAATGTCCCCGCCGGCGGCCTGGATCAGTCCTTTGCCGTTATAGTTTGGGTTGGTGTTTGCGTTCAAGCCGCCACCTTGGATATAAAAGTAGACGGGCAGCTTGGAGTACTCGGTTGCATTGCTCGGGGCGTAGACGTCCAGGAACAGGCAGTCCTCTGACGTCGTGGTCACCGAGGGCGAAGCGCCGGTAGCGATGCAGAGCGGGCCATGCTAAGCATCTGTTAAGCACGATGCAGTGGAGTGGAGTCGCGATCATACCTGATTGGCGATGGTCACACCGACTCCGGCCAAGGGATCCTGAGGCGCGGCGAAGCGAAGATCTCCAATGGGAGGGGCTGCGTAGCGGAGGCCCAGCCACTCGGTGATGCCATCCGTGTACTGCGTGCCCTGATAGGCGGCGTAGTCCAGGGAAACAGCTGGATCGACGGCAAGGACTGCGGCCAGGTGGAAGAGACACAGGGACAAGGCGCACAGCAAAGCCATCTGGCTCGGAATGGTGATACAGAATCGCATTAGGGGACTCGACACGGGTGCGGGAGTACACAGGGCCATTTATACAGGAACGCGCGGCGGCAGGAATGCGGGCATATTGCAGCCGGGCAAACATCTCAGGCACCCCCTTGCGGTCTGACACGGTTGGGAGGATGCAATCCGTGGGCGCAAGTGAGGGGAACGTGACATGGCTCGGCAGGCCGACTTAAGCTCAACATCCTTAGGTACGACGCTGCGCCCGAACCGGCTATGGCTTGGAGGATTGTGCGGAGACGGCGGCGGCGTTGCGGGGCAGACGGTCCCTAGACGATCCCCCGCGCTGCAGCCTCGCCCGGCGGGGGGCACATGCAGTCATCACGCGCACGGCGGCGGCGCTGCATCATGTATTGGCAGCCGGACTGGGAGCAGCCGCCGGTGCAGGGTGGGTGTTGTGTGTTGTGGGCGAATGCGAGCCAGCCGAAGGCTTCCAGGGACCGTGGGGACCGTGGAAGGCGCGCGAACCTTATCTTGCGGGGCGGCATCGGCTTTCTGCTTCTCAGGAACACCGCTCGGCAGCCAGCGGGCCAGGGCTCAGCGCGCGCTGTCACGTGGGCGAGCGCGCATCGTTCCAGTGTTATGGCGGGGGCGGTCGACGTCTGAAACTTCTGCCCAAGAGCTGCTCATTATCTGCGGCCTACCGCGCTGGCGGAACCTCCAAGATGACGGAGCTTCTCGTGCCACCTGGCCGCCCACCGCCCTGCCCTAAACTGCCCTGCTGCGCCCAGCACGAAGACCGGTTCCAGGCTCCAGGCTCCAGGCCCAGGCTGCAGTCACGTTGCCGCTGAAACATGAGCAAGATTCACCGTCACAGAGGCAGCCCTTACGCACTACCGCGGGCGCGGCTCAACGTGAGACGACCAGCTTGCAGGCGCGTCACGTCACAACGTCGCGCAGTGTGGAGAGGCCGGAGAGCCCCTTCCCAGCCGGGCAGTTTCCCCTTTCTCCTGCGTTATCTCATCGCAAACCTTCCGCCGCAGCGGTTCAGTATTCATAGAACGGCCCCTCCGCCCAATAGGCGCCGCATCAGCCTCCTCCCCGCGCCGCCATTGGCCTGCACCGCGGCTCTAGTGACCGTTGAGCACGCAACGGCAGTCACACCTAGTCGCATCCGAGCGCGACGAACCCTCTGCTGACGGGCGAATGCGAACACGGGCCCGGGGTGGTAAGGCTGTTCTTGGTCCACCGTGGCAGTGTGACAAGCGCGGTCCTGGCGCTCGGGCGTGCCTCGTGCGCTCGAGCTACACAGGCTACACATGGGCCCCCCCTGGCACCTGACAGCACACGCAGAGCTGACACACAAGGCCAAGGCTGCCACTAATCACCGTGCTCACCGTGCTTCCCTGCCCGAGCGGCCTTGCGAGCTGTCGGGCAGTGGGCAGGCATGGCTACCCGCAGCTGACGGCTGGCGCGAGGCCCCGGCGCAAGAAGCTACATCCGCTGTGTTCCTGCCTCCGCCACAGCGCCTGCCAACCACCAGCTATCTATAATACACACCCGCCCCGCCCTCTTGCACCCATCGCACCATCACCATCACCAACACCCACCACCACCACCCCCACAATCGCACACCCACCACCGCAATGGCTTACTACCAAGCCCACCTGCTGCTGCTGGCAGGCTACTCGCAATTCTTCGTCTCCGGCCTGGTGCTTCCCCAGCCCGCCTTCGACGCCGAGGACGACGAGATGACGCCCGAGGAGCAAGAGGACCTGGAGACATTCATGGACGAGGACGAGTCGCCCGAGGCCGAGCCCATCATTGTCGACGAGCCCTGCCCCCAATTCGCCGCCGCCGAGGACGAGGATGATTTCGATGTCGAGGCCGCCGAGCCTCTTACCCCGGTCAGCCCGGTGCCTGGTACGTGTCGAAGCCACAGCCGCCGTTTGCGGGCCACATTCGCTGACTTCCCAACAGAGCAAAGGCGCCGCAAGAGGCTCTCAGCCGTAACAGAGTCGCACGTCCGCACCATGTCGCGCTGGTTGCTCGATTCAGCAAGCTCCCTGGGGGATCGCCAGCAGCAGCAGTCGTCCGACTCCGAGTCCGTCCAGTCGCCGCGCGAGGACCACGAGACCAAGCGCTTCTGCGTCGCCCGTCGCAGCAGGCCTCGCTTGCCCGCCATCCAGACGTCCTTCACCTTCATGCCCCCGAGGCTGTCGGTGTCATGAATGCATCACTCGTTTCCCGAAGGCATCATCACCGCCTCTCGCATTCGCCTCGTATAGCCCTACGATCTACTCAATTGTGGAGCCCTCCTCTCGGCAACCCAGTCACCCTTTCTTCGACAACAGGTAAGTCGTGCTCCGTGCGCTCCCCTCCCTGTGCTCATCCGCCCCATGCGCAAATTGGCTAACGGACTTGTCTATAGGCATTGACTCGCTAGACCAGAGCTTCTTCCATCAGGCGCCCCATCGAACCACAGACAATTGGCTCATGGTTCGTGGGTCGCAGCTGGCGTGATCAACCCTACCGTGTTGGTCAGGCATCTTTGCTGCTGCGCGCCGGAGATCCCATCATGGGGTTCGCGCAAAGCCGGGACCGACGACTTCGGGTCCCGGCACCCATTTTGCTGCTGGACCCTGGCCTGTCTCCCACCGACCAGTATCTCCTTAGCATCGCCTTGCTATTCCATCATCGAATAGGACCGATGTACTCCCTCTGCGGTGGCCTCGGACTTGGATCGGGGACGTCATCGTGGTTCGCACGTATCCGTTTCACCATTGCTCCAAGGTCCAGCACCAAGAGGGAAGGAAAGAAAGAAAAAAAGAACTATCTTACTCCTCCGCGGGCACTAGCTGCCTCGCATGGCACTCGCCATCTGGCATCTCATCTTGTCACTCGGTCTTTCCTTTGGGACTACTCTCCTTTCTCTTATATCATATCTCTCTCTCCTTGGACGGCAAAACACCGCGACGGATCTCCTTGTGTTGACATTTCCTTTGTATGACTGTTTACTTATTAGAATCTTTTACTGGCGTTAACATCGGTCTCTCTCTTTCTCTCGTCACAAAATCAAAAATTTCATTCTCTCTAGTACTGAATCGGGCTAAGGCGTTCCACTAAAAGACAAGGGACATGGGCACACGGCGTTTGGAAAGACGGGGGGCAAAATTAGACTTGTTTCTTGTGCCTGGTTGCACGAAATCTCATAGACGATCAATCGCGTGGCCTTTTTTCAGTGGAGAAACAAGAGGCAATCAAAACAAAATGCATTTTTTTTTCAACCCGAATCTATCCGCACTCTGCCGGTCTACCCGGTGATCCTGACTGCTTGTGTACTCTACTACTACCCTATCCAATCTTTCGCTTGGGACCTTGCTTGACCATAGCGCTCGTTGTTCCGTCCCTTGCATGACAGACAGACAGCCCGTGATCTCCCTCGTGATGCAAGACTCGACCCTTCCTACTCCAGCAAAATGCCGCCCCAAAAAAGAAAAGAAACAGCCCGCTGTCTCTCATATCCCAGCCAGCCCGCAGATAAAATGCAAAGGAAATTGCATTACTCGCCGTCGCAATGCAAAAAAAAGGGAATAGGCAGGGCAAGGAAAAAGAAAAGAAGGAAAAGGAAATTTGGAGAGAGCGCGATCGGACGGGGGAAAAAGCAGAAGCAGATGATGCATGCAATGCAGCCTCATGGTTGTTGTTTCCGATCTTCTCCAGCAAAAGCAAAGCAAAGCAAACAACAACAGTAGCAATTGCTCCGCCATAAGCCCGATATCTCCATCATCGCCTTATTCTCTTTCGCCAAGCTATTGCTTTTTTTCGTGGTCATGTGTCCATTTTCCCCACAAGAGGGCAGGCAAGCAGTGGCAGTGCTCGTTCGTCTCGGGGATGGGGCCAAGAGGAAAAAAAAACTAACTTTGTCCTTATCAACAACCGGGTCAAGCCGAGCGAGATGCGCGCGCGCGCACGCGCGTTTCGTTACCCAGACGAAACCGCAGCAGCAAGCAAGCAAGCAGGCAGCCGGCCCAGCCCAGCTGAAAGCAGCAACCCCACTAGTACCACGAACCCCGGCAACGCGTGGTGATTGGTCGCACGTCCCAGATTACACACGTGTTGTGGCGCTGCTGCTACTGCTGCGGCTGGCGATCATCACGCTGCTGCTGGTACCGCTACGAGGTAACGACGTCTGGCCGGCGCTGAAGCAGCGCGAGCAAGAGCAGATGGTGCTGCGACCGGTGCCGGTGCCGGAGCCGGAGCCGGAGCCGGAGCTAGGCGGGGGTTGGTGTTGCTGGTGGGCGTTGTTGCCGTTGTTGCGCGCGAAGCTCGGGTCCGTGGTGGTGATGTCGGAGCGAAGGCTGGTCAGGACTTTACCTGCACGTCATAACATGTCCGCATTAGCGCCGCGTCCGTACAGTGGTCAGACAATTTTTTGTTGTCGTCGTCGTTGCTGTCAATGCTGCGACGGAAAAAGAAAAGGAATAGCGAGGTATGACGTTGTGATGGGGGCATGCAGGCATTGATGGGAGAGTATGGGGATGGTGGTGGCTCGTGTGCGTGTGTGCGCCGACGTCCGCTCCCTGCTCTCAGCTTCTTCGTCTCCCCCCCTTCCTCCTTCTCCGCCGCTTTTCCGCTCCGCTGCCAGTGTGCGGGCAGTACGTCGCCGCCTCACTTCTTAGACCGGCCCTCGCGCCATCTCTCCCAATCTGCCCAAGTTTCTTTTTTTCTTTTTTTCCCCAATTCCAATCTCTTGGAACGACGATGATCCCTTTCCGCCGTCATCACTCGGTCTCGCTTCGCCCCCTCGCCCCCAGGTCCACCGCAACAACCGAGAATAGATCTCGCACTTAACCGGCCGAGCTCCGGTCAAAATTGCGCCCTGCACATCCATCCCCACATCACGGCCGGTACCTGCGTCGAGCAGACCCACCGCCTCGGCGACCCCATGGCCCCCACCGCATAGGCTTCTCAGCTCTTCCTCGAAACAACGACACACGACCACGTCACCACCACCGCTATCCCCAATGCGGTCTCATCCCACGAGATGAGCTTTTGGAGAGAGCGACACACACACGCACACGTGCACGCACGCACAGCATTGCAGTGCCCGAGAGAAAGAAAGACGAAAGCGAAGAAGGGGGCGACAAGGGTAGGTAGGGTAACGGATAGGCAAAGAAGAATAGGAAAGCCATGAAAGACTACTAGTACTCACGGAAATTCCCCGCGCCGCCAATCCCGTGGCTGACGTAGCGATACACCCTGCGCCTCCTCTTCCCGCTCCTCCCTGCTCCATCGTTCTCCTTGTCTTCCTCACTTCCTCCCCTCGCCTTCATCTTGCCCTTGGCAGCTGCCATCGGTGTCGTCGTCGTCGCCGTGTTCGACGACCGCACCTTGGGCAATGGAACGAGCGGGATCGCATCGTCGTCGTTGTCGTCGTCGAAGCCGAGGAAGACGTTGTCGAACGAGTCGCCGTCGGCGTCGCGCTCGCCCGTCGCCATCATCGTGTGGTGCGGAGCGGATGAGGTGCCGTTGCCGTTGTTGTCCGAGCTCTTCGTCGTCATGAGGCGGCGGGGCGCGCGACCGGCGTCGGGGCCGTGGTTGCGGCCGGAGAGCAGGTGGCGGGGCAGCGTGCCGTTGTTTCGCGGACCATCGCTGGTGGCGGTGGGGCGCGGGTTCACGAGCGAGAGCATGGTTTCGCCGTTACGGACGGAAAGCGATTGTTGGTGGTGGTGGTGGTGGTGGTGGTGGAGTAAGGCGTTCAGGGCTGAGGTGTTGGCGGTCTATGCGTGTCGTGCGCGCGTCCCTTGCTTCAATATGGACGGACGGGTTTACGCGAGGGCAGCCGCCTTGTCTTGCTTGCTGTTTTGGTGGTGTGTGTGGGTAAGACTTGGGCGAAGCTCGGCGATGGAGGTGGTGGGCGGCCGGAATGCGGTGGTGGTTTCGCGATGGATGGCGGTTGTGGAGCTGTCGAGGAAAAACAAGTTTGCAATGACGAGAGGGAGGAAAGGTGGATGTAAGGCAGGCGACACGAGGAGGAAGGAGCTGGTGAAGGTGACTGCTTGGTCTTTCCCGATGTGGCCGGTGGGCGAGTGTGGGGGGCCCCAATATGGAGGAAACGCCCACGCCGGAGACAAGGAGATTAGGCAGGTCAGGAATCCGCGACAGTAGTCTGCGACAATGAGCACAATTGACAGCTCAGCAGGCGCGAGAATCGGCGCGACTGCACACACGGAGATGGGGGAGTGCTTGAAGGCAAGCAGCATGACGCGCCGGACGGCCAATGGGCTGGCGTGCGTGAGGTACCTACGCGTGGGAATGGCATGCAGGCAGTCGTCATGGTGTAGACGGCAACTGACCGGAGGATCTGCGTCGCCGTTTCAAGGCGGGCGGGAGGGAAGCGGCGCCCCACGTCCGCCGCTGTGTCTCCGGCGGCATCATTGGCTCGTCGTGCGTGGGTGCGCCGTGACACGATGCAATGCCAGTATCGTTGAGCAGCGCTGCTACCTACCCGGCGAAGCTGCAGCTCCATTCTCGTCCACGTAACCGTCGCAAAGCTCTCGAAAGCAGGCCGGCTGCGACAGCGGAGCACGGCTGCCCGACGATAATTACTCGACTTTAGCCTATCTCCCACGTCGACGCGGCGATGAGTACACAGAGTCGGTAATCTGAGATAGGCGATCTGCAGGGATCGACCGACCCGCCCGCAACCTCCTCACTGGCCACACGATGAAACGAGAGGTCGAATCGGGCATCCTTCTAGAAGGAATTTTCGAAGGCCTTGGCGGGCTAGCTTGCTCCATCGGGCTGTCTGTGCCATCGTCTTTTCAGACCCTCGGACTCTACCAAACGCCACGCCAGCCCTACGACATTGTCGCCTTGACGACGGGGCATCATTTGATCCCCGACCGTCACCGCCTGTTCGTGGATGGTGTTGGGCAACGGCGCACGGCAGCCGACTATCTGCTATCGCCCTAGCCTTCAGTGCTAGCCCACTGCACCGTCGGGCGCTACCGGCTACCATGGCGCGTCGAACGGCGGCGCTACCGGCAGGTACGCTACCGTCTCTTAGCAACAGTCACCGCTCAGAAGCTTATAGGTGTAGTGCACAGAGCCTCATCAGTCCACCCTCAGCCTAACGATCCGCAGGGTCCAGCGCTGAGCCGACGGCGCTTTTTCGAGACGCTTCGACCATGCATTCCATTTGCCTTCCACCGCGCTTCGAGAAGAACGAGGAAAAAAAAGAAGCGACAGGTAATTTCCGACTCGTCCCGTGCCCGAGTGTCCCCGCGATGGAATGCCGGTGGAACAGGCTGAGTGGGCCCACTTCTCTGCCACACTTCTGTCCGCGGAGCTTGCTACGATGCGATAGCAATGCGCATGATGCAATGCCCATGTTCGCGTCTCCGCCTGCGACGCGCGAACACTTGCGTAACGTCACGACTCTCTTGCCAACGACGCGAAGCAGCGAACCTGTGCGCTGGCTCCTTCCCATGGACCAAACTCTCAACAGAAAAAAAGCGAATAGTGCTCAGTACACATCATGACGCGTGCAGGCGGGAAGAAAAAAAAAACAAGGGCATCATTCTTACGGTAGCCCAACGTCATGAGTTACCAGGGGCAGCCTCGCAAGGCGAACAGCAAGGACACACCGGCGGTGACGACAGGCCGACCGCAAGTGCCCGGCGCGAAGGAATGCTGGAGGCGAGGCGATGCAAAACGGCGTCGCGCCGGCTAGGTAGCGAAGAGCCGGTCAGAGCGCAGCCAAGGTCGCCGCCGTCGATCCCTCATTTTTCTCTCCTCGTAGCCTGCCGCCTGGTCCGAGAAGACCCTGTAAAAAGTACGAGGTTACGGGGCACGACAACGGGCGTACCAGCTGGTACCGGCGCATGCATGCTGCTGGTTCAACAATGCTGGCAGAATTTCCCGGAAGGGGGGCTGGCTGTCTATTCTCGAGCTGAGGAGCGTGCGAGCGTGCGTGCGAGCGTGCGCGTGTGCAGGGAGATTTGGGGCTCTGCGGCGCTGGCTGCCGCTGTGGTGAAACATGACAGAGGCTGCCGTGGTGTGTGGGCTCAGGGCTGCTGCTCAGCCACCGCCAAGCCGCCCCTCTCCCCCGTCATCAGCTAGTCAGGCACCCTCAGCACGGACGGCAAAAAGGTGATGACAGCCATGGTCTGCCCCGGACAGGGGAAAAAGAAACGAGAGAAGGAAAAAGGAAGAAAAGGCTGCCTGGGGTATCCGTCCACGCGCCAGGCACCAAACAACTTTGCGATTGCAGCCCGTGCACCCTCTCCCCCATGGAACCTAGTGACTGCTCGGCATCACCGAACCCCCCGGCTAAAATGTCCCGAGATTTGCGGCATCGGCCAGTAGCCTGTTCAGCTGCGTACTAGCGCGCCTTTACTTTTTTGCTTTCTTTCTTTTTTCCAAATACCTGGCTTCGACGCGTGGGAAAGGAAAGAAAGGATCGATCGAGCCGCCCGACCCCAGTTGATCTACGGATTGATTGATTGCTTGGTCAATGCAGGAACCCACTTTGCTGACCACATCGCTGGTAACGAATGTCTGCGTATAGTGGGCCGGCGAGCTTCTCTCCTACTACTGTACATTCTCTGCCTCGGTAGTGCCGTGGTTGGGCAGCAGTCACCGTGGAAGAAGAGTTAGAAAAATAAAGAAAAATCGGAGAGCCAATGATGGGCTGACATGAACACGCTGACGAACAACTGGCGAGCAGCCCGGTGGGGATCCCTCCAACCAAACGCTGCGCCAATCCCCTTTGCTTTTAGTTTCTGTTTTCCTTTTTCCCAGAGAGCGGCTGGCACGACAGGGATCGACTACCTACGCGAGATTGTCACGCCAGCCAGCTACCGTTTGCCAACAACAAAGGTCGATGGACTTTCCTGTGGCGCGGCTGAGTACCGCGACTTGAACGGCCCCCCTCCCTGCTGCCTGGCCATTCGGTGCGACCGGGGGCGAATTGGGACAATGGAACCGGCGCGGCTTCCCACAGCTCCTTTCTCGAAAGATACGTTGCACGACGTGAGACGTGCCACGATGATGCTGAACACACGCACCGAAATAAACATCCCAGGCAGTTGCCGTGCCGCCGCCGCCGCCGCACTGACGGACTTACCGGGTGCGCGTTTGCCCTTTCTCGCTGCTGGTAGGGCTTCTTTCCTCGTTCCATGGAAGGGCAGTGAAGAAGACTGGGAACACGCGTCGCGGTACAAGGCGGGTCGCTCGACATTCACCTGAGCGTACGTGTATTCCCTGTTTTGTTCGTCTTGGCGGCGCTCGTGTTGCTGAGCGGAGCCACGTCTTTTATTCCTCACTGCGCTCTCTCTCTCTATCTCTCGCTCGGGATCGGGTCGGGTCCCACTGTGTTGGTGCGGTCGAGGGCGGTGCTTCGTGTTGCGTCGGGCTCGGGACTCAAGGTTCCACGGCAGTGTGGATTCGGGTAATATGATGTGCGATTCATGCCGTGCATAGCCGTCCGGGGTGGTTGGTCCGTCGGCATTCGGATGCGCGGGGGGGAGCATGTAGGGTGCCGGAGTGTCACGAATGATGGTCTACTGCATTGAGGATGGAAGGACGGTTATGGCGTGAATTCGGACAAGACAAGAGATATCGAAGAGACGGCTTTGGTTCGAGTCGAAGGGCTATGCATGTTGTTGCGATGGACGACGCAGTGATTCTTCGCATCTCGGAACGACGCATCTCAGGTCATTGGGCATGAAACCAAGCCGCACCGTCTCAGCTTGTCAGCTTCGGAGCTATGTTAATTTACTGCCACTCCGATATGATGCTTCAGCAACATGGCGTGATACCAAGGTAGCTCAGCCAAAAAGGTCTGGAGTGCAAAGGGCCAGTGGTGAGGCCAAAGTGTATATATTAATGACGAAGGCGGTGGAGTACCGTGTAGGCGAGACCCAGCGCCCGTGCTGGCTGCTTCAGAGTTATTTGCAATTGTCGCAGGTTACCTTCGCTATACGGTTAGCGCAGCGTCGCGGCTATGAGCGTAAGCGATATTGTAGTCGTCCGGTCAACCTCGGCAGCTGTTGTTGACGCGCACTGGCTTCCATCATCGTCTACCGTTGTCGATGCGCTTAGTCGGTCGTGAGAGAGTAGCTTACGGCGGGGGAACAATAAAGAACATTCCATTTGTTGCTCAGGCCATTGTCTCGCCTCACAGGAGCACGTTTGATGCCGAACGTTGGGGTTGCATGACTCGCTTTGGAAAACGGGAGTGGTAGAGTAAGCTCCTACAACGATGGACAAAAGTATTATGCCCAGCATTTCCGGGAGGAGCCGTGGTCCGCAGATGTGAGCCAATCAAGGGTTCCGTTCTCCAAACTTTCAATGAGTTTACATTTCCTTCCAGTATACTCACCATTGCACATACTACAATCGGGTCACACGGAAAGTCTTCATTCTCCCACGGTCGAGATTTCGAAGTCAATATGACCTTCAAACAATTTACGATGAATCAGGGTGGAAACCCTGTGTGAATTTGGTATGGATTTGAATGTACCGTCTCCGGTAAATCCAGGTGTCAGCAAATGACGTGGGTGCTTTGTCACATACATCTCGGATTTGAAGCATAAACACTAACAGTGGGGATGTAGAAGTTGAAAGAACTCTCTCTTGTACGAGGTGTACATCTGAATGTCGTAACCATACTACACAGGGGAGTTTAGCCATCTTTCCGACGAGCTATAAATATGGTTGGGCACGGTATTGCCTAAGATGGACCGTGAGCAGCTTTTCCGCTTATGTCAATCTACCATTGGCCATGAAAAACTGAACCGTGGAAAATGTTGTTGGATTATGAGAGTAGATGATTCATTGAGCTCTCAATGCATCGGCTCAGCATAGGAACAGTAGACTGTGTAGGCGTCTGATGGACCTGTTGAGGCGCATGGGGTGGGTCTGGGTCTTACTGGGATTCGGTTGGTGGCGAAAGGTCGGACCACAGCTTGCATTGCTGGGTCGAAAGCATCATCGGACGAACGCGTTGCCGAATGGCGTCGGCCTCAGGTTCATCCAAAAGAAGTCTCCTCTGCGAGGCGCGTGCACGTGTCTCGGGGATGCAGCATCTGCCGCACTGCCTTTGAGCTTCCTGACTAGCTTGCTTTCCTTCAGTAGAGCCCGATATCATGCAGTTTCACTGGGCACTATGACCCTGAGGAGCTCGGCATGTACGGAGATCATCTATATGCCGGGTGTTAATTGCGATGTACGCGACGCATGCGGAGACGCGTTTGCTGACTCGTTTTATCTGATTCCGAGCGCGAACGGCATGGGCGTGTCTCATATCAGCGAGTCGTGAGCAAATTCTCCGAGACGAGGTCTCCTGAGCGGGGCGCTTGTGCAGATCACCCGCGGACATCCGACCGTTCATGTCCGCCCGCGCCCAACAGGAGCTACAACTGCGAGATCCGCAGATTAACCCCCGGCTGTGGCACTGTGATGGGGAAACCTTATCGAAGACGTACGTCTCGTCTTTGCCAAGGGTGATGAATGATGGCACTTTGCATACCACGGCTCAAGACGAAATAGTCCAGCAAGCACAGCCCGCAAGATTCTCGCAACTACCGTCTGCTCCTTTATCGACTATGCTGTTATAGGTCTATATCATATGAATGTAGAGATGATCTGCAAAGTACGAAAGCCCGATGCCGGTCACCAGAGCGAGCTGTGCTTCATTTCCTGACTCCTCAACTCAGCCCCCCAGATTCTCTCCATCTGACATAGCAACCTGTGGAGTCATGCTCATCCTTACAAATATATTGTCTCGGCATCCCCTGTGCCTTATCAGCTGACAAATTATATGATAGTTGCGAGTCGAAGTGCTGAGCCCTGCATGACTTGTGAGAGCCGCAAAATACCGCTCGACCCTTATCACAGCTCAACAGCTGCCCAACTTAAGATCGGCATGTCAGGAGAGGCGCAGTTTCTCGGATTTGAGAGGTAGCTAAGCCACACAAACCGAAAAGGCGTCGTAGAGGTACCAACCGTTTGGAGACCGAACATCTTCCTTGAGACAGTGCATCGAGTAAGGACCAAAGATACTCCTGAGCACAACGTGAAACGTCAACTTGAAGATGCGTTTCGACTGCAAGTAGTACTGTGGAACCAAGCTCACGTGAATATCCTCTCGCCATTACCAATATTGTGCCATTACGCTGTATTTGTCCATCGTACTCATGACTGTAGTCCATCAACTCGGCCATCGTATCATTGAAAACCCCATTCAACCATTCAATATCAGAACTGCTCAAGAGACCACTAATGCTATTTGTTGCTTCGACAAGCCGAAAATGTGGAGGACAAAAAAAAAAAAAGAAAAGGAAACCCCCGCGGGCATTGCTTGGTGTATCTGTCTCTTTCCTTCGGGGGTGAGCTAAGGTCAAGAGATACATGTTGTTCGCTCAGCTTATGGATGAGAGCTCTGCTAGGGAAGATAATAATTGGGGTCGTAAGAGAAGTCCCAGCAGTCCGATTCATGAGTGCGGCTCGGTTGACCAGGTCCGATATTCGCAAATTCACTTGCCTGAGATGCTCCCACCACGGGCAGGTGATATGCTGGCTCAAAACCACTCCATGGTTGGTCATCGGAGACATAGGATGGGTGAGGCGCAGCTGTAGGCTCCTGAGCTTGCCCGTCTCGGTTTTCCGATTGATGAGGTTCCATGATGGTCAAGGTCTGATGAATGAAGTCTTCACCCTGTCTGGTTTCTTGCGGTGCACTCTCATGCGTAGTAGCATTCTCTGAAGAATTCGAACTTTCGTGGACACGGAACTCGGCGCAGACCTGGTTGAAAACCGAAAGGACTAAGCGCGGAAGCTGGCCTCTCATTTCCAAAGTGAAGTTTTGAGCCGAGTTGGTCGACACCATCTGTTCCGTTACGGGAATAACCCGTCTGTGGAAGTACGTTTCCAGCTGGTTCATGCCTTGGAATTGCGATCGGAGCTCACAGTCTACGCCGCAACGTGTCAGAAAAGTCAAGAGGTCCTCAAAGTGTAGAAGTGCGGGTGCTACTTACAAGGACTTGGTACCTGGTCTGGGTTTTCTCCAGGGAAAGCAATGGCATAGATCCTCTTCCATTTTGCTTCTGTTGACTCGCATCCTTTGCGCCCTTTCTTTTTCAACTTGTCAACTTGGTCGGCCGTCAGACCTTGCACCAGCCGAGAACTTGGAGCTTGCGCACATCGCTCAGGAGCATTTTGATGCTGCAAAAGTTCAGCTTCAACTCGAAAGACTTCCTTGCACCTAAAGCAGTGGAGTGGCCGGCGATGAGTACGGTAGAGATGTTCCCTAAATGTAAGTTAATATCAGACGAGACTGTGGAATGACGCCAATAGACTTAGTGGACCTACTTCAACCTGGAGATACTGGTAAACGGACCCAAGCAAGTCCTCCGGATTGGATTCTCAGATGGGTATCGCTTAGCGAACACACAGGCGATACCTTGTGATCGAGCTCCCGATGCAGAACTCCGAGACGACTCGGCTGGAAGGTCGTCAATGTTTTCCAAATCGGACATTTCCATGTTTTTCCTCTTCTTAGCAGCCATGGAATTGAACCGAGAGGTTGAGTATGCGCTCACAAACGCTTTCAGGTACCTGTGTTTTCCTTAATGTGATACGCCAGTCCAGAAGCGTCTGCCAGTCAGCATACGTCAGCCAAGAATCAACGCAGTTGAAGCCTAGCTGCAGAAAATATGGTCAGACTGTGTTGTTCCATATTCGAAACCTTTTGTGTAGCAGTAGTATAGTACTCACAATCTTGAAAATGATCTGGCGACAGTCCGGTTTCTCTAATGGGACTGCGGGCGTGCCGAAGTATGAGCAGGCCAAGCAAAGCAACTGGATTAGTGGATGGGAAATGGTATGAAGTGTTGCAAGCGAATTGGGCAAAGAAATAGAATCAACCGAGAGCTGCAGCTAGCTTGGTGAATTGAAGCAGACCGTTGAGTAATGACTCGGCGATAAAGAGGATAAACTGCATCAGTAATAACCATCTCTTAATGGCATGTTGAGCGGGGTACACGAGCAAAAGATGGCCAATTTATAGGAAAGGTCTCAGACTGCGAGTCTTTCGGATGAGGCTCAGAATCTCGGGTAAGATGCCCGGGGGAGCAGATACGGCGACGGGCTGATGCGTGTGATTGGCAAGGCGGGGGAGATGGAGGTTTGCGCTCACAGCTCAGGCTGTTTCAGGAAGGATTAGGAGAGAAGGAGGAATATGTCTGCTTACTTGTGCGACGCGAGAGATGGAACTGTGGAATGGTTACTGCATCTTCCGCCCCGGGCCGGCCAATTAGCGCCGCCCGCAACGCCAAGCTCTAGCACTGCCATAATGCCAGCCGGGATGTGCCTTTGCGTCGGGCGATCTGCGCAAATCTTGGCGATGTCCAAGCAAACTTGGCCACGTCCAAACAAACTTGGCGACGTCCAAAGCAGACTTGGCAACGTCCAACACTGGCGACGTCCAAAGCAGACTTGGACTGGCGACGTCCAACACTGGCGACGCCCAAAGCAGACTTGGCGACGTCCAACACTGGCGACGCCCAAAGCAGACTTGGCGACGTCCAACACTGGCGACGCCCAAAGCAGACTTGGCGACGTCCAACACACTGGCGACGTCCAAAGCACACTTGGCGACGTCCAAGCAATCTTGGCGCGGTACCGAACAACGAAAATGGCGGAGGGTTGAATTTCCGCCTCATCGGCCATCATTCGCATTCAAATGGACAACCCCGCAAGGAATGGTTATTGCGATGTTGGTATTGGCGAGACTTGACTTTTGGATGCCAGCGAAAGCGCATAGGGTAAACAGCACTACCCACAATCACGGGCCATGGTGGGCTAATTTGCAGCCGTCCTTCCAAGAGGGGTGCTCCTTCGATGGACGGTCTGTCGACAGACCAAGCTGAAATTGAAACTGCACTGTTCTTCTCACGGCGGAGTGTCGTTTGCAGCGACTGGCGATACATCATCAGATACCATACATTTGGGCCTATTGTCGCATTCTTCGGTTTGGAACAGCTTTTGAAGCCGAGCCCAGCTTCCTGAGGCCCGTTCCTGACATTAAAGCACCCGAAGCAGCTTTTCAAACATAGTCAAGTGCTATAAGATGACGGCGAAAGGGTGAGGGGAGCTGCGAGCCCTCCTACGAAGCGACACTGAGCGCGGGCAAGAGCATAGCCAGCACCGGCAACGCAAACGGCGGGGCTGAGCAAGATTCAACGTAAGCAAGGAAGCGCGTGCCGTTCTGCGATAGGACGCCACGCTGGTGAAAGCGGGGAGGATTGCATGATGCATGCTGCATGCTGCGCCTCGGCTCAGCTGGCCTTGGTTGACCGGTGCAGGTCGCACTGCAACACCATCAGCGCCGTGCTTATCACGCAAAACTCATTCAAAGCAAGGAGAAGCATTGGTACTGATGTGACTATGTACATACAGAAAAACCGAGATATTTACATACAACACGATTGTCATATATACAGAGAGAGATCTATGCGTCAACACAGCCCACGCCAGTCTCCCGACATTCACCCCCTCCCCGAAGAAGAACCACCTTGTTCCTGGCTCCTTCTGGGAAACGACGCATGATACATCGAAGTGAGATCATCAAAATCGCCGTTGAAGTCGATACTATCGATGTTGGTCCAGTCCGGCGACCGGCCCACGGGAGTGTGCGTCGCGGAACCATCGCGCTCGACGGCCAAAAAGCTCATCTCAGGGTGCGTTGAGCCGTGAGTAGGCAACAAGGATGCAAGGCTTCCTGGCTGCTGTGTCTGGGAGAGTCCGGGAACATCAAAGGCCGGAGGCGTCAGGCCGCCGTCCTGGGTCGCCGTCGGCCACGGATCGGATTGGAAGTTGTGGACGTCGTCGGTGTGGCGACCCGGCATCACCAGGGAGGGATCGATGACGCCATGCCCTGGAGCAGCAGCAGCAGTAGCAGAGTTGGGCATGGCAAAGCTGGTTGTGGCAGTGCTCGGCCCGGCTGATGCTGATGGTGCGGCTGCTGCGGCCACTGACGCGCCAGCCTCGTGTTGACGCGGCGGCGGCGGCGGCGGTGGCGTGTCCGCTTGGCCAGCAGTGTCGTGGGCGCGGAAGAGGGCGTAGGACTGCTCCAGGCAATTGTGGACGATGGCTTCGATCTGCCCTTGGAAGAGGCCTGAGATGAAGAGTTGGTCGACGAAGGTGTAGAAGCTCTGAGTGACCCGGCTGGGCAGATCTTCGTGCATGAAAGTCTGGAAGCGGTCGTAGAAGTCCAGACCCTGCAGCTCGTCGCGGTTCACCCACCCTGGAAATATTGGTCAGAAATGCTCAAGTGAGGGTCGGGATGCGTAAGGAGCGAGAGCGAAAGCTTACATGGCGGTGGGATCTCGTGCTCGGGATCTGAAGGGAAAAGAATGCCCCAGATGGCCCTCCATTTGTCCTCGAGAGGCTGGCTCCGCCTGCGTCCCTTGAGCTCCTCGGCCTGCGCAGCGTTATAGCCGTCAATAAGCGGCGGCTCTTGGATTTGCACACATATTTGGTCGACACGGAGATGGGCATCTACTTCCTTTTGCTTTTTGAACACAAGGTAGCAACGTGGACACCGGATGGAACAGTTATGAACTCGGTCCAAATGCTCTCTACAAATATGGTTAGCTGTGAAGGACAATATCAGCGGTAGTAAGAACTTACTTCATCTTTGTAACGTCTTTGAATCCGTTCTGAAAACACGAGGGGTTCTTTGGAGGGCTTCGCGGGTTACGTTTGAAGTACGGACATGCGATCCTTCGCCCCCTGTGGTCGGGATGGGGACTCGGAGATCTGCATTGTTTTGGACCTCCTCGCTGTTCACCCTCGTCATCGCTCTCATTCCCGTCATTATCAGGTGAGCCAGCGCCTCTGATCTTCCGCTTCCGAGTGAAGTAGGCACCGGTACGCCCTTCGTCATGACTGGCCGGGGCGCGAGATCGCTTACCATGGGCTCGGTTGTCAGACGAACCCTGGTCGGCAGAGGTAGGACTCTCTTCGAGCCCTGCTGCCCGGGAACAACAACCATCGTAGTCTTGCAATGCCTCTTGCTTAGGCATCAACTTCTGTATGGAAGGCAAGGAAGTCAATGGATCAGGGGACCCAGTTTTCACAGTGCCTGCGCAACCGAACAATGATGCCGTTGGCGGAGGAAGCCCGAGGCTCCTGTCATTGGCGATGTAAACCATAAGTCGCTGGAAAAGATATTTCTTCGCCGGGCGCAAAAATTCCTCCAAGCAGTCCCGCTGGAGAAGCTCCTGGGAATCGTGCGAATCATCTGAGAGGGACGCATTGTCATCATGCTCAGACGAACTGTCATCAGGGTCTCCGTTGTCACTGGGCGGGGTTGGTTGGTGGTCATTGGAAGGTGCAGAAGAGTCCGGTTCAGAAGGCTCTTGGATGGTGTCGCTGTTGTCGGCATCCTCGTTGTTGGGCTCGTGTGAAGATGCCTGAGCATCTCCATGGACCCCTTGTGAAGAGCTCTCACGGGACATTGCAACGACGGAGCTGGGAGCTGAATGAGGGATGGGGCAAGGCATGTTTGAAACAAGCTGATGGTTAATGGGAAAATAAGTCGTATCAGAACGAGCGACAGGAGGCGGAGGCATGGATGTGAGTGGAGCATATGAGAGAGCTCCCGGACTGCACAGAGGTGACTCCGTAATAAGAGCATCAGAAGGAGTGATGCCTGTATCAGAGAGCTGAGAGCACCGGTACCGACTGCGGCTCATCCATACGCGTTAACGGCACAGCTCAGCTCGCTTAGGGGCCCCATGACAAAACGAAGGAAGTGGCTTACAGTTGTTGCATAACGGGCACCGGTGGATCTATTTCTAGATCTGGCGTCGTAATTCCTGTTGAGGCTGAGGCGCCGGTGCTCTCCGAAATGCTAGTCATCGCGCGCCCAGATTCCTCCGGCGTGGACACGATTGGCCCCGCGTACTGCTCATGGGTGCTGGAGACGTGAAAGTCTTCAGGATCGGTCGCGTCGCAGGTGTGCAGGCGATTGGCCTGGTACTGTTGGTGGAATGGCTGAACGCGGAGATCGGCTGTGCGCTGCATGAAAGATGTACTTAATGAACTTCCGCTGCTGCTTCCATGCGTGCCGGCTGTGGAACTGCTTCCGTTGCTTCCGTGACTGGTTGCAGAGAACTCGGAGCAAATCGAGTCGTGCCTGATGGTGTCGGTTGCAGATGCTCCCCGGAAGCCTTGGGGGCCCTGGAAGCGATGGGCAGGGGAGGGACTCCCGGTTCGAGTGCGAGAGAGGTTCTGCCGGCGATACTCGGTACGACCAATAAGGTCGAAAGCATCCTCGCCGGGTTTGATACCAGCGGCATCGGACTGGAGGAAGCGGTTGACGATCTTGAATCTCTTGATGGCCTGCTGGCCTCTGGTGAGCCTTTCCGGCTTCGGATCCGGAGCTGACATGTCGGACAAGGCGTGCGGCATGCAACCGATTTCCACTCAAGTGAAGGGTAAAATGGAAGGAACGCGTGGTCCGTGGCGATTATCCGTGTTTCAACAAGGCTGAAGCCTGTTGGGGAGTCAGGAATCGCGGCATGGCCGGGAGGCGCAGATTAAGTAGCGCATTGGCGGCTGGAGAAGAAGGGGGGGATTGCGTTCGACAACGCTTCTCGCGCCAGGCTGGACAGGCGTCAGATGGGTGCGCGCTACGCCAGTAGGGAGCGACAGGAAGTGGCGGTGCCAGGCTGGCTGAGGCAGACGGGGGAGGCTTTGCACAGAGGCCGCAAGCTACCCGCATTTGATCACCGCGCCGTCGAATCAGAGGGCCAGAACGACGCCCCCAGCTGGCCTCAGGCCTGGAACGTAGCCTCGGGAGCGCAGGCAGCCAAAGCAGGCGAGCAGGCGATAAGAGCAATACGAGCATGACGACAGCGTGGGCCAGGAGTCGCTGCTGGCCGGTCGGGCGGTCGGCCTGGCGGGCTGGTTCCTGTGGGTTTTGAGATCTGCCTTGGCCGGCAGATGGGCCAGATTGGCGACGTGCGCCTCTGCGCATCACACGCCGTCACACGCATGTGCGTTGTAGCCGTGCCTCGCGCCGAAAACCCACAGCTGCGCCACATGCGCTCCCGCGCACGCGAGTATTAGGGCGAAATGAGTAACTGGGTGTTCGTGAGTTGAAACCTTAGTGTTCAAAAGGGAGCAAAATCAACCCTCTCCGCCGGCTGCCTGCGCAACTGAGCACTAAGGTGCCACTTATCCCGCCCGGCAGCCCACATGCCCAGACCTTCGTGGCTCGTGCGGGAGCTCGCCCTTTTGCAGATGGATGAACACCCAGGTGCCTGGCTCCCGAATCCCGCAGCTCTCAGTGGTTTGCCGCCGCGCACTGGGCCCAAAACCCACATTGCGCGACTGAGCATCAGGGTGAAAGGGCGATTAGGCAGAGCCCGCTAAACATCCAAGGCGTTTCGCCCTCGTCCTCCGAGCGCAGTTGCGACCTACCGACCATGGAAGTATATATTCCCTTTGAATCTCTTCACCATGCCTGCTATCACCATCACCTCACTTGACCTTGTTGTCTCTCCACGGCGAAGTTGACAGCAAAGAAACTCATACCAACCGTCATGTCTTCCTACCAAACCTCCATCCCGGCCGGCAACACTCTTCCCAGCGACAACGCCTACTATTGCTGCAAATGCTTGTACGGGCCCATGGTGTTCGACTGGCACCCTGCTTGCATCGAGTGCGGCGCGCCAGCCTGCAGTGGCTGCTCGACTGTCAGCCTCAGCCAAAACAATCCCGGCCATCTTCCTGAGTCGGCGCCCCAAGACCAGACCGACCCACGAGACCCCTACGGCGCTTCAATCCTCGGGTATGCTCCCAGTCCGATGCGTTGGCGTCGCACATAGCTAACGCAAGCTAGCCTGAACAGCACTCCATCGCCAATGATGGACCGCTTTCTCCAAGAAGAGCCGAACGCTACCGAGCGCTTGTTGTCCGGGGCTGTGTCGCGCAGCTTGACAGGCTTCCAAGAGGAGGTGGAGGGGATCGTAAGGCAGATGCAATACAGCGGAGACGAGGCCAGGCCGAGGATGTGATGGTCTCATGAAGCATGGCACGACTAAGATACCACGGGAAGACTGGATGATTTACGGCGCAGGGTGTTCAAAACATGATGTATGATAGCAGGAGGTCCACGATTGTACTGTACAAATAAGGGCTGTTTCAATGGACACTTAGCCGATCGAGTTTGTGCTTGTTTGCTGCCAGCGAAAGACACGGGCATGAGGTGTCGTCCCGGCGGGAGAGGTCAAAGCGGTGGTCCCGGGCTAACATCGAAGCTAAAGAAGCTCTGGACCCTAGAGTGCGCCGGTCGGCCTCATAAGGCTGCAAGTCACCGTCGAGACGTTGAGACGCGGACAGGTGCGCGCGGGCATGTCGTCGTGTGCGCTGAGCCGCCCGACGACTGGCAAACACTGAGACCATGCTCATGCGCTGTCGAAATGAACTTGTAGACGTGGAGCGGCGATGGCCGAGAGCAGTGAAAAAGTGTGAAGGTTGTGGAGCGGAGATGGAGCGGGGAAGATGTTAGCGTGGCCGCAACCGATGGCGGCTCATCTCCGGGTAAGCGCTGTGGCTGCCATCTAGACCAACCCAACCCTGTCTCCAGCCAACTTCTTGCGTGTTACATCAGCCATTCGTCGCCCATGGCGATGACGCACGCTGTCGCTTCGCCCTTTCCATCCCAGCGCCGCGACTCGAGCCAGCGTGCGCCATCAGACGTCATGCACGCCGCTGTCTTGGGCTGCATGCCAGCTTCTGGCCACCGCGCTCCTTCTTTTCCATATCCCTTTTGCATAGAGCTGTATTGCTCTTTTTGGTTTTTCGTCCATCTATTTTTTCTCTAGTTGGTGCAGTCATGCTCGCACACTCAGGAATGACTGGTGAGAGGCAGAGTGTGCCTGCGCGTCATGGCATCGCCACTTTTGTGCCCAAGGGCCACTCCATCAAAGTCATAAACACCTACGGCAGTCAGGTCATCAGCACCTGGGTCTTCGCCCTCCACAAGCCCCCGAACGCAGAGTCTGAAGCCGAGGAGAGAGCCGAGGAGGAAGCCTTTAACCAAGCCCAGCGGGAGGCCGAGAGAGAGGCCATCGCCCAGCAGCAGCAGCAACAGCAGCAGTCCGCCACTGCCGATACACAACCTAGCGATATCACATCCGAGGTGATCGCTGAAAATCAAGAAGAGCCCATCGCAAATCAAGAGACGCCCCCCAAGGATGAGCCCCAAGCGGGACAAGCCATGGCCAACGCTGAGGCTTCGACTGGGCCGGCAAAATCTACCGTCCAGACTGTAGACGGCAAAAAAGTGCGCTCCTGGACATCCTACGTCCCTTCCGTTCCCTCTGTATCTGCGTTGAGATATCGAAACAAAGCGCCTGCTGCACAAGCGAACAAGGATGCTGTCAAATCCAGCGAGGGGCAAGTGGAAGAAAGCTCCAAGGAAAGTGCTGAGACCAACCCGGATGAAAAGAAGGAAGAAGGCACAGAAAGCAGAGATCCGGACAAGGCTGAAGCAACGGCTGCTGAAAGCGCAGACTCTACTGCCCATGCGGACGATGAAGGACTCAAGGTTGCAGGAACAGTTACCCCATCGGAGACGACGGAGGACGACTATGCGGACGCAAAGTCAGTTCAGTCCTCACGGAGCTGGGGTTCCTACCTTCCCTCGATCCGCCCGAGGGCAAGAGCTGCCTCCGGGAAGGACTCGAAATCCGGCGCCGACGACAAATTAGACAAAGCGAACCAGAGGACTTGGCTGTCGTATCTGCCCTCTGGCACCTCCTTCACTTCCTACCTCCCCAGCAACAGCAAAGACGCCCTCTCCGCCTTCGCCTCCTCCCACCACCGCGACCCCACCAAGTCCTACGCCGAGCAGCTCTACGAGTTCTCCAAGACCCCCGTTGGAGCCGCCAGCCTCTCAGGTAAGTCGTAGCTCGTCTATCATAAACCCCACGCGCTGACCCCACCCTCTTCCAGCCGCCACCGGCTCCGGCACCGCCAGCTCCCTCTACGCCGCCTACAGCGCCTACACCAAGCTGCAAGCCTCTCAGCGCATCACGGGGCCGATGGAGTACCTCTCGCTCCCACACACCATCGACGCGCTGCAAAAGCTCTCCCCCGAGCCCGGCGACACGCTGCTCTCGAACCTGCACGAGCCGCTCCTAACCCTCCTCGACGACACGTCTCCTCCAGCAACAACGAATACCACTGCCGAGTCTGCCGCCGCCATCCCCCTTCGCCACGGCACCTTCCTTCCCGCCTGCGACCCGACGACGTACCGCAAGCTCGCCGGGCCCGACGGCAACGGCGAGGAGCACGGCTCGTGCGCCGAGAACCTGGTGCTCGCGCTGCAGGAGTTCAACAAGTCGACGGGGCTGAAGGGCGCGCGCACGGTGGGCGCGGACGTGACGATCAACAGCGCGCCGGTGCCGCTGAGCTTGTTCATGAACACGAGCGTGCAACAGCGCGGCAGCGGGAACGTCGTCGTCGAGGAGCCGAGGAGGTTCGACGGCGGCAGGTGGGGCAAGGGCGGCGAGAAGGGCGGGTGGGTCAAGTTCAGGGCGGAGAGGGACGTCGTGGTCGTGATGAGCGCGTGTCCGATGGACGAGGGGCCGATGAATGGCGGCAGGTGCATGGCCGCGAACTTTGTGGTCGAGGAGCCGGTCGGTGAGGGCAAGGAAGAGGGGGAGGCGGCGAAGGTGGAGCAGAAGGGACCCGCGAAGGCGAAGGTGCAGACGTCGAGCGAGAAGATCAATGCGAAGAAGGTGGAGGCTAAGAAGGGACTGGCGAAGGAAGAGGCTAAGAAAATCCCGGCAAAGGAAGAGCCTAAGAAGGTGCCGGCGAAGAAGCCTGCTCCTGCTGCGACGCCGCCGCCGCCGCCGGAGGTGAAGGGGAAGAGGAGGGATAGCGCTCTGGGTGTCACTGAGGGCGCGCAGCCGAGGAAGAAACCTCCAGTCATACAGAGGGCGAAAAGCGCGGTCGAGGGAAGGGTGAAGAGTCCGGTTCCGGATAGGGTCAAGAGTCCGATCGGGGATCGAGCGAAGAGCCCGGTCTCTGGTGTGCAGTCACCGCGCACTGGGGCCTCGACCCCGTCCTCGGACACGATACGGAACACGCCAAAGCCTGGGAAGAAGAAGCCGAAGAAGTTGGAGCGACGCAGCTCGTCGATGGCTCCCGCTTGATTGGATGTGGAGATGGTGTTGGAGTTGACGACGACGGGACGTTGGGACCAGATTGCTTGTATCACATGACGGTCGGCATGCTTGTCTTTGAGCATTGAGTTTACTTGTTTCTGTTTCTCTCATGACTAATTTTCTTGTTCCTGGCACTCCGGATAATATTGCCAGCAGGGAGGAGAATACCCGTGTCCGTGTCGTCCCTGATTGGTGGACACTGGTCTTGGCGTCGTCATCCTGCATTGTTCCCTGGGCGTCCATCAGCCTCCCGCATGTGTCCAGCACGCATCGGGAGTGGTTGAATGGGCTGTATGTCTTTACTTCTCCCTTTCAGCTCTCTTACCTAATGTTAAGCGTGTCAATCGTACCCTTGAATCCAAGCCTGTGGCGCGTCAATGGCGCAATGGACCACGACGATACGGTTCGGCACGCATTCGCCCGGTTCTTTCTCCGCCTTCTCGGTTGGTACTCGTATTGGACTACCCCGCAACCTCCGCAGATCATCGCCTCGTCCGACCTCATCCCACAACCCACCGGAGAAAATACTTAAGGGGCAAAACTTGGTTTCTTCGGCTCTCAGCCATGTTAACATGAGGTTATATAGAGACCGCGAGCCCGCCCCGAGGCCATTGGGTCTTTTCCAGCTCAGAACCACCTCCAACCCGCCTCCAATATGGTTCCGAACGCCGGCATCGTGCCACTTGCCGCCCGGGCCTTGAGCCTGGCGACAACGAACAAAGTCAGCAACGTGTCCGTGCCCTCGGACCTCTCGACCAGGGTGCTGCTGCCGGATGCGTACGGCTACTCGATGGAGCCGGTGTGGGTGGAAGACTACCTCAAGTCGGACCTGGCGACGAACCTGATGGCCGCCATCGCCGACGTGACGGGCAAGCCGGCGCCGTTCCGCATCGGCGGCAACACGGCGGACCAGACGTACCTGCACCCGGACCTCAACGTCACCTCCATCTCGATCCCGACGCCGGCGACGGCGCAGTACTTCAACATCAGCCCGGCCTGGTACGACACGTGGGCCGACTACTTCCCCGCGGGCACCGACCTGATCTACACGCTGAACCTGCACGTCAACGCGTCGGCGTGGGCCAACGCCCTCGCCGAGGCCGAGGCGGTGCACGCGGCCCTCGGCGACAAGCTGACGCTGTTCGAGCTGGGCAACGAGATCGACCACTTCATCAGCAAGGGCTGGCGGGCCGAGGGCTGGGACGTGGCGCAGTACAGCGAGCAGTGGCGCAACATCACCGACCAGATCCTCGCGACCGACTGGTACCAGGCGGACCCGACGCCGCCCAAGTTCCAGGCGGCCGTCTTCGCCGACCCGCCGTGGGTGCCAGACCAGCAGGACGAGCTCGACGACTTCGACATCGTCAACCTGACGGCCGGCGGCCTGGTCGACCCGGACCTGATCAGCTCGTACGCGGTGCACCTCTACCCGCAGAGCACGTGCGACACGGAGCGCTGGTACCGCATGCGCCTCGACCTGCTGTCCAACCACACCACGCTCTGGCTGAACGTGTCGCAGTACGCGCCGCAAGTCGCCGCCGCCGACGCCGCGGGCGCGCCGCTCGTGCTCGGCGAGACCAACTCGATCTCCTGCTCGGGCCGCAGCGGCATCAGCGACACGTTCGGCGCCGCGCTGTGGGGCGTCGACTACGTGCTGCTCGCCGCCAGCATCGGCATCGAGAAGACGTACTTCCACCTCGGCGCCCAGAGCGAGTATTCCGGCTTCGTCCCCGTGCCGTACGCGTACAAGAACGAGAGCCTGCGCGCCGGCATCCGCCCCGGCTTCTACGCGCACTACTTCCTCGCCCACGTGCTGGCGCGGCCGGAGGGGGGGAATCTCAGCATCGCCGCGCTGCCCGGGGCGAACAGCTCGGATTTCAGCGGGTATGCCGTGTATGGCGACGGCGGCGGCGGCGACGAAGGGACGACTGCGTTGCAGAAACTCGTCTTCCTCGACATGGGCGTGTGGAACGGCACGCAGGGTCTCAGCAACCCCAGCACGCTGTCCGCCACGGACGGCACGCAGTTCAGCAACGGCACGCGGCCGACCCGCCTCCTTGGCGCGCAGACCGAGTGGGACGAGGGCGTCGAGGTAAGCGTCGTCAGGCTGAGCGCCCCCGGGACGAATGCCAAGAGTGAGGTGACGGTCGGCGGCGCCGCGTTCGATGCGGGCACGGGCGCCAAGGTTGGAGACGTGCGGGCGGAGACGGTGACGGTGGGCGAGGGCGGCGTGGTGAGCCTTGAGTTGGTCCAGGCGGAGGCGGTGCTGTTGGAGCTGCAGGCCGTCAATGGTTGAGTTAGACTGGACGTGGGTGTGTTCATGTGGTTTTAATGTGGGTCTGCTGTAGGTAAATGTGTAAATGGAATGTGTAGCCTGACAACCAATCATTGGGGGAACGGTGGAAGGGGCGGTGTCGTTGAGGGCTTCAGCCTTGTCCAACGATGACGCCGGTGAGCCGACGCAGCGCAGAGCCGCATCACTAGCCGGCTGTTGCCTACATACATATCCGATGACCCGCTGACTCTCGCTTCCTTCCTTCTTGAACTCTTCCACCTAGGCTTCTTTTTTCTGACGTCATGCTCAGCCTTCCCTCGTGACCGGGCTGTTGTTCAGCCTTGTTGGCCCAAACGCTTGTGCGAACCATGTTGGGGTAACCCACAACCTCGTCGCTGGAAAACCGTTCGGCCCTTGCCTCCCATGCTCTTGGTGTGAAAGTGGCGCAGTACACTCAGGGGCAAAGTCGACAGCCTCTGTTCCGAGCTGACAAAGCAAAGGTTATGTGGGAGGTAAGCGAAAGAAGTAGGTATCAATCTGTATTGTTCCAAACCAACGAATCTACATGAACACAAACAAAGAAGTGAAAAGCGAAGGCAAGTATCCAACCCCCCAAATTCTACAGAAAAAGTAGCCCGGTTCGCACCAGCTTCCTTGCAATTCTACTCCCCCCTTGCGCCTCGTCTATCAAGGTATCATGAACGCTACGGCCATAGAGACTTTGACCTCCCAGTTGAATGGGAAACTTCGATCGGAAGAGCAGTTTTTGCTCCTGTCGGTATTATCCGTGGGAGCGTGGCTAAGAACTGTCAGTTTGGTATTGTGGCGGGACTTGGGGGTCGCTCACCGTTACTGGACGTTCGTAATACTCGTCCCATCAGTTTCCGCCCGGGAGACTGCGCCAAGCCCCTCGGAAAAAAGCTGGCGCTGGCCGTCTTCGGCGGAGAGGTTTCCGGTACTGTGATGGTCAGCTTTTATCCCACATATCTACTTGACCGTGTGCTTACGGATTCCCAGTGTCATAGGGACCCTCGTGGAGCTCAGGCTCCTTGTGGCCGCAGGAGTCATGATCGTCTGGGACGTTTTCGACACCATCGTACTCCCATCCGCAGTTCATGCATGGTTTGGCGCCGCAGCTGATGCATTGAACGTAAAGATCCTCGTGCATCGGGCCAAATCCACATTGGCAGCAATAAAAGGATTTGCCGTGAGAAACAGGGTGGAAGAAAAGCTCATTCCCGATGGAAGTGAATGCATCCATGGTGAAATATGCTGTGGCGAACGGAGAGGATGTGGAGTCAAAGGTAAAGCGATGGAGCTACTGGGTTCAAACCGCTGGAATGGATGCTGCGGTGGAATCGATGGTCGAGTTCGTCTTCGCTGGTCTTATATTCCCTTTTGACTGTACGGTTGCCTATGTAAGGAGCCTCCAAGGCACATTCGGATGGGTTTCCTGCGCAATTTCGGTGTAGGAAGATGGCTGTGCTTTCCCTCAACTCTCGAATGAGAAGTGTTGAGGTTGCGGGTTTGTCTCCTAAGGCGCGACCTCGTAAGCCAGCTAGGCACTCACTGAAGGCTGTGCGCGTGAGGAGCGAATGGTGCATGCCCGCAGCTGCGCAATTCTGCTCGTGAGCAAAAGCGCGCTTGCGGACGAGGCGGTTTTTCCCGTACTGGGCGGCCTTGCATGTATCACGGCTGTTTTCTGTTGTCTCAGACGATCCGATACGTAGGGACTAGGCAGACATCCTCTTTTGCGGGGTAATGATTGGATGTAAATGCAACGGGCTGTCTCTCATCTTGCTTTAAACGGTTAGTCCAGCCGCCCGCCAGATGAGACGACAGGCCTACGGGACACCCTGGAAGTGGATGGTTTTGCCGTTTCCTCCACGAATGGTAAACATGTTTGGCTGATGCCCAACGGCAATATGAAGAGCGTACATAGATGGGCGGTGCCCAACGAGTCCTTGTGGCAAACGTAAGTCCCAACGTACGCAACTGCGTACTGAGCAACCTTGTCAAGGCTTACTTCCTCCGACGCCCCATTAACCTGACTTGTCTTCCGGTGTGAGCTTTATCATGCCTTCGCTCGCCCTAGATGCAAGGCTACCCTCTCTACCTCCTCCAGCGGAGATATTACTACGCCTTCTCACAACACAGTGCTCAGCTCTACCACAAAGGGACTAGTATTCGCCGGAAATAACCAAGTAAGTCAAACCAGTACCTTATTCTACACCTAAGAATCAGACTCTCACATCGATGATTCACAGGAGACTCAAGACATGTCGGAGGACACGTACGTCGAGGCTCCGCGGAAGCACTCGAGGCGCTATTCTCGCCGGGGCGCAATCGATTACCAAGAAGTCTCCATTTACAGTCGTCCGGAGCAGGGCTCGTGCCCCAATCAAGCCACCCAACAGCTGACGCAAGGTGGCTTCGACAACTTTTACCAAGGATACTACGGTGTTGCTCCTCAGAACGGTCATCAAGAGATGGACTTCATAAATTCAGGTGATACCATCCCGGATACAACGCATGCTCCGGACTCCGGAGATTCGGCGTAAGTAATGATCGGAGTGCCCAGATGATTCATGCTGGCTTCAGACTTGCTCATGAATATTCAGGTACTACGTAGGTCAGCTTCATCCAGAGGTGTGCCCTCAACTATCAACGTGGTGCCAAGACCCGCCAATCGTGTACGGTCAGGATGCCGACCCCATATCCAATCATATTTGTCAAGAAACATACATGGACGACGAGGAACTAATGCGGCAGGTAGATGAGGCATCTCCTCACCAAGCTGTCGCTATTGGTCACCCCGATATGCCGGGAGCCAATCACGAAGTCGGGCAGCAAACAGAAACCATGCCAGCCCAAAGCACATGCGAACGCAGGATCTGTTGCCCATACATCATCAAAGACCCTCACCTTCCACCAGTGTCTACAGCGTGTTGGAGTTCCGGTTTCCCTGACGTGTCACGGCTAAAGTAAGTGCATCGTCATGAAGTTGATTGGGGATCTGAGCATTGAGCTAATGCATGAAGAAAGGCAACACCTGAGGCGCAACCACAACATCGACTTGCCTTTTCAAGGCAGGAACAAGTCGGAGGAAGAGAAGTTTGCGAACGTTTGGCATTACATCTTTCCGATGTTCACTGGTCAAGTACCGTCGCCATGTACGACCCTGACAAGCCGCCACCGCCCCTTGCCACTTGCCACTTTCAAAAAGCTGAAGCCTCTTTAGATGGATGGGATAGAGAAAACCTGCAGCGCCGACAAAACTTACGAGTCGTCGAAGAGCATGATGAGTACATTCGTGCGCAGGTATCGCAACGTTATCCACAAATGGCTGTCGTGTTGGCCGACGTCCTTGAGACATTCCGCCACTTGCGACGTGATGATTTGCTGCCCCATTGAGGCTGAATGGAAGAGCTTGTTCTGGTTTCTCATGTCGTACAGCATTTTCTTGTTTACTTTTCCCGAAACCGAGTTTGCTTCACGGTTTCCTTGGCTCAAAAGGCAGCTGGTGCCTGCCCGCGGTTCAGCACGCGCCACCACCTTCGGGAACGCGAACCATTCACAATATCCAAACCAGCTCCGCCACTGTTGATGGAGGCGTGCTCGAAAGGGATGAACCAGCACGTGTTTCTGATTTGCCGGGGGTTTATTGCGGAACCAGGGCTGGTTACCAATCAAACGCGGCAAGACAATCTTAGCGTTTGACTCATTCGACGTGGCGGGAGTCATGGAATGCTGTACGAACTATTTTGCTTCGAAAAATTATGTTCATACATTTCCAATGACTCCTGTGATGGCACTTGCAAGTAGTGGTGCCTGCAAGGCTATATTCCACGATGTTAACCAACAGGTTTGAAAATGACGGTCGCTTACTGGTCATATCCGAATCCGAGTACACAGCCACAATAGCCCTTGTGACCCCCTGCGTGAGCAATCGCCACGTCGCTGCTGCCTAAAAATAAAAAGTCCTTTACTCTCGAGCTCCTTATTCCGCGTTCGCGTGTTCCTAGATTTTTCAGCCTTGCTGTCGCTTTTCCACCCTACAAAACCCACGATTTTGAGCCGCATCCGAACGACTCGCGGTATGAAACCCTGGATTTTGTTTAAATGCTCAGGCTTTGCTAATCTTTTTTTATCAAGACAGCCAGATTACAACACCAAGCATCAACCGTCCTGGAACTTTGAAGTCTCCACGCAATTATCTCGAACCTATGGTATGCTGCCGGTTCTTTTGAAGCGCTGTTCGTACCACATCCCGCTTTACCCACCGTCGATATCGAATACACAGAGGAGCATCAAAGGGTTCCTCTGGCGCGAACGGCGTGTTGGCGAGCAAAGCTAGGGAGGGTCTGTTGAGTATTCTGCGTTCGACTGGGTAATGAATATACGTCCCCGCTCCCACAGAGCCCCCTCATTCACATACGTTCGGTTGTCGTAGCCGAAGCAGATATACGCAGATACTTCTTGCACCCGCTCCTCGCTGGTTTGCCACCGCAAAGGCTTCTAGCAGTTTCTTTCGCCACATCACATTCGCTTTCCATATGTCATCGTCGTATTGTCATCCAAAGATTTTTTCAGCATCACACCGGAGGTCAGAATGTGTTCAGAGTACATTGGCATGGAGGAGACGGACAGCAAAGCTGAATCTCAGCATAGCAAGGCCGAGCGTGAGTCGTCCTCGACGCAACAGGTGAAGGCCCGCGACCGGCCCACAGCAGATATTCCGCTCAACCTCAAGGAAATGTCTTTGCCTCTCAAGAGGGAGCTTTCTCCGACTCCGTCGAGTCCCAAGAAGAAGAGGAGGACAGACATCCAGCAGGATGGACCAGATAGTGGAACAGAACCCCAAGACGACACAAGGAGGCTTGCCTGCCCCTTCTTCAAACGAAAGCCTACGAGGGCCCGTCCATCATGCGTGTATCCAGGATTCAGCAGCATAGCCAGACTCAAGTAAGAGAATCTTTCCTTTCTTCGTTGTTAAATCTCAGAGATCCATATCTGACATATCAAGGGAACATCTCTATCGGCAGCACATGTTACCACCGCACCAGTGCTCCAGATGCCTGAATACTTTCACCTCGGAAGTGGACCTTCGGGAACACTCACGTGCTCCGGTTCCTTGTCAAGTCAACACAGATAAACATATTGAAGGCATCACGCTAGAGCAAGAGAAGGCTCTGAAAAGCAAGAAACGGACGAGCAAGTCCGGCATCAATAGCGATGAGGAAAAATGGAAGGACATATACACGATCTTATTTCCGGAGGAAACCCCACCCTCTGCTTGTGAGTCCAACATTCATTGCATGTAACAGTATATTTGCTTACTAATTCAATTCTTAGTCTGTGCTACAGTCTCAGACACCCCACGATACGAGGAGATTCTGAGACAAGAGCTGCCAGCGCTTGTGAAGGCTCAGATAGAGACGAGAAAACACCTCAAAAAGCATAGCGATGAGATCCACCAGATAGTATGGAGCTGCCTCGAACAGACTTTCGCAAAATGGCATCGTAACACCAAAGAGGTGCGCGCTGGTGCAACACCTACCACCACTGAGCTGCCGCCACCTGGTGAAGATGCATCAGCTGATGGTGGTGATGATACACTTCACCCACCCAAAGGGATCGATGTTTCTGAGCCTGGTTCGGTTTCACGAACATCTGTCGCGGGCACGATTGAGAGTACAAGAGGCAGCCTCGCGGGCGATGATTCAGCTCAGCCTGATCCACAAAATGCGGAAGAACTCAAACCAGAATATACGAAAGACCTTGTCACAGAACGCACGCAATAAGTAATGCCTGGTATATTTTTCGGACACCGCACCTTTCTTCTTATCTCACAGCATTGTCGGCATTTATATTTGTTTTTCTTCCTTTGCAACAATGGGGCGTATAATATCAGCATTCTGGGAACGCAAGCGTTGGATTTCGTTAGATCATTGTTTATTTTGTATTTTGGCACAGCAATGGCGTGATATTCTTAACTGGGAATAGATGGTACAATTTGTTTCAGGGCTTCCACATATCAAGCAATACACTACAGAGTGCAGAAGGCTGGATGCAGATAAGCGTTGAACACGATGCAGTGAAGTTTGAACTACGTCCGCTTGTGCAATACACACGAATTGGCCTCATTTGTAGCGAGGGGAAGTTCGCACGGTTCGCTTGCAGCCGGATACATATATGTATTCTGCAGTCCCAAGGCTCTTGTGTTCATCCTAGTGCCCCGTTAAGCGTACAGATCGCTAGGCTGCGGCTTGACTGCGCCTTTGCGCAGCTGCGCATTTCTGACTCGTAGGCAACCTATGATCCGTCGTAGGCAACAGCCCCACCACTCCATCAGCATTCTCTAGTCTAAGTCAGCCTAGCTGACCTGACATGCAAGCGATATTCCCTCGCTTCACTACTACATAGTCGATGACCCCCCCTCCTCCTACCCCGCTTTTCTAAAACTTCTCTCCATTCAGCCTGGGTACTCTCGGTGCACCCACCGACCAGTCTTCTTGCAGGTATGGATATCTGATGAATGTATGTGGACGTTCAATAATAGGCCTATCTAGTACTCTCACCAGATGCTCACCTGCCGGATCCTCCACGTTGCGCGAGCGATTTTCATGACTGCGGTATATCGAGGCTAGAAGCTTTGATTTGTACTTCTTACATAACGAAGTCCAACACAAGTTCGAAGATTGCCATCGGCAGATTGCTTCTCTGTGGCTGATGTCTGAGCCGGCTACTGCTCAAAACACGGAGAAAGCCTTGAAGCGGAGCAAGGCAAGCCCGTCTTCGGCCGTAATCACCTCTAGCGATTCTCCGCGCTGCGAGTGCGGTCCTACTTGTAACTGTGCTGAGCAAGGAGGATCTGCACCTGCTCGCAAGTTTGCCTGCCCGTATTCCAAACGGTATCCGGACCAACGACCTTCATCTACGTCGTGCGCGTACCCTGGCTTCCCTACAATTTTCCGCCTGAAGTAAGCCCATAAATTCTCTCTATGAAATGACTACTGATGATGTGGTTCATAGAGAGCACCTCTACAGAAAGCACAAGTCTTCCGATACCAAGTGTTCGAGGTGTCACTTGGTGTTTGAAACCGAGGTCAATTTGCAAGACCATCAAAGGGTACAGGATATTTGTGAGATCCGGGAGCTCCCGGAAACCCCTGGATTCTCCAAGGAACAAGAGAAGCAGCTTCGAAGCCGAAAAAGATCTCCCGGGTGCATGTCGGAAGAGGAGAAGTGGAAAGAGGTATATCGCATTTTGTTTCCAGAGCACAAAGAAGATCCTATGCCTTGTAAGTCGCTATAACTAACGTCTACATACTAAGCCTAAAAAGCATCACGCTGACTCTTTGAAGACGTGGAGAGGAGGACGATGCCTGTTTGGAATTTCGAACGATATCAAGTGTTTAGCCGCCAAGCATTGCGTGACGTCCTATCGAGCAAGCTCGGGATTTTCGATGACTCTTCCTGCTGTAATCAGGGCCAACAGCGGAAAAGGAATGTGTTGGATATAGTGATGAAGTGCCAAGAGCAAGTATTCCAAGAGTTCGTTGGAGACAAGCCTGCCGGCTTGGGAGAGAATTCAACCAGTCGCCTTGGTTCTGACTGTGATGGACAGACCGACTTGTCGCCAATCTCGCCTTCTATTAATGGGAAATGTTTGGAAATGGATTGTACGCTATGCATTCCTGCACTGCGAAGCCGATCCGGCACTCCAAAAGCGAGCGACTACACCATGCTTCCCGGCGCGGACAATACGTTGGATCAACCTATTTTGGACATTAGTCCCGGCGATTATCAGGGTGGAATGGCTTTCAAGCCATGGGACAACTTTCTGCTCGACAACCCGGGCGATGCGCCAGTCCTTCATGCTGGAGACTCCCTCACGCTGGCGCAGCATCAAGCACTTGATACACCGCTCTACACGCTCAATGAACTGGCTCCTTTGGACGATATTTCAGGGCGACAGCTGCAGCAGGGGTCGAATATATTCGGACAATACCCTGGTGGAAGTCTCGAATCAACAGAGTTTTCGATGTTTGCCGACGCTTTCTCGTGCATGGAAAGCCCTGAGGGTGGTGCATTAGCTGCATTTGGAAATGATAGGGCTGCCAATCATGGGCCTGACGTATGGAGCACGTACGACCTCACCAACATCCTTGCGGACACACAAGGCTTTGAAGAAAAATGATGTTGCTATGGTTGTTTTGAGCCGATGGTGCGGAAAAACGCACATATATACGGTTCAAGGAGCTATGGTCTGCTGGTGCTTGTTGGATATATTTCCATCCATGTCGGCTTAAACTGCATTCTGAGACTCTCCATCTTCTATCACCCCGTAGTTACCTAAGTCACACATCTTCGAGTTTCAATTAATCTGTTATAGGACTGCATCCTATAACTGTACCCAGAACTTGCTGCAGATAATACAATCAATCTCGACACACGTAACCTCCGATCAGGGCAACAGTCTTCCCTTTTCATGCCAAGCTGAGCCCCATCAGCCTTGCTCTTGCGCCTTCGATTTCTTGGCTATACGCGTACGCAAACGCCAATCGAGATTCGTCAAGTCACACACCAACAGTTGCAGCAGTAGAGCACGACATCTGAAGGACTTGGTATTGGCTTAGCTTGTGGGGGCCGAAGTTCCACAGGAATGTAAGCATGCACTCATGGGTCCACAAGGAAGCTCGTCCGAGCCGCTATAGGCCCGCCGGTCAACCTCGATTTCGCCTCGTGTCAGCCTTGCCAATTTTTTTCCGTCTTGGCTGGGCACAGATGCATATACCTTGACTAGTTCAATAAGATGTGGTCACCTTATCTGCGGATAGATGATTGCGTGACTGCTCACGGTTATTGCATGTGCTTCGCTTTGCCCAAAAGCGTGACATAAGAGCTGGGTCCCCACGCATTTCGCATTACGCAAGATGTACAGTGTGCATTTGCTACTCAAATCAAAAATTTCGTCTTTCCATTCCCACCTAATCATAAAGAAAAGGAACACTGTGAGAGCTTACGCGAACTGCGTCTCAGTGACACCCTCGCCCATCGCCGCCGTGCTCGTGACACCACCAGAAACCATCTTTAAGATCTCGTCAATATAATTCGCCCCGCTCCACTTCTGATGCAGCACGACCTCACACCCCGTTTCGATCTCTGGCTTCTGGATTATCTCTCCGTATGCACGTATGCCCCGGCTCGCAAACTCCCTGGCGAACCCGTCCGTCATGAGCGCCGTCGAGTGAAGGCCGGCGAGGGTGATGAACTGCCAGCAGTAGCCGAGCCGGCCAAGTCGCGAGATGTACGTCCAGGGTGGCCAACAAACAAGCATGTTTGCAAAGCTTTGATTGTTTTAACCAATCAATCAAACAAAGATCGTGGTTCGAGCCGAACTAATCAACCAAAGATTATAAGGCGTGGTTGTTTGCGAAATGCTTGTTTGATTGTTTGGGGAGGGGGGGTGGCCGTGGCCATCGGTATATATGCTACCCAGGCCATATATCTGGTATCTGGTATCAATAAGCGTTTGGAAGGCTTTCCTTTTAGAGGGGAGAGAAGGGGGGGGGGGGGGGGGGGGGGAGGGGTAATGCGGGTGGGGCGGGTGGCGGGTGCGTATTACCTAATCGGGGCAAAACACCATAAGAATCTCGCGATAGTGGCCCGTGATATATGCCAAGCAAACAGGCAAAGATCTTTGCTTATTTGCAAAGAATTCGCAATTAACCAAAGATTCCGACCCTCTGCCTATCAATCAACCAAAGATCGGACCTCATCTTTGTCTTTGTTTGTTTGTTGGCCAGCCAGTGTACGTCTCCTGCTCCTCGGGCGACATGGCGCGCTTCTAGTTGAACGACGGCGAGAGGTTGTAAGCGAGCTTCTGATCGGGCCAGATGGCATGGACACCGTCTGCAAACTGCTTGGCTTGCTCGTAGTCTGGCGTCTTCGATTCCATCCACACCAGATCTGTGATGTTTCGTCAGTGTTGTCGGGTGGTTGGGGATGAAGTGCGCGAGAACTCACCTGCGTAGGGGGCGAACTCGACTGCTCGCGCAATGGCGCACTCGCATCCGCCTTTGTATCGATAGTATCCTTCCACTGTCCTCGGCGTGTCCCAGTCGAAGTAGAGCTCTTGGCCGAGGATTACCGTCGCCAAAGTGCGGCGGGTGTGGTTGGACTTGCCTTGAGCAGACTTCAGATATTCCTCGATCATGGCATCCTTGTCGGGATGATGGACAGCCTGGATGGCGTCGGTCACGGCTTCGTTGAAAGTCTTTAGCTTCGCCTACTTAAGCCACTGTACCTCGATGGCAGCAACCTCAGAGCTGCTGCGACCCGCCAATGTAGCTGCTGCGAGAATTTCAGTCAAGGGTTGCAGGTCCGAGTTGGTAGAGCCGAGGATGAAATCATGGTCTCTGGGATCAACGGTTGAAGTGATGAGAATAGCCGCCTCGGAGTCTGTCCGGGCGACAAGGACAAGGTCGGTGCCCATGATGTCGGCCTGGGCGCGGCAAGCCACGAGACGGTTGATGTGTTCGCGCATGGGAACCATCACCTTTCCTCCCATGTGGCCGCATTTCTTGGTGCCGGGCGCTTGGTCTTCGACATGGATGCCGGCAGCACCGCTCTCGATGAACAGCTTGGTGAGCTTCATAGTAGCAGTGACGCCGCCATGTCCGGTATCTGAATCCGCCACGATCGGTCGAAGAAAGTCGATATTGGCCAGTGTTCCGCGTTCTTCTGAAGGAGTTGTCAGGCGCTCCTCGCGTTGCTTGCGATCGTGAAAGAGCTGGGCCTTGAACAGATGATCTACCTTCTTGGGAACGGTATCCTGAAGGGATTAGCAGGATGCGGCAGTAGAAAACGGCTGCGTCACTCACCATTGGGTAATCGGCAAGGTCGGGGGATGGCTCATTGGTTGATGAAGCAGTAGCCGAAGACTGCCAGCCCGATACGAAGATGGTGTCGAGATGCTTGGCCATCTGTGTGACCTGGACGGGGTCCATACACCCGAAAGTGAAGCTGACGTCTTTTTCCTGTAGAGATGGTCACCAGTAGTTGGAAGGAGTCTCGAAAAATGCAGGTATTACCTTCCACCGCCTCTCGAGAATTTCCCAGAGCTTCTTGCTCATGAAATTGCCTGCGTACTCGATCTTCAAGTTGCCTCTCTTCGAACAGATCTTACTTGCTGTGTATGGCCGCTTCGTAGCCGACCAGCGAGGGTTGCTCCACCACTGCTCAGTGGCCTTCACCTCCGAATTGAAAGCAGCATCTTCGAGGTACATGTCAATAATGGCCTTTTTCTCTTCATGTGACGTCTTTCGGACTGGAGATGCCTCAAGGACGTCGGTGGTCTTGATCCCGTTGGTAGTCTTGTTATAACCCATGGTACAGACAGAAGAGAGTGCTGGAGTAACTGACATGACAAAGTGATCCGAGGTCTTTGGAGAATGAGGTGGACGCAGAGGAACTGTCTTTCCTCTATCTTTTAAGATACATCTGTCCCACCAAACCACCAAAGTCTCCCCCACTTCCCGCCATCTTAACGATCTTGCGATTGATCGGCAACAGTGACGCGGCGATGTAGCCGTGTCTCACACGATGGTTTCAGCCCACAGCAAGGCCAGAGGTGCCAAGCTTGGCGTCAACAACGTCACCTCCTCGAAGAGAAAAAACACGTCATCAGACGTGCACAGTGGAGAAGGTGTTGTGCGAGCCGTCATGGTGTTGAGTTGAAAGACGCGCGTCGATAAATTCAAACTCGCATACACCTGGATGACAAGGAGCAGGTATGATCCTGGTCAACGTGTAAGCCATGGTCTGACCTTTCTCGATTGTGAGGAAATAGATCTTCCAAGCCGGTAATTTCGACTCACTATGACTGCCGAGCAATCGGAACCGCAATGCTCCACTTTGCTGCACGAGAAGTCGAAGCAAAAGCAAACGTATTGATTATGCACCTACCCTGTGGATTCGGCACAGCTATCAGATCCACATCGTGAAGTGACTAATTGGTCCCATTAAAATACCCGTAGGTCTAAGGACTGCGAACGGAGAGCGGCACAGAGTGCACTGATACCATTGAAGGTCTAACTACAGCAAAAACCAACACTACTGATCACCCCTGTAGCTGTCTCTTCATGAACTCATACACCGTGAATGTGACAGCTTGACCTGGGGCGACTCTGATGACCCGTGGTGTAATCCCTTTGTACAATGCACGTACCCCTTCGTTCCGCAGCATATCCACCACAATGAAAACGCCCTTCCGTCCACTCTCACCTGGAGCTTTGGCGGAGTTCTGCATGCGAGTCTTGATGGTGTCAATAGGCGCATTGCACATAGGACCAACGGCACCGGAGATCAGCCCAATCGCAGCAGTCTGGTAGCTTGGCGGATCCCTGCCGTGCGGCTGACGCTGCACGAGTTTGGCTTTCAACGTCGTGTAGACGGTGAAATTGGCCGCTTGATTGGTTCCCTGCCGGATTGCAGTGAGAGCCACGCCCTGGTACAGAGCGCCGATTCCCTCCCTCCATGCAACTAAACCTACAGCGTGAAGAGCGTTCCGATACACGGGCATGCCAGCGGCACCGCCAATGGCGGGAGCAAGCCTCTGGGCTTGCAGCCTGATCTTGACCACCTCCATAGGGCTGACGACAAAGACAGCTTCTGTGATGCCAGCTGCAAGACCGGCCGTGAAGATGGACGCTCCATTGGTGTCGCCGGAGATGGTGTGGAATGACTTCTTGTATGCTTCGAACGAGGCAAAGCGAACGGCCATCTTGGGCCCCATCCCGACGACCACGGCATCGAAACCTTGATAGAGTGCCAAAGGACCCTCCGTACGCGCCACACGAGAGAATGTCCCAATGAAGCCGTTTCGGGTGGTCTCGAGAAGAGTCAGTGTGCGAAAGGACTGGAAAGTGGAAAGAGACGAACTCACAGACGAGATGGATTCCTTGTGCGAAAGTTGCATCCTCACTTTGACAGTATCTAGCGGATGGCAGATGCAGGCCTCCATGATACCTGCCGCTCCGCCCGCTGGAGGATGTCAGCACACCGACAAATTGAGATCGGCAGGGGACTGGACCAACCAATCAGGTCTGTGGTTGCCGGCAGTCGAGCCAACACTGAACGGGACCTTTGCTCCTGCATGTTGTTCTATTCAATTGATGACGAGAGTGATTTCTTCAGATCAAATGCGAGTATGGGAGGCGTTCCTCTTGTCTTTGCCTCTTTGCTCCGCGACGTTCTGTCACAGTCGTCATCTATTGCTGTGGCTCACTCCCCCGCAACATCCCTTTGTGTTCCAAGATTTCAAGCCTTTTCTTATCTCCGCGGCCGTGCACGCGCTACGCCTGGAACACGAAGGGATGTCCAAGCGCAAGCTCCTCCACTCCGGGGCAGCTATCGCGCATAGACACACGTAGCCCTTAAAAGATGTGGGCCGACATGGAACCTTCGCTCCACCCTCAGTCGCGACTCCCATACTTTCAGAACCCACAAGACACGCCACGTCACTGCACTCGTTATCGTACCTTATGCAAACGCCAACGGTTTCTTTTCTTTTTCAAGTCTGGACAGATTCAGACCCTGGATGTGTGAACTCGCACGACGGTTTGGCATGCTTCAATCGCGTTATCGCCGTGCAAAGGGCGCCTTGTTGCATTCCAGGGATGTGAGTGGACGAGAAGAGCGGAAAGGCAGGAGAGATGTTTTATTACGTGCGTGCGAACCAAAGAACCTTGGAGGCCTCGAGACTAAGACGTAGATAACGTTTCGGTGGATTCCGCCCGTGTTTAAGTCTGGCGTTGGGTTAAGCTATTGTAGAACAGTAGTTCCTCGTCTTAGTTTCAAAAGCGGACAAACTAAGCATTTACCCCTTGTGGATCCTGGCGCTAATGACGGCTGCTCGCCTGTTCCCGTGCAGTCGGGTATCTGGACTGGGGTCTGGGATCTTCGTCCCACGGTCCCGCCATCGCCGATCACCCATGCTTGTCGACAATTACGCGTCTACAACGGCGTCGTCTCCAACGGTCTCACAACCTTGCTTTACTCGTCGAGCGTCCGTCACCAATCACTAACCAGGATTTGTTAGTGGATAGCAACAACATGGTATTGCTCTTGGCGCTCTCCAAAGCTTAAACATGTGACAACCAACTCTCTTAAGTGTTCATCAGCTCGCTTTTCCAGTGGAGGCTAGTAGCCGGCTCGCTCCTCGACGTGTTTGGTAAATCAAACGATGGCAGCATTGAACATTTTTTCCGAAAAGACGGCGTCCACCGTAAGAATTTCCAATACATGAGAATGATACAAGCTAATAAGAGAGAAATCCAGAGCATAAGCACCATGTGGAACGGTCTTGTGAAATCTTGGCTTCTCGTACCGTTGGGCTTGGTTGTCATGCTATATTTTGTTCTGGCACTTGACGCTCTCATCGGCCTTGGGACTGTTTCATTTCCGGCCAGTGTAGCATGTCTTCTGATTCTGTTCTTTGGACTGCTTCTGGCCGACCTCGTGCTGGACCAAAAGAGCATGAGTAGACTGTTAAAGGTCATTGATGTTCCGATTGGGTTTGCACTTCGTACGATGAACCTCTACTTCACCCCCAGTTTCATTCTCTTGCCACTCAGCCAGAGGATCAGTGGTGCAGAGATTGGAGTTCTGATTGGAGTCTTCATTGTGGGGTACGTTGTTCAGTTCGCCGTTACGGCCTACACTTCGCGGGCTATCCAACTTTTACTCCGGCAGTGGCAAAAGCGCGGTAGCTCCATATCAGAGAAACCAGACGAGGCCCAGAGGTATGCAAGCAATGATTCCCTCATGCCGATCCTTTGGACAAAACTAACTAACAAAAGTAGCGGCAGTCCTTCCGATCAACCAGCGACGCCAGATCGCAGTTCCAAAGATGAATCACCTCATGAAACTATTGGAGGTCTACAACGAGGCTCCCCTACCTCTGACATTGAAGCAACCCCTCGCGATCAGCCGGAAGTTGCTCGCACTCGATCTCGGAAAGTCGCTGGCTTCATGTTAAAGAATCTTGATGTCTGCATCTACCTTTCCCTGTTCCTCGTCATCGGTCTTCCCGTCTACTACACCACCGGGTACACGATGCCACTGTATCTCTCCTTCAACGTCCTCATGTTCTTCATGGCCAACGCCATCCCCCCAAAGATCAAGAGAATCGCCCACCCCGTCTTCACCACCGCTCTCTTCAGCGTCCTCGGCATATGGGCGTTAGCCCGGACGCAAGGCACGAGTCTCTCGACGGGGCTCCACCTCTACCGCACCTCAACCAGCTACCTGGCCTACTTCCGGGGCACGCGCGGCCTCCCGCTTCCGGGGGCGGGCGACGTCCTGGCCAGCCTGCTCGACGCCAGCATCGTGTCGCTCGCGATGCCCATGTACCAGCACCGCCGCGAGCTGGCGGCGTCCTTCGTCGCGATCCTCGGGCCGGCCGTGGCGCTGGCACTGCCGTCGCTGTTCGGATACCCGCCGCTGTGCTTCGCCTGGGGCGTCTCGGCCGCGCGCAGCCTGGCCATGGCGCCCCGCAGCGTGACGCTGGCGCTTGCGCAGATCTCGTCGGATAACCTTGGAGGCGAATCGGCCACCATCTCGCTCATTGCGGTGGTGAGCGGCATCTCTGGGCCGATAGTCGGTCCAACGATATTGCGTCTGTTGCGCATTCCGAAGGGTGTGAAACCATCTCCCCGTTCGTCATGGCCCCACAGCTGACGTGACTTGGCAGATGATTACGTGACGATTGGGGTGGTGCTCGGAGCCAATTCTTCAGCAATCGCCACGGCCATGTTGTTGGAGAAGGATCGGAGAGCTGCAGCGCTGAGCTCTTTGTCCATGAGCATCTTCGGGATCCTGTTCATCATACTGACTGCTGTTCCCGACATCGTGAGCTTTGTCAGAAGCTTGGTGGGGTTGTAACTGAAACCCAGCTTGGGACCACTGAGAGGAAATGGAAGGCAAACAAATGGATGAAGCTACATAAAGTAAGGAACATTGCTGGGTATGCCTGGCGTGTGCAATCTTGGTTGTATGTATGTGTTCCAGATAACAGATTTTTGCATTTATACATCCATTGCAAGACTTGTCCTTATGCTCTTAGAGCTTTCTTCCAGGGACTGGCGCAGGAGTGAAAGTTTAGCAGGACGGTGAGGTCGCGGCGGAGAAGCCGCGCCTGAGGCACAAAAATATTGGCAAAAATCCTCATCGCTCCTGCTCGTCGACGGGAAAGTCTCCATCTTTTACCATGAGGGAAAACGTTGAGAGTGTGTCAAGGAGCGGGTCCTTTATAAAGTCCGGATTGCCGTTTAGGGAAATGGACGCGCTCTCACGTGGTGATAAGACGGGACGCACGGTGATGTCGATGCGGGGCCCAGGCGCCTAGACCGTGTCATAGCAGCGGCCAGCCACTGCGCTGCTCACCACATCACGTCGAAAGAATGCCAGCGGCTGCGAGCGATGCAACAAGACAATGGGCATTCGTCCGTCCTGAGGCTTGACAGCTCGACCGGCGAGCAGGCCTGCAACGAGTGCAAGCGGAGAAAAGCCCGCTGCGACAAAACCCTCCCCCAGTGTGGGCCCTGCACCAAGAACAGGCGTCACTGCCTGTATGAGAAGCATAGCAAGACGCCCTTGACTAGAAGGTCGCTGACTCTCGCTGAATCCTAACGCCGTCGCTAACAGTGTCTGCAGGTATCTCACCGAGATCGAAGAGCGCCTACGCCTCACCGAGATTCGCGCAAGGGAAGCCGAGCGACGCGCTCAGCTCGCAGAGCAGCGATTGAGAAGCCTTCCGAACCTCGAGGCCCTTGCCAGCGCTCCTGATGCCACTCCGCCTACGTCTACTGTGCCCCAGTCGCAGCCCGAGCCCTCCGCTCTCTCCACCGCATCCACATTCCCCGTCTCCGATAGCTTCGCCAAGCATGGGGGTGAAAATACCATCTTCGGAGGCGAAGCAGCTGGCATGGTGGCAGAGCCTGGCGCCACTCTCGATGCGCCACCCGTTTCCTCGGCCGACTTCAGCTGGGACGAGCAGACACCGGAAACACTTGTAGAGGACAGCGAGACAAAAGCAAACAACGACGGAGATGATGAGCGCGTCGTCGACGGAATGGCTTCACTGACTGTCGAGGATGGCGAGTCGGGCTATCTCGGAAACACGTCCGGCGCTGCCATGTTGCGCCTCCTCCTTCCGGGGGCTGAACATCGCAGAAGCCCTCGAGCCGGCCATAGGAAGCAGGTGTCGGTATCAGGACTCGCGCTGGATGTTCCCTCTATTCCCGAGGCTTGGGTCCCGACTCCTCTTTGGACGAAGCTCAGAATCAGGGACATTGATTTGGATGCAATGATCGATTCGTACTTCCGGCTGTTCCATCTGAGTTACCCTCTGGTTCATGAGCCGACCTTCAGGGCTCAATATGCCCAGGTCATCCCCCGCCCGAATGGATCCAGCTGGAATGCCTTGGCTTACATGATCGCTGCCATCGGCGCCTACACAAGCGCCGACATCCCCATCTCGGTCCACAAGACCTTGTTCAACGCGGCCAAGTCGAACATCTCGATCCACAGTCTGGAGACAGGCAACCTGACGCTTGTGCAGTGTCTCTGCTTGATGCACAACTACCTGCAGAAGATGGGCAAGCCGAATAGCGGATACAACTATCTCGGCCTAGCACTGCACATGGCCATGGGACTGGGACTGCACAAAGAGTTCCGAGGCTGGCACATCCCTCCGATCGAGATGGAAAGCCGCAGAAGAGTGTGGTGGTGCTTGTTCGTCTTCAGCATCGGCGCTCACATAACCTTTGGCCGTCCGTTGACCTGGCCGCAAATCGGCGTCGACGTTTCGCTTCCCCTCAACATCAATGATAGAGTGAGTTTAACAACCCCTACTGCCACATCTCTTGGTTCTAATGGCGCACCCGTAGTATCTGACCAACATGTCACGAGATCTACCACCTGAGTCCGACAGCGTCACCCACTATAGCTCTGTCATTTTGCAGTCAAAGTTCCACTTGGCTACTAATCAAATATACTCGCGTGTGATACTAGCGCCGGCGCCCTCCGCGGCTGAGCTACTCCGTCTGGACGACCTGCACATTGGTGGATGGATATCATCCATGCCCTCGTGGTACCTTGAGCATGTCGAACTGCCAGAAAAGTTCCGCCTTTCACACAGAATCATGTGGTGGAGAGTGAACAATTTTCGCATCATCATGTACAGGCCATATGTGATCCGACGGGCTTTGCTGGCTCAGTCAAAGCCCCAGGACAAGGAGCCGTCGCCCGAAGACGCAACAGCGTACAGCCGCTGCCTGACGGAAGCGAAGTCAACCATTGCGACCATCGAGAAGTTCTGGGCACAAAACACCCACACCCGTGTTGGAGCTTGGTATACTTTGTGAGTAACACCTTGTCGCAGGCGTCACATTCGCAGCATATCTGACAGACGCTTAGGTACTTTTTGTTCCAAGCCTCACTCATTCCTTGCGTCTGTCTCCGTAACGAGCCCACAGCACCCAACGCTCTAGATTGGGTCGAACAGCTACAAACCGCTCTTCGAGTCTGTCGCGCCATGAAAGCGACCAATCCCAGTGCACAAGATTGTTACGACGTCATCATCCGCCTGTGCGGTCCTTTCATGCAGAGCCCCGGCTCCGATGCTGAAGCTCCTCCTGCCGTATTCCCCGGATCGCCCACACGAGAATCTCCTCAGACCCAAATCAACTCCATCTACCCGATGATGTGGCCGAGCAACACGAACGAGATGGACCTCGTCATGCAGGATGGGGCTTGGACCGACCTCTTGGGAGATTTCACAGACCCCACCATTGGCGGGCCCTCGACTGAAACAGCTGACGATTTCCAATGGACTTGAGCATCTATCGCCGGTATTATCTGGAGCAAGGCTGCACCCAACCACTCCCACGAAATGATGTATTGACTGGAATGGAAATGCACCACTGCACTCTACGCTCTCTATCCGCCTACGGAGCCGATCACGCCACCTCTATATGCTCCGTATGCGCCCCAGACGCCTTTGCCGCGAGTGGATCCTTCTTCGCCATCTTCTGCACATCCGGCAGCGCACCGGGCCCATCGAACAACTCGGCCACCTCCTCCAAACTCCGACCTTTCGTTTCGGGGAAGAAGACGTAGGTGACGGCCAGGAAGACGACCAGGAAGCAACAGAAGACGATGTAATACCGCCAGCCAATGTTCTCCATGCCGAGCGGGTTCACAAAGGCAGCGATGACGAGCGAGACGTAGATGGACAGCAGCTCGCAGCTGATGCCCTTGCTGCGCAGGCTGTAGGGCCACAGCTCGGTCGGGTACGACATGAGCAGCGGCGTGTAGGCGATGTCGTAGTGGAAGTAGAATGTGAACAAGCAAACCACGACGACGATGCCGGCCGGCTTGTTGCCCGTCTCGTTGTTGACGGCGGAGCACGCGGTCCACACGATGTACGACAGCAGCATGCCGACGCCCGACCAGAGGAAGAGCGGGCGCCGGCCCAGGCGGTCGACGAGGATGGCGGCGGACAGGGCGGCGGCGAAGTTGAAGATCTGCAGCAGCCCGTTGATGAGCGTCTGGTCGAAGGGGTCGGTGATGCCGATGGTGTCGAGCACCAGCGTGAGGTAGTAGGACACGACGCCGATGCCGTTCCACTGCGCGAAGGCGCCCAGGCAGACGGAGACGAAGAGCCGCTTGCGGTTGCCCGGCGTCGCGACGAGCGTGGCCCAGGTGGTGGCCTGCGACGTCTGCTCGAGCCGGATGGCCGACGTTATCTCGGCGACCTCGCACCGCACCAGCGGGCTGGCGGCGTCGCCGGCGGCGTGGTAGGTGGCGAGGATGCGCTCGGCCTCGGCGGCGCGCTCGTTGGCGATGAGCCAGCGCGGCGACTCGGGCAGCCAGTAGATGAAGGCGAGCTGGACGAGCGGGTAGCCGGCCTGCAGGACGGTGGGGATGCGCCACGCCCAGCTGCCTCGGTAGGCCTCGGTGCCGAAGGTGGTCCAGCTGGCCAGGATGGCGCCCAGGTAGTACATGGTCCAGTAGGCGCTGGTGTACTTGCCGCGGTGCGTGGGGTAGGCCAGCTCGGCGATGAGCAGCGGCGCGGGCTGCACGACGAACATGCCGGCCGCGCCGACGACCAGCCGGCTGACGACGAACTGCGCGAGCGTCGTCGACGTCGCCTGGATGGCGGTGGCGGCGACGACGCCGAGCAGGCCGGCGATGAGCACGCGCTTGCGGCCGAAGACGTCGCTGCACACGCCGACGAGCGGGAGGACGAGGATGGAGCCGATGGACTGCGCGGCGTTGACGGTGCCGAGGAGGGCGCCCGCCGGCGAGTTGAAGTAGCTCTTCCATTGCGAGAGCGATTGGAGGCCGTTCATGAGGGAGCCTTTTCTCTCTGTCTTTAGTCCTGGCTTTGTTTTCTCCCGGTGGCGGAGAGTTGCTCACCATCATAGCCGGCTACTGCCGAGGAGAGCAGCGGGACGAGGAGGATCAGGTTCAATCGAAGGAGGTGGGACTGCTGGAACCAGTATTTGGACGTCTGGGGCAGGACTTCTGCCAGAGTGGCGCCCACGATGTCTTCGTCCCTCATGGTGACTGCGGCACGACGGGACGACAGTGCAGGAGCTTGACCGTGTTTTTCAATCGACTTCCCCAGTCAACGAACTGGGATTGTTGACGTCAACCGCCCCTGTCAGTTCGGCAAACTCGATCGGGAGAAACAATCAATGCTGATATGCAAGACCACACACACTGAGCGGGGGGAGTTCGTCGCACTATATACCAGCTCGTCGGACGAGACCGAGCCAGCCGCGTCCATGAGCCGCGTCAAGATTTCGGCACCTGGCAAGCCACTGCCTCCTTCGGGGAAGCAACAACTAAGCACAATCAAGTACTCTTCCCAGGCACCTTCCCGAAACCAGGTCACCCAATTCCAGGTCCGTCCGAGACATTTCAAGATCGATGGCGACAACGGACTTCACCGTACAGGCAGGCTGTCGCGCGCGCATCATGCCATCACGCTACCACCTCCTCCCCCACGCACCATACATAGCCCAGAAACGGGGGGGGAGATCTCGATGTAGGTACTTGCGGCACCGACCAGTTCCGGGCGAGTACCCCATGGGGGGAATATCCACTTCCGCATGGGTACCGGCTGCAATGACGTACGTACGGCCCGGCGCCGACGGGGAGGTTTCCGTCGTTGACACCACTCGCAAAACGGACCCGACGGGCCACCACCGCTTTTCTCGAAATGGCAATTCCTTGGGGCGACTGTCGTCCGGCGGCCCGCCAGAATGCGGAGAAAATGTGCCGGGATGCGGCCGATGGGCGGGTTCGCGGGGGTGTGGGGGTGGGGTGGTTCGAGTGCCCCGGGATGCGTGTGGGGTTGAGGGCGCGTTTTGCAACCAGATATGATCGGCCGTCATATTGCCCCACATTGATATGAAGGGGGGTGTTTGGGGCGATCTGACATATGATGTTGACGAATATGACTGCTAAACTATATCAAGTATCGCGCTGAGGATACACTAAGAATTTTGGTGAAGCTAACGACATAATGGCTAAGAGCAACATATTTATCATATTATAGCCGGATCCAGCTTAGTAGGTTAAGATTAGGCTTAGATTAGGTCTAACGGGTGTATCATATAAAAGGCATATAAAAGAATACACCCTCCGCCACTTATACTTAGTTCTTCTAGATAACCGAGGATAATTAAGGCTAATCGGTAGTTACCCGACACTAGTAACGGTAATAACGGTTTCGATTTCACGTGTAAAGGGATGCTAATAAAAAAACTTCCTACGTTGTCAGGCCGTCAGATCGCTCAATAACCACGGTACGGGTCTTGGCACTGATCCCTTGATTCCGTAATAAAGTGTCAGTGCTCAGACTGGGTTCCAAAACGCGCCCTCATCATCATGAATAGTGTGCGGGAATAATGATAATAGCGATGCTGGCGGTTGACAGGGAACGGGCGCCTCTCGCCCCTGTGCCCGTGGCCGGCCCTAGTACCTAGGTCTGATCCGCTGCCCAACGGCCCGTAAGTATGTAGGTGCACCGATGCCGGGACCGGGCGAGGCGACCGAATCTCGGGTCTGGTCACTTGGTGCATTGCTGCGAGGACGGTGGGAGTCGGTCGCAGCAGCTGACTTGGTCGAAAGGGATCAAAGGCGGTCGGGAGGTCTCGGGATGGTCATCTGAATGCGTGAAACAGGTTTGCAAACTGCTTGACTGTTCGTCACTGTCGGTGGAGCTGGAGCGGAGCAATCTCGATTCATCACTTTCATCGGAAACACTGCATCACCGTCAAGACGGCACGCGTGTACTCGTTGACTCGAGATGTCTTCCTGATCTATCCAAGCAGTGGCTGCTCAACGCCGGCGATTACCACCTTGAAAACCCCTTCCTTCGCGGCCTTCACCAACTCGAATGCCTTTTCAGCTTCCTCAAACTTGAAGCGGTTCGTCACCAGCTTCTTTACTGGAACCTTCCCAGAGGCGACGAGATCGACAGCTGCAGGGTAGCATCCGGCGGTATATCTGATAGAGCCCTTAATGTGGAGGCCACGGATACAAGCCGTAGTGATGGGGAACGTCACGTTCTGCGCACGTCAGCATGAACCTTTCGCTTCGCCAGCCAGTCTCAGTCCCAACTCACCTCCTTGCCCATCCCGGCCTGGACGTAGGTGCCACCGCTCTTAGCAGCAAACACGCCAGCCTGTATACACGGCTCCGCCCCCGTGCACTCCAACACCACATCGGCGCCCAACCCCAGCCCCAGCCTCTCCTTCAACACCGCCGCCGCCCTCTCCGCCCTCTCCACCGGCTCCGCGCCCTCCTCCCCGTCCACCGTCGGATTCAGCACCGTCTCGCTCCCCGCAAACTCGCGCGCGAAGTCCAACCGCGCCTGCGCGATGTCCACCCCGTACACGGCGCTCGCCCCGTACGCCTTCGCGACGGCCTGGCACAGCACGCCGATCGGCCCGCACCCAAACACCAGCACCTTCTTACCCGCCAGCGTCCCGGCGACCTTGCACACCTGCACCGCCACCGCCACCGGCTCCACCAGCGCCGCCTCCTCCATGTCGACGTGGTCCGGCACCTTGTAGCAGTAGTCCGCCGCGACGCTGTAAAACTTCTGCAGCGTGCCGTCGTGCGGCGGCGTCGCGGCGAAGACGGTGTCGGCGCAGTAGTTGTAGTCGCCCGCGCGGCAGTGCTCGCAGCGCCGGCACGGCACCCCGGGCTCGATGGCGACCCGGTCGCCCGCCGCGAGGTGCGTGACGGCGGATCCCACGGCGGCGACGACGCCGGAGGACTCGTGGCCGAGGACCATGGGGGTCGTGAGGACGAAGGAGCCGATGCGGCCGCGCTGCCAGTAGTGCACGTCGGAGCCGCAGATGCCGGTTTGCGCGACGTGCACGAGGACGTCGTGCGTGGGCGAGCGGAGGGCGGGGATGGGGCGGTCCGCGATGTGGACGCGTTTGATGGATTCGAGGACGAAGGCTGGGTTCTGTGGGAGGCGGTTTAGCTTGTTTTGTTTGCTATGGAATTGATAGAGGATGGTGGTGGTGGTGGTGTTGGATTTACCGTCATGTTGCTCGTGTCTACTGCCGTCGCCATCTTGTCTGGCTGGGGGGTTTGGGATTGGGGTGTGTTTGAAGCGCCCTTTGGAGACTTGTTAGATCAATGGGTCTCTCGGTTTGGCCGATTGCAGAAGCATCAGATGGAGCTTTTGGTGCGGTTCTGCAATGGCCGGATATATTGTTGCGCGCAGGCGACAGCACTGATGCCTCCTGATGAAGGGCGCAGATGCGTCGGACTACCACGCCCGCATCATGGTGGGGCAAGAAAGCTCCAGCAACGGAACGACAGGAGGAGCAGTCCAGCGGGCCAGTAGCAAACGGAAAAGCCAGGCGACGGGTGGCCGCGTTAGGAGAATCCACGCGCCCGCGAGCGGGGGATCGTCGACCGTTGGCCATGCTGACGGAAGGCGGGGTAAATGGCCTGACGCTCAACTCCACCGACGTCCGCGTCACGATGCCCCACTAGACACTTCGGCCGGGTCGACCGTCGTCCGGTAGGTCGGGTGTTGTTCTTGTTTCGTTCTGAATTCTCTCTTTTCCTTTGGTGGCCTCGAGCATTCCGGTTTGTACTCTTTTCTAGCTCCTTTCGCTCTTGTCAATTGCTTGTTTACTTCAATCGCCTCGTCTTCAGTTGCTCCAGCTTCTCTCCGCAGCTTGTACCTTCCCTCCAATCCTCTCTTTTCAACCTCCCCGCCAAACCTCCCAAAAGAACACCGCCAAGATGGTCATGCCCTCCCACCCCAACCCCTCCTCCCCAGTGCTCTCGCACTTCTCCCTCGCCGGCAAAGTCGCCGCCGTGACGGGCGGCGTGCGCGGCATCGGGCTCGCCGTCGCGCAAGCCCTCGTCGAAGCCGGCGCCCACGCCGTCGCCGTCATCTACTCGTCGACCCCGGACGGCGACGCCGCCGCCATCGCGAGCGACCTCGCCGCGAAGAGCGTCAGCCCCGGCGGCACCGTCGTGCGCGCGTACAGGTCCGCCGTCCAGGACAAGGCCGCCATCACGGCGACGCTGGAGCAGGTCGAGCGCGACTTCGGCCGGCTGGACGTCGTGGTCGCGAACGCGGGCGTGGCCGACATCACGCCCGCCGAGGACGTCGGCGAGGAGACGTGGCGGCGGATCATGGGCGTCAATCTGGACGGCGCCATGTACACGGCGCAGGCGGCGGCGAACATCTTCAAGCGCGTCAAGGAGGGTGGGAAGGAGGACGGGAATTGGGCCGGGAACGTCATCTTCACCGCGAGCGTGAGCGCCATCTTGGTGAACATCCCGCAGAGGCAGGCGGCGTATAATGCGAGCAAGGCGGCCGTCGTGCATTTGGCCAAGAGTTTGGCGGTCGAGTGGGTGGATTTTGCGAGGGTGAACTGCGTGAGTCCGGGGTTTATTGATACCGAGAGTGAGTGTTTCCTGTTTCTTGGTGGATATGGTATGCTGACGTTGAGACAGTCCTTTTGGTGCACCCGCCGGAGAGGAGGAACAAGTGGTTTGAGATGATTCCCGGCCACCGGATGGCGGATGCGCAAGAGTTGAAAGGCGCGTATGTCTTCTTGGCAAGCAACGCAAGCACTTACATGGTAAGCTCACTATTCATGGGTATACGATCAACAAGCTGACTTCTTATCAAGACTGGGGCAAACCTTGTCATTGACGGCGGCTACACTTTGCCATAACCGAACATAAAGATATATTCCCCCAGGTAAAGTCCGCAGA